>NW_028270157.1:24330392-24955392 GCF_037043375.1 Chiloscyllium plagiosum | reverse complement strand
AAACTGGTCCTCACCTTTAACAATTTCTCCTTCCAATCCTCCCACTTCCTCCAGACAAAAGGGGTAGCCATGGGCACCCGCATGGGCCTCAGCTATGCCTGTCTCTTTGTCGGTTACGTAGAATATCCATCTTCCGGAGTTATACTGGTATCACTTCTCACCTCTACCTCCTCTACATTGATGACTGCATCAGTGCCACCTTGTCCTCCCACAAGGAGGTCAAACAATTCATCAGTTTCACAAACACATTCCACCCAGACCTCAAATTCACCTGGATCATCTCTGACACCTCCCTCCCCTTCCTGGACCTCTCCACCTCCATCAATGATGACCGACTTAACACTGACATTTTTTACGAACCGGCTGACTCCCACAACTACCTGGATTACACCTCTTCCCACTCTACTTCCTGCAAAAATGCTATCCCGTATTCCTAATTCCTCTGCCTTCGCCATATCTGCTCCCAGGAGGACCAGTTCCACCGCAGAACACACCAGATGGCCTCCTTCTTTAAAGACTGAAATTTCCCCTCCCAAGCTGTTGAAGATGCCCTCATCCACGTCCCGCACCTCCGCCCTCAAACCCCACCCCTCCAACCCCGTAACAAGGACAGAACCCCTGTGGTCCTCACCTTCCAACCCACCAACCTCCGCATAAATCACATCATCCGCCCACATTTCCACCACCTCCAAACGGACCTCATCACCATGGATATATTTCCCTCCCCAACCCTATCCATTTTCCGCAAAGACCACTCCCTCCGTGACTACCTGGTCAGGTCCACACCCCCCAACAATCCACCCTCCCCTCCTTGCACCTTCCCCTGCCACCGCAGGAATTGCAAAACCTGCGCCCACACCTCCTCCCTCACCACCATCCAAGGTCCCAAAGGAGCCTTCCACATCCATCAAAGTTTCACCTGCACTTTTACACATGTCGTTTATTGTATCAGTTGCTCTCGATGCAGTCTCGTCTACATTGGGGAGACTGGACACCTTCTCGCAGAGCGCTTCAGGGAACATCTCTGGGACACCCACACCAATCAACCCCAACGCTCCGTGGCTCAACATTTCAACTCCCCCTCCCACTTTGCCAAGGACATGCAGGTCCTGGGCCTTCTCCACCGTCACTCCCTCGTCACCCAACGCCTGGAGGAAGAACGCCTTATCTTCCATTCGGGACCCTTCAACCTCAGGGCATCAATGTGAACTTTACCAGTTTCCTCATTTCCCCTTCCCCCACCTTACTCCAGTTCCAACCTTCCAGCTCAGCACCATCCTCATGACCTTTCCTACCTGTCAATCTTGCTTCTCATCTATCCGCTCCACCCTCCTCTCTGACCTAACTCTTTTTCCCACACCTCCATCCACCTATTGCTCTCTTAGCTACCTTCTCCCCAGCCCTACACCCTCCTCCCATTTATCTCTCTACCCCCGAGGCTCTCAGCCTCATTCCTGATAAAGGGCTCCGGCCTGAAACGTCAATTCTCTTGCTCCTTGGATGCTGCCTGACCTGCTGTGTTTTTCCAGCAACACACTCTCGACTCTGATCTCCAGCATCTGCAGACCTCATTTTCTCCTCTGCAATCACTAATAAAGCTGCATTGGTAACAACCTCCATTAGAACTGGGTGATTATTTAATCATATGTTTATTTTGATTGGTTATGATTTAGATGTTAATTTAACTGTTTGAAACCGGATTTCGATGGACTGTCCAGTGTGTGCACTCTCCTGGATACAGCCTATGAGTTCTCTAACTCAATTAAAGCCGAGTGGAACACTTTTGCTATCTTAAGTCCACATACTAGCAGCAACCACAATGGCTGGCCTGGATCCTGAAGCAAATATTATCCGTTTGGCTGAGGCTTGGCCTTGTTTTGGGTTTTGCTGAGGGCTGACTTAGAGACCCTCTGTTCAGCTATGCAGTTGCCTTCACTCAAGTGGTGTTCTCTGAACTTAATCAGCCTGGTGAAAGTGTTCATTTACATCGATATATCCTGTAACCCATATGTTCTACTTGCCAATGGCAAAGCCAGTTATAGTGCCTGTTTGAAATTCAAGTAATGCCTGGTTACATTATTAATCCCACATATCAAACTGTCTCTCAGCATCTCATTAAGGAGTTAAACCAAAGTCACATGCCTCTATCTTAACCTCATCAGAAATCCTGACATGGATTCCCCTGGTTCCTGAACTGCCGAGTGAAACTGATAGCATCTCAGAATTTGAAGATGCTTGGGATTGTAATAATCCCTAACCAAATCCCTTGACTCTTGAAAGGTTTCAGTATCTGGCTCCGCAGGAAATCTTAGGCTTCTAATAACCAAAATATCTGCAGGTTCACAAGCTGTTAGGAGAATTATTTGTTGTTTTTCATCTGCCCCAATGTCATTTGCCTGGAAAAAAATAATGCATTCTTTCCATATTGAGCCCAATCTTCAACAGCAGGATTGAATGAGTCATGTTTCATAAAAAAATGGCACAATGCCAGAAATATTTACCCTAACTCAAAGATGACTGTTACAGGTAAATTTCTTCAGAAGCATATTTTTTTCTCTCATCACCACTGAAACAACTCCATGGAGGTTGGTATCCAGTCACAAAGTCACCCTTCATTGACATTGCATAGTATTTGACACTGGTCTGGCTTCCACAAAGCCAGTTGTAAGAGTGAACTGAACCCTGGATGCACCTCCTTATATCTGTCAGCTAGAGCTCCCTTAGTGGACCAGATTAACAGCCCCAATCATGGAACTCATAATCTTTGAGGTCCACCTGGCTGACCTCATTACAATCATTATAGTTTCCTGGATGTATGTTTGCTCGCTCAGCTGGAAGGTTCATTTTCAGATGTTTCATCATCATACTAGGTAACATCCTCAGTGAGCCTCCAGATGAAGCACTGCTTATGTTTCCTGCTTTTTATTTATATGTTTGGGTGTTTCCTGCTTTCTATTTATATGTTTGGGTTTCCTTGGGTTATAACATATAAATAGAAAACAGGAAACACAAGCAGTGCTTCGTCCGGAGGCTCACTGAAGATGTTACATAGTATGGTGACGAAACATCTGAAAATGAACCTTCCACCTCAGCAAGCAAACATGCATCCAGAACCTCAACCTGAGCTACAAATCTTCTCAAAACTTGCTAACTATAGACTCCTCATCCAAACCATGCTTCAGAACACCACTGAGTTGCTGTGATCCACAGGTCCTTAAAAACCTGCTTGTTTTCATGAAAATTGCAGAGTACTAGGACATGTCTATCTCCACAATGTGGGATAGCACTGTCATCTCCAAGCATAGGGCTGAATTATCTTAAGGCCAGGAGCCTTGTTTTCAGCTTGAAGATTGTGTCAGAGGCTGAACTCTATAAGGCCTGCTCCCAGCATGTTTCATGAGGTGGAAAATGGGGATTGGAAAACAAGGGGAGCTGAATGGTAATGGGTTCCATATTTTATATCCGTGATCCATGTGTAAATATGCCCACATAAAACCACAGCTGCCTCCATTGTGTGTGATGGAAAAGACACCTTGTGTAGATTAGATCAGGTAGGAACTGGTCTAAACTTTGTGCTATTCGTTTGTGTTCCCAGAAATCCTGCCATTAAGCAAAAACCCAAAGCTTCAGGACATTCCTTCCTAAATCGATTTGACCAGTTGTGCATTGCCCTGACTTGGTGTTCCCAAGTCAGGAGTAGAAAATCAGGTTATAATGTCTTTACAATACCAACATGTACATGTTATTGTGAAAAAGAGGTTCTACAGAAATGTTTTTTGCATTAATGCCAGGATGTTTTGAAGTATATTGGACTTACCGGAATAAACATGCATTTCACTTCTTTTATACTTCCTATACATCCCACCAAACACGCAATGGCAACAGTATTACCAATGGCAAGGAAACAGTAAGCACTAATGCTTAGGATATCTTGATGGTCTGCAGGCACTGAACAGTTGAGAAAACAATAAATGCAGAAACTCAGAATATGTTTCTGCATTGTTCAAATTGTATCAAATATCTAGTGAAATAAAACTTCAACCATTATTATAAACTATTATTGACAAGTTTCAAACAAACTAGACTTTTAAACTCTGATTTTTTAAAAGTTAACATTCATATTAGAATGTTAGAGTAGTAAAACAAATACATAGATAAATTTTCAGCAAACAACATCATTGACTGTTGTCAGCTCAGAAATTTCTAATATAATCATACTAACTGTTTAATAACATGAACAGAAAGGACTACTTGATCAGCAATTATTACTTAGCTACATACTACAGTCAGAAATATACAGTACTTTTTGGAGTAGTACTCTTCATATTTTTTACTTTGGTTTTATTTAGTAGTTGCTGCTTATCAGGTTGCTGCTTGTCACAAAATCATATTTAAAAATACTGTTGGAATGGTGCGTAATTACAATGTAGAAGTAGTCCTCTTCTATTCTTTTTTATATTTGCATTAGATTTTTTTTGTGCTGATCCAACATTGTTGGAGTACATTCATATAGATTTGTTGTGAGTTGAGGAGTAAATACATTATTTCAATGTTGTGAGTGGAGCAACAATAAAATATGCTTCCAAACAGATAAACAGACAAATCTCTGTATTTTTAATAACATTAAACCCAATGAGTAAAAGCCAAACAGTAAAACATTGGCAGTATATGTTTTATAACTTATGCATTTATCTTTTCTACTCAATGCATTATTTAACTTGTCAGTCCTTTAATGCCACATGTGTGGGATGCAAATTCTTTTGGGATTCTCTTCCACATGACAGTGATCTGACAGCTCAGACGTTTTGCTTTTACTTTCAACTACTTGGGTAGTTCCATTTTGGCCACCTTCCCTGAACGTCTCCACTTTGATCTCATCCAATTTCAGGTGAGATCACAGAAGAAAATGAAACCTAATGGTCATTTCTTTTCCAGTGACTTTCATATAAACTCAGAATTATGCTAATGTTGTTAATACAGATCTATGATGGATGTTACTTCATGTCCATATATCATTTTGTTTTATTATTGACAGCATATATTTTGGAATGTTGAGATCGAGAACATAACGTCTTTGGGTCCATGGTATTTCACCTTTTCCTGTTTGTAATTTTTCATGAATATAGCAATAAACTAAACTATAATTGAAGTATGGGTAAATATCTTACACTTAATTGCAGTCAATTGTTTTAGTATAAATATTGCTACTGTCAAACAAGAAGCTGTTAAAGGCTTTATCTCTTCTAATTTTCTCTCATCTGTAAATTAATTTTCTCCAGTGTCGTATGTACAGTTACAAAAAGTACTCACATAGTGTGCCAATAAAGCTGTTCTCATCCCATAAGATCCAAATGCCACATCCAAAAATGATTGCTCCAATAATCTGGAAAAAGGTATACAGTGGAACATGTCAAAGCAAAAATATCAGGAGAAGCTTTGTGATTTATTTTGTGGAGGTCTATAGAATGACTTAGTTGCACTTGTCTGTAAAATTGTCTTTACTCTTTTCACTCAAATGAACATAAGAAGCTCAAAGACACTTTTTTAAAAAAAGAAATAGACACGACATCTCCTTTACTCTTTTGTTTTCATTTTTTTCCTTCTCCTACAAGAACAAAAATAGATGAATTATTTTTCTCCGGACAAGCTGTGAAATAGAAGCATTTAAAGCAGAGGATCAACCATATTTACTTAGGTAGTCTAGCATTACGGTTTGATGTATCCTGGCAACCAGAGCACAAAGCATAATGATTCATGAGATTGGAATTTATTAATGCATTGGAAATGGTCATTAAATAGGAAGTGAAGGAACATTTAAGCATAAGTAATCTTAATATTTTATTTGACATGATGATGAGGATTATCAACAAGAATATTATAAATCAAGCAATGGACTTCAGAAGAGCACTTTTTTATCAAGCAGGAGAAGCTATAAAATATTTGTTTTGAAATTATAGGCTGAAATGGTTTATGTTTGGAGACATGAAGGATCCAGATGAAATCCATGCCACTTTTGGAACCATTAGATAATATCTATTAATGTCAAAATGACTCAGAACATAAATAAAAGCATAAAGCAAATGCAAAAGGAATTTTACACAATGTAGAGTGTACAGAAATTAAATAAATCAAGTTCATGAAGGCAGTTAACAAGGGCTACTGAGACGAAGAGTGGAAGTTTATTAAATAAACTGAAATTCATAAAGGACACTAGAAAGAAAGTTTTTTTTGTTGTGCTTGTACCAGTTCAAAAAGGCACAGCTGGCACACTGATCACAAAAAACATCAGTACATTCAATTTCCAAATGTATGGTGCTAGATCCTTAAAACATGTTGATATATTGTGACAAAAAGAAAATGTATAAATTAAATTAAAAATATTGAAAACCATGTAAAACATAAGCTGCTGAAAACAGATAAGCAATAAGATGCAATTTTGTAATACATCGCAAGATCATTGAAGAGTTAATGATAGGACAAAGAACTTGGCAAATATATTTAAGCGCTCACTGAGTCTTGGGAAATACCCAAGCATTGGACGTTGGCCAAGATTCATGTGGAACTTTGATAAAGTTTTCAATATGACTGTGGAAATTCTAAGTTAGTAAGCCTGACAAATTGAGAAGCCACTGAGATGCTATGACTTTAAAAGATGTATTTTGTCCTTTTTTATGAAGGTTGAGACAGAGATACTGAGCAGTCTATTCAAAGCCAATAAAATAACAGCTTGTGAGGCTGGGGGCTTTTTTTCAAAGTTGGAACAATAGAAGCAGCCTGAATGGGTGGGGTCAAGGTCTCAAAGAACTAGGATTTTTAATTTTAGCTTTCTGTTCTTGCTGGGGTCATGAAGCTGGATGCAACACTTTTATTCCTCTGTTAGAGCTAAAATTTGGAGTTCTCTTCCTACTGCTAGAATTGCATATGAGACAATCTACTTTGCAGAATTTTCCTTTGCTAAGGGTGTGTTTATGGGCTGTTACTATAATGGAACAGTTAGTTAGTAGTTAATATATCTATTAATTTATTAAGCAATTCAATAGAGTTACAGTTAAGTCAATTATTTTCTTTTTGTTTTATTTTGTCTATATTTTAACTGTAGACTAAAAATAAAGTGTGTTTTACTTACTGTCAAGTAGTTTGACCAATCTAATTGCATTTGGAACACAACACTTATACTTGCCTTTACATTAAAAACATGTTACAATCTAGACTATCTTCGTAAAATTTGTCGAGAAGGTTTGGACTGGTCCATTATACATTGGGGCTCTTTTCAGAATCAAAATCTTTAATTCCAGGTTGAGTTTAGGATTTTGGACTCAAAGGCAGCCAGTAGTGAGTAATGATGTTTTGTATTTTGGGTGTTGAATTCAGATAGTTTAAACAGGGTTTGCCTTGTGTAAATGGCTCTTTCACTTTCTAAGAGTTTCCTGGGGGTGGAAGATGTTACTTCAGTTCTTACAGAGAAAGTGAGCAAGGCACAGCTTTTGGAATTGACAGACAAGTTGAGGTTGTGGTTGCCTGTGTCTGTGAGGGAAGGGGAAATAATTGCAGCAATAGCTCTGCATTTACAATATGCCAGGAATGCAATCAGAATCATTGGAGATTGCTAAACTTCAATTGCAAATGAAGCAGCTTGAATTAGATGCAATGGTGAGGGGAAAAGGAAAAAAAGAAACAATAGCCTTGGCAGAACAAAAAGAAAGAGAAAGGGAAATAAAAAATTAAATTGCAATTAAAAGTAGAGGAAAAAGAAAAGGAAAGGATGGCTCCCAGAAGGAAGGGAGAAAGAGAGACTCTCTGAACTTGAGAGGTTGGAACTGAAAACTCCAAGTCAATTTAAAAAGACTGAAGTTGAGCTGAAAGGTTGGAGTAGTGATTGAGGATAGTGACGGAAAGCAATCCTATCATAGCCAAAGGCATGGTGGGAATCTGTTTAAATATATCCAAATGATGCCAAAGTTCAACGAGAAGGATGTAGAAGCCTTTTTCATTTTATTTGAGAAAGTGGCTAAACAAATGATATGGCCTGTAATCCTGTGGGAATTACTGATCCAAACAAAGTGGGTAGATAGAACTAGTGAGGTATTTGCATTAATGAGGTATTTGCATCTCTATCAGAGGAGGTATCTGGAGAGTGTAATGAGATGGAAAATGCCATCTTAACTCCGTATGAGCTAGTGCCTGAAGCCAAAACAACTTTAGCAATCTATGGAGAGAACCTTGTTAAAAGAATATTGAGTTTTGAAAGGATCAAACAAACTAATTTTGATAGGTGGATAAGGGCATTGAAAATAGATCAAACATATGTTGGTCTTCGAGAGACAATTATTTTGGAGGAGTTCAAAAATTCACTTCCTGAAGTAATGATAGTTCATGTGGAAGAGCAGAGAGTTAAGATGGCAAGATTAACAGAGAAATGGCAGATGATTATGAGTTGGTTCATAAATCAATGTTTGGCTTCGAACATCAATTTAAATTTGTGAGGGGTAGAAATTAGGACAAAGAGAAATCCTCAGGTGGTAAGAGAAAAGGTGAACTCGTTGAAGAGAGGAAAGATAGTTTTCCACAGGACAAAAAGGAAACTGATGCAGGGAAAAGAGAAGTAAAAAAGCTCAGGTGTTTTCACTAATAAAGTGGGCCACATGAACTTGCAGTGTTGCTGGGTTAGAAAAAGCACTGGGAAGATGGATTTGGGAAAACAAAATAAGCCAGTGAGATTTGTTAAAGTGTTAAAGGAAAGCATAGTGGAAACTGAAAAGCTGCAAACGAATGTACAATCTTGGTTGAGAAGTAAATGCCAGATCTCTTTAAAGAATTTACTTGCATGGGTAAGGATTAATCATATATGTCAGGAGGAGTAGATGAAGAAATTACATTTTTAAGAGATATGGGAGCAAGTGAATCTATGATGGTGAGAAATGAGGAAATATATAATTTAGAAGGACTATTGCCAGAAAAGATGGTACTACATGGAATTCATGGTGAGGACTACAATGTTTCATTATCTAAGGTGAGATTCTGGTGAAAGTGGGGAAGTGGTGGTGGGACTAAGGGAGTTATAGATACACTGAACAATCCCATTTGCTTGCACTTGGCCCTTATCCCTCTAAACCTTCCCTAGTCACATATCCTGGATAAGTGTTAAAGAAAGCACTGATTCGACACTGACCTCCCCCACACATGATCCTCATGAATCCATCACCCAATGGACTGAAACACATCCCACCTTCACAAGGTCCAACTCTGACAGCACTGGACCTAATACCCACCCAACTTTCCACAGCCGGCCCTGACTGCACTGAACTCAACACGCAGCCCCACAAACTATACATCCACAAGACCTTTCCATGACCCTGCCCTGACATGAATGTAATGGGCCTAACATCCGTTCCACTTTCCCATCGCCCTGCTCTGACTTGGCTGGAAAATCAGGCAACTTAGGTGTTACAGGAAGCATATCCTGGGATTTTTCCTGACTGTGAGGTAACAAGGTCTCAAAGCCATGGGATGAAATAGGAGGAGAAATCAAGGATTAAAGATAATTCAATTATCAGAAATGATGTTTGCTCAAAAATTGAGAAAAAAATAAGAACAGGTGAAGGATAAACTGGATATTTTTAGTTCAGAGAAATTAGCTGAATTCCACCAGAAAGAGGAAAAGCTAAAGGAAAAACAGAAGAAGAATCTGAGTGTACCCCAGTATTTTACTATTTAAAAATTAAATCTTGATGAGGAAATAGAGAACATAACATATTCAGGTGGATGAGAAGTGGGCAAAAGATTATCAAGTTGTATTACTGATGAAGTATAGAAAGGAGGTATTGTGGGTCGCACATAATCTCAAACACTTACGTTTAAAATAAGAAAACACTTCGGCTCTAGACTATCTTCTTAATATATGTTGAGGGAATTTGGTCTGGTCCATAACAATGGTGAAGAATATAACCTGGCTGACCACCACCAAACTGCCTCTCTAAGATCAAAAGTTTGAGGAAGAATTGGTCCAAATATTAAAATGGTGAGGAATGAGCAAAAGTAGACACTATAAGCTAATGAGTTTGTGGTGAAACGAACACAAAGACATTGCATCGGGATGCAAGAGTATGGCAGTTGGAATATAAGTTGTGAAGTGAAAAGTAGAAAAGCAGAATATTTTTAAATTATGGAAAATATGAAGATCTGGGTAATCAGAGGATCTGATGTTCTTGTAAATGTAAAAGATTAGGGCATATTTGTTAAGGGTGCCACTTTATTGCTTTTTTTTTTTGTAGTTTTACAGTTTGTATGTTACAAACGAAATAGGCACCAACATCTCAGGACTCGCTCTATGGACACTGATCATATGCCCATTGACTTTAGCATTAAAATATGACAGCCTGTAACAACTCTCATGGCATATCTCTGATCCACTTACAGGATGTTTCTGCACTTCAGTGAACTTCTGCACCTTGGAATGCACTGGCAACGGTCATTTGTAACACCACTGTCAGGATACTCTGTGCTGAGGGACATGTACTCAGCTCATGGACTGTATTAGGCTGCATCTCCAGGGTTTTCACTTGCTCTCGTAGTGCACACTCACTTGGAGCCCATCTGGATACTGACAGCATCCTGCTGTGTATTGCCTCACCTTGCCTTTCAGCAGGGTACCAACCTCCGCCTATCTGTTTGTCTGGAGCAAATGTCAGGAACAATGGAGGGGAGCTCCAGACTGAATGCACTTGGCTGGGGTACATAACAGATGTTTAATGATGGCACAGGCACAAGGGATGCCAATAAATTCTGGGATGTCTGTTAGTGGCGCATTCTTCTGGGAAAGGTGTGTCAGTAAGATGGGGTCAGAATCAGACATAAAAGACACCATCAAGGCAGGGTCGGTATTAATTCAGTAGGTTTGGTAAGATATAGCAAGAGAATGCGAGAATATCGATGTATCGATATTGCCTCATATCTCTTCTGAAGCTGTGAATGTCCACAAACAGTATACTTACAAGAAAGATTCCATTAAAAATGTTCAAGAGGTATTTGAGGATTTTTATCTTCACATCATTTTTCATTTTCCTTGCTTTTTATATTTCACTGGTTTTCAAAATGTCCCTGTAAGTAAGCAGATATAGGAACAAAGCAATGTAAGACCATTATAACATACACATTAGCCCTTTAAGCCTGATATTCCTTTCAACTAAAGCACGTTTGATTTGTACCATGACTGTACTTTTGTTTCTCATGTCTCCATATCCTTAAATAATACAAGTCCTTTGATTTTAGGTTGTTAGGGTGAGAGGAAAGTGAATAATTGGATGAGAGCACAATAAAGTAATTCAACTCCATTTTAAAGTTGTAGGCCCTGATACTTTTAATAATGATATCACCAGCAGTGAAGTAACTGTACATTTCACTGTAAAGATCCATCTTTACCTCTTTCTAAATTACAAGATTAGGTAATTCGATACAGAAAGAAAAACAGAGAGTCTTAAATCCAAGCTGCAATCATTCACATGTGTTGGTGGTGGAAAATGTTAGTGAGCAAAGTTCGTAGAATAATTGAGTCATACAGTATAGAAGAGGCTTTTCGGCCCATTGAGTCTGTACTGCTGAAAATAGACTACTACCTACACAAGTCCCATTTTCCTGCACTAGGCTCACAGCTTTGGATGTTATGATACCTCAAGCTCACATCTATACTTTTAAAGGTTGTGAGATTACCCACCTCAACTCCCTCCCAGACAGTGTATTCCAGATCCCTACCATCCTCAGTGAAAAGGTTTTTCCTTAAATCCCCTCTAAATCTCCTGTATTTCACATTAAAATATGCCCCTTTGCCAATGACCCTTTTACTAAGGGGAACAGCTACTTTCTATTCATCTTGTCCATGCCCCTCATAATCTATACACTTTCTTTAAGTTCCTCTCTCAATCTTACCAGCTCCAAAGAAATAAACCCAAGCTAATACAGCCTGTCTTCATAGCTGAAATCTCCATCCCAGGCAGCATCCTGGTGAATCTCCTTTGAATCCCCTCTAGTGCAAACATATCCTTTGTATAATTGTGCACAGTATTCCAGCCAAGGCCTAATCAAAGTGCTGCACAGATCCAATATGACTACCCCACTCTTAAATATTACATTCTGCCTGATAAAGGCAAGTGTCCTGTATGCTTTTTTAGCTACCCCATTAACCTATCTTGCCACCTTCAAGTATCTGTGGACAAACATCCCAAGATCTCTCTGTACTGGGATAGTACAGACCAACATGTTCTATTTGGATGAAATATAGAATTAACAAGCCCTGAGGACCATGGATATCCAGGATATTCTAAACTGGATAAAAAGGAAAAGAGAGATGTATAACAGGTACAAAGGGAACAAAATAACTAGAGACCCTAAAGGAGTGTAGGAAGTGCAGAGGAGAACTCAAGAAAGTAATTAGGGGAACAAAGAGGAGACATGTGAAAATGTTTGCAGGCAAGATTAGGGAGAATCTTAAGACATTATACAAATATATCAAAGGCAAGGGAATAATCATGGAAAGTGTAAGGGCCTATTAGGGATCAATGGAGCAATCTGTACGTGAAACCATGAAGACTGAAAAGAAAACATTTGTAGAGTGTTACATGATTACTTCAGATCTGTCTTTACTCGGGGGAATGAGGATGCAAGACTGTTCTTGAACAGATTGATATAAGAAGTGAGGAGGTACTGAAACTTTTGGCAGATGTAAAAGTGGACACATCCCACGTTCGGATGAATTGTATTCCAGGCTGTTGTGGGAGACATAGAACATAGAACAGTACAAGGCAGGAACAGGTCCTTCAGCTCACTACGTGCCAATCATGATACTATTCCAAACTATTCCCATGTGCCTGCACATGGTCTATATCCCTCTATTCTTTGCCTGGTCATGAGTATATCTAAATGTCTCTTAAATTTTTCCACCATCTCTGCTTCTACCATCTCCCCTTGCATTGCATTCCAGGCACCTACTAGCCTCTGTGTAAATGTTTTCCTCACACAATCTTCTTTAAATTTTTCCCTTCTCAACTTAAAACTATTCTTCCTAGTATTTGACATTTCTAACCTGGGAAAGAAACTGCAACTATCCAACTTATCCATGCCCCTCATAGTTCTAAAGGCTTCTATTAGGTCGCTCCTCAGCCTCCAACGTTCCAGTGGAAACAATCCAAGTTTACCCAACTTTTCCTTAGAGGTAACATACTCTAATCCAAATAATATCCTGATAAATCTCTTTTGCAACCTCTCCAAAGTCCATACACCTTTTCTTTAGTGCAGAGACCAGAATTACACACAATACTCCAAATGTGGCTTGACAAAGTCTTATACAGTTGCAACTTTTACACTCAATGCCCGAACCGATAAAGATAAACATGCTATGTGTTCTTTACTACCTTGCCCACTTGTGTTGCTACTTTTAAGGAGCTATGGACTCCAAGATCCCTCTGAATATCAATGTTCCTAAGAGTCTAGCCCATTACTGTATACTTTTCTCTTGCATTTGACTTCCCAAAATGCATTACTTCACACTTGTCCAAATTAAACTCCATTTGCAATTTCTCCACTAACTTTGCAGCTGATCTATATCCTGTTGCATACTTTGATATCCTTCTCCAGTATCCACAACTCCACTAGTTTGTGTGACAATTGAGGAAATTACAGAGGACCTGACCAAATATTTAAAACCTCTCTTGCCATAGGGAGGTGCCAGAGGACTGGAGGAAAGCAACTGCACAAGATGGGTTGTAGAGATAAACCAGGGAACTAGAAACCAGTGAGCATAACATAGGTGGTGGGGAAATCCCAAGTGTGATCCAACCAGTGTTTTAGAGAGCTGCAGCAAAACCTAGCAGCTCTTAAACTCAATCCCCCTTTTAATGAAAGCCAAAACACAGTAAATCTTCTTAACAGCCCTATCAACCTGGGTGGCAACTTTGAGGGATCTACGTATGTGGACCCCCAGATCCCGCTGTTCCTCCACAATGTCAAGAATCCTGTCTTTAACCCTGTATTCAGCATTAAAATTCAACCTTTCAAAATGAATCACTTCACATTTATCTGGGTTGAACTCCATCTGCCACTTCACAGCCCAGCTCTGCATCCTGTCAATGTCCTGTTGTAGCCCTCAACACTATCTACAACATCACCGACTTTTGTGTCATTGGCAACCTTACTAATCCACCATTCTACTTCTTCATCCAAGTCATTTATAAAAACTACAAAACGACACCAATGGTCACTGACCTCCAGGCGGAATACTTTCCATCCACTGCCACTCGCTGACTTCTTTCGGCCAGCCAATTCTATATCCAGACAGCCAAATTTCCCTGTATCCCATACCTCCTAACTTTCTGAATGAGGTTACTGTAGGGAACCTTATCAAATGCCTTACTGAAATCCATATACACCACATCCACTGCTTAACATTCATCACCTCCTCAAAGAATTCAATAAGGCTTGTGAGGCATGATCTGCCCCTCACAAAGCCATGCTGACTACTTTTAATCAGACTGTGTTTTCCAAATAGTCATAAATCCTATCTCTCAGAATCCTTTCCAGTACTTTGCTTACCATAGACGTAAGACTGACTGGTCTGTAATTCCCAGAGATTTTCCTATTCCCTTTCTTGAACAGAGGAACAACTTTTGCCTCCCTCCAATCATCCAGTACTATTCCCATGGAGAGTGAGGATGCAAAGTTCATCACCAGAGGCACAGCAATCTCCTTCCTTGCTTCCAGTGGTAACTTTGGATATATCTAGTCTGGCCCTGGGGAGTTATCTATGTTGATGCTTCCCAGAATTTCCAGCACATTCACTTTCTTAATATTAATCTCCTCAAGCCTATTAACCTGGTCCACAGTGTTCTCACTATCAACAAGGTCCCTCTCTCGAGTGAATACTGAAGGAAAAGACTCATTTAGGGTCTCCCCTACCTCTCCAGACTCCACTATCCCTTATTGGCCCTCTGGACATTCCCTTATTCCTTACGTAAGTGTAGAGCACTTTTGGGTTTTCCCTAATCCTTCCCACCAAGGCTTTTTTGTGTCCTCTCCTAGTTCTCCTTAGTCCATTTTTGAGCTCTTTCCTAGCTACCCTGTAATCCTCTAAAGCTTTGCCAGATCCTTGCTTCCTCAACCTTAAGAAATTTTCCTTCTTCCTCTTGATGAGAAGCTCCTCTTCTCTTATCATCCAAGGCTCCTTTACCTTACCATTCCTTGCCTATCTCAGTGGGACAAAGTTATCCAACACTCGCAACAAGTGCTGTTTAAACAGCTTCCACATGCCTTTCCTGTAGATCACTTGTTCCCAATTTTTACTCCAGAGCTCCTATCTAATACTGATAAAATTTCCCTTCCCTCAATTATACCTTCCCATACTGTCTGTTGCTGTCCCTCTCTATGGCTGTGGTAAAAATGAGGCAGTTGTGGTCACTGTTACCGAAATGTTCTCCCACCGAGAGATCTGACACCTGGCCTGGCTCGTTGCCGAACACCAAATTTAATATGGTCTCCCCGCTAGTCAGCGTTTCTACATATTGAGTCAGGAATCCTTCATGGACACAGCTGACAAAATCGCCTCCATCCAGACCATCTGCACGAAGGAGGTTTCAATCAATACTGGGGAAGTTGAAGTCACCCATAATCAACAACTCTGTTACATCTGTACCTTTCCAAGATCTGTTCTCCCATCTCTCTGCTGCTATTGAAGGTCTATAGAAAACACCCAATAAAGTCACTGATCCTTTCCTGTTAGTGACTTCCAATTATACTGAGTCAGTATACAAACCCTACTCAACAACCTCCTTTTCTGCAGTTGTGATGTTGTTGTTGTGGTTGCTATCACTAAAATGCTACTCCAATGTTGTTTTGAACACCTGTCCCACGTCATTCCAAGATTTAGGTTCAGCACTGTACCATCCAATCTTGGACCATCTACATGTTGCCATAAAAAATGTCTCCTGAATGCATTTCAAGAAATCTGCCCCTCTAAATTCTTTACATTATGATGAGGGGAGGTGGGATTAAATGGATAATGGATCTGGGAATGGAAGAGACCTGGTGTGGTCGTGAGATGTAGGAGCTGCTCCTTAAAGGGTGATAGTGAAAACAGGTAACCTGTGAAAACAATATTGGCAGTCCCCAAATTAAATACTTGAATGGCTAAACATGACGTTTGAGATAAAGCATCTTCCCATTGAAGAAAGGAAATACTTGGAAGTGTGAGTCAGAGTTTGGCCAAAAAAAATCACTTCTGAACAAAATGTTGGTGGCAATAGAAACCATTTTCTTTTCCCCAAGGATTTTGTTTCAGTGCAGAAAGAAGCTCATGAGCCCACCAAACAGCTCAGGTTCTCCGTCTTCAAGTTTCTTCATTCTCTTTTGAAAATTGAATTGAATATAAATGAATGATTTAAACAAATTAAATGACCGGTGGACCATTAAAGGGGCACTTCTGCAAACCTCTTGTTTATTTTGTCCCATTTCCACTCCACGTTTCCTTTCTTCATGAAACATTTGTCACATAATCTCTCTGGCCCTCCACCTAACTGCAACCTTCCCGTTTGATCTGTTTTTGATCCTCCCACTTTCACGTGTTCAAAGCCAATAAATTTCATACTTTGCCAAAAATTTACAAACCTAAAACAATGAGCTGATTTTTCCTAGCCCTGTGGTGATTTGCAGAGTGGTAAGAGAACTAATACTATGGTGGGGGAAGGGATTAGGAAGGGAGTCCAATCTTGGACTGCTGCCATCACAGTTTAGCATTGTGGGAACCTTAATGGCCTGGCCACTCATTGACAGTCAATGTAGCAACATGTTTGACACCCATCCCAATTGCTGGGGTCTGCCTACTTGACCTTGGCTTTTTCTTTGAGGACTCATGGGTATTGATGTGCTCCCTACTTAATTGCTTCAGCCTCAGCAGTGTCGACCTGTAATATTGACACTGATGTTTGGATCAGTGACTTTAGGAGGTGGGGTGGCTGTCCCAGTGGCAACCTTTACATCAGTTACTTTCTGCAAGGTGCTGCCCCCTGTATTTTGACACACATCAGCATTTGGTCAGTGTAGGCTTTCAGCCCCAAAGGTGGAACAGCCCATTAAATTCTGTTCCTTTCTTCATGGATGCTGTCAGATCCACTGCGTATTTCTAGCAATTCTTTTTTGTTTTTATTTCAGTACTGGTAGAAAAGTATTAGCAGTTTTTAAGTTTACATTATATATGTGGAGGGAAAACTGATAAACATTACTCAAAATGTTACAACAGGAAATAACATTTCGTGTGTGCAGATATCACATTGGTAATACATGTTACATAAGCACATGGTCTAGGAATTTCCACAGAGCTGCAATGTTGTAACTTTGTTGCAAGTGGGGCAGAAATCTGATGAGGGAAATGTAAATAGGTGCAGTTCCAAGAAGGTTCCTGGCCACTTCCAGCAATAAAGAGGTTAAGAAAATTTAATAAACTATTTTATTGAACTAATGGGTTGAGTCATAGTTAAGGAAAGAGGAAGTACAAAAGAATTTCAAAGTTCAATGCTGAGGTTTTCAACTTTATAAAGTATCACATTATAATTCCAGCAATCTTTTCAGTTTTTATTCTCTTGTTGCCTTTGATTCTTGATTTTTGTTCTTTTGTATAACTTTTGGTCAAATTCATCCTTCAACTTAATATAAATCTAAATATTAGGATTTGAATTGAATTTCCCTATTATACCAATATGACAGCAGATAGCTGCTTCTGATGATATTTGTACATTAATTAGTTTCTAGTATCCTCAAATCTATAGTATGTAACACTTTCATGAAAATCAAACCTATTTCACGTATAGTTTCTGTTTTGGATTTCAGTAAGTTTACGGTTAAATTGTTTATTAATATTCCTATGTTTAGACACATGTAAAAGCTGTATTGAATTCTACTACTGTTTTATATCTGAAAATAAAATTGATTTTTCAAACGTACATTTTATGCATGTTGTTTTCAGAAACTTGTTCAAATTATAAACAAAATTCCTTTTTTTAAAGTATGGTACAATTGCCTTCAAACTCAAAATTATCACATAAGTTTTACACTGAAGGTCAATATATGTATTTAATTACAGCAAAATAACTGACTATTGATGTTCAATATAATATTTACAGCTTTTGTTATGCTTTTCTCAAACTTAGTTTTCCTTTGAAGATATACTATTTAAAAAAATGAAATTTACTTACCAAGAACTCTTCAGTTAATGTTGATTTGTTGCTGTTAACAGAAACCAATATGTTTATATTTGGAAGATTGTATGAATAGTTTGTTACTGGCTCTCCCATATCATTTATGTGCCTCGGTTTGAAGTACCAGTTCCTTTTCAATGGCCTGAAGAGAAAACAATAAATATCCTTCAGCAGCAAGCATCCAAAGTGCAAGCTGGTTCTTTGAATATAAATTCAAATAAGTTAATCCATTATTGATTAACTTTTATTACATCTTTAACCATGCTCATGAATACATAAATTCCATGACTTGCAAAGTGGCAGTGACAAAACTAAACAATACAGGTGGCCACATAGAGGACAGAAAGAATGGATTTTCTGACTTAAATTAACCTCACCAAATTGACAAAATAATAGTAGTAGCTAAATTAATGCATGATATACTCAACTTGAGTTCCAACCACTTACTTGTAATCTAAAGGGAATACAGTCTGGGATGTCTTTTCTTTAACCATGCAATTCTAAGGTTGCAAAGATTACAATTGTGTAATTAATCAATGGTCATCACCAATGCACGATTTCAAGTTCAAGACTTCTTAGAGACATCCACAATTAAAATACTGACACGTGATTAACTGTATCATTGTTCGATCCCAAGACCTAAAACATGTCCTTTTTACCAAATTGATGACCAGTGAAGCTGACTGCTGGACAGACCACCAGCTCATCTGCTCCTCAATGTACGTCAAATGCTGCCTGAAGCTGGTTCAGGAAAAAGCTCAACATTGAACGGTTTCAAGAGCGAAGCAGACTAGTAAACATCCAACAATGATTTCACCAAAATTTCCAAAGAGTTCACTTTAATGGAGTGGAGGAAATTTGGAAAGGACTGAAGGCAGCCATCATCTCATGCTGTGAAGAAACTTTCAGCTACAAGACCAAGAAACAGCAAGACTGGTCCAAAAAGAATGGCCATATCATCTAAGACCTCACTGACAAGAGGAAATCTCTGTGTCTGTCAAAATAACATCATGAGTAAGGCAAAGAAGAGAACTCACAAAACTGCAAATGTGGAGGTACAATAGAAGGATGAGGGAACTCAAGAATTAGTGGTGGACAGCTAAGAAGTCACAACACCTTGCTGACAACCACAATATCCAGAGTTTCTTCAATGCCATTAAAGCAATATACAAACCCAACACCTTGATTTCAAACTGTTGTGGAGTAAGGACGAAACCCCTTTGAGAAACAGAGAAAGCTTCAGCCTCCGATGGAGAGAATTCTTCAAATAACTCCTAAACTATGATACACTCATCAAAGAAGATATATTTGAGGAAACCCCAGTCCCCTATTAAAGATGATCTTGGGCTTCCACCTAATATGATAGATGTTAAAGCCTCCATGACACACATGAAGAATGGAAAAGCAGCATGAGTAGACTGGAATCCAGTAGAGATTTTCAAATTCCAGGACCAGAGCTTACCTATCACCCCCATTGACTGTTCTTGAAAATCTGGTACAAAGAAGAAATTCCTGCCGATCTCAGGGATGCTGCCATCCCTACCATTTTCAAGAAAGGAGACAAAGCAGACTGTGTGAACTACCATCTCCAGGAAGATTATTGCCTAGTCCTCGCTGGAGGTCTTCGCCAAGTTTCTGAGGAAATCCTTCCTGAAAATCAGTGTAGCTTCTGACGAAACTATAGAACTATGAACATGATTTTCCCTGCTCAGTAACTCCAAGAGAAATACTAGAAACAAAACCAACCACTCTACATGTTCTCTATCGATCTGATTAAGGCTTTTGATTCAGTCAGTCAGGAAGAGTTACAGGAGACCCTGTCAAAGACCAGCTGTCTAGTGAAATTCATCAACACCCTCCATCTCCTCCACAACAAGATGTCAGCAATCGTTTACACTGACAGTAGTATGTCAGAATTCTTTGAGGTCAAGATAGGGATCAAACAGGTTCACTTCCACCTTTTTTTACCATCTTCATCATCTCCATTCTTCATCTTGTCAAGAACAAGCTTCCTGGTGGTGTGGACATTGCCTACAGGAAGAAAATGACGCTGACCTCACTTGTAGAACTTCAGTACAAAGATGACAATGCTATATCTGCTCTCTCAGAAAAGAATGTTCAAATCTTATTTATTGCCTTCTCAGATGAATACTGAAGAATTGATCTCAGTATCAAATGTAAGAAGACTCAAATACTTTACCAACCTGTTCCAGGTCAAGTTCCAGTCCATCTTTCAATTATGGTCAACAGAGAAATCTCCAAAAGGCGGAACATCTCCCCTACTGAAGAAGATACCTTTCATTTAAGGCTGACATCGATGGGATGATTTACCATAGAAATATTGAAGATAGGAGCAGGAGTAGCTCATTTGACCTCTCAGGCCTTGTCCACCAGTCAATATGATCATAGCTGATTATCAATCTCAATCCCCTAATCTCATTCTCTCCCCGTACCCCTCGATACTTTTAGCCACAAGAACTATTATCTACCGCTTTCTTGAAAGCACATAATGTTTTGGCCTCAACCATTTTCAGTAATGGTGAATTCCACAGGCTCTCCACACCCTGAGTGAAGAAGTTTCTCCTCATCTCAGTCCTAGATGATATTTTTCCTTAAACTATAACCCCGGTTCAGGATGCCTCCACCATTGAGAGCATACTTCCTGCATCTAACTGTCTAGTACTGTTAGAATTTCATAGGTTTCCATGTGATCATTCTTCTATTACCTAGAGAATACAATCCTAATCAACTCAATTTCTCCTCTTACATTAGTCCTGCCACTCCAGGAATCAATTTGGGAAGACTTTGCTGCACTCTCTCTATATAAAGAACATTCTTCCTCAGATAAGAAGACCAGTACTCTAGGTGTGGCCTCACCAGTGTCCTTATCATGCAGCATGACATCCTTGTTCCTATACTTGAATCCTCTCACTATGAATACCAGTATACAGTTTGTCTTATTTACTACCTGTTCCATCTGCATGCTATTTTCAATGACTAGTGCATGAGGGCACCCATATCTCATTGAACATTTAAATCTTTCAATTTTCTAGCCATTCAAACAATAATCTACCTTCCGAATTTTGCTACAAAAATGGATAACCTCACATTTATCCATATTATACTGCTTTATAATGCTCATTCACTCAGCCTGTCCAATTGGCCAGTAAAATCTTTGCATCAGTCTGCAATTCATTCCTCCATTCTATTTTGCAATTTCTGAGATATTGCATTTGATTCCCTCATCTAAATTATTAACATATATTGTGAATAGCTGGGATCTTAGTACCAATCCCTATTGTATCCCACTAGTCATTGCCTGCCATTCAGAGAGGACCCATTTCTTCCTACTAGAAAAAAAATGAAAGAACTGCAAATGCCGGAAATCTTAAATAAAAACAGAAATTGCTGGAAACTCTCAGCAGGTCTGGCAGCATCTGTGGAGAGAAATCAGAGTTAATATTTCTGGTGCAGTGACCCTTCTTCCAGTAGTTTCTGTTTTTGTTTCATTTATCCCAATTCTTTGTTTCCTTCCTGCTAACCAATTTTTTTTATCCATCTCAATGCATTATCCCCAAACCCATGCACTTTAATTTTACACAATCATTTCTCATATGGGACTTTGACAAAAGCTTTCTGAAAGTTCAAATAAAGCAGATTCACTGGTTTCCCTGATCATTTTGGTAGTTACATTCCCTAAGAATTGCAGTAGATTTGTCGAACATGATTTCCCTTTTGTGAATCTATTCTGACTGTGTCTGATTCTACCACTGTTTTCGAAGTGCTCTCCTATAAAATCCTTGGTATTCAAATCAAGCAACTATCTACTATCAATGTCAGACTCACCACACTATAATTTCCTGTTTTCTCTCTACCTCTCTTTTTAAATAGTAGGGTAATGTTAGCTACCCTCCAATCTGTAGGAACTGTTCCAGAGTCTAAAGAATCTTGGATGATGATCACCAAAGCATCCATTATTTCTCAGGCCACTTCCTTAAGTACTCTGTGATGTAGATCATCAAATCCTGGGAACTTATCAGACTTCAATCTCGACAATTTCTCCAATACCATTTGTCTTCAAATTTTCTTCAGTTGCTTCCTCTCATTTCTGTACGCCACATCATTTCTGATATCTTACTTGTGTCTTTCTTTGTGAAGACAGAAGCAAAGTATGAATTTAGTTCATCAGTCTTTTCTTTGTTCTTCATTTTACCCACATCTAACTGTAGGGGATCTACATTAGTTTTCTCTAACCGTTTTCTTTTTACATATCTATAGAAACATTTATACTTAGAGGAAAGTCCTGCACGAAGGGACACATGCTTTGAGAGTGCCCCTTAACAAGAGAAGTATGGAAAATGAACTGGGAAAGGAATGCCAATGGTCTCAACGCCAAGGACCATTTCCATTTTCTGCAGACACTTGCCAAATGTCTGGTTGGAGCAGCAGCTTTATGATCAGGCTTATCAACCACACAAGGACCCACAGAACCCATGACCGAATTTCCTAGCTGGACAATCATACACATTAGCTACCAATTGTCTATGGCGATGATGAATTATGTCTTCATATTTTCTGTTTGCTTTCAGATTCCAACTGCTGCAGCATGATTTTTTTGTCAGGCGAGCAATCATAGTAATATAATTGTTAATACAGACAGGCTGCAACTTGTTGTCAAGCGACTTGCAAAATTCTGAAAGTCTTCAAATCCAGGTAACAAGCATCATTTAAACAGCATGATAACAGACAAATTAAAATATAACACATTTAAAACATTCAGGTGACAACTGAATCAAGTTTTTTGATCAAATGCGGTTGTGTATTATTTGAACTGTACTGAGAACTCTGTTTGCCATCAGAGTAACAGCACACCCTCCCTATACATTAATACACATGTATTTCATCAAATATAAAATATGCGACACTTTTCTTCTTTGGATTGTGGAAATTGATGGCAAGGTCATCATGTATTGCTGATTTCTAGTTCCCTGAGAAAGTGGTGGTGAGCCTTGAACTGAACTGTTTTGTCTTTTTTTTACACGGCTGTATTGCTTATCAAGTCACTTCAGAGGAAAGTTAAGAGTCAACTCTTAAGAGGGAAGATGTAAAACTGGTGTCACATATGAGCTGCAATGTCTGTTGCAATACAAAGTACTGCACTATTTAAATTTTTACACAATCTGGCAAATTCATAATCACTTTTATTAAAGTCAACTTTTGTTGGAAATGAAAAGAAGTTAAAATCTCAAGCTGTTACAGGGGATTAGAAATGCATACCTTCAGATAATTCACCTAATAATAGAATCACTACACGACATGGTTTGTTTTAAAGTACTGTAGGCTAGCTGTATACTAATCAGCTTCAGCAGTTTTGTTTTCACTTCATGATCTTTAGAAGGGCACCACTATATTTCTGAGCAAGTTAGTTCAGCAATTTCATTCTCAGTTACTCAGACTTTTAAATGGGATTCTTGCTCCCAGTTATGCATATCTGAACATTCGATGAGGGGAAGAATGGTTCAGCAACAATAGTCCAGCCAATCTGTCTAATTTGCTCACTGTCACTGCTGAGGCTGGTGTGAAGAATAATCACTTGAGGAATACATTAGAGCTGTCAGCATCGATCAAAACAATTTGATTCAATGCTAAGAAAAGAAGAAAGAAGAAAATGAGAAAAGAATATGAGCATTACTTGAAGAAACAATCCATCATGCTTTCATTGCCTTTGCCCATGGTCTGGACTTCAGATTTGCTTAAGGACCTTTTTTTGCCTCCTTCTGCTGGCCAGCTTCTTTTTTTGCTTTTTTTTTCATTTTGGTAAGGTCCCTCAAAATGGTTAGAAATGGAAGAATAAGCTGGGAAAAACACAACTGATTTTTGCATCTATAGAGATTTTTATTATGCATTTCAATAAAACAATTCTGAAATATTTGGTTCATTTACACTGAGAAATAAATTAAATCCATGAGTTTTTGAAAGAATATCAGCAACCGCCTGAATAATTTATATTGTTTTATGTGTGCTGACAGTTCTAATATATCTTCCAAATCACTGTCCTTTTCATCAGCCTCAGCAGTGACTGTTAACAAATTATCTGATTGTCGGAACAGTGCAGCTGGAATATTGCAGCTGAAACAGTCTTATCTTCACTGGACGTTGAGGCATGAACATAATAGGGATAAGGATCTCATTCATATTTATTTGTATTTAATAACTGTTAAAACTTATTTCAGATCATAGAGTTCCAATAATGTGGAAGCAGACTATTCAACCCATACTGACCCTCTGAAGAGCAAGTCATCCATACCCACCTACCTACCCTAACTCTGCATTTCCCTTGGCTAACCTACCTAGCCTGCACATCCCTGGAAACTATGGGCAATTTAGCATGGCCAATTTATTTAACCTGCACATCTTTGGACTGCGGGAGGGAACTGGAGCACCCAGAGTAGACCCAAACAGACACAGGGAGAATGTATAAACTCCACACAGTTGCCCAAGGCTGGAATTGAACCCAGACTGCTAGTGCTGTGAGGCTACAGTGCTAACCACTAAGCCACCATGCCACCCAATACAGATGACTGGTCTGATATAGTTAATTTCTCTTTTGGAATTAGCAACAACAAATCCACTTCATCAGGAAATGATAGCAGTTTAGTATGGTCTTGGGCTGAAAATGTGTTGCTGGAAAAGCGCAGCAGGTCAGGCAGCATCCAGGGAACAGGAGAATCGACGTTTCAGGAATGGTCTTGGGGTCAACTCTATGTTTCTGTCCTTCACAGCCTTGTACTCAACTAGTCATGCTCCTCCTTTTACTACCCTTTTATCATTGATTTGCATAGAAGATCTTGAGATTTACAATTATGTTAGTCACCAAAGTTTTTTTCATAATTCCTCTTTACTTCTGATATTTACTTTCTCACTGCTGTTCTGATCAAACCGAAAGACATAGGATCTGAAGTAAGCTATTTGGTTCATTGAGTATGCTCTACCATTCAATGATATCATGGCTAATCTGTTAATCCTCAACTCCACTTTCCTGCCTGAAATGAACTAGGTTTTCAATAATATTTACTATCTGACAACAGTCATAAGCACACTTTTTCTCCTGTAACCTATTTTTTATCAGTTTATCATCCAGGGATCTCTGGATTTATTTGTACTTTCTTTTCCTCTTCAGGGAATCTACCATGACTGTGCCCAAACTGTTTCCTCTTTGAAGATTGCCCATTGCTCAGATTGTTATTCCCTCCAATATTTGGTCCCTATGTATCCAGCCCAGTATGTTCTTGCTCCATTGGAGTTGGCTCTCTGCCAATTGATTATTCTTACCCAGAATTGATTAATGTCATGTACTACTGTCATCCTAAACCATACGACATATTGATCGCTGCTCACTTAGTTTCCTCCCATTGTCTACATGGCTCACTTCATTTCCAAGAACCAGGTTAAGCAATGTCTCCTTTCTTATGGACTGTTGTTGGAAATTCCTCTGAATATAGTCCAGGAACACTTGTCCCTCGCTGCCCTTTACTCTTGCACTATTGCAGCCTATATATGGGTAATTACAGATCATTATAAATACTCCACCATGTTTACACCTATCTGTAATTCCCTTGCAGATTTCTTCTTCTACATCCTTCTGATTAGTTGGTGGTATTTGCATCCTTTATATTCCTTAGCTGTAGCCCAATTGATTCTGTCCTGAACTCAATGAAATATTCTTTTATTTTTCACAACTAGAATATCAAAATGCCACCTTTCCTCCTTTATCTCCCCCTTTTTTGATCTTGTCTTGGACACTTTGTAACCAGAAATGTTTAACATCTGCCCTTTCTTAAGACAGCTCTCCAGTATTGCCGTAACATGATAATGCCACATGGCAATCTGTACCAGTAACCCCCAATAGTATGAACTATGTGCATTCACATTCACTCAATACATCCCTCCCTCAGTATAACCCTCCCTCAGTGCAGCCCTCCCTCATAATAGCCCTCCTGCAGTGTGCCACTCCCTGAGTTCAGTCTCCCCTCAGTACAGTCCTCCCTTACACAGAAACTCTGATTGAGAATTACTCTCTCCCTCACTCTGAACCTATCTATTAATTTACTGTTCTCTTTTTTTAATGATATTGGCCTCTTCTGGCATTTTATGCACCCTGGTATTAATTTCTAACATTCTCTCCTGGCTCCCACATTTTTGCTGAGTCAAGTTAAACCCTATCTGTGCAGGCTTTGTCAAATTCATTGAATGAATGATGGCTTTACATCCAAAACCTTCTATACAGTGAATTGTGTATTGCTAAGATTTAATATATATGTATATAAGCTTCTGAGATATGTTCTGTTGTAACTGTGACCTGAATAATCATGTTTCAAAGACTCTGATGAAAGGTTGGAATTATTACAGCTCAGAACAGGGAACACTACTGCCTTATCCACACATATATGCTGTTAATATACATTGTTTAAAAATAATCTAGAAGGCTTGCCTAAACTTATCTGAAGAACAGAAGAACCCATTCTAAAACCTGCTTCCAGCATCTGTGGTAAATGATTCTTCAAATTTTTCTGAGAAAAACACCCCACAAGGAAAAACCGCTAGCAAACCTTCCTCAATCCAGTACTTGAATTATGGTAGAGTACGCTGCAAAGTGGCAACACATCCAAACCAACCATGCAGTCCTTACCTCTTCCACAGCGCTTTGAACTGATTAAAGGACAAATGATAGATTATTCAAAGCAGTATCAGATCCTAATTTGTATTTGCTTATTCACCGTACAACCCATTGTCAATAATGTCCTTAACTTTCCTAATAAAGAAAGGCTAATGAAGGGCTTATGCCCAAAACGTCGATTCTCTTGCTCCTCGGATATTGCACGACCAGCACTACACTCTCAAGTTTAAAATAAGTCTCAATATTTGAGGAGAAAGTTCAAGCACGGAGGATGATATTGGGATTCTTCTCAAGACAATTCCAATGTTTTCGTCTTGCATTCATCTGGAAATGATGAGAAGTGCCAATTTGCACGAATACAAATAAAGGGGGAAAACTAACCATTGTCCTGTGTGAGTGCTGATTGGTTGACAAATGGACTCTTATTGGTGGAAGCACTTGAAATAATTGTAATGCGGTCAGCCAGCTGGACCTCATAGATTATGTGTTCCCTGATTGGGGCTGTTAATCTGGTCCAATCAGGGAATCCTGCCTGACAAATAGAAACATGGATGTAACTGGAAGGTGGGTAGGGGTGGGCTGCCTTAGAGTGGTCAGAAGGTGGGAGGGGTGGGGGCTTGCTGGGTCTGTATTGTCTGCACTTTTGTATGTAACAGTATTGTCTAATGTACAAATGTCATTGTCCCTGTCTTGTCATATGTGGAACTGGGAATTGAGGTTTGTCCTCATCTCCCTGTAAAATGGTTGAATGGTAGGGTTTGGGGCCTAGCTTTGCTGCTCCTCTCCCTTGTAAAATTGCTGTCTCTTGTGTACAGCTGAAAATGTTTTTTGTAAACTTTGTAATTTGTTTAATAAAATTAAAAAAAGAAACAGGGCTGTCAGAGGTTCTATTCACTTTGAGAGCTGGCTTTGAGGGAGCTAGATCAGTGTCAAGAATTTTCCACATGTAAATATAGAGGGTAACTTGGTGATGGGATACCGGCCACTGTGGAGTTATTTCACATGGAGAATGAGCAGTTAATGCTAATTGACTGTTAATTGCCAGATTTTGTTTAGATTTTAAACCAAGCAGGTTGACTCTGATCACAGCATTTCCCTGAGCAGTGGACCAGGGAGGAGCTAATGCCTGTTTTGTTGAGTTAAAACAAGTGTAGTGCGTGCACATATACACGCAGACTTTGCAGACGGAAAGAATATGTGCATATGCTCCTGGTGACTACAAGGTGAAAATCTTCATCAAAGTGTGTCTTTTTTTCAGCAATACTCAATTTCTGTACTAACAAATGACAATTCCATGGATTAGCCCCAGCCCATTAGTTGGGTATGGCCAGCAATGTCTACCCACCAAAAGGAAATCTTCTAAAGCTGGGGAAATGGTGAGAAGTACCACTTTGAAATACTGATATTGCAGTACAACACAGTAACACAAGTGAAAATATTGTCCAGCAGAGGGGGTGCAATGCTTTCACTTGGAGATTTGGCTACTTACAAAACTCTGAAATGTAAGATCATCTTTTTAAATTAAATCAAATAGTTTAACTTCTGAATGAAAGAGAATCTAATAAATTCCACAAGGAGGAGAAGAAGAAGATATGGAAGTTATGATTTGGAGATGCCAGTGTTGGACTGGGGTGTACAAAGTTAAAAATCACACAACACCAGGTTATAGTCCAACAGGTTTAATTGGAAGCACACTAGCTTTCGGAGCGACGCTCCTTCATCAGGTGATAGTGGAGGGCTCGATCGTAACACAGAATTTATAGCAAAAATTTGCAGTGTGATGTAATTGAAATTATACATTGAAAAATTGATTGTCTGTTAAGCCTTTCATCTGTTAGAATACAGATGAAAGGCTTAACTTCTTTCATGTGTAAATCACAAAAGCTTTTTTTAAAAGTTGCATTCTCGGGTTAGCTGTTAACAATGGTGATAGCTAGACAATATGTTGAAGGTGTTAGCCCCCTGTGTTCTCTGTCTATGACCTGATGTTTAGATTGATTCTAATCTAAAAAGTGAGATAACAGAGTTTTACATAAATTCATGCAGTTTTTGAGCTCAGAGTTCTACATGAATCACACTTTCTTGGTCAAATGGATATTGTTTAACCTACAGCAGAAGATGGTGGTCTGGGTCAGGATTATTGGTGAGTAACTTTGAATGTCAAGAATTTCGATACACGTTTTGTCTTTATTCAGTGGCAACTATTCCTGTGCTGCTGGACACTTAAGAATTGCTGACACTGTACATATTCACCCATCAAATATTAAAATCCTGGGTTTGAGAGATAATAGTCTTTCAATTAAAGGTTGTTTTGAAGAAACACCCAGATACTAAAGTTATTAAAGAGCCTGTTTGTGTGTACAAAGTTAGAACAAATTCCTTGCTGAGCTTGCAAGCATGGATCTTTCATAGTGACTGCCAGACTTTCCAACCCAGGTAAGAGATACTGTGTTGAAACTTTATTGCTGGAACAGCACAGCAGGTCAGGCAGCATCCAGGGAACAGGAGAGTCGACGTTTCGGGCACAGGCCCTTCTTCAGGAATGCTGCCTGACCTGCTGTGCTGTTCCAGCAATAAAGTTTCAACTTTGATCTCCAGCATCTGCAGACCTCACTTTCTCCTCCTAAGAGATACTGTGTGCCAAGATAATGACTGTATTCTATTCTATGAACAATGTGCATGATGTCAGTCTCTCTAGGAACATGAACTTTCATTTAAGGAAGATTGGATAACCAAATGTGCAGATTTCCCACAGTTTTTGCAGTCTACTGAAGTTTTATACCTGGAAGATTGAATAATTTCTTGTGAAAGTGTATCATATTTCCCTAAAAGTTTGATCAACTTTATAGTATCTTTCCTCCAGACATGCTAAAGTCTATTTCTTTAGGACCTCCAAGCCAGGAGATGCAGTCAGTGGTGAGCTTAAAAATGTCACTATCAGACCCTATTTCATCATTTCCGGAAGATAATCCCTTGGTGCCTGACTCTTCAGGCATTTATACAGTACAAGTAGATCCCTTTGATATTCTTCAAGAATGGAATGAGGTGCATTCTTCACCTACACCAACAATTATGTTAATTTATGTGACTAACAGTGTTAATGAAGAAGCACTAAGTGTAGCTATTGAATCATAGAATCACAGATATGTTATGAAGCAGATGGATGCCATTTGTGTCTGCACCAGCTCTGCTAATGAGCATCAGTACCTACTATCAATTTCTTGGTTTTTTTTCCCATGGCCTTGCATTTTCTTTCAGTCCAAATAGTTATCCAAATTCCCTCTTGAATACCTCAATTAATCTGCCTCCATAGTGCATTGGTGAAGATGTGATGGAAGTTCCATTACCTGCTATTGTACAAGGTGGTCACAATGATCCTTCAGACAGCAACAAACAAATTTAGCCTGATCAGATTGTGCAAGATTACAGAGAACAGTAAACGTTGTGCATGCAGGAAAACCCTCCAGTAACACCAAAGTTTAGAAATGGTATTTTACTTATGTATGACAGCTCTTAAAATTATTTACCTCTATTTAGAGTTCCAGGCACACTGTCAAAAACAACAGCATTCAATATTAAAGTTCCTTTTATGTTGGCTTTTTGTTCAGAAAGTTTTGCAGTAGTTACAGCAGTTGTCGTCACACTCCTATCAGCAAATCTTCCAATATAAGAAACAATCTCTGCAAAGATTTTTATTAATCATTCACCATCCTTGTACCAATCTTTTGAGGCTGTGAATCTACCTTCTGGAGTCTGTCTGATCATTCATTCCTCTCTTTATCCTATACTTAAGAATGTGACACAAAAGCCTCAAGATATCGTTATACTGCAGTAGAATAGTGATAGTCCTCAGCTGTTTTTTGATGGCGGGACTCTTCATTCAGCCATATTTCATTGTCAAATGTTTTTTAATGGAAAGTTTCATTAAAGAGATAAGACCAATTGATGTTCAGTCAAGAGTAAATGTACTCCCTCAATGAGCATTCCCCAGTCTTTGTACTGATGTAGTAGCACACAGGTCATCAGAACTTTAAGTACCATAAGACTTGGAATGATGTTACCATTTCAGTTGCTGAGAGCACAGTTTTTGTCAGCCTACAGGCCATCACTCTCCTGTGTAATTTTGATTGATCAGATCAGGGAGAACTGTGGACCTTGGGAGGAGATGGAGGGGGGAGTGACTGGATACATAGTTGGTTAAACAGGAATACTTTTGTTTTGACTGGATTACTTAATAATGTTAGGTAAATACTTCCACTTACTTAACAGATGGGCCAATGGGCTGAGAAGTGGCAGATGGAGTTTAATTCAGATAAATGTGAGGTGCTGCATTTTGGGAAAGCAAATCTTATCAGGACTTATACACTTAATGGTAAGGTCTTCGGGAGTGTTGCGGAACAAAGAGACCTTGGAGTGCAGGTTCATAGTTCCTTGAAAGTGGATTCGCAGGTAAATAGGATAGTGAAGAAGGCATTTGGTATGCTTTCCTTTATTGGTCAGAGTACTGACTACAGGAGTTGGGAGATCATGTTGCGGCTGTACAGGATATTGGTTAGGCCACTGTTGGAATGTTGCATGCAATTATGGTCTCCTTCCTATCGGAAAGATGTTGTGAAACTTGAAAGGGTTCAGAAAATATTTACAAGGATGTTGCCAGGGTTGGAGGATTTGAGATATAGGGAGAGGCTGATAGGCTGGGGCTGTTTTCCCTGGAACTTCAGATGCTGAGGGGTGACCTTATAGAGGTTTACAAAATCATGAGGGGCATGGATAGGGTAAATAGGCAAAGTCTTTTCCCTGGGGTGGATGAGTCCAGAGCTAGAGGGCATAGGTTTAGGGTGAGAGGGGAAAGATATAAAAGAGACCTGAGGGGCAACTTTTTCCCACAGGGGGTGGTACGTGTATGGAATGAGCTGCCAGTGAAGTGGTGGAGGCAGGTACAATTGCAACACTAAAAGACATTTGGATGGGTCTATGAATAGGAAGGGTTTCGAGGGATATGGGCTGAGTGCTGGCAGGTGGGACTAGATTGGGTTAGGATATCTGGTCGGCATGGACGAGTTAGACAGAAGGGCCTGTTTCTGTGCTGTACATCTCTATGACTCTAATACTGTGACTGCTGCCAATGCCACCTTTTGGTCGTACAAAAGTTACACCTGTGTGAAGAGGCAACTTGTGCCACTCTGAAGAAATGGAAATCCACAACCAGTTCCAAAGATAGCATCGCCAGAAATTCTGAAGAAATAGTTTCTGCTGGATCCAGGACTCAGTGAGGTGGAGGTAGTGGCAGGCACTGATAATGAGGAGCTTCCTCTCCCTCGTGAAGTCTGTGCTTTAAGTGTCCTTGGCCACTGCTCCTTCACATCACCATTGCCACTTCAGAGGGTACAAAATCATAGAATCATAGAATCCCTTCAGTGCAGAAAGAGACTATTCAGCACATTGAGTCAGCAACAACCCTCTGAAAAGATCCCACCTAGATCCACCACATCTCTCCCATGCTATCACTGTAACCCGACATTAAACATGACTAATCCACCGAGAGTGCACATTCCTGGACATTATGGGGCAATTAGCATGGCCAATCCATCTAATTTGCACATCTTTGGACTGTGGGATGAAACCGGAGCACTGATAGAAACTGGAGCACTGAAGAAAACCCACACGTCACAGGGAGAACATGCAAACTCCACGTAAACAGTCACCCAAAGCTGGTATAGAACCTGCGCCACTGACGCATTGAGGCAGCGGTGCTAATCACTGAGTCACTGTGCTGTAAAATTCAGTGACCTAGTATACCAGTTCCAAGTAAAATATCACATTGTAATGCGAAACACATCTAAATCCCAATGGCGTGCCATCACTTTTTACTCATCATTTGTTAATGTTTAAATAAGAGGAATTTGGAAATTTCACTCAAAGATCCTGAACAATGTAATGCTGTCACTGTTATAGTGCCATAGAGTCATTGAGATGTACAGCACAGAAACAGACCCTTCCATCCAACTCGTCCATGCCAACCAAATATCCCATCCCAATCTAGTGCCACCTGCCAGCACCCGGCCCATGTACCTCCAAATCCTTCCTATTCAGATACCCATCCTGATGTTTTTTAAATGTTGCAATTGTACTAGTCTCCACCACTTCCTCTAGCAGCTCATTCCATACATGTATCACCCTCTGCATGAAAAAGCTGCCCTTAAGTCTCTTTTATATCTTTTCCCTCTCTCCCTAAACTTATCCCCTCTACTATTGGACTCCCCAACCCTAGGGAAAAGACTTGGTCTACTTATCCTATCCATGGAGAAAGTGAGGTCTGCAGATGCTGGAGATCAGAGCTGAAAATGTGTTGCTGGAACAGCGCAGCAGGTCAGGCAGCATCCAGGGAACAGGAGAATCGACGTTTCGGGCATAAGCCCTTCCTGAAGAACGTTATTTAAAAGAAATCTAGAAATCTGGCTTGAGATTATATGAAGAACAGAAAAACTGCAAGAAATGGCCACTGGGTCACAACCTCCCTGGCATCCACACTTCCACTACAAGCATATGTGCAAGCAAGATATGAAGCTGAAAGATATTTACACTGACAATTGGGAGACGGTCATTGAATACGGTGACCTCTGGAGGCTTACTATTTGGAGGGGCATCAGAAGAGGCAATCAGACATAAATAGCTCAGGTGGCTGAGAACAGGATGCAGAAAAAACACAGGCAGCAAATGTGCACCTTCTCAATCTACTGTCCCCCTGTCTAGCAAATGCAACAGAGACTGCAAGGTCAGAGTGAGGCTCCTGTGTACCAGACAGTGCTTACCACAGAGCTGACCATCCTGGCACAAACCATCATCTTATGAGGTGAAAGGCTGCCATATTATTTACTCTTATCAAAACAATTCATGATTTTGAACACCTCTATCAAATCTTCTCTGATCATGATTTTGAAGGACTGAGATTCAATGGTTTCTATGTCGGTGGAGAATGTGGTTCCTGTCTTTTCCTTTACCTTGGGAAACCATGATCCATAAATCGAACAAAGGTAGAATTGGTCTTAATTTTTTTTATGTATGATTTCTGTTAATAATATAGGCACTGGAGTATGGCAACTTAAAACACTTTTCAATGTTTTTTTTTGTAAAAATTTAAGTGACAATAAATTAGTATTCTATTCTGAAAGCATTTAAAGAGGGGGATAGATTTTTGAAATATTGAGAAGTTGAGGGCTATGAAGAGCTGGCACAAGAGGAATTGAGGCCTAGAGCAATTTGGCCAAGAGATTTTAGAATGGAGGGGCAAGCCTAAAGAGATGAATGGCTTACCTGCTTCTATTTCTTATGTTTTTTTTATCTTCTTTGCTGCAAGCATAATAAGCCCACTTTCTCTAGCCTTTCCACATATCCGAAGCACATCTTCTCTGTAGATTCCTCATCAAAGTCTTGACATGCTTTGTGCACTGAATTGGCTACAATACTCCAACTGGAGCCAAATCAATCTTTTATAAAGCTGCCTTGTTTTTCTATTCTTTGCATTTCTTTATAACGTCCAGGATCCTGTCTTCTTTTTAACAGCTTTCTTAACTCAGTTTGCATCTTCAAAGAATAATTTTTGTACATTCCCACTGTCTCAATCTTGTGCACTTTTAAACAAAATTCTATCATTCAATTTGTATTTTCCCATCTCATGTTTTGACCAAAATGAATTACTTGAGTTCATCTGCCATGCGTCATTTCACTGGTCTATGTCCTCCTCAGGTCGACAATACTCATGTTTTATACAGGTCTGAATGGGTATCAGAAGGTTAATACTTGATTAAGTGCATTGAACACCACTATTGTGATGATGTCACAGGGACTTGGCCAAACTAAAGCAAGAGCTTTGTAGGAGACTGACCTGGGGCTAATGTGCTCCTAACAGTTTCTGCAGTAATTTAATTCATAGCCATGAAATCTGTAAATAGTTACAGAAATACAATAAATTTCATATTTCATGACTGCTGAGAAAAGACATATTTTGTCAAGCCTATTGTCTGTTTTACCAGAACCATTGACAAGAAATACCAATATAAATTGAAAACAACAGTTACATTGTGTGAGAACAGGGTGTTAATTCATTGGAAAGAGGACAATCCTCAGAGAAAAAGATGAAACTTGACATAGGAGACTTAAAGAATCTATTCATTTCTCAAGCTACAAATCCATTACAGACATACCAGTTAAGCCAATGCAGTAGGTAAGGCAGACATCAGACAGTAAAAGTTCTTGCCAATGCTGTGAAGCCAAGAAACATCACAAATGTGTACAGTGCCCATGTTTTAAAATTGAATGTTTTAATTATAAGAAATGAAGTTACTTTCAGAAAATGTATAGAAGCAGGAAATAGCCACAGATAAGCAAAAGTATCTGTATTAAGAGATAAATGAATGTGAACAGTTTCCACTAGAAGCACGTTTTCTCAGTGGTTCGCGCTGCTGCCTCATAGTGCCAGTAACCCGGGTTCAATTCCAGCCTTGAGTGACTGCTTTTGTGGAGTTTGCACATTCTCTCTCTGTGTCTGTGTGAGTTTCCTCTGGGTGCTCCAGTTTCTTCCCACTATCCAAAAATGTGTGGGTTAGGCAATGCTAAATTACCCACAGTGTTCAGGGATTTGTAGTTTAGATGCATTAGTCAGGGGAAATGTAGAGTAATAGGGTAGGGGAATGAGTTGGGCAGAGTACTCTTCGGAGGGTCGGTGTGGACTTTTTGGGCCAACTGGCCTGTTTCCACATTGTAGAGATTCTATATTTATAAATCTGTACTCTGGACCAAATATTTCATCATGCAATCACTTATGTTAATTGACATCACACAAATTTCGAGTCAGGCACAGAAGCACGTCACAGTATTTTCAGATAGACAGCCCTGATTGATAAAACTACCCACAGACAACAGAAGTTCAGCTATATGGTCCAGTGAACATTACAACTAAAGTTAAAGATATGCTATAAGAAACTCTTCAACACAGGAGACACCAAATGTTTGAATACCTTAATATACTTCACAAACAAGAATTTAACCTTTTGATTAGATGAGTTTGTATTGATCTCAACATCATTAAAAAAAAAGTGAAAGAATTTAACCAATAAAAATTCAAGGAAAAGCCAATAGAAAATTTGCTATGCTTTGTAGTCTTAATGTCAGAGCCTAAACAAAAAGCACAATTTGCTGAGATTAGTTCATTGATGAAAAGCTACAGCTATAGTGGTTGGTTGAAATGCTTTCTGCTGATATCAAATGTAGGAGAGTTCAGATTCCATATTGCTACAAAGTTTGAGATGAAATGCAAGCAAAAAGTAAAGAACATACAATCTACACCATTCAAAAAGAATATATACTGATAGACAGACAATAGCAGCAACTGTAATTAAATTGCGTCAGGTTGCAACATAGCACAGTGAACAACTACTCACTCCGAGTTCAGGTCTGCCAATCAGGCTGGAGTGACTGGAAAAGGGAAAGTTCAAGCAAAACATTCCCATTTTCCAAAGAAGGTTCCCAACAATATAAAGCGCTTCATATCAAGCAAGAATAAATCTCCAAGTAACACAAGTGAGGAAGTGAACAAGTTGGTTTCACCAATAATTGAATGACTGAGAGGGGAGCAGAAAGTTGAAATTATTCAAGAATTTAAAGTATTAAGTTTACCTACTTTAGCACTGACCTATGGTTGAAATAATTTCAGTAATGCAAGTTGCAGATGTAACACACACAGTTCCATGAAAGGCACCACTGACAAGGAATATGCAATGTAGAAAGACAAAAAATACTGCAGAGAAAAGTATATATATTTTCTGTAGCAGGGAGCACACTAACATCTATAAAGAATGTCAAAGTCCTTTGCAAAAGAAATATATGACATTAATGACTCCAATTCAATTTGACTATGGACCTCAGACTGTCAGGTCGACAGTCCAAAACAATTATCTTCTACCCAACAAACAATTACTTTTTGAGTCCAGAGATAAGAGTACTTTGGAAGAACAGTGAAACTTCCAGGTTGTTTAAGACTTGAGAAAAGTTATAGTAAATGAAAATTTAAATCAATATATAGCATAGTAATTACAAGGGAATAAAGTGGTGTGAGTTATTGTAGATGGGTTTAAAAATGTTTATATTAGATTGAGTGTAATAAACACCACCAATTGTGATTATATCATGGAGATTAGGCCAGAATAAAGAAGGAGATTTTGGGAGATGGATCTCACAGTCTGTACAATAATTTAAAGCACAATCATGTAATCTGGAACTAGATGCAATGTGCGTGTATTTTTTTATTCATTCACGGGATGAGCATGTCGCTGGCTAGGCCTGCATATATTGCCCTAATTGCCTAGAGGTCAGTTAAGAGTCAACCACAATGCTGTAGGCCAGACCAGGATAAGGATAGCAGTGTCCCTCCCTCAAGAACATTAGTGAACCAGAAGGGTTTTTCCAACAGTCAACAATGGATTCATGGTCATCATTAGAACTTAAATTCCTGATTTTTATTGAATTCAAATTCCACCATCTGCCATAGTGGGATTCGAATCTGGGTTCCCAGATCATTCAGATTACCTGGGTCTCTGAATTAACAGTCCAACAATAAAATGCCGTCATCTTCCCATGTTTGCTCAACAATACAGAATCATAGAATTGTTATGGTGTGGGAGGAGACCAGTCTGTCCATTATATCTGCACTGGCTTTTTGAGCTTTTAATTCAGTGTCATAACGCTGCACATTGAATGATTATTTAAACTAAACAGTGTCCTTGAATACTTCAATTGCACCTGCCTCCTTCAGAATTCACACACACTCTCGCCCTCTCTCTCACACACACTCTCTCTCTCCCTTTCTTTCACACACACATATAAGTCTATGTGGTGAATTTGCATTGTAGATTTGCAGATACATTCTCTTTTGTTCAAAAAGTTCACAATCTGTAGTCAATCAGTCCATGTGACATTTTATCAACTTTTGCTTTGAAAATAGAACCAGTCTGACTCAAGATTGGGACACAGACAGGCTCTAAGCTCACGCCTTGAATGCACTGTCTGAGCTGAGATGTCACCTTTTTTATATAAAACCTTAAGTTATCTTGGGAATGTGACTTGAAAGAAGTTCTGGGATTTACTTATTAATGAATCAAAACCTGCAACCCCATTTTGAGTGATTAAAGACATATCAGCAATCTAGGTTTGCTCAATACATTGCATCAGTTGTATGACACTTTGATCTTTTACTATAAATTCTGTGTCCTAGGATCTTGTCCCACGAGCTACCTGACAAAGAAGCAGTGCTCTGAAAACTTGTACTTCCAAATAAACCCATTGGACTTTAACCTGGTCTTGTGTAATTTTTAACTTTGTCCACCCCTGTCTAACACCAGTACCTCCACATCATTCAGAATTCCAGGCAGTGCATTTCAGACTCTGGTGACGCACTGTGAGTCTTCTAGTTACACCAGAAGGGTGAATATCTAACTCCGTCTTGGATCACTTGCACTTGAAGGAACACAGACTCAACACTGGAAACTGGTCAATACAATTTCATTAGTTTTATGTCACCTGCAGGCATTGAAGTTAAACTTCCTGGGAGACCAGTCCACCCTCATCATTATATATCAAAGAGAACTGGAGTTATAAAATCAACCATTACGCATAACTGTAATGATTATAAAATCAACCATTGCACCTTACTCCCACCACACTATCCAGTTTGGAAAACAGCCCTTCATTGATTATTATTCTGTATTTGACTTTGGATCAGTCTGTCATTGGTCGTCCCTTGCAGACGAGGGTGACTCTCTTCCTCTCTCAGAGTGAGCCGGTATGTAGCTGTGCAGTCCAAGGTGGCTTCTGCAAGTTCTGTTACACTTGGGACAGAAGGTGGTCACGGGAAGGGGTGTGTGGAGCATTGGTGTGACAGCCCACACCTTATGCTATTTTCTTCTCGCTTCTGCTTTTTCCCAACTTAAGTCTCGAGATGCTCGTCGCCTTCCTGAATGCTCTTCCTCCACTTTGGACGGTCTTGGGCCAGTGGTTCCCAGGTGCCTATGGAAATGCTGCACTTCACCAGTGAGGCATTGCGGGCATAGCTGAAGTATTTCCTCTGTCCACCTGGGGCTCACCTGCTTTGGAGCTGGGAGTAGAGCATCTGCTTGGGGAAATCTTGTTTCAGTCATGCGGACAACATGCCCAGCCCATCATAACTGATCAAGGTGGGGTCATTGGCCTGGCTGAGGATGTTTCCTTCCCAGCGGATTCTCAGGACCTTCAGCAGGCAGCGTTGGTGAAATCTGGCTCACCTGAATCTCCAAACCCACCGGCTTGAGTGTTAGGAGCAGTGTTGGGGCCCAGGGACCCGAAGGTGAGGAGAACATTTTGTTTTTTGCTTTGTTAAATGGCCAAATGCCATGTCCCTCGCGGGCGCGCGAAGGAGGCTCCTGGCGCGCGCATGGGAGGGACAGGGCGGCGCTCCCGTCTCACCGGGGTGCGCGTACGCACTGCCAGTGCCCGCGCACGGCGGGGGAGGGCGGGTCGGCGAGCGGACGCTGCCATGGTAACCGGCTTGTGGTGCCTGCAGCTGGACAAGGGCCGTGCCGCCACAGGTAAACGGAAACGCACACCCTTCAGGGACAGCGGGAGGGGGAAGAGAGGGCAAAAAGGAAGGATTAAATAATGAAATCCTGAAGTGCATCATTCAGCAAACTGGGGGGAGGGGTGTGTTGTGTGGAGAGGGTGGGAGTGGGCTGTAAAGAGAAGGAAGGGGGCTGAGGGGAAGTTCAGTCCCCTCCAGGGGCTGATTGATTCCTCTGTGACAGTTCGGTGTCAGTCCGCCCTGACGGTGTAATTCTCTGGCTGGCTTTGCAATTGCGGGTTTCCGCAGTTGGGGGGGGGGGGGGGGAAGGAGGGACAGTTGTCTCTGAAATTCAAAAATCCAGGGATTGATCAACATGGAATGAAACTGGACCGAGCCTGCTGTCGCTGTCCGCTGTCAGTGCCTTTCCCGTCACTGCTCAGTTTGTGTTCATTCCCTCTTCCCAGTTCTCTTGTGAGACCAACAGAGCTCTCATGCTTCAACTACTCGGGGCCAACAGACTCTTCAACCCCTCTCTCCCCCCCCAAGAGGCCAAGATGCAGAAAACGCCGCACTCATTCCGCGGGGATTAAATGTATCAGCTCAGCGTCTTTTACAAACCATAACTCCTCTCAGCAGATTCAAACTGTGAGTAAATTAAAAAGAAAACATGTTGCCATAGCCTCAGAGGGTTGTGCTCCCAGGAGAGGCCACCGGTGGTGTTTCATATCGAACCCGTTCGGAGATGTTACCCCACCCTCCCACCTTATTCCCTGGTGGCAAAGTTTGCAACATGGCTCAAAGACAGGTTAGAAATTATTGTACATGGTGAGGACGACTAAGCAAAGGTGCAACCAGATGTCTATTGGTTAAGTGAGTAGGCAAAAATCTGGCAGATGGGAGTAAAAGGTGAGGTTGTTCACTTTGGCTGGAAGAATGAAAAAGGCAGAATGTTAAACAGAGGACTGGGGCATCATGTTAGATCACTGGTTAGCACTTCTGCCTCACAGCACCAGGGACCCAGGATTGATGGAGTTTACTTTCAATGAATGTGAGGTGCTGTATTTTGGAAAGGCAAATCAGGGCAGGACTTATACACTTAATGGTGAGGTCCAGGGGAGTTTTGCTGATCAAAAAGACCTTCGAGTGCAGGTTCATAGCTCCTTGAAAGTGGAGTCTCAGATAGATAGGATAGTGATGTGGTGTTTGGTATGCTTTCCTTTATTGGTCAGAGTATTGAGTACAGGAGTTGGGAGGTCATGTTGCTGCTGTACTGGACATTGGTTGGGCCACTTTTGGAATATTGTGTGCAATTTGGGTCTCCCTCCTCTAGAAGGATGTTGTGAAACATGAAAGGGTTCAGAAAAGATTTACAAGGATGTTACTAGGATTGGAGGGTTTGAGCTGTAAGGAGAAGCTGAATCAGCTGGGGCTGTTTTCCTTGGAGCATCAGAGGCTGAGGGGTGACCTTATAGAGGTTTATAAAATCATGAGTGGGATGGAGGGGCTAAGTAGACAAGGTCTTTTCCTTGGGTTGGGGGAGTCCAGAACTAGAGGACAGGTTTAGGATGAGATGTGAAAGATTTAAAAGGGACCTGAGGAACAACTTTTTCACGTAAAGGGTGGTGCATGTATGGGAATAAGCTGCCAGAGGACGTGGTGGAGGGTGGTCCAATTACAACATTTAAAAGACATTTGGATGGGTACACGAATAAAAAGGGTTTAGAGACATCTGGGCCAAGTGCTGGCAAGTGGGATTAATTTAGGATATCTGATCGGCATGGACGAGTTGGACTAAAGGGTTTATTTTAGTACTGAACATGGGTCTATAACTGAATATAGATGAGCATCAAACATCATTCAGAAAATATTAACTGTTTATGGAAACCCCTTTGGAAGTTACAAAACAATGGTATATGGTTCCTGGTATATGGCATGTTATCCCTGCCCCAATCCTGCACTACAGTCAAATTATTGTCAGAGCACCTTATTATCTTTGCTGTTTCATCATCTGCTTCTGTATACCTATCCATGTTCCTCACTCCTTGTGTTACTATTGTGCTATGTGACACTGTTAGCGGACAATGGTCTTGGACCAGTTAGTCATTTTTCTTTGCTGTAACTGCCAGTTCAGATTTATTACCAACAAATAGTTAATGTTCAAATACTCTAATTTTTTAACAGGAAATAATGGATGAAGACAAACTGATTGAAGAAGCAGTTGAAGCTGAATTAAGACAAATCAACATTTCCCCATCAGAAATAGATGAACTGGAGGAGCAATCTGAAGAAGACATTCTTGTTGAATCAGATTATGTGAGCTGAAATTTGTGACAAAATTATATTTAAATGTTAAATCGTTAAGCCTTCGACCCACTTTGTAATGTAACGTGTCAAATTTTGCTTTTTGTACCAACAGTGTTATCTATAATGAGAATACATTTCATTATTTGCAAAGCATGTATTTAGTAAGTCAATTGCAAAATAAGGAGAATGATGAGTTTGCAGTTTTTTGAAATCCAGATGTAAACAAATCTAATTATGCTTTGCCAAAGAAGGCACAAAAACATGTGTACAGGATAAATGAATAGTTTTTGCATAACACATCAATAAATTCTGTGAAAAACTGGATATTTTCTGTCAGAAATATGTATTTTGTTTGCACAATACACTTGCTTATTGTTTCTTACTTTAAAGAAATGTTAATTTTATCTACTGTTTATTTGTGACAGATTTACAAATGTAGTTCTAATGAGACGCTTTATGAGAATAACTGAAATCGCATTTCAAAAGGTCATAAACAGTTGGGAGTAATTTTGACTCCATTAATCTCAGTTGTAATGAAAATCATAGGAGTTGTTTAACATGTTGCCAAACTAACAGATTGCAGTTTAAACCATGGTTCAAAGCTAAATTCACCCCCATTAAATAACATTTGAGAGCAAGTGGTTGAACCAATCCTATTGTGGTCATTTACAAAAGAAATTCAGTCAGTTATGTACAATCAAGGAGTTTAAAAAAGAAACTTTTTCTCATCAAAGGTGAGCATAAAAAACCATTTAATGCTGGGCATTACCTTCGAGTAAGGAAGCAGATTCATCCTTTAAGTTTAGTGAATTGCTAAATTTCACTTAAAGGCTGATGGTAAGGAGATCACATCCATGCTGCTTTCTTCTAAAATTTATCCAAATTACAGTAAAGTGGACTGAAAATAGGTCAGTTGACTATACTTTCAGAAATGGAACATTTGAAGGAACTTGGGAAGTGAAAAAAATAAAGGAATAGGATCAAAAATATGTGCCTGTTTAACTTCATCCTAAACAGATACATCAATAAAGTTAATAGCTATTGATTTGTACAGAGCTGATGTACCCAGTAAATGATTCCCATCTATTATTATTTCTCTTTTATGGTTGTATTTGATGATACAAATCAACAGTTTCAGAAGACTCATAAATATAGTGAAATATATTGAGAGTCATGTTGCAGTAGATTATGCTACTGGCTATTTAAATGTTTTAGGTTCATGTAATTTAAGTGTATTTGATAACTGAATTCTTCTTTAGGATTCAGATGAATTACCCAAATCTGTCCTTGACTACCTGGAGCATATAAAACAAAGAACTGGAAATGTCGAAAAGCTGATTCTCCAGGACCTGGAGCAACCTGACTGTAAGTGAATTTATGCAACACTGCCCAAATTCATCCCATGCTTTATCAGAATGAAAAGGCCATAATTGCATTGGGAAAATTATTGAGAAATATTTAAAAAACCTTATTTGCAATGATGGTGGAATTGCTGCTTGTAGGGTTTGACAAATGTCAATTTTCTAAATAGGAACATGGGTCAAAAATATTTTGTTTAATTTCATTTGAAGATGCATGAAATTGTATTCACTTGGTCCTTCCTCCAACAATACATTTGAATTTAAAAACTACAAGGAAAGACTTCTTTGCTTTATTTACATTCCCAGGTTCTGTTTCCTCAACAGAAGAAATATTTTACAACATGATACAATTCTAGGATTCCAATTATAAAAAATTGGGTTGTTTTTAATTTATTGAGTACATTCAACAGTAGTTTAATAAACAAGTTGCGTTTTGTGTAATCCAGAAGCTCTGGAGGACACTATAGGAAGAAATTAATAACTTGTAAGAACGTTTTTCCTTTCTACATGAACATGTTTATCAAATTTGGTTGAAACTGTGTGGGAATTACTTTGAAGTTATTTATTGTTTATTGTTAATTTTAGACCATATGACCTAAGACATAGAAACAAAGATTAGGCCATTCAGCCCATCAAGTCTGCTCTGCCTGTCAATCATGGCTAAGTTTCTCAACTCATTGTCCCATGTTTTTGCCATAATTCTTGATCCCCTTGACAAATCTCCATCTTAAATATACTCAATGACCTGGCCTCCACAGCCTTCTGTGGCAGTGAATTCCATAGATTCACCACTCTGTGGCTGAAGAAGTTTCTCCTTGTCTCCGTTCTGAAATGTCTTCCCTTCAAAGGCTGTGTCCTCAGGTCCTAGTCTTTCCTATCAATTAAGACATCTTCCCAACATCTACTCTGTCCAGGCCATTCAGTATTCTGTAAATTTCAACTAGTTTCATGCCCATCCTTCTAAACTGCATAACATTTTACTCATTTCTCATTTCATCTTTTCATTTTAAGTGTATTGTGTTAACCTTTAACAGCTGCGAGACTGGGAGGATAAGGTTTTCTTTTCATAGGCACTGAATGGAAATTCTTTTATGTAAGCATTATGAATCTATGAATATTCAAAATTCAACTGATTCTGCCATTCAATGCCAGAAACCTTTGTTCATTTATTGTTGAAGTATAAAAGCCTGATCACAATAGCATAATTTAATAACTAATTGTACATTAACTACTTGGGTAAGATGATGGACATGCAGCAAATCATTGATGGTTGTCGATAGGATAGCTTTATATTGTGTCCTTTTGTAATGAATTAAGACACCAATCCATCAAAGGAAAATTCTAGTGTCATATTATGCAGTGGTTGTCAGGAGTTTCTGAGAGTTCTTGTTTTTGATATTTCTGCCCCTTGCTGAATTGTTGCAGTCTCTGATCATGATGGTTAGTGATCTCATTTTCTTTTGTTGTCAGCTATAAGTCTCAGGTATAAAGATTGATGCTTAGTGTTTCATATCATGCCTGAAATGTAACTCTGGGTATTTTAATGGTCATCTGGCTCTGGCTACCTTGCTATATGTGACCGTTTTCCATCCTGTGAATATGCCTGAGCCAGCAAAGTCATATAAGGTTTACCATTGAAATTACTGCACATTTGACAGTTAGTCAAAATTGGCAAAAGCTGTATAATATATGGGTGTGTATCAATGAAATTAAAGCTAATATCTAATATAACCCCCTAACCTTTGAGTGAAATACCAGTCTGTAAATGCTCTAAGACCACAAGAGAGACATTTAAGACCATAAGACATAGGAGCAGAAATTAGGCCATTTGGCCCATCGATCCTACTATGCCATTCAATCATAGTTGATAAGTTTCTCAACCCCAATCTCCTGCTTTCTCCCCGTAGCCTTTGATCCCCTTGACAATCAAGAATCTATCTATTTCTGTCTTAAATATATTCAATGACCTGGCCTCCACAGCCTTCAACACTCTCTGTCTGAAGAGGTTTCTCCTCATCTCTGTTCTAAAAGGTCTTCCCTTTACTCTAAGGCTGTGCCATTGGGTCCTAGTCCCTCCTGCTAATGGAAACATCTTTCCAACATCTATTCTGTCCAGGCCATTTAGTATTCTGTAAGTTTCAATTAGGTCCCTCCTTATTCTTGTAACTCCATTCAGGGGATCAAATTGAAACTTACAGAATTCTGCCGGAAAGTCTGGTGGAGTGCACAGGCAGCTGACCTGCTACCGTCTGGTTTAAATCCTTATCGAAGGTTAAGAATCCCCCAGCATGGAGTTTAACTTGAATTTATCTTGCATTAATTGTCTACAAAATATTATTGTTAATAAAAGCATAGGGACAGTGTTTCAGCTCTGTCCATGTCTCAAATCTATTGTCACCTGAAGACTTGTTGAGAATCCCATGGCATCTCTTCAGGAACGCCTGATGTGCCAATCAGACAATGTGTTCTTAGTGATATCTTGGGTTTGCAGATGCTGTTTATCCTGAGCGCAGTTATCCTGGAACAGACATGTTGATGGAATTAGCTGCTGAGTTCGGTGAAGATCATTTGAACCTGAAAGAGAAGGTAATATCACTTATCAATTTCATATTTGTATTTGTAAGAAGATCTACAGTCTGATTATTGCATCTTTTGATTTTATTTATACTATTTATTGAACATCTAAGTCCTTTTCCGTCTTACAACCTTATGCAAAAATAGTCATTGTGAAAAATTGACAAACGTTTTGCTTCGAGCTAAAATACTTAGCGTATCTTTTCTTTAACTCAACACATTTTTCAACATGGTCAGTTGGGGTGGGCCATAATGAATCATTGGGGTCTGCTCAGTGAAAGTGAAGTAATAGTGAAGTTGGGGAAGTCAGTTGTGGGCACAGGGAGTAGCATGCTGAGATATAGAGGGAATGATAAATGCGAATGAGGACACTCAGTACATAACTCATAGAATCCCAACAGTTCAGAAACAGGTCATTAAACCCATTGAATCCACACTGATCCTCAGAAGAGCATCTCACCCACACACAGCCCCCTATCCTATCCCCGTAACGCCGCATTTACCATGGCTAATCCACCCAGCCTAAACATCCCTGGCCATGATAGAACAATTGAACATAGCAAATCTACCTAAGGCATACATCTTTGGACTGTGAGATGAAACCAGACTACCTGGCGGAAACGCACGCAGGTACAGGGAGAACGTATAAACTTCACACAGTTATGCAAGACTGAAATCAAACCTGGGACCCTGGCCCTGAGAGGCAGTAGTACTAACCACTGAGCCACTGTGTTGCCCAAGGGGAAAATATTGGGGACAGATGGTGCATTGGAGCACATTGCTGTTGGCTCACAACCACCCTGGCTTCAATAGGTAAAAGCAGCATTGTGAATAACTGGTATAGCTAAGCTCTGGATTAGTGGTGCTGGAAGAGCACAGCAGTTCAGGCAGCATCCAAGGAGCTTCGAAATCGACGTTTCGGGCAAAAGCCCTTCATCAGGGCTTTTGCCCGAAACATTGATTTCAAAGCTCCTTAGATGCTGCCTGAACTGCTGTGTTCTTCCAGCACCACTAATCCAGAATCTGGTTTCCAGCATCTGCAGTCATTGTTTTTACCTGGTATAGCTAAGCTGTAAGGCCAGGGCTCCGTAATTTTGGGAAATGAAGATATAAATCAATAAATTAGGTGTGAGATACTATCATAAAAATGAATTGTACATGCAACAAATGAGGGAGCAGTTGAAGCAACTGATTAATGGATTCAGTCTTGATGAAGAAATCCAAGAGCTCTTTTCACTTGACTTTGAACATGAAGTTGTAATAAGATCAGAGAAGGTGGATTGAAAGAGTTGGTTTGTTCTGGAGAAAATAATGTGGGGATTATCTTGGGTTGCCAAGACATTCTTACGCTATATTGCATTGTTTTCACAGAGGAGTATGTGGCCAAGTATGTGCATTTGAGGTGAATGGATAGTAGAGGATAATATGCAAATGAAATATGCAATTGTTGAGATGATCTCAAAGTCAGTTCTTTTGGGTGCATAAGATTATGCTGTAAGAAAAGTGTAATAAGATGCTTGAAATCTGCAAGTGGTCTGAACTTCAGAATGTTGGTATTTGATTTTAATTTATCACAGCAAAATCATTGGACACATGTACCAGTTTTCATTGATTTCTTTAGATACTGGTCCAAATTGAAGAAGAAGAACAAAGGATGCAGACCCATGTAGAACCGCAACAGAATATGGGCACCAGTGTTCAGATGAAGACAGGCAGTCATTGTGCTGAGAATGAAACAATGCCAGGTAAAATTTAAAGTTGTAAATGTAATACAGAAAGTTCTCCTATAACGCCGTTGTTGTGTTCCAGCACAACCTTGCTGAATCAAAAATTGTTTCATAGAAATAATGGGGCCTATGGGAAAAGTGAGGTTAGGGGCAGACCAGCAAAAAATATCACTCACAATTGCTCAAAAATCATCACAAAATCTAACACAAAGTATAGCTCAGCCTGAATAAAGGTTGAAATTATATTTATTAACAAAACAAAAGTAAATTAGAGTACATCTCTGTACAGTACTTCTCACAGAAAGCTGCTCTGTTGGACATCGTGCATGCACTGAATGGTAAGAAGGCTGGTGCTGACATTGTGCATGCACTGAATGGTAAGAAGGCTGGTGCTGACATCGCGCATGCACAGAATGGCGCAGAGAGTTTGGCATGGACATCAGCACATGCGCAGAACATGCAGAGATTCCAGTGTGTACAGTGGCGCATGCGCAGAAAGAAGTGCCTGAACTAAACCCCGCTGGAATCGTGCTATTGCCAACGGAAGTAAGTGTTCTTGAAAACACTGTTACTCTAATTCTTCAGCGACGTTACAGCCAAATCGGACTGCCAAAACACGCATTGTCCCAAAGCTACCTGTACTTAAGCCAGGACTTCCCAAAATGTTGGTTCTATCACCCATTGGGTCAGGCAGCAAAGGTTTGAGATCACAAGGGACAATGCAGCAATGGTGTAAAAACAATGACTGCAGATGCAGAGCGCTTTAGGGAACATCTCCGGGACACCCGCACCAATCAACCACACCGCCCCGTGGCCCAATATTTCAACTCCCACTCCCACTCTGCCGAGGACATGGAGGTCCTGGGCCCCCTTCACCGCCGCTCCCTTACCACCAAACGCCTGGAGGAAGAACGCCTCATCTTCCGCCTCGGAACACTTCAACCCCAGGGCACCAATGTGGACTTCAACAGTTTCCTCATTTCTCCTTCCCCCACCTCACCCTAGTTCCAAACTTCCAGCTCAGCACTGTCTCCATGACTTGTCCGACTTGTCCTACCTGCCTATCTCCTTTTCCACCTATCCACTCCACCCTCTCCTCTCTGACCTATCACCTTCATCCCCTCCCCCACTCACCCATTGTACTCTATGCTACTTTCTCCCTACCCCCACCCTCCTCTAATTTATCTCTCCATGCTTCAGGCTCACTGCCTTTATTCCTGATGAAGGGCTTTTGCCCGAAATGTCGATTTCGAAGCTCCTTGGATGCTGCCTGAACTGCTGTGCTCTTCCAGCACCACTAATCCACAATGCAGCAATGGCTGTCATGGAACTCTGACCAAGCGACAACAGCCACGTGGACCCTTTAAATCTTGCATTCTTTTTAGTAGAGAACATGGCTTAACTGTCCAATCTTTTTAGATCAGAATCCTGTTCAAAAAACCTTTTCAGAAAGGTCAGTGATTTCAGTTGAAAACTCCTGTTGTTTATTCAGATAACCCTAGCAACCCCAACTCAAACCCTGCACCCACCCTGTTGCTGTTACAGACACCTCCCAACTGTTACAGCCAATATAATTGAACATTAACTCTTTCACAACCATTACCTTGACAACAAGTCGTATCTAAATTGTGATCTATTAATATATTCATTGAGTTATATGAGTTAATGAATATACCAAATACTTTTAAGTACTTTAAGTGGACTCAATTGTCCAAAGTCCATTCAGACATCCTGTATTTTCACAGCATGTTGCATTACTGTAATCCCTGCAGTCAAAATTCTAGAATATTGAAGTCTGAAAGGACAGAAGTCTGGATTATTGGTGCGTAGTTGTTGGAGAGACAGTGAAGAGGCATGTGGCAATACCTGGAAATTGAGGGCCACAGATACCTTCAGTGCAATAGTAATGGTATGGGGAGCAGTTTATAATGCACAAGACCTTTCTGCATCATGTGTCTTATTATTTCTCTTGAAGTTTGGACATTTTGTTCGGATTGCTTCTTGGTTATGTTAAGAAAATTTGTTTGGCAACGTTACATCCTTTGCTCAGGGTAATATCTCCTCCTTCTTCTTCCTGCTGCTATATTGTTACTCTGCCTGTTGTATACTGGAAACCTGACTCTGCCTGCTTGTTGCTGCCCTTCCTCTATTACTTGTTTTTGGGAAGGTGCTGTGCGTATCTTGTTCTGAGTACCTTTGTTCACTGCATACCTTTCTTCCAGTGAGCCTGACATATCTGTCTTGCTTCCCTAATTGACTGCTTGAATTGAGGAATCACTGAATCATTCAGCTAAGCCTCAAGATTGTTAGTCCATAACATAAACTCTGTACTCCGGGCTACATCCAACTTCACAATTCATCCCCAAAAAAGGACAAAGACACCTGTCTCCACTCCACCTCATTCTGTAATGTTTGCGATTCCTTTCACCTAATTTTTTCATTTCTACCTTGAAATTCTAATGTTTTAAATTAATGCATTATCTCATTGTAAGAAATTAGACAGATTTTCTGGAACTCCAAATGCACCACATTGATATGTAACATTATCAGCAGTGGTTGTATATGATTATGAAAGTTAGATAATAAGGACAAGAGAACTTAAAATTGCCACAGTTGCTGGACACCACAAGTGAAATTATGAGAAAGTGAGGACTGCAGATACTGGAGACCAGAGTTGAAAAATGTGGTGCTGGAAAAACACAGTAGGCCAGGCAGCATCCGAGGAGCAGGAGAATCGACGTTTCGGGCAAAAGCCCTTCCTCATTTTTGAAAAAGGGCTTATGTCCGAAACGTCGATTCTCTTGCTCCTCGGATGCTGCCTGGCCTGCTGTGTTTTTCCAGCACCACATTTTTCAACATAAGTGAAATTATGCTTCGCAAGTGCCGCACTATGATGATCATCTTTCACCCACCTGTTTTCATCATTTTACAGCTTTTCAAAAAAATACTTGTTCATATGATGCATTTATTTCTGTGACAGGGATGTTAAAAAGTATTCATGTACAGGATGCGGATGTTGTTGGCAAAGCCAGCATTTGTTGATTATCTCCAGCTGCCTTTGAGAAGATAAGGTTAGGCTATGTTATTGAACTATCACAATCCTCAGTGCTTTGAATGGGAGTTGCAGTATTTACAGTTTGTACTGTTCCCATGTTCTGATGCTCTTGTCCTATATAGCTGGGGCTTAAATGGTGCCATTAAAGGTGGGTTGGTGCAACACATCATTCATATAATATGCACTAATACCATCATTCTTCATTGGTGGAGGGAGTAAATGTTGAAGGTGGAATGCTAATCCAAATAAGTTGCTTTGTGCAGGATGTTGCCAAACTTCTTGAATGTTATTGATATTTCTGATTTTGTTTTCACCCTCCCCCTCTGTTTGTGCATTAAGATTAGATTTCCTACAGTATGGAAACAGGCCCTTTGGCCCAACAAGTCCACACTGACCCTCTGAAGAATAACCCACCCAAACCCATTGTTTACCCCTGACTAATGCACCTAACACTATGGGCAATTTAGCATGGCCAATTCACCTGGCTTGCACATCTTTTGGATTGTGGGAGGAAACCAGAGCACCTGGAGGAAACACACAGACACAGGGAGAATGTGCAAACTTCACACAGACAGTTTTCCCAGAGGTGGGAATCAAACCTGGGTCCCTGGCGCTGTGAAGCAGCAGTGCTAACCACTGGGCCACCATCCCGCTCTGAAGTTTAATTAGAAGAGCTTATTTATCAACCACTTTTTAGACTTGATGAGAATTTAAACTTGAAATGATAGGCAAGCCTGCTGTGAATTTATAGCATTTCTGGGTTCTTTTATCACAGTTTTCCAGTGTTTGCAGTTTGTCACAGAAATAAATGGGAATGTAAGATCAGATTTACTCAGTGCCTTCATCAATGGAATCTGTCCATTTATATTGTGGAAATACAAATTTTTCAACTACCAGCTTATCCTGATGTTGAGATCTCTGTATAATAAATTGGCTATAAATTCGACTTTGGTTGTTGTCATGTAATGGGGTGAGTAAATTGACCAGGAAAACAAACCCACACTTTGATAAGTAATCATTTATTTGGGTTTAGATAATGAAGAGACTTTAGCTCGTGAGTGCAAAGAGGTGGAGGAACGTTGTCAGCTGTCACTACAACAATGGGAAATAGAACAAGAAGTACTGAAGAAAACAAAGCTGGCAGAGTTGATGGAATGGAGGAAACGAGAAAAGGAGCTGGCAGTGGAAGAAGAGGAAAGAGCCAAGAGTAGACAGCAACAATTTGAAGAAAAACTAGAGAAACTGGCAGAGGAGAGGCAGGTAAGTGTTAGACTAAATTTAATGAGGTGACAGTACTGCATTGCAGTAAAATTAATACTTTGAATGTTTTTCTTGTTTCGTTGTAATATTCCAGTGCTACAGATAAGAGAGCTAACAACAGGTACTTCTACACAATGCTGGGAATGTTCATCACAAATTGTCTAAGATATAATCCTGTCACTCCCAGGAGTTTGCAGAAAGAACTGGCAAAAACAATTGGTTTTTCAGCCACCTTCCAGTGATTCAGAGGCTATGGCTCCAAATGGTGGAATCCGGTAGCCGCTGAGAAAAGATATAATGATTATACTTTATGTACATTTTTCTTTTTAAAAGGATAAGATAAAATGTGTTTTATTATCTAGAAATCAAGTAAACTTAAAACAATAAACATAAAACAGACATATAATGGGGACGGGAAAGGTGAATGGAGAAAGGAGAGACAGCAAGCAGAGATTTTATTTTAATTGTAATTTGGAATCTGTGTTCATGATTATCTCTTATAAAGTGAAGGTTTCAGTGGATATACTTCTTGGCCTGGAACAGCCACTTAGGCAAGCTGTTAGGAAATTGTTCTGTGTACTCTGTACCTAGTGAATGAATTGTAACACAAACCTATTTTTTAGTTCCGAAGTGCAGTTAGAAAGACTGATAGGACCAGGAACATTGATGATCAGGCTTGAAAGATGCTGATCAATAAAACAATAAATAGAAGTTGGAGCAAATTACTGGAGATGCTGAAATTTGAACAGCAGGTCAGGGAGCATCCATTGGCGAGATGGCAAGCTAACATTTTGAGTTTAGCTTAGATTCCCCACAGTGTGGAAACAGGCCCTTCAGTCCAACAAGTCCACAATGACCCTTCGAACAGCAACCCACCCAGACCCATTTCCCTCTGACAAATGCACCTAACACTATGGGCAGTTTAGCACTGCCAATTCACCTGACCTGCACATCTTTGAACTGTGGAAGGAAACTGGAGCACCCGGACGAAATCCATGCAGACACAGGGAGAATGTGCAGACTCCACACAAACAGTCACCCAAGGTTGGAATCGAACCTGAGTCCCTAGTGCTGTGAGGCAGCAGTGTTTACCTCTGAGCAACCATGCCACTTGTGACTCTTCATCAGAGCTGAACTGAATTGTGGAAGTGGCAGCATTTATGCAATGAGAGATGGGGTATGAGAGCATCTCATCTTCAAATTACAACCTTTGAGGCTCAACATTGAGTTCGACACCTTCAAATTGTGAAGCCATTCCTTCCTTTTCTTTTAGCTTGCTTGATACATAGTCAACCCCGCCTCTCTCCCCCTCCTCCCACCCTGTGGGACTGCCTGTTCTTTCAAGTCTGGCAGTTAGACACATCATTGTTCTGCCATTCTCACATGCTGATCATTTAATCTGAACTATCAACATTCTTTCTCCCCCAGCATTCCAACCTCCTTCCACCACCCCCATCCCCTCAACCATAAATGCTGTCTCTTTCACATTTCACGTCAGCTCTGATGAAGAGTCATCTAGATATGAAACATTAGCTTGCTGTTTCTCCATGGATGCTGCTTGATCCGCTGTGATCTCAAGCATTTTTTTTTATTTTCAGAGAGAAGTTGAAACTTGGCAATATGGACAGGGGTTATTGGTAGTCAGTGGCTGAATCCCAATCACAACGTTGGACAGTGACTAGTTAAAGACATTCAGTTAGCTCAGTTGGCTGAATGGCTGGTTGGCAACGTAGAGTGATTTCAACAGCATGTGTTCAATTCACACACTGGTGGAGGTTTCCATAAGCAACTCTCCTTCTTGACTTTGCTTGTCTGGGGTGTGGTGACCCTCAGGTTAACCAGCAGCAGTTGTCTCTCTCTAATGAGAGAGCAGCCCTACAGTGCAATAAGACTATGACAACCTTACCTTCTCCTTTTACTTTGAATCAAGTTTAAAGTGAATTAATGTTATTTTGGATCTCTTGTGAGAATAGAAATACTATCATCAACTAACAATGGAATTGAGAATAACAAATAAAATGGGAACCTGTCTGTTGTGTCTAATTTTGCAGATGTTTTTTCCAGATCTGCTGTTGTTCCAAGTGTTATTGCTTCAGCTTATCTGATAATGTGCCACACTTATTCTATAAAGAACTGAGCTGTACTCCAAGCACATGTCAAAAAATGAGGCCTGTGTGGAGTTGAGGAATTGTGGTTAGAGCAATGTCAAGAGTGGCTTACATTTTCGACTTATAATGATGGTGCCATTAATTCACTCAAGGTCAGCAGCTTCTAAAAGCTGTGCATGCATTGAATAAGGCAGAACATATTGACAAGGTCCAACATGGAAGGCTGGTCCAAAAGTTAAGAACCCATGTGGTCCAAGGCAAGTTGGAAAGCTGGATTCAAATTATCTTACAAATAAGAAGCAAAGGGTTATTGGAAGCCTGTGACTAACAGCGTACCACAGGGATCAGTGCTGAGACCCTGTTATATAGATTAACAACTTGAATGTGAATGTAGATGGTGTAATTAGTAAGTTTGCAGATGACTCATGCGACAGTGCTGTTACTTTAAGAGGTTATTTTGTCCTGTTTTTCTTTAAAGAGAGGTTATAAGCAGGAGGCAGAGAGCTATTTCGAAGGAAATAAACAATTTGTGGGACTTTGGTTTTTTTTTAAGGTGGAGCAATGGAAGTTGCCTAGGTATGGCCAGCTCTCTCAGAACAGGCTTTCTAGCTTTTTTAGCTTTTAGGTTTAGTCTTAAGCAGAAGCCTTTGGGTCTCAAAAGAGTTGGAAGTTTCAGTGAATGTATCCTAGGTGCTACTTTCTCTGAATTTTCTCTTTATGCCTCCTGGATTGGAGAACTGCATGTGAGAATTTGCATCTGAATTTGCCTTTTTGCCAAGGGGTCTGTTCATGGAATATTACTATATTGGAACAGTTCATTAGTAATAGGTACCATATCGATTATTTGATTAAGTCTAGCAAGAGTTAAGTTTATATTTTAACTATAGTGTTTAAATAAATTATGTTTTGCTTAAGGTTGAGTAGTTTGACCAGTTGCCTCACATCTGGAACATGACATTTCACATCTACCTTTAAAATAATAAAAAATTAATGTATAGGCTACCTTCTTAAAATATATTGAGGGGACCTGGTCTGGTCCATAACACACAATATTGTGGGTATTGTTAGCGATGAGGATAGTCTCAGACTGCAGTCTGATATTGATCAGCTGGTAAATTGGGCAGAGCAATGGTAGATTAAATTTGATTCCAATAAATGTGAGGTGTTGCATTTTTGGAGATCTAATAAGGCTCAGATGTATACAATGAATGGAAGATACCTAAGAAGTACAGAGAAATGAAGGGACCTTGGTATACATGTCCATAGATCTCTGTAAGTGTCAGAGTAGGTTAACAGGGTGGCGAAGAAGGCATATGGAATACTTGCCTTCATTAGCTGTGGCAAAGAATATAAGAGCAAAGGAGTCTTGTTACAACTTTATAAAACATTAGTAAGGTCATAGATAGAATACTGTGTGCAGTTCTGGTCACCTCACTATTGCAAGGATGTGATTGTAGTGGAAAGGGTGCAGAGGAAATTCACCAAGATGTTGCCTGGGATGAAATGTTTGTTATGAGGAGAGACTGGATAGGCTGGGTTTGTTTTCATTGAAGCAGAGGAGAGTGAAGGTGATCTGATTGTGGTATACAAAATTATGAGTGGCATTGACAGTGAGAATCTCTTCCCCATGGCAGATATGTCTAAGACCAGAGGGCATAAGTTTAAGGTGAGGAACAGATCTGAGAAAATTTTCTTTCACAGAGAGGGTGGTAGATGTATGGAATGTGTTGCCTGAGACACTGGTGGAGGCAAGTACTCTCTCAACATTTGAGAAGCATCTGGATGAGTACTTAAAATGCCAGACCATAGTAGCCATGGATCACGTAAAGGTAAATGGAATTAGTGTAGTTTGATCTTTGTTGGTCAACATAGACCTGGTGGGCAGAAGCGCACGTTTTAATACTGTGACTCCAAGGGCTACCCATTATGGAAGTGTTCTTATTCCCTGGAGACCACTGGAGAGCCAGTCCCAGATTGGCAGCTGAAGACCATTACTGTGCAGGCTATTACTCTGTTGAAGATGTGGTACAGATGCCTTGACAACTTGGAAGAAAACGTCCAGAGATCGCCTGGAAGAGTGTCGAGGATAATGGTCCATTTGTATGCTCCATAATGTGGCACAATATGGAGGGTCATTTACATTGAGGACACAGAGGCCAGTGAAAGACTAACATTAGAGGAGAAGGAGGTTTAGAAAATGAAGACGACGCTATTGACACCAATGGATGTGCTATCAAAGGTGAGAGTGACAATGGAGGATATCCTGAGGGACAGACAAACGTGCCCATTGCCAGCATCACACAAGATAGCATTGTCACAAGGGACATCTTAAAATATAGTTGATTTACCGAAGCATCTTTGAGGATGTCATTGCACAACCTGAAACAAGTCACTTGTGAACCGTTGCTGCATAAATATCCATTAAGGTTGGGGCTGTAAATCATGCAGTAGATGTCCATCCCCAATGACAGAATTCCAGTAACAACTCTTGACAGTCAATATCATCAGCATGGCTGAATCCTTCACTGTCACCACTCTTCAATTCACTGCGACCCACAGATTTCTATCAGATTCTCTTTCAAAATTGGGGCTACAATTAGACAGTAGTGGCAGTGATAAAAGGTGAATCATACATTATTATCATTTTGAACTTTAAGATAAAGGTGGTCTCATTGGTCAAAAAGTCATTTGGGACAGTGACCTAAATAAACCCAAATATTCCAAGAAGACGTAATCTAGTCAACTGCCTGGCAAGACACCTTTTGAGTTAATAGATGAAAAGTTTGTATTGCTAAGATCAAAGCTCATTCGTTTAACTTTTGATTTAATGTTCAGAGGAATCTGAAGTTCAGTTCAGAAGGAAGAACAGTTTCCTCTGAGCAGGAGAATCAGGTTTTCAGCTCAGAGGATCCAGTCATTCCATTAGGAATGGTTTAATTTTATGAAGCTTCCAAGCTGAAAGATATTGCATAGAAATCTTTAAGTTGTTAAACTAATTCTTCCAACTAATAAAATTGAAGCTCTAATCTCTTTGAAAGTTATCAGTTTGTGCAAACTTTATGCCACACTCCATGAATGTGGCCATTGCTTCTGTCATAGACTGTCCTCATCTTATTGAGCTCCAGAAATATGGTTGGCTATTCACTGCAATTGATTCCTCCACTTGAAGTGAGTGGGCTTTCAATGCCTCAGGGAACTCTGTCAGATATCTGCTGCTGCAAGCACTGTACTGCAAGGCCCTACCTCATTGCCTGTTGGAGCATCATTATGACTGTCTGTCCTCCTCCAAAAGAGATTGTGACAGATGCCTCTGATTTAGACACCTTTTCCTGGCTCTTCTTATGCCACTGAAGCCAAATACCCAGAATATCTAACTGATGTACCGCTATCTGTGTTAGCAAGTGTGAGCTGGTCAGATCTGACGGAGTATCTTTAGACATGCCTTCTCTATTGGGCATCAGGATAAGGGAGTGAATGCTGTTAAGGTATGACATAAAAGAAAGACATAAAAGAAAGTAAAGACATAAAAATAAGTAATTTGTGTAAACTTTGAAATAGCAATCACACAAGCCAATGTCTTTGTTCATCCGAGTGGAAACCTGTATCCCACAACCTGCTCTTCATTCACCTTCTCAAAGCAACTTCTCAATCTGCCCTTGCTTTGGACTGAACTCTCAGGACACCCTAGCAATATTCATTCTCTCAAATGAGAAGATTACCCTGTGCCACACTACCCTCCCCCCATTCAACCCACTTCTTCCCTGTTGCCCTGGTCCAGGTCACCTCTCTGGCATTCTCATCCCTTTTCTGCCAGTACAAAATACAGTGTAATATAATCCTATTCAATCTTGCATTCAGGGAAGAAACTCATCAATGTGGTAGTGGACCACAGTGAAGTTTAGACATCCCTTCCTTAACCTGATGCCCGGTTGGTATGGAAGTCACCCTATAACTGGTTGAGCTTACATGAATGTTTTGGTCAAACACTGATCCATGTCAAAAGAGAAGCATGTGTTCCAGCAGCTTTGTCATTCAATTGTCAGCCATCATTGGGACATATGTGCTTCTGCCAAACAACTCATCTTAATGATATAGAGCCTATTATGAAACTGCTTATGGCACTAGATCCTTGACTGGTAGTGTTCACTTGGTGTATCATTGTAGCTGCTACCTCCTATCATACTTCCCTAGTAACAGTAGAGGAGTTTTTCCTTTGTATTGGATAGAGAATTCCTTCTGGACCAGAATCTTGAAATCACACACTACATTACCATCAATCCTGCATCTTCTGTGGTGGTACTCCTCTGCAGCATCTGGAATGATAATGATAAAAGCACGTAGGCAAGTCAGATTTGCTTTGAAAGGCACAACTCATCACCTGTGTTTGCTCATATGTGAGAATATGATTATCTAGTTGAGCATAGATTTTAGATTAGATTAGATTCCCTACAGTGTGGAAACAGGCCGTTCAGCCCAACAGGTCCACACCGACCTTCTGAAGAATAACCTACTCAGACCCATTTCCCTCTGATTAATGCACCTAACACTATGGGCAATTTAGCATGGCCAATTCACCTAATCTGCACATCTTTGGATTGTGGGAGGAAACTGGAGCACATGGAGGAAACCCACGTAGACAAATGTGCAAACTCCACACAGACAGTCTGTCGGAGGCTGGAATCGAACCTTGGTCCCTGGTGCTGTGAGGCAGCAATGCTAACCACTGAGCCACGATGCCGCTCTATAGCTTGGCTCCTAGAAGTCTAGGCATTTGTTGTTTCCATGCCAGTGTGCTATGGCATATTTTGGATTGCATATGTCCCTGTTTTCCATTTTCCTCATCATTCTGGCCATTTCTGCCTCCAGTCTGCTTCTGGAGTCAGTGGACTCAACACACAATCTCACAGCATACTGCCACAAAGAGGGCCTCTTTATTGAGATTGGTTTCCTCAGTCCAAACATTTCCTGATAGTTGATAAGTTTCTTTCTCAGGGTGTTTTTCCTGGTGATTCCTGCTGAAAGAAAACCCAAGGTAGTTGTTTATTCGCTATAAAATTCCGTGTAACCTTTAAAAAGTATAGGGATGAACTCTTGAAAGGTCATAACATTCAAGGCTATTGGCCAAGTATTGAAAAGTGGGATTAGTGTAGATAGGTGTTGGGTTTGTTTTTTGTTGATGCAGACTTGATGGGCCGAAAGAACTCTTCTGTACTCTAAGACTCTGACTTGTAAGACCCTGTGAGAGCATGTATGTAGCAAAGGGGACACATCATTGTAAATTTATCCTCACATTTGGAAATATATGCTCACTTTTGATCACCATCTGTGTGAGAGAATGTTTGTCTAGCAGCAGCTTTAACATTCAAGTTACAGGGTTTAGCGCTACAAGAGGTCTTGATTATGTTAAGATGTGAATTCAGTAGCTCGTGCAGCATGTACAGAATATGGGAACTTGGAAGGTGCTTGCAACTTTGACAATCAAACTGAATCTTTCCAGGCCGTAAAATATTGTTTGCGTTTCACAGCCATTTGTGGATTGATTCCTGATGTGGAATGATGTGGTCAAGAGTGCTTCGGGCAAGGATTTGTAGTTGTCACAATGGATTAATGCTTTAGATTCACGTATAGCATTTAGTGCTCACACTTTTACCTGAACTGTTCAGGTATCTGTGCAGTGTTATTGCCTTTCATAGTGCCTCACATCACTCAAATATGAAGCCCCTCCTCACAGAACAACACTTACCCAGTGCTCTGTCGATGTAATGTCAGCCAGTTTTAACTCTATTCCATACATACTGTTTGCATCGTGATGCAAGGAAACAACATTGAGGCATCAAGCAGTATAGCCCATGCTCAACATATTACTCTTAGTACTCCAAAGATACAAACAGTATTCCCTCTTTTCTGTCAACACCATCAGCATTAAATTTGTTCACATTCCCACCCACCCATCTATCTAATTGTTCATTTCCCCACTTTACCCCAAACCTCATGCATATCGAGTCAGCTTAGCAGATATAGTCATGTATTGCCCCCAGTGAGGCCAGGGCGGTGTTGACCTGCTCCCTTCTCCTACATTACCCCTTTTCTTTCTTTGCTGTATTGCCCTGCTCTCTTTATACATTGAGTTGCCTGCCTTCTCCAAGATTATTCTCTCTGCATCGCAGAATGGTGCCTTCAATCCCTACAATTGAATTCCTCAGCTTCTTTTTTGCAGCAATGGCTCCTGATAACTTCTCCTTGACTTTTGTGGTTAAACCCCCTTGACTAATTTCAAACAGATATCCTCAACTGATGACTGATCAGACTCCTGACTAATCTCTGTGCAGCTTCCTGACTGATTTCCCAGTTTGCATTGTTGTTGTGATTTGATTTATTACTGTCACACATACTTAAGTACAGTGAAAAATTTGATTTTTCTTGCAGTACAGGCAGATCACAACATACAAGGACACAAATATTGGGCCGAAGGGCCTGTTTCCACATTGTAGGGAATCTATTCTAATCTAATCTAAGATGTTAGGGTGATTGAACAGAGCAATACAATGTTACAGCTGCAAAGAGGTTGTGCAAATGCAAGATCACATTTGGATTTGAAATTTGAGAAATCCATTCAAAAGTCTAATAACAGTGGTCAGCCTGTGTACCCAGATTGACTATGCTCAATTCCCGGACTAATATTGGAGGCTACCCTTCACTTATTGTGCCAGGTACTCCTGACTGAAAGATGTCTCTTTTGACTTTACTCTGATTTCTCCCTTAAGATTTTGAGGCATGGCCATTTGCTTGCTGTACATGCAGTATGTTTGGTGTGTGTGCTGCTGGCAAGTGTTGCAGGCATGAGATTGCTGTATATGTAGCTACGTGTCTACCCCCTTCGCTGATGATTGCTGACAAACGTGACAAGCTGCTGTGCTTTGTGACTGCACCAAATGGCAAGGCAAGACTGTGAGGTACTGTGAGGTTTTAGCTCCAGCTGAGGCAACAAAGTACGAAAAAAACAAGGCAAGGTAATGAGTATCCATGCAGGTGCATGAGAGTGAGCACTAAGAGAGTAAGTGAGGATCCCAGAAGTGCACCCTGATGCAGTCCATGTTGGGAACTGAGGCTTTCTAGTTTCTATTTGATGGTGGGGGAATGGAAAACTGAACATAAATGGGGCAAGATTAACTATTAGTGAGATGTTGATTGATTCAAATAGGCCCTCTTGCTGCTCCAGTGGTGAGAATCTTATCTTGTTGTTCAACACTTGGTTGGATAGTGAACCATTTTACTCTCGATGTCAATAAGTTCCTCATTGTCCATCTCATGCAGCTTTCCCAACTTTCTTGCCAATGTGATCGCAGATTAAGCAAATTCTGTTTGGTCCTTGGGATTAAAAAATTTGTCTCTTGAAGTTAGTTTTAAGTCAGATGATCCGATGCTGTTGTCCACCTAGAACATTTTGCAAGTCTAAAGCCTTTGTTCTACAAGATGAGATAAATGATGGGCATTTCCACTTACTTGTGATCAACTGATTTCTGGGCGGCTCCCCCTGTTGGGTTCTGGATGTACATTCAATTTAAGTCTTGGATGAGTCCACCAAAAACTGGTACCCAGCACAAAGGTGGGTTGTGTCTTGCCTTGTTGTGATGATAGGTACATATTAATGCGATTTTAAGAATTTTGATTTCAAAATAGAAGGTGATGGATATTGATTCTTTCTCTTAAGCTTTTTTGTTTTAAAATAAAAAAGGTTCAAAGCCATGACTAAATCCAGAAACTTGTTAGCAAATGAGTGATTGCAGACTAATGTTCATGGAAAGATTTTATACTTGTTGTGTTTACCAACAAATGTGGTCAACATCTAAGGCCAATAGCTTTGCTTTCAGTTCAGAAGGATCTAGGATGAGCAAAAATTCTTTTAATTAGTTCAGAAGATAGTATTAAATTAAGATGCAAGTTTAGCTTCCCTCTTAGAATGAGTTTTTCAGGGAACAAATCACCTCAGCAGAAGGGTTTAGTTGGTAAAACTTCCAAATCAGGAGAGTTTGATGAGGAAATCTGCAAATTATTGAATAGAGAATGTTTAGGCTGCCAGATTCATGGAAATGTTCTCGTCAGCAGATTTGGAAAAGACTGAGATTTTTCAGGATTCAGTTAAATGAAACAATTAGGTGTTGAGATATGAGTGTAAATTCTCTGAGTTTAAGTCTTTTAAAGGATACTGTCAGGAAACTGGCTCAAATTACTTTTCTGTGTGATTTTCCTGTTGCCAACTGCCTTCTATACTGAGATAGCTTGTTTTCTTTTTTATAATAAGCATATTCTGTTGGTAACGAAAATCCACAGCCTTGTGTGAAAATGTTTCAGTGACTAAACATTCATATTAACTTACCAAACAGAAAAAAAAAGTGATCTTTCAAGCAGGGTTTCAATCAGAACTTACTTGTTCCCTAGAATCATCAGCTGGGATCACAACAATGTTCATTTCAACTTGGGCTTCCTCACCCTGTGTCTGACTGTTCAGTGAGGAGCTTGTGGAGACTTCAAGTAGATTCTGTGGAAATTTCAACAGTCACTTGACCTTTCAGTAGCTGTCTTAGCCATTTGTTAATGCCCACTTTTTCAAAGAAAAAGGCAGTTCCAGAATGGCAGCTGCAAAGACAGTCTATGTTTAAGTTTTAAATGGGACATGTGTTTACTCAGCATGACAGTGGAGATTTTGTTTATTTAATTTTCTACTAAATCATTGAACATGCTTTAAGAAAGATTCTTTTGTGATCACATGAGAAATTGTGAAACATTAGATGGATTTCTAATAAGGATATGCTAAATGTAAAGCTGCACAACCTTATTTAGGTAGATTATTGTATTATATGTTTTGTTCAGCAACAGCAGATTCAACTGGAAAAGAAAATCGGAGAAGACCAAGAACATTGGGAACAAAAGTTGAAGGAACATGAGGTGGGAGATCAAAGTCATGCTTTTGTGAATTTGTTTTTTTCCTCAGTTCTTTTAATTGCATTTTTTTGTTCATTTTGTGATTTCAATTTGAATACAATAAATAATCGTAAGCTATATGTTTTGTTTTAATTCCAAAATTCTGTTGTTATTAACTCACGACAAAATTCACAAAAATCCACACTTGGCATCATAATTTTGAACCTTATATCTTCAGTTACTGCCTTCTACCTCCACTGCAGCTACAGTAGGTAAAGGCAATGTAGCAAATCAGTTACAGCTGCACTTCCAAATCCAACCTCTCAAGCCTTTTGTCCACTATTCACCAGAATACCTCTGTGGCTGGTCATTTGGAACCAAAATGCTTTTGGATGAAGAAATGTGTTTGCGATCAATGTTAAGGGAAAGTTTTACCAAAGTTAATTAAAAGACAATCAATTAATTAAATTGTAATTATATTAATTTGCATAATTTTGGTTTTACCAAAACTTGTATGTTGATCATTTTAGAGTTAGGTTTATTTATTATTACATGGTGATATTGCCATAGCACCAGAGAGCTGCTGCTCTCATTGGAGAGCGATGACTGATGATGTGTTTAACCTGAGGGTTGGGGGAGAGGTTGAGGAGGAGAATCCTTCATGGAAACCTCAACTGGTGTGGGAGTTGAACCCACAGTGTTGGTGTCACTTTGCATTGTCAACCAGCCATCCAGGCAACCAAGCTAACCGATGAAACCTTGATATTGCATTGGAGCTTTTCATTGTAACTTCAGATAAAATCGGAAACCATTTTTATGTTTTCAATTCTGAGTAAAATGATATTTGGGCATCAAGTAATCTGAGCTTGTTTTAAATTTTTAGGCATTAATACAAGCAATGCAAATTAAGATGGATGAAGAACGAAGGATCTTTGAAGAACAGCAACACAAAGAGAGAATACGAGTGGAAGAGGTGCAAAACAGAGCATCAGCAATAATTCAGGCAAGGTTTCGGGCGTATTTAGTGAGGAAAAGGTATGCACCAATACTGAGGGAAAGGCAGGATGAAAGGAAGAGAAAAAAAGACCTGGAGTTAAGGATGGCAGAAGAGAAAAAAGCATTTGAAGAAAACATCAAAAGAAAATTAGAACAAAAACAGAAAGAAGAGGAGAAAGAGGGAAAGAGGTGGAAAGAAGTTGAACAATTGCAAAGAGAAGAACAGAAACGAAGACAGATTGAATATGAGAAGAAAAAGGAACAGGAACGACAAAGATTAGAAAAGGAGAGACAACAAAAGCTGGAGAAACTCCAAAATTTGAGAGAAGATGAAAAAAGAAAAGAGTTACAGAGAAGGAGAAACGAAGAAAAGCAAAAGGAAATAGAACATAAAAAGGAAGAGGAAAACAAGTTGCTAGAAAAAGAAAATAAAAAAGTGGCCTTAAGCCAAAGAGAAGACAAAGAAATTGAGAAGGAACATAAACCACAGCTAGTTGAAGAGAGAGATTTTTACTCCAGCATTAATAAGGATGATAACAATTCAGAGACTGCGAGTATTCCTCTGATTCAAAGTATAGGATTCTTTCAGAATATAGAGGAAAATAGTACTCTTGCAAATGACAGTCAAGATGTGAGCCAATGTATAGTTGCAATGGCTACAGATACAAACCTCAAAGTAAAGCTTCTAGCTGAAGAAACAGTGGAGAAAACAGCAGAGAATACACTTGCAATAGAATGCAATATCCCCCCAATACCCAAAAACCGTATCTTTCTGCAAAAAAGCAGAGTATTTGCAGTTAGTGATAAGGACCCTGGCAGACTGTCAGGTGAAGGAATATCTATATTAAATACAAGTAGTGTTGACTTACATAAGGAAGATCTGATTGACGCTTCCAAAGTAACTTCAAGTATGGATCATGATTTTGAGGAGCATTTGTCAGTATCAGAGCTCACCCTACCTGATCATGTTGAGCAAAAGAGACTAAGTTGGATGAAAATGTGTACACCTTGGTCCAAAATTAGCAGAGAAAACAAGTTGAAGAAAGTGAAACAACATATCAGACTTCAGACTATTCCTGTCAACCGACTACCTCCTCTGAGTCCTGGAGTTATTCTACAGTCAGGGGTTTGGAATTCACTTCAGCAGGTACAATTTATATTTTATAACTCGTGAACCTTAACAGTATTTTAATGAGTTATTTTAGTAGGGCATTTTTTGTTCACGTATTTGTTTTGAAAATGTACTTTACTTTCACACCCCTTTTGAATAAACCTGGTGACAAGCTTGCTGCAGGACAGTCAACTGTTAATGTTTGTGAGAGTGATTCCTTACTGCTTTTTAATGTTGAAAATGTGTTGCTGGAAAAGCGCAGCAGGTCAGGCAGCATCCAGGGAACAGGAGAATCGACGTTTCGGGCATAAGCCCTTCTTCAGGAATGCTTTTTAATGTTCCCTTTCATTTCATAATCAGCATCTGAAAAAGAGACAGCCTTCAGACCAGAAACCCATTTGTGGTATATTGATGGTGTGAATTTGTGTTGTGCTACTCCATTCTCATCCACATTCTGCCATAGTTCATGTTGTGTCACTAGTTTCCTCCAGTGGCTTCTAATCAAAGGTGACCACTGGGACTCTTTCAAGAGTGAGGAAAAACATAGCTTTTGTAATCCGGGATTATGATCAGATTCCACTAGAAAAAGGACAAATTTCATACCTTATGGTTCTCGCTAATATTTCATCCGATATTATTTCCTGCTTGTTGGGTATATGGTGACAGTGCTGAAAATGTGTTGCTGGAAAAGCGCAGCAGGTCAGGCAGCATCCAAGGCGCAGGAGAATCGACGTTTCGGGCATGAGCCCTTCTTTAGGAATCTGGTGACAGTGAGTATTTGGTACTTCACCTGGGTGCCCACTACTTATTTGCAAGTTTTCAGCAGGATTTTTAAATGGAAAATATCATAACTAATCCTGATTTTCACCTATCCATACAACAATGCATGAAGTTACGGCAAGGATTCCCACATCCTTATTAAAAGCATAAGCATGTGTTGACTTTCCCTTCTTGAAACAGGGCTCCTGAGGCAAATTGTTGTACCCTTATTGTCATTTTGACTGAAATCAACACACTTGAGTGTGGATTACATTGAAGCCTTCTTTGTCCTAATTGTGCTGTACAGAGTCACTGGGGAATCTTTGATTCTGCATGCTTAAACATCTGGATTAGCAAATGGAACTCTGAACTAAATAATTCAGTTCAGTAACACAGGACTATCATGAGATTTAAATACAAACCTGCAGGCATTTGTCATCTCCCCATTATGGGTAATTTTGCACCAATTTAAAACTTAACACCAGGATTGTTCACTTCAACGATTTATACAAAACATATGGATAGAGTCCCTTTATTCTGCATTTCATTTATTTGCCAATGAAAAGTCTACAGCTAACTTAGCTCAATAAAAAAATGTAAATTCCTTTGTGTGTTTTATACCAATTGTAGTTGTCCTTAAGTGGTAAACATTTGGAAAACCTATTCTGGAGCTTATTCTTTTTAATCAGTGAAAAAGCCTAGGGCGATTGAGAATGTTTACAGCTGGCTCTGGATATTACTACCCCCATTCCCTTGTGTAACAGTTATGGCATTGCTGAAATAAACAGACATCAAAGAATGTAACTACAGATTTATTAAAATGTGGGAGAGCGTTTTTGTCAAAAGACAGTTTAACTCTGCAGAGAATTTTGATCAATTCTTTAGATAGTGTTTGTTGAAATCTCAAGGATTTCCCATGTCAGTGTTTTAAAATATGTGATGTAATTCCCTATAGTTATTCCCACAGCATCACTAAAGCGATCCAAAAGAAATGTGCTAGACTTTTGTGTTAAGTAAATATTTCATTGGCGACCATATTTAAATAGGTTCATTTATTCAATACAGCAGGATATTTTGAAAATGAGTATTTAATCTTATTATGCAATACTGATGTGAAAGTGGTTCACTAGTCAAGCCATGGTGTTGACTGCAGAAATAAAAAAAAGTCCTGCTTCACTTAGACCATTTTATTTTGTGCTAGTAAACAAAATATGATGAGTGAAATTGGCATTTGCCAGGAAAGTGGTACAAACGCATGGTCAAATGGCAGCCTATTTGTACCCATGCCTAGTTTTATTGCTCGTTGAAGTTAAAATCAAGCATGGGTTGCCTGATTTGTCCAATTGACATAGATTGACTACATATTGTATGTTATATGTTACCTTTACCCTTTGAGTATTTTAAGTTTTGGGAATAGGTGGCATGAAATTAGTGAAGATACTGATAGTATAGAATTTGAGTATTACTGAAAAAAGAGACAAGCTCTTGAAGTATCTCTACATGCACTCATCAGGACAGAGGCAAGAATATTATATCTCAAAGGGAAGAACAATTATATTTGCCAGTGAATGTAGGCTTGCAGCAGGCAATACTGGAGAATTCATTAACAGATTTCGCAACTTGTTCCTCAAGGAAAGGGAATGCTCCATTTTGAAAGTGAACTTGAGTGCTGGGTGTTTTTTAGTGGAAGCATCATGAGTTAGGCTCACAGAAGCAGCTAAAAAGGCTGAACCTTTGGAAGAGGAAACTTCAGTATGATCTGATGTTAGGAGATATTTATTTTGTTTTAGTGAAGGCTAAATTTCTGCTCAATGATTTGGAAAGGGAAAGTCTTGTTTTCTCTTCAGTTGGTGCAGGGGAGGTTTTCTCCCTTTTGGGGGAGAAGGCTGAGTTTACCCTCTGTGATGGGGTGAAAGCCAATAGTGGGTGTGTGGAGGAGTCATTTCCCAGAGAAGATATGATGGAAATGGAATTGGAAAAACGCTTTATTCTCAGTTGGCTGAGAAGGCTAGATCTATCTTCAATGAGGTTGACTTTCGGCTGAGATCAGGGTTTGCCATGCAGTTTTCACTCCAGGGACAGAAGTGTGGGTAATGGAGGATTCATTTATGCTTTTGGTGCAGTGCAGTCCAATGTGACCTGATTTAAGCTCAAGAGAGGCAGTGTTTTGTTCACAAATTCTGTTCATTGATGAAGTGGGGAGGTTGCTCATTTCTAGTAGGTAACGGAAAGGTTACCTTGATAATACTGTTTGTATGTGCTCACACAAATTTATAGGGTACCTTTCAGTCACCACAAATTGACCTGGTAGGGAAACTACATTTATGTCCTTTTAAATATTGAGTAACATTGCAAAATCCAATGAAAGTTTTCATAATCAAAACCTTCAGGGTAACATCTTAGATATGCCACAGATTGGATCTTATAGGTATTCAAAAGGTATGATGATTCAATTAAATTCTGAGAATCGTGCTAGTTCTCTGACTTATTTTGGTTTGACATTTCCTGTCCATGTACCAGGTTTACCACCAGCTTTGAATTTGATTTCATAAACAGTTGAAATAATTTATTCGGATCTGAAAAGTAAGATTTCGTTTTGGAAATCATCATTAAATCTGAAAGTTTAAGTCTCCTGGGGATCCAGACTTAAGTGTGGAAACCAACCCAAGTTGCAAACGTACTGACAAATTCATTTTCTTCCATCATGTCTCTTACAAAATTTAGGAATGTGATTTGAGTGATTCCCTGTGTACTAAAGCTTATTTATTGAACACAGGTTAGAACAGTCACTCTTCAAGATTTACCTGGTTTCAGCCTATCCACATTTTCACAATGCCTCCTTCTCCAGTCACTAACACTTCAAAATTGTGGAATAGAGACATTGGAGGGTATCAATAATTGCAAAGGATTAAAGTACATCGATGTGCAGGTAAAAAGAAAGTTTGCTTTTGAATAGTTATTCTCTAATTGTATGTTGTCCTAGGTCCTATTGCCCACATCTATTGAAGTATTTCCTGTTACACCTGATAGTATTGTTCACACCTATGTTGCACCTTCAAGTGGTTTAAATATTACATTGATAAAGCAGCAGTAAATCATAATTAAACAATATTTTAAAGATAAGTGTTTATTCTTTGCTTGTGTCCATTAACCTTGACAACATATTTGCTTCTAGGTATTTGAAAGTAAATACGAAGTTATTGCATGAGCAAACCCATGGACCAGGGAGCCTTGGGAAGAAATTAATTAGTACTTCCATTTTTTTTCACAAAGAAGTGTCCCTCAGCAACTGCCGTGTAATTTACCTGAGGAAATGCCCATTTGGAAAACATTCCTTCAGAGTGTACCCATTAGCCTTAAAGGAACAGGTTATCCTGAGCATAATTCTAGCTTGGCAATAACTTTCTCCAAGGTAGTCCATTAAATATTAGGAAAGGCATGAAATGGAAACTGTCTCCTTGTTGTATAATAAATTGGTGCAGATCTCCTAGTTTCTGGATAGTTGGAAACTAGACATTCCCTGGAAAATGTGCTTATGGGCAAAGTGAAAGTCCTGATGCACTGACTGGGAATTGTCAGGATGTTTAAGACTTTGATTGGCAATTACCTGGTATCTGGAGCCACTCCACTCTCTCCTCCAGCTTCTACTATGGAACCAAAGTGACAACAACTAATCCCTCCCTCCCTCCCCTACTGGTGCAGACCTTTCCTTGTCTATTACTGGACCTGACTTCATCCTACCACATCCCTCACCACCCTGGTACCTGGATGCCTCATCCACCTGCCATCAGTCCTACCCAAATGCCACCAGTACTTCCCACCTCCCTGCCATTTGTACTCCTCTGCCGCTTACTTCACCTCTCACTTGCCTTCTCTCAACAGTTGTCAAAATACCTTCAGGGTCTTTATATCCTGTTAGACAGCAGCTAGTGTTGAGAAAGGGGTGGGATTTCAATCCGAATCCATTTTGCTGCTGGCTGAATGGAATCTTGGCCTGGACTAGACTTCAGGTTGGAAAGCCCTTGGTCTGGAAATTTGAACAGTGAACTCCTCCAGAGATCAGTGTGTATTTCTTTGTCTGGTCTGAATTGGAAATAGGGTTTCAGAATATCCGGGTCAACGTGCTTAAAATTAAATATTTCTAAAACAGTTTACCCTTTGTAAGCAATACAACTGCTATTTCATAATCAAATTTGGTACCGTAATTGTAATTTCAAATACAATACCTCCAAATCGTAATCATAAATATGGCATTTTCACTGTAGTAATCTGCTCCAACTGGCTACATGGGAGCGTTTTCAGTGGGTCGTATTCTTAGCCCTCACTGTAATGAGAAGATGTTGACTGAAAGCCAGCAGACACTCAAAAAGAAGTGGGGCAATGGAAGTCGGAAGGGAGCATTCACTACTGTAATTATTCAGCACTTTGCTTCCAGGTGAGACTAATGAAGCTGTGGCTCGAGTGCAGGCATTAGGTTAATACATGCAAGACAATTTAGCTTTTCTTTTCAGAGCTGCTGTACCAAAACCTCCTAACGTAATTTAGATTCAAAATATTTGGCTACCAGAATGTCAAACTTTCTTTGGCAGCCCATACCTGTTAAACATATGCTGTTAATATCAGCTCTTGCCAATTTCTTTCTTTAAATAATTAGTGCACTTGTTGAATGCCAAGATCTCCACATGTAAAAGCCATGAGTTTGTCAGTGCAGTTTGTTATGATAATGGTGTCAGGCCTCACTGGGGCAGTGCTGGCAGTTCAGCCCTGGAGTTGTAACAAAACTTAAAAATATTACCAAAGTTCCCATTTACCTGTTATACAGATCCAATCTTTTTCAATCTAAGTCCACAATTAGAAAAAGTGAAAAATAAAAAGACACAGCCTTCATAACAGTAGGCACACGCTAGTGATATTTTACTTCTATTAACCGATTTGAATATCTGAGACCTTCATGGACTAAAGAGTTTTAAAACATAAAGGACAAATACTAATCTAAATTGGTTGCTGTGACTTGATCACAGATTGAGGCAAGCTTCGTGAGACCAGTGTAAGATTTTCAAAATCTGTCTGCACGAAAATTACAGTTTCATTCAAAGACAATGAAATCAGACAAACAAGGCAAGACATTTGCAGCTCTTGTTTAATCACATTTGTATGACCAGTTCATATGGGAGATGAAAAGTTACTTCTGGACTGTTCAGTTTGGAAGAAAAATGGAGCAGACTCCAGAATACAAATTGAGATATCAACAACTGCTTTAAGCATCAAAGCAAAGAGCAAAAAAAATGAATTGATAACTACAAAAATCTGGAAGCTTTTCTTTCCTTGTCTCTTTCAACCTTAAATTCAGTATCCAGTGAAAATGTAACTTTGGACATCAACCATTCACTGAGAACATAAAATCTATAACTTCACCATGCTGCTCTAAATTTTTAAACAACTTAGCCCCAGGTTTAAAGTCTTACACCTCAAGGCATCTTGAAAACTTTAAATGGCAATTCCTGCCTTTACTGTATGACTTCCTCTCCGTTAGCTTTAAACTTGTTACCTATGCTTGTGTGTCTTTGGTGGTACATTTTTGGGTTTTTTTTCAGGGTAAGGTAGGTGGTAAAATTATTTTTTCGAGGAGAAAGTGAGGACTGCAGATGCTGGAGATCAGAACTGAAAATGTGTTGCTGGAAAAGCGCAGCAGGTCAGGCAGCATCCAAGGAATAGGAGAATCGACGTTTTGGGCATAAGCCCTTCTTCAGGAATGAGGAAAGTGTGTCCAGCAGGCTAAGATAAAAGGTAGGGAGCAGGGACTTGGGGGAGGGGTGTTGGAAATGCGATAGGTGAAAGGAGGTCAAGGTGAGGGTGATAGGCCGGAGTGGGGTGGGGGCGGAGAGGTCAGGAAGAAGATTGCAGGTTAGGAAGGTGGTGCTGAGTTCGAGGGATTTGACTGAGACAAGGTGGGGGAAGGGGAAATGAGGAAACTGGAGAAATCTGAGTTCATCCCTTGTGGTTGGAGGGTTCCTAGGCGGAAGATGAGGTGCTCTTCCTCCAACTGTCGTGTTGCTATGGTCTGGCGATGCAGACCATCGCCAGACCATAGCAACACGACGGTTGGAGGAAGCGCGCCTCATCTTCTGCTTAGGAACCCTCCAACCACAAGGGATGAACTCCGATTTCTCCAGTTTCCTCATTTCCCCTCCCCCCACCTTGTCTCAGTCAAATCCCTCGAACTCAGCACCGCCTTCCTAACCTGCAATCTTCTTCCTCACCTCTCCGCCCCCAACCTAGTCCGGCCTGTCACCCTCACCTTGACCTCCTTCCACCTATCGCATTTCCAACGCCCCTCCCCCAAGTCCCTCCTCCCTTTTATCTTAGCCTGCTGGACACACTTTCCTCATTCCTGGAGAAGGGCTTATGCCCGAAACGTCGATTCTCCTATTCCTTGGATGCTGCCTGACCTGCTGTGCTTTTCCAGCAACACATTTTCAGCAAAATACTTTTTTCCTCAATTGAAGAAATTCTTCTGCTATTTTTCCTGCTACTGATATCAGGCTAATGGATCTGTAGTTCCCTGTTTTCTCTCTTTTTTTTTTTAAGTAACGTTACATTTTGCAATTTCCCTATCTCTAGCACTGTTGCAGATTAGAATTTTGAAAGAACATCACCAAAATGATATTGCTCTAACCATCTCTTTCAACTCTCTTGGGTGAAGATTGTTGAATTCCATTTCAGTCCCATTAATGTCTCCTTTTGTACGAATAATATCTTTCAGTTTCATACACTCTAACTAGATACTTAAATTTGCATTATTTCAGGGTTACTTCTTGTATCTTCCTCTGCGAAGACTGACACAAAAGTTCCTTCTCTATTTCCTCATATAAGTTCTTCTGTCTGTACCTGTAAGGGACATTTGTCTTTGTTAATCTTTTCCTTGTTACATACCCATAACAATTTACAATCTATTTTTATGTTTCTTGCTGTTACATTCAAAATTTATCCTTTTTTAGAAAATCAATCTCTCAGTTTCTTTTGCTGAATTCTAAAATATTTCCAATCGTCTGTCAATTTTATAAGCCTTCTCCCTTGATCTCATACTATTTTTAACTTCCCTTCTAAGTGTGGCTTCCTTGTTTTTAACTGTTGGGTATTTTTTCCTTATCGGAATATATTTTTTTTACAAAAACAAGGATTAATTTTTAAAATATTAGCCCTTATTTATCTACCGTGAAATGTATTTTTTTCAATCTAACACTGTCGACTTCCTCTTTGCAACATCACAAATGCCCTTGCTTGGATTTAAGACACCAGTTTCCGATTTAGCCATTTTTTTTCAAAGATAATAAATTCTATCATACCAAGGTCATTATTCCCTAAAAGTTCTTTTATAACACTAATTTAATTATTCCTTTGTTGTTGCATGATACTACATCTAAAATACTCTGTTTGTTCCTCGACATATTGCTCCAGAAAACTGTTACAACCAAATTCCAAAAGTTCTTCCTCCACAGCATTGATGCTCATTAGATTTACATTGTCTAAATTAGATTGAAGTCACTCTTGCTATATTCACCAATATTTTGCTAATTTATACTGTGCCCTACATTCCCACTACTGTTGAAAGTCTGTAACCATTCCTTTTGATGTTTTCTGCCCCTTGCTGTTTCTTAGCTCCATCAAACTGATTCAAGACCCTGTTTTTCTGATCTGAGATCCTCTTCATAAATACATTAATCCCTTCTGTTATTATTAGCACTACCCCACATCCTTTTCTTTTACGTCTATCCCATCTGAATGCTGAATATGTTTCAATATTCAGTCTTGGTCATCATGTCTCCATGTCTCTGTAATGGCAATTAAATCAGACCTTTTGGCTTTTAACACCATCATTTGACCATCTTGTTGTGAATATTGCATACATTCAGATTGAATACTTTTAATTTTGCTTTTTTCACACCATTCTACAACTTTACCCTGGTTGATTCTAAGATGTGTTTCTGCTGTTTTATACATTATGTATATCTTCGCTACTTCCCATAAAATCAGCTTTGTTTTTTGTTCTATATGAATTCTCTGGGGATTCTATTCCCCTGACAAACTAACTTAAATTCTCCCAACAGCAGCAACAAATCTCCCACCAGGATATTAGTGTCAGTCCTGCTAAGGAGCAACCCATCCTTCTTGAACTAGTGCCAGTCTTCCCTCCAGCACCATTTTTTCCAGACCTGTGATCATTCTATCAACCTTACTATTTCCATATTCACTAGCAGATGGGAGCAATCCTGAGATGAGGGTCTAGTGGGCTCCCTTCTCAGTCTCTTGCCTAGTTTGCTAAATTATACTTCAGAATCCCACCCTCCTTTCACATGGTAATGAACTCTGGTTCTTCAGCCTCCCCAAAAGAATGTTCTTAAGTTGCGCTGTGTGACATTCTTGATCCAGGCGCCAGGGAAACACATACCATCCTGGACTTATGTTCACAGCCACTGAAATACCTTTATATACTCCTAACTGTTGAATTACTGACCACTATTGCTCTTCTACCCTTCTCTCCCACACTCTGTATAGCTGAGCCATTACAGTGCCACACCTACGTTCCTCTGGATTGCTCTAATGAACCATTGCCCTCACCAGTATCCAACATTGAAAACCAGTTAATGAGTGATATGTCTCTGTGCACTATTTGTCTGGTCTTCACTATTTGTCTGGTTTTCTAGATTCCCTAGCAATCATCCATTCCCTATCTGTGTGCCTGATCTTTCCCATTCCCTCTCTGTATGTCTGATCTTAATCTGTGGTGTGAATGCATTCCTAAAAATGCTACCCACATGTTTCAGTTTCACTGATAGACGACAGTGACTTTATAACATGGAACTCAGGTTTTTGCAGCTGATGACACATCCAGAGATTACATGTTTTGATTGTCTAGGCTGCATGAAATGTCCATGACTTCCCACGTGGAACAAGATGGCCATTCCATGGAGCTGAGCTGTCCTGCTATGCTATAAACCTGCTCTTGGACTAACTACTTTAAACTGGAGGGAAGAAACCAAAATAAAAAACAAAATCTTTCCAAGCAGCACCAAAGAATGTAGCTCTGTTGCTGATTGCCTGTTTTGGGATTCATTTCTCTCCTCTACTAGGTGATGTTGAATCCCTGTCTTGGGGTCTTTGTCTCACTTTAGCTGTTCATAATCCTTCTCTCCCCTGCTTGACCATGTCTTGCTTACTGCCTGTCACAGTGTCTTCTTGCGCCTGCTCCACTAGTTTTGTTGGCTTCCTTCTCTTGTCTGCTGCTGACTGCCTTTCTCAGTGTTTCCTCACACCTGCTCCTTTGGTATTGATGAGCACACCTTTTCAGCCACCTGGAAGGACTGAAGCTTTTGTTTTTGGTTTTTGTCCCTTGTTCCTTAGCTAGCAATACTGTTTGCGACTTGAACGTCTAAACTGAAACTGACTTGAGCTTCGGATTGCGATCATTACCTACTTCCACTTGAGTCTAACTCTATCCCTGCCTCAGCCCATACTGAAGTCCTCATCAATGCCTAAGTCTCTGAATTTCATTAATCAAATATATTCCAGGCCAACTTCCCTCCTTCTCTCCATAAATTTAAGCTTATTGATAGCTCTGCTCTCTAAATTCTAACTTGCATCAATTCTCATCCACATATTACCTCTGTGCTTGCTGGCTTACAGCAGCTCCAAGTCTGATCCATTTTCAAATCCCTGTCTGGCCTTGCACTTTCTTATCCCTCAACACTCTGACATTGTTATCCTCCTCTGATTCTGGCATGTTGAGCATTTCCAATTTTAATTGATCCTCCATTGGCCTCTGTGCCAATGCCTTACGTTTTGGAATTCCTTTCTTAAACCACTTGAAATCTATCCCATTGACTATCCATATGGTCATCAGCTTTACTAGCTCCTTACGTGGCTCGGTATTGTTTTATATTGCAGGTGCAATATAAATACAAATATTTTCCTGTGACTGCCCTACTGCTGGTAAATATTAAAATGCATTCCATTATGGAACTTAATTAATGTTTCAAATGAACACTTTTGAAAAATAAATGTAAGTCTAAAAATGTGTGGGAGGGAGATACTAAGTATTGATACAATTGATAAGATGCGAAAGATAACCATAGCAGATTGTTCAATATTAGAGAGAAAAATTGTACGTATATACTGATTCCATTTTGAAAGTAAGGACACCACTAAAATAATATTGTTGATGCCTATCTCTAAGGTGTCTGCAGTGCATTGGTTTTAATTTATTCAACAATCCCCTTGCCAAACTAAAGACCAGAACCATAGAGCACTGGTTCTTTCTAAAGACTAATGAAATGAGAATTGATCATAGTCTAGAATAACCAACATAGTAACAGTTCTGATTTGTTCACTCACAAAAATGATCAGTTTATTTTACCAATAAAAAACTGGTATTGGTAATGTGACAATATCCTACAATGTCCAACTATAATAAAAATTCTAAGTTGATAAATATTAAATGTTTTTACTTTTTCACTTAGGAGAATAAGATCAAGCATATTCACTGCCTTGAGTTAGAAAATCTGTGTATTCTTCTGCTCAGTCACAATCAGATAACCTCTATACATGGTCTGGAGAACTGCAGCAACCTCCAAGTCCTTGAGTTATCACACAATAATATCACTCGGATAGGTGAGCATTTTATGGTTGTTATTTCTCTGCTTGTACCTGCGGTGTGCTCTCATTTGATTTTTGAAGCTCTCACAAAAGAATACACATGGACCAAATGTATGTAATGCAATCTAGTCCTCTAACACACAAGTTGCTGAGTATCCTTACTCTTTCCAAGTATCACCCCTGCACAGGGAACCAGTTTTGAACTGTTTTCTAAATAAAATAAATTACCATGTTTACTTAGAATATTATGTGAAATTAATATGAACTTTAAAAGCCAGTACAGATTATTTTCTTTTCTGCTAATACCTATCAATCTTTCTCTCAAATCTAAAAATACCGGATTTCATTATCTGCATTATATTGTCTGTGAGCAGGGTATTAGAAGAGGTAAGTACTATGATCAAACCTACATCAGTTATGCTATGGTGACATTTTCAGTGATTATGCACTTAATGGATTTGTTGATCATCATTTTATTCACTGTCTCTTTTTCCTAGTATTTTATTCCACCATTTATTTGCATATAAATAAGCACAAAGAACTCGGAATACTTGAATATGAATATTGTGTGTTCTTTTTCTGCAAACTTATTCAGGTAGAAAGTAGAGTAGTGTAGTCTTAGATGTAAGTATATGCATACCCCTAAAAATTCTGAGTTCCATTGTGAGTTGTACTGGTGGAATAGAATTCCATTACTACTTCCATTCCTCTTAAGTTAATGTTGTACACAAAGGCAAAAGCCGGCAAGTAAAAATCAATAGAGAACATGAATTGTTTGGAATGTTTGGTAGCCCTCAGAATTTCACTGTTTAGGTTACATGTGTTTGTTACACTGATTTTTGTTTTTAAATTCATGATTTTCTAGGTGGTCTGGAATCTTTCAAAAAGCTTCAGAGGCTTGTTGTGGATCATAATGAATTAATAAGTACCAAAGGTTTAAGTGAAACTCCTACCCTGCTCTACCTTGATTGCTCCTTTAACTACCTTGACAGCATAGAAGGCATTGATAACTGTGGGCTTCTTCAAACCCTGAAGTTACAAAACAACAATCTTTCTGAGGTAACGTGCAGTTATGGTTACAATAAGTTGAAGTCACAATTAGCAGCCTTGTTTTCTTTATGTTTTACAACTGGGTTACATACAGTGTCACAATATGTGATATGATCAAAATATTTTGATCTCAAACTAAAACAGAAATTGCTGGGAGAACTCAGCATGTCTGACAGCACCTGTGAAGAAAACGTTTCGGGTCCAATGACTTTTCTTCAGAACTCAGATTTTTAAAAAAAATTGATGTCGCTGTAAACTGTTTTTAAAAAAGTAAAATACTTCCCTGCAGACTTTGAATGATGGCCATTTTGTTGATGAGCATGTGGCATCTTTGCTCCATATGTGGCGGGTAAATGGTGCAGGTGTGAGATTATATTTCAGCACTCCCTTAACTGGTGACTACTGGCAGGCATGACAAGCTGCCTGGCTTTGTATTTAGATTAAAAGACAAATTAAGACTGTAGCACAGTGAGCACTTCAGCTCTGGGTGAGAGGGAAAAATGCGAAAAGGATATAGTGAGCAATGAAGTGGATGAATATAAAGTGTGCAAATGAGGATCCCCATGATACAGCCTGTCCAATCCATCTCACACATGTTTCCCAACTTTCTTACGAATGCCCATGTCATTCTGTGCCTGAAAAGGTTCCACTCTGAATCTTGTCATTATTTATTTACAAATGCTCTACCATCTTAGCCGAAGACACACTGTGATTAATCGTGGAAATCTGTAAATTTCTATCCAATTAAGCTGCTTGTCCTTTAGCTTCTCATAAGTAGCATTTCACCCTCTTGCTCAAAAAATAATGATACAGAAAACCTAGGTTGGCTGTCTTACCAATGAAGTGCACTCAATGGCATGAAGCTACATTATTTCACCATGAATGTGAACTAAACTCATCACTAAAAGTTATGTTGTGTCCATTTCAGTCAAAGGAACTTTTTAATGATTCAATTATTGCTAATTGCTGCCACTAAAAATTAACTGTTTCTGGTGTGGAATCCCATCTGTTCAAGTTTTTATAGTTATTCAAACAAACAAAAATTGCTGCAGAGGTTTAGCAAATCTGGCAGCTTTTGTAGACAGAAAACAGATACCATTTGAAGTCGAGTGACCCTTTTTCAGAACTGGCTAGTTATACATCACTGGAGCAGGTAGGACTTGACCCAGGCCTCCTGGCCCAGATATATGGACACTAGCACTGCAGCACAAAAGTCCTATCCATGCAAATTAGATTAGATTACTTTACAGTGTGGAAACTGGCCCTTCGGCCCAACAAGTCCACACCGACCCGCCGAAGCGCACCCACCCAGACCCATTCCCCTACATTTACCCCTGCACCTAACACTACAGGCAATTTAGCGTGGCCAATTCACCTAATCTGCACATTTTTGGAGTATGGGAGGAAACCGGAGCACCCGGAGGAAACCCACGCAGACACGGGGAGAATGTGCAAACTCCACACAGTACCGAAATGTATAATACTTCCTTGTCAGTACTGGTGCAATTTCACAATCTTTCAATTTGATTGGTTAATTAAAGGCACAGTTCACTCAGAGCTCAGAATCCCAGTTTGCCTTGTTGCCACGTCATCAGCACCAACGTCAGCAGTACCGAAATGTATAATACTTCCTTGTCAGTACTGGTGCAATTTCACAATCTTTCAATTTGATTGGTTAATTAAAGGCACAGTTCACTCAGAACTCAGAATCCCAGTTTGCCTTGTTGCCACGTCATCAGCACCAACGTCAGCAACCTGCCATGCAATCATTATAAAAGTCTTAACTGTGAAAGAACATACACACCATTAGTTCTCCTGCCACAGTGAGTTATAACTAAATTTGTATTGCTGCCTCACAGCACCAGGGACCCGGATTCGATTTCAGCCTTGGGTGACTGTCTGTTTGGAGTTTGCACATTCTCCCAGTATTTGCATGGGTTTCCTCTGGGTGCTCCAGTTTCCTCCCACAGTCCAAAGATGTGCAGGTCAGGTGAATTGGCCATGCTAAATTGCCCATAGTGTTAGGTGCATTAGTCAGGGGGAAATGGGTCTGGGTGGGTTACTCTTCGGAGGGTCCGTGTGGATTTGTTGGGCTAAATGTCCTGTTTCCACACTGTAGAGAATCTAAACATTGATACACAATATTGCAATTTAAAAGAGCTTCGCAAAGCAAACTGTGCTTTACTGCTTTTTTCCCTTGATTGCAAATGTCAACCTTTACTCAATAGTAGCACTAAGTCAGGATGTTATGAGTTCAAACTCCACTCCAGAGGCAGAAGCAAATAATCCAGGTTGACATTGTGCAGTACCGAGAAACCATCTTTTGGATGAGCCATAAAGCTAAGGACTTGTATGCTGATTCATGTAAATATAAAAGATCTTATTGTTTAAAGAAGAGTAAGAGGCTTATCTATTGGGCTGACCAACACTTCTTTTTAACTCAACAAGCATCACATTATGCCATTATGTATTTCATTGTCTTATGGGGATTCTGGTCTATGCATTGGTTGCTACATTTCCTGCAATACAACAGTATAACAATCAACAATAACTGAATTGGCTGTGAAGCATTTTTGGGACATGCTGAAATAATTTCTAAAGTCCCTCACATCAAGAATGGAATGAGCTCTTAATATGTTCTATGTAAGTGAATACAAGTTTGTTCATAACTTCTGTATTTTTCTTTTTCATATCCTTAGGTCTTTCCTTTGTCATATAGCAATGTATATGCATCGTTGAAAAGGAAAATAACAGCTTACATAAACTAATGTTATTTTTCATACTTATTATTTTTTTTAAATGTTCGCAGATTAATTTACTTTTATGTTTCACGTTTTTCAAAAAAGAGAATTCCTATGATCTTTTTACAATATATGTTAATGATATAGAAGATGGTATTAGCAATAACATTAGCAAATTTGCTGATGATACCAAGCTGGGTGGCAGGGTGAAATGTGATGAGGATGTTAGGAGATTACAGGGTGACCTGGGCAAGTTAGGTCAGTGGTCAGATGCATGGCAGATGCAGTTTAATGTGGATAAACGTATGGTTATCCACTTTGGTGGCAAGAACAGGAAAGCAGATTACTACCTAAATGGAATCAATTTAGGTAAAGGGGCAGTACAGAGAGATCTAGGTGTTCTTGTACAACAGTCAATGAAGATAAGCATGCAGGTACAGCAGGTACTGAAGAAGGCTAATAGCATGCTGGCCTTCATAACAAGAGGGATTGAGTATAGAAGCAAAGAGGTTCTTCTGCAGCTGTACAGGGCCCTGGTGAGACCACACCTGTACTGTGTGCAGTTCTGATCTCCAAATTTGAGGAAAGACATTCTGGCTATTGAGGGAGTGCAGCGTGGGTTCACGAGGTCAATTCCTGGAATGACGGGATTACCTTACACTGAAAGACTGGAGCGACTGGGCTTGTATACCCTTGAGTTTAGAAGACTGAGAGGGGATCTGATTGAGACATATAAGATTATTAAAGGATTGGACACTCTGGAGGCAGGAAACATGTCTCCACTGATGGGTGAGTGCCGAACCAGAGGACACAGCTTAAAAATACGGCGTAGACCATTTAGGACAGAGGTGAGGAGAAACTTCTTCACCCAGAGACTGGTGGCTGTGTGGAATGCTCTGCCCCAGAAGGCAGTGGAGGCCCAGTCTCTGGATTCATTTAAGAAAGAGTTGGATAGAGCTCTCAAGGATTGTGGAATCACGGGTTATGGAGATAAGGCAGGAACAGGATACTGATTAAGGATGATCAGCTATGATCATGTTGAATGGTGGTGCAGGCTCGAAGGGCAGAATGGCCTACTCCTGCACCTATTGTCTATTGTCTATTGGCTGCATTATTTGGCCATTACTAGTTGCCAATTTCCCTGAGATGATGATGATGATAGGTTGCTCATTGAGCCACAAGTCATTGTGGTGATGTGTTATTACTATATTATATACAGAATATATCTCACAAATTCCAGATGTGTAAAGTTAGATAAGCTGCTTTATAAGAATGTGAATGCTTAATAACTCAGCATCCTGCACTGATACTTCATTTCAAGTCCATTTAATGTACTATATGTATTTTCAATACTTAACAGTTGTTCTTTAGCACTAAAATAATGATTGATTCTCCTGTACTCGCGCACATTGAGCTGTGTGCCATATAACACTATTGTTTGGCATGTATTCTTTCTGTTGGTGTGAATCTGGTTCCATTAAAAAAGAAAGTTCAGATGAGGAGACATTTCTTCACCCAAAGAGTAGTGAGTCTGTGGAATTCATTACCACAGGAAGCAGTTGATGCCAAAACATTGAATGTATTCCAGAGGCGGCGAGATATAGCACTTGGGGCAAATGGGATCAAAGGTCATGGGGAGAAAGCAGGATTAGGCTACTGAGTTGGGCAATTGGTCATGATCGTGATAAATGGCAGAGCAGGCTCGAAGGGCTGAATGACCTTCTCTGCTCCTGTGTTCTATGTTTGTATGTCTGAGGTAATAATCTTTGCATGAATATATCTATAACAGATAGACATACCCAGGCACATGTCTTCTCTTTGACTTTCTTTGTCTCATTCTATTTTCTTTCTCTATTTCTTTGTATGGACCTGTCTGCCTGTCCAGTTCCTTAAAAATTTAACTCCAGATTCTTACAGCTTGACCTGATTATGTTACATTTCTTTTAAAAGCCAGCAATTCCTTGGACAAGCTGAAAAGGGTTTGGAACTTTGGCATCTTTTATTATCTCCTCAGTCTTTTTTTTAATTCAGTTTCTCCCTTATCTGATTTTGAGTTTGATGGTTGGCAGGAAGGCGAAGAGGGGAGCCCTAGGATTAATGGAATCATATTTTAGAAAGAGACAGTCAGGAAGAAAGAGACATATTTGAAATTAAATAGCACAGGAGCAACATGGGATGGGATACACATGTGAAGAAGTGTTTCTAAGCATTTTTTTCCCCTTGAGATGCAGAATTTGGCATTAGTTATGTGTTTGAAAAATCATTGACAAATAGACAGTTGTGCCACCAGGTGAAGTAGATGCAGAATGGTTGCCTGTGAATAAGAATAAATTGGATCTGTTCCACAAGCTACAGGAGAGTAAAATAGTTACAAGTCAGAATAAATGAACTTGAAATAAAGTATCAGTGCAGGATGCTGAGTTATTAAGGTAGAAAGGTGAACCATGCATTTAGGGGTCCCAGGTGAGAAGATAGGGTTATGGAATAGAGATGTTTGATGCTGTCACCTTATGATAGAAGGACAATTAGTAATAAGACCATGATTGACATGTTAAGTAATTTATCTTGCTTTATAAATATTGCCCCATAAATAATGATACAAGAAATATGAAATAAGCAGTCATAAAATGTGTGCTATTCATTCAAGAGTTAATCTGTTGAATTTCATTTAGAAAGAGAGAAATAAGTAAAATTTGCTGAAGCTGCATCCCATCTCTCCCTTTCTCTCTAATGAGATCATTAGAACCAAACCCAGCATTGGTCCAGACTGCTCTATATTGGTTTAATCCCATCAAGTCATGGATTTGTAGAAACACCAGCTCTTTAAACTAATATTCTGATAGGTTGAAATCAGACTCATCGAGGAATGCACTCTTCCCTCTCAGCTCTTACCACCCATTGCTGGAAAATTGTACACCATCTAATATTGCAATAGTAGCTACAATATTACCTGTAGCTTTCATTTGGTTAGGAATTGTCTTCGGAGCTAAAATTTGCCTGGTAACTTGTGGGTTCAATATTGTAGAAATTGGCAGGTTTTGCGCAATATGATAGCTGAGTTAACTAACTGAAAGGACAAAGACAGTGGACACTTATTCAATGAAAAACCAATACACAAAAAATATGATCACAGCAGATTGCTTTGTAAAATAAAAATCAGAAATGTGCTATTTTCTCGAACACTCTTCTTCTTTCCGACAGCTTCCCAAATTTCGAAATCATGTGTTACTGCGAGAGTTATATCTGGATGATAACAGCATCTCATCTCTCAAGGTGCTATCTGAATACTGGTTACCAATGCTTCAACATCTCTCTGTTTCTCAGAACAGGTATGTTCTGAAATAACAAGAACCATAAATAATTGAAAATGTTCTAAAATTAGGTTTTATACATCTGGTGCATAGAGTAGCATTTTACTTTTATTGTACTCAGTTTCTTAAAATTGGATAAAGATTGTCAACGATATAAATGTTCTCAATGCAGTGCATGATATTAAGTATTTTAATTGTTTTGAGGCAAATCAGTTTGGACCCTTGTTACAAAGAAAGAGTGTCCTTTTGTTACTCTTTGCATTGCTCTTCGATTGTTCTCTATTCTATACAATGTTCAGAAAACTCAACCTGCTGTTGCCAACTACCTCTGAGATTAAAAACAGAAATTACTGGAAAAGTTCAGCATGTCTGGCAGTACTGAGGAAGGGTCACTCAACCCGCAACATTAACTCTGATTTTTCTCCACAGATACTGCCAAACCTTTTCCTGTTTTTGTTTCTGATTTACAGCATTTGCAGTTTTTTTGGTTCTTACCTCTGAGATTTAAGTTTTATTCCTGATGCCATGATAGAATAGACACTGGGATGATTTGTAGAAACACCAGCTCTTTAAATTAATATTCTGATAGGCTGAAATCTAGACTCATCTAGGAATGCACTCTTCCCTCTCAGGGGATGTTTTGTGAAATCCTGAGTTGAGACCAGGCCTCTGCCATTCTGAGTCACTCATACTTGACAAAATGACTCAATCTGATAGGACATCATCATGTAAAAGTGGGGCTGCTCTCGTCTGAAATTATCTACAATAAAGTTACATTCTATTCATTTCTGATCACTATTTATAGTGCTAATTTCCATTGGCTTAATTATATCTTGACATTTTTGGCAAACAATTTTAAGTTTAAAATAGAAGGTTTTGTCTGCCAGGCATTTATTTGTCAATTTTTATTGAAATTGTTCCAATGAACACCCTTTTGTTTAAGTTGGAGAAAGAAAATTGACAGGAGGAAGTGAGACAGAAGCATATCTTCTTTAAGATATTGGAGGGAAACTGCCTTCACAGGTTATATTTAATTATGAGACAATGATGCTATGATTTAACTACAGACAGACTGTTCCACATGGGAGTTAATAGTTGTAGCTGGCAAATTTACAGCAGCTGTAAATATTTACACTTGTGCCTTAGTTGAATCAGCCTCAAGAAATGTCGGTCAGCATTCCATTTACTGATTTATCAAGCAGAGATTGAAGCATTATTCATCCGGATCACAGAATGATGAGGTTTTATTATTAGCAGCCGTATGACCCAGGGACCTCCCTATAGAATCCCACACTTTTCTCATCTTCAAGGGCTTTTTTTTTGCCTGTTACTGTGCAGATTTGCTGTCTGTGACCATAACAACCTGCTGGTGCAAGTGAATCTCTGCTTTCTAGAGAGCAGACAGGCTATCTTCATTTAATGTAATACAGCATATCAACATTTCTAGGTGTAAACAAGAATATAAAATGGCTCTGAGAATATCTAGGGTACTTGATGATCAGGAGGCAGTAAAGGTCAGTGAGGACACATGTCTTGGTGTGGTTTCAGGGTGGGACTAGAAATTGACAGCAAAGTTTTCTGTAGCTTGAATTCGGGGATGTTATGGAAATGGAAATAGGTAACAATGGAGCAGATAGACAATTAGACTTTCTGTTCAGGGTTGAATAGGATGCTAAAGTTTGACACTGAGCAGTGGAGTTACTGGTGAGGCCATGTGATTTGTGTTGGGATAAAGGACAGTGGCACAGATGTTTTAAATGTTGGACAAATCAACTAAAGATCATCCAATATAAATATCACCCAGAAATCTTGTAGCAGTCAGATAGTTGTGGCAGTCAGAATTCACAGCAAGGTCCTTTAACGTGCTCTGATGGGGACTTTGCAAGATTTGAGAAGCTGTGGAATGAGGGACATTTGTTGGAAATGCTCTATGTTCAGGTCAGAGTGGACATAGGTGGGACTAGATTGGGTTGGGATATCTGGTCGGCATGGACGGGTTGGACCGAAGGGTCTGTTTCTACGCTGTATATCTCTATGACTCTAAGGGGTATGTGTGCGGAACATGACAAATCTGTATTGTATAATTTAATTGATCCTATTAAACTTGAAGGGCTAGCATGAAATCTGTTTGCAATAATTGAAGTTTAAATGATCTTTAAAATTTAAAATCAGGTTGTCTTGATTCCAAGCCTGTAATGTGAGTAATGTTGTATAACCGATATTGTTAAAGGAACTGAATGAATGAAAACCAGTAAGATTGCATTCTAGATAAAATTAAATATTCAATTGATAAGGTTAAATTTGTAACAAGCGTGCCAACGGGTTGGTTATTTGTAAACCGAGAAGTTGCTGTAGGTGTAGTTATCATTTCATTAGTCGTGAGAGGACCAGAGAACAGAGAACTGACTATGTAGGTATTTCTAAGCAACCAGTTCAAACACGTAATCACACATCTCTGGAGTATGTGGGACTTGAACCATCTTTCCAGTCCACTACACGACCTGTATCTCTATCTATGAAAATGATCAAAACATGATGAGGCTGTCAAGAGACAACTGGCCAGTCAGAGGGTCTAGAAGGAAGCTTTGGCCTATCTGGAGCAGATCATGTGAGTAGCAAACACCAAGTGAAGTGTAAGGAACTATGCCGCAATATGATCGCTAGCTAACTCATGATTTAGGAAGCTATTTGGAGACCAGAAGGAGATAATGATCACTCCCTCTGTTCTGACTCTCCGACAAGCCCAGGTAACCTTGCATATCTGGATGCATGAGTACAGATATTTCTAATCAGAGTTTAGAAATGATATGACACACCTCTGGAGTAGGAGTCACCTAGCCCAGAGGTAGGGACACTACCATTACACCATAGGAGCCATAAATCTGAAAATGTAAATTTCTTTTCGAGTGCCGAATAAACATATTGTGCATAAACAATAATTTGGGAGTCTTAAATCCTTAGTATCCAGAATAAACCTCTGAACCATAAATAGTATATTAATTTACAAAATACAGAGAAACCTTGATTATCTGAACATCGATTATCTGAATTTCAGATTATCCAAACAAGATCTTCAGGTCCCGAATGTGTTATCCGAACATTCGATAATCCAAACAAAATACTCCCTATCTGTTTCATTTGGATAATCGAGGTTTCTCTGTACATTTTTATTGTAGGTTACAAGTCACCTCTCTAGGCTATCCAAGTTCATGTATCAGAAGCAGGCTACCTTTGCTCTCCAGGATTGAGCTGGCATAATATGCAGGTTTGCCAGAGGAGTATAAGTCCGGCTAGAGTTTAATGTGGACCAGCAAAGTCTTCCCATAGTGCATCCTTGTGAATTGGCAGAGTACTGCATAATGTACTGGATATGAGGCATGAATTGGCATGACACAAAGTAGGCATGGGCCTATAAACTAGGAGAAAAAGAGGACTGCAGGTGCTGGAGATCAGAGTTGAGAGTGTGGTGCTGGAAAAGCAGAGCAGGTCACGCAGCATCCGAGGAGCAGGAGAATCAATGTTTCGGGAGTCCTGATGAAGGGTTCATGCTCAAAACGTTGATTCTCCTGCTCCTTGGATGCTGCCTGACCTGCTCTGCATTTCTAGCACTACACTTTCGACGTGGGCCTAGAAAGAATTGTGTGAGATAGATGGAGGGGCATAGCTGTAATGGAGGAAATGAGGGGCCATACAGGTGCACACGAGTATAGACTGATGTAAAGGTTATGAGGGGCATCAGGTGGTATGGTTTGGTATGGAGTGTATGGGGAGTAATAAGAAGCCAGAGCAGTGTTTCTTTTGGACAACATCCACAAAGTGTCCATGTTAAGAAGCAGGCCTTTGCCTAGTCACCTCCATATCTTATTCCAGTGCCTCTCTGTCTGACCATCAATGTAACCACTCTGCATTGGTGTCAATACTACCTTGTGCAAGTAATCATTCAAATATAAGGATTTGGAGTATAATTGCTACAATATGCTTGTTCACATCAGGCTGCTTTGTGTCCAGTTAACAATATGCAAGTACAGTATGTAGCTTGTGTGTCAGTTTCTTTCTTATGTGCATTATTTGGTAAAACAAATGCATACAGGGATTTGGTAAGCAAAACCAATTAAATCCTTGTCTCTTCCACTTTTAGGGAGTGTTTCAACAGATCTGTGACTGAGACATGAAGGACAAAAGCCCAGAACCAATTAAAACTTTGCCAGTGATTTATGTAGTGGAACTCTGTGTGTAGATCATCCCAAATTTGACAGCTAGAAAGCTGAGTTTAAACAGGAACTGATCTTTATCAGTGATGAATAAGCCTTAATAAGAATGTTTTGGACAAATTATAAAGTAGATATTAAACAGAAGTAAGAACTTGTTGAAATTTTCCTTTAATGGTCCTATTTTCAGGAAAAGTGGTGACTTTAAAACTCTTTGCAGTTACTTGAAAAGCTATATTATTAAATTGCTGAGTTTTCAATACCCATAAGGTGTAACATGATAAAATTATAGTGGTTCATTAGAAAACATCTAGCATCTGATAGATTATTTTTGTTCAAACTTCTCTGTTAGTTCATTATAAGTAACTGTTATTTCTAGATCAAAAGCTGCTAGTTAAGATATTTTATTTGACCTGAGGTTGATTAGGCTCTATGGTTGTAAATGGATACAGTTCTTAGTAGCCTTGTAACTCCACAAAATGGTAGCAATTTGCACCTTCCTTCCAATGGAGTTTGAATGTTCGTTTATAGTAAATTACCAAGGAATAATAGCATAGAAAGAGAAAGATGGTCAGTTGAGGCTGTCCTGTCTTTCTGTAAGAGTGCTGGTCCCATTTCATGCACTTTATTTGTAGCACTGATTTTTTTTCTCTCTCTGGATGCTTATCCAATTCCCTTTTAAAAATGATAATTGAGTCTGGCTCCACCACACTCTCAGGCAGTGTATTGCAGATGTAACCACTCAAGTTTTTTTCTCATCTCACTGTCTTTTGCTAATCATGTTACAATAATACCTCTGGTCATTTATCTTTCTGCCAATGGATACATTTACTACCTACTCTCCCTAAACCCCTCAATGTTTTGAATATCATGATCAGATTTCTTCTCAAAGGTGAATGACCACAACTTAGATTAGAATAGAATATCCTGTGTAATCAAATTGCAGAAGTACAGTGAAAAGCTTTGACAATGTCTGCCTCTTATGGCATCATTTTAGGTACAAGTACCTTGATACAGTCTTGGATACAGGAATAAAAAGTAGTTGCATTAGAGTTTACAAACAAGACAGCGTTAAAGTATTGACTTTACAGTCAGGTAATAAAAAATTCAAATAATCGTTACATTTTAGCAACTCAGCACATGGTCTGACAGTCCACACCAGACCCCAGTCTACACCGTCGCAGCACTTAGCTGCTCTAAGGTAAGTTCAAGGACTGCCACCCCATGCCAGTCTCTGCCCGGGACTCGCTGCCCTCGTGCCGCTCCGGGACTCGCTGCCCTATGTGCAGCTCTGGCGTTCATAGCTGAAGCAGTGTTCCAGGGCTTGCTCTGCATGTGCTGTAATCTATCCCTGTAACTTATGTTTCTTGTCCCTGGAAGTGTTTATGTAAATATTTTCTGTACTCTCCATAATTCCTTCACATTTTCCTGATGTGTGATGCAGATGTTTTACACACAACTCCAAACGGTGTAAACCAATGTTTTATGAAAATTAACCAATTACTTCCATGCGCCTATAAAACCTTGGGTACTTTTTAGCCACTTCTAAACCTGTCCTGTTTTACCTTCAGTGTTTTGCATATACCAAACATAGTCAAAGAGATGTACAGCACGGAAACAGACTCTTCGGTCCAACTCGTACGTGCTGACCAGATATCCCAACCTAATCTAAACCCATATGCCAGCACTCAGCCCATATCCCTGTAAACCCTTCCTATTCATGTACCCATCCAGATGCTTTTTAAATGTTGTAATTGTACCAACCTCCACCAGCTCCTCTGGCAGCTCCTTCTTGCAGGAATGTTGTGATACTTGAAAGGGCTCAGAAAAGACTGATAAAGATGTTGCTAGGGTTGGAGGGTTTGAGCTACAGGAAGAGGCTGAATAGTCTGGGGCTGTTGTCCCTGGAGCATCGGAGGCTGAGGAGTGACCTTATAGAGGTTTATAAAATTATGAGGGGCATGGATAGGGTAAACAGACAAGATATTTTCCTTGGTTTTGGGGAGTCCAAAGCTAGAGAGTTTAGATTTAGAGTGAAAGTGGAAAGATTTAAAAAGGACCTAAGGGGCAGAGGGTGGTGTGCATATGGAATGAGCATGACTCTTCTTACAATTCCTTTGAAATTGTGCCATTTATGTTCCCTCTCTCACTTCATACTTTCTGCATTTAATTTTATCTGCCATGAACCATCAATTTCAACAGCGAGTCCATGCCCTCTTGAAACATTCCACTATCATTATTTTATATTAGCTGCCAGTCTCATGTCATAGTTTCCCCTTTACTTCTAGTTTACTTTTTCAGTGGACCCCCCACCACACTTCCTTATGTCATGTCCATTGTCCGTACAAACAGTGCCTGTGAGCAAGGGAACCCCCATCTTTTGTAGGCCACTGGATTTTCTGAGGTAGCCTTCCCGTAACCTGATTCCTTAACACACAGCTGGTTAAATACCAGAAGCACTGGTATAAGGCTCACACTTGAGGGCCTTTGTTGGTCTTTGGGTGGGAAGGCTACACTTCACCCTTTGTTTTGATTGGGGATTCAGAAAAGTTGTGGGGTTCTACTATCTCATAAATCGAAGGCCCCAACCATCTGTTGAACCTGTCTTTGGCACAGAAAACTTCCAGATCAACTTATGGTGAGGCAAGACACTGCTATCGAGGTCTATATAGGACTTCAGAAGGCTCTTATAAGGAATTTCCAGGCTGAAGCAGAGGATGCTCTCTCAAAGACAAAGTAACAATGTCAGAGAGCAGAGAAGGCAGGTATGGAGAGGAAAAGATCAAGAACAGAACACTAAGTAGAAAGTGGAGAATGTCTTTGTGAATGGCGAGCAGAAAGGAGCAACATCTCCGTGAAATTAAATGAGGAAGAATATCTCTTCAAATGGGAGTTTGGGAAGAGCTTCTCTATGAATAACAGTTGAAGCAGTTTTGTTAGTTTTCACTAATGGAAGCAATTACAGAAGTTTTAATATCTAGGTTTGCGTCATATAGCACATAGCTGTCAGGAAACTACTGTCTGAATAATCCCAGCACCTTATTCCTTTTTAACTTAAAGTTGGCAAAGTAACTTCAATTTTCCTCATTATCATAAAACCATTACTTCATGTAGAGGAACTTTTTTCTACTATTCCAGGGTTGTAGCCTGCAGACTTCACTCCTCCAAAGAAAAGATGGGTTAACAGCATCAGTCACAAAATGAACAAAAACTAGAGGTCTGCTTTCACTGAAACATTGTCCCTCTGGCGATAAACCTGCCCAGTTGTTTCTCCTTCATTCTGCCTCTATTGCTGTATCCAACAGACAAGAAAATTCTGCCCACGAGAGCTAATTAGACATTATTCAGTTGCCTTATTTTACTTAGCTAGTGGTAGAACATTGTTCCACTAATAGCTACAACTTAGGTTTTCTTCAATCAGAACTTCTTTTATATGTTGGGAACAGGGAATTGTATCATCACAAAAGATGCTACGTTGAAATGCATATGATTGAAGGTACTGGTGTTAGATTGGGGTGGACAAAGTCAGAAGTCACAAGACACCAGGTTGTAGTCCAACAGGTTTATTTGAAATCACAAACTTTCAGATGGCTGCTCCTTTGTCAGGTGAAGTCACCTTAAATATACAGTTCCCATCTTTTCTTGTCCCTCTTGCCCTATCATTGTGACTCTTCCCTCTGCATCCCAATTTCATCCCTCTATTCCTCAGGATCCCTTCAGTATGTCTAACATCACACTCTTTCAAATTTCAATCCCTACAGTTTCTTTCCACCTAACCCACCTTCATTTCAATCTTTTTGATCACAACCCCCTTTCAGATTGACCGCAGCTTATCTATTTTAGTCAGGTTTTCTGGCATTATCTTGCGTGGCTGTCTCACCTGAGCAGACTTGTTGACCCAGTCAGACTTCCTCCCCCTTAGCACTATAAGCATTTAAGAACAATGTGCAAAGCTACATATAACTGAAACTTGTCATGGGCAGGGAATGGCCTAATAGTATTATCGTTGGACTGTTAATCCAGAGACCCAGATAATGTTCCGGGAACCCGCGTTCAAATCCCGCCAAGGCAGCTGATGGAATTTGCATTCAGTTAAAAACAAATCTGGAATTCAGGGTCTAATGATGACCATGAATCCATTGTCAATTGTTGTAAAAGCCCATCTGGTTCACTAATGTCCTTCAGGGAAGGAAACTGCCATTCTTACCTGGTCTGGCTTACATGTGACTCCAGACCACATAGCAATGTGGTTGACTCTCAACTCCCTCTGAGCAATTAGGGATGGGCAAAAAGTGCTGGCCCAGAAAGCGACACCCTCATCATGTGAATGAACTTTTAAAAATTAGCTGCTTGACCTAGTCTGGCTTCACAGTAAGCAGTTACTCAAAGGAACTGCTCAGTTATGAAGGAACCAAATTACTAAAAAAAGCCTGTACTCACAGTAGCTTGGAGGCAGAGGTCTATTCTGCCAGGTCTCTGCCTCTTATATACCATCAGGCTTGTGAACAAGGGTGTTTCATGTTTATTGCCTGACAAGATGGTACCAGTGAATGGAGTTCCAGCAAGCTTAGGTGGTAATGAATATCCATGACAAGCTAATGAATGCAGAAGGAGGTCAGGAATGCCCCCTGTAAGAAAGCTTGCAAGAATTTCACATTATAATTTTAATCTATGATTGGAAAATTGGATTTTTGCCACCTCACCAATTAAGTGCTCTTGACTCCCTTTCAAAACCTCTGGCAGACTTAGCTGTTTCCACCTTATATTTCAAAAATAATAAAAAATAAACAGTGAATTTTCTTTTGTAATTTAGCCTATTTTTCTAAACAACTTCTTCAGAGCTGTTATTACACACTTCTGGAGTAGGTGCACTGGGCCTCCCAGTCCAGGAATAGGGATACCACCACTGTACCACAAGAGGGCCCCTAAAGCATACTGTACATAGAACTCGCAGGTAGTTTCTTATCCAAGTACTGACCAGACCTGAATCTGCTTAGCTTCTAGGATCAGATGGGATTGAATGTTTTCAGAGTAATATGGTTGTATGCCTAGTGAAGTTTTAAATACAAACATTAGGAGCACATGTAAGTCATTCAGCCCCTTAGATCTGCCCCATCAATATGATCATATCTGATCTGATTGTAGCCTCACATCTGAATTTCCATTCCCCAAGAAAGACGTTTTATCCCCTTGCTTAACAAGTAACTATCTATTTCTGTCTTACAAAAAAATTCAAAGACTGTGCTTTAACCATCTTTTCAGATAGAGAGTTCCAAAGACACATGACCCTCTTAGAGAAAACATTCACCTTGTCTCTGTTTTAAATGGATGATCCTTGATTTTTAAACAGTGTGTCCTAATTCTAGACTTTACCAGGTACTCTGTCAAGACTACTCAGGATCTTGCATGTTTTAGTCATGTTTTACTTTTCTAAACTCCAGTGGGTGTAAGTCTAACCTGTCCAACATTTTCTTGTTAGACAACTCTCCACTCCCCAACCCCCACCCGCCATTCCAGATGCTAGTCCAGTAAACTTGCTCTGAACTGCCTCCAATGCAGTTACATCTAACCTTTAAGTTAGGTGACCAATAATGTGCACATTACTCCAGTTTATAGTCTCCTCAATGCCTACCTTTGTATTCATTCCTTTTTGTGATGAATAATAACAGTCTGTGTTGGTATTCATGAAAAGGACAGCCAGATCCTTCTGAAACTTGATATTGATAAAACCTTTCTCAGACTTAGGGAGACTTGAGGTCCACTAGGTGTAGACTTAAGAACATAAGAATGTAAGAACTAGAAATAGGAGCAGGCAGGTCAGCCCTCAAGTCTGCTCCACCATTTGGTGCAATGGTGGATGATCTCATCTCAATCTTCCCAATGTGTGAAAGTGTCACAGAAGATTTTGGTACACTAAGAATAAGAACTTTATTTGCCGATAATACAGATCCCAATAAATTGTTGCTTTAAAAAAATCAGAATATAATTGCTGACAATCTTTTAAGATCTAAGATATACCAGTATCTAGTGACTTTCGACTTTTCTCCTATGGCCAAGCATTATTCCATAAATTCCTGAGAGTTGATGTTTAGTATGGGGAATTATGTAAATAAGACTTTCATCAATGATATGGTAGAGAAAAGTCATGCACAACACTATTTCAGCATAAAACTATCCTGAATCAGTTATATATGAATTTCCTCAGATAGAAATTGTCAAGTTATACTGAACTTTTGAGGAAATTGCAGGCCTTTCTCATGAATACATCCTCTTCAATGCTTGAATATACTGTTTGTGGACACTCTTGTTATCTCTAAATCCATAAAATGATGCCCTTCATTCTGTATGTTTTCCTAATTAAAACCGTAATGCATCTAGCATCTGACAGGCAGGCCAAATATTTACTTTCTCAATTAAATGTCCACTATATTAAGCTTCAGTCTCTATTGAGATCTTTCCAATTTAGTGGTTTGCTCTGAAAATTGATATGAACATGTTACTCAGAGAAAATGTTCATCCGTTATGTTACTTTTATATGTCACTGTCACTTCATTGAATCCTTGTTTAGAAAGAAGAAGACAAGTGTTAATTTGTGTGGTGATCTTCATGACCACACAAAATACCACCACTAAAATACTTTGCAGCCAATAGTGCATTGTCGATGAGGGAATGTGGCACCTAATTTGATAATATATTGCACAAATAGCATGATGCTGATAAGGAATATTGTCTCTGCTATTTTATTCAAAATTATATCATAGAGTCTACCTCAGAGAGCAGATGAGTCAATAGTTTAATTTTGCATTTGAAAAATGGCAATTGTACAACACTGAAAATGTGTTGCTGGAAAAGCGCAGCAGGTCAGGCAGCATCCAAGGAACAGGAGAATCGACGTTTCGGGCATAAGCCCTTCTTCGGGCTTATGCCCGAAACGTCAATTCTCCTGTTCCTTGGATGCTGCCTGACTTGCTGCGCTTTTCCAGCAACGCATTTTCAGCTCTGATCTCCAGCATCTGCAGTCCTCACTTTCTCCTCAAAGAATTGTACAACACTCCCTCAGTATTTTACTGGAGTATTAAGTTTGATTTTTGTGCCCAAATTTCTGAAGTGGGATTTAAATCTACACCTTCTGGCTCAGCTGACAGTTCTACCAACAGATCCAAGCTTAATCTTTATGGGTGTGCATTGATCTTGCTACATGCACAGTATGTCAAGTTTGGCGCCTGGAATCATTAGAGATTTGGAATTGTTTTGGGCAACCACATCTTATCATTTTCTCTTGTTGAGCAGTAAGATTAAGATCTGGCTTGCAAACCAAGTTTTACATTCAACAATTTTAACTTTGAAACAAAGGCACCTACATGGCTGTTTTGAGTATTGGTGCTGTTTCGATTTCCTCAAATGTAAACTTTTTCATCAAATTTGGCATAATTGTTTGCTGGTTGCTAGTCTATCTAAATATGCGAATGCCTCAACATTCACAGACCTTTACTAAGACATTCTGTTTTCTCATGCAAGCCTTTCGTACACAATGGAAAAAGTTTGATTTGCGTACTTGGATGTAGAAACATGATCAACACTTTGTTCATTAAATGCTTATCTACCGAGAAATCTGGACCTGTTCTCACAGTCGTACAGTCAAACATTGCTGCTCTATATCTTCAATTGGAGACTTGAGGACTTCAGAAGTAGAGCCTTTAGGTTTTTGTTTTAAAAATGCTTTCACATTTAATGGTTCTATTTATGTGAGATTTTATAGGATAGTTACATTTGAATGTCTATTGAATTCAAGGGAAAATTATATCATATAGAGTTACATGTGACTTGCTGCTTATTCTGCCCATTGATAAGCTTATGTCGCTTAGTTACCATATGGGAAAAAGTGAGGACTGCAGATGCTGGCATTCAGAGTCAAGAGTGTGGTGCTAGAAAGGCACAGAAGGTCAGGCAGCAGGAGAATCAACGTTTAGGGCATAAGCCCTTCATCAGGAATCATTTTCCAGCACCACACTCTCGACTTAGTTACCAAGTCCAATTAAAATTCAAGCGCTACGTTTAACATTTTGAAAGCAAAGGACAAAGAAGCTAGCTTTACATTGTGGAGACATACAGACTTAGGCAATCTGATTTCAAAGCACTGGAGACAGACAAAGTAAGTCACAGAGAGAGAGAGAGAGAGAGACAAAGGGACAGCAACTCCCGTCAGCAGAAGGAATAAAATTGTTCCTCTGTTATCTGCCAGTCAGAACTCTGATGGAAAATTGAAGGGCAGAAATATTTAAAGGCACTGGGAAATTCTGGTGGTGAGACCAGGAAAGAATTGCTAGAGTGAGCCTTGCTGCTAAAAGACGTTTTGAGGATTTCAGAAGACAACATTTTTTTGTCTTAAATTTGTGAACCAGGAGAAGTGAGCATGTTAGAAACTGGGAATAACTTTGGACTGGCTGCTGTAAAGACTAACTTCTGTGGAGAACGTAGTGTAATATTTAATTTTGGTGTGGTGGCATTGGTCGTGATAAGAATCTAGTCAGGAATGTCATTTCTGTAGTTTAGAATTGTAATTACCTCCAGAGTAATGTTCAGTTTATGTTGATTTTGGTTTCTTTGTCACAGTAGAAGTCTTAAAAATTGAAACCCTGACATGCAATTCCTTTAAGTCAGTTGCTGGAAATTGAAATCCCTTTGAAAGTTATTGATCTCTACGGGGATTGTAACAAAAGTTACTGCTTTTTTTCAGCTGGACAGTTTCTGTTCTATATATGATTTCTTGTCACTGTATCATCAAGCAAGGCAAGGAAACTTTGGTTGCTTTGGTTTGTTAACTTTCCAAAAAGTCAATGTCAGTTTGGCTTGAGTAGACTATACTATTGTATCATAAGGAAATGCATGGTGTGCAAACATTTGGCCTTTATCTAGTTGTTGCAGTAAGAATACACATGTATATATAGATATAGATGTGAAAGTTGACTTGCACAAGTGCTTGCAATAAATTTAGTAGATTTAATTACTGTGACTATAAATGTCTTATTGTAGAATTGATTGTCCTTAATAAATTACTGAACTCATTCATATGTTTAAAGTCATCAAATACCTTTATTTTTCAGTTTGACGGACCTTACAGCCATGTCTGACTTTCTTTTATTGGAGAGGCTTAATGTTAGCAATAATCGCTTATCAGGTGAAGTAAATCTTTATTTTTTCTCCATTATTTTTCTTTTCGTAATTTACTTGCATGAAGCTTTGTATGAGTGAGTGCATTTCCTTTGATCAGGAGGACAGGGTTTCCTGTATGTGCCTTTAAATATCGCTGTGAGTCAGTGTGATACCTTTTGGAGTAGTCAAGATCAAACCTCAGTTTACGTTAAGAATTGAACACAGACGCTTCCTTTAATGAAAAATTAATAATCTATCACAATGCAACTATTTTTATACATTGATATTGCACTTTAGCTAAAAACTTTAATTCATGAACTGATACTTCACACAAAGATGTGTATCTATTGCATACTTTGAGGAATCTTTATTTTGTTGTTTTTTCTGTATTAAAAATAATCTGGCTGCTTTAGGGCAGTATATTTAGTTCTTTAATATGCCCACGATGCCTTTGATTTGAAATGATATCTGTAGTACACATAAGCACTTCTGGTGCAAACCATGCTGGCTGCTATTTTGGTGAGAATGTTGGTGTATGTGCAGAGAGTGTCAGTAAAAAAAGCAGACTAGTGCTCCAAATACCTCATTTTCAACATACACATTTGAACATATATTTAACAGCAGAATTGCTGAAGTGGTACTGGTCTTTTATTTTTGCATAAGATCTGAGACTACTTTTCAAAAGTAATTTTATATCATGTCAGACCTTACTTTCAGTTTATAATACCATGTAAATGTACTTCACAGAAGATGACAGTCATAACAGTTACACAATAAAGTTAAATCAGTCTGTATAAGATGTTGACGAACAATGTACATTTTTTGTAGTTACATCTTTAATTTTGTACAGTAGGAGTGTGATCATTCATACCATGTTAAAAATCACACAACATCAGGTTATGGTCCAACAGGTTTAATTGGAAACACAGTAGCTTAAACCTGTTGGACTATAATCTGGTGTTGTGTGATTTTTAACTTTGCACACCCCAGTCCAACATCTCCAAATCATTCATACCATGGAGAGTGTATTTTCGTGTTTAACACTATTGATAAAAGCTTTTGATTCTCGAGGTGCTTCATGTGAATTTGCATGTACGCCCCATGAAAGAACATCAATTAAAAGTTTTGCAGTCACATATTCAGATTCCTTGTTCAAAAATACAATTATGTGAAATAAGATCTCTGAACTGGTTGACCAGAAAATCAGGATGATCAATACAGCTTTCTGAATGGAAAATTATATTCAAACAATCTATGTGAGATTTTGTTGAAGAATTATTCACAGTCAATAGAGAACAACAAAGATGTAGCGTAAAGTGATGTCACCATCGTCCCAGAGGATCATAGGCTGCTATTTCATCAGAATGACCAAGATGAGTGGTAGTGAGTTTAATCTGAGGGTCATCATGCCTCAAGAAAGGTATGAGGTTGAAATGATCCGACCTTCATGGTAACATCAGCCAGTGCAGGAAATGAACCCATGCTTTTGGCATCACTTTGTATTGCAATCTATCTGTTCAGCAAACTGAGCTAATCAACTCACTGATGTAGTATACTTGGATTTTTAAAACACATTTGATTAAGTGCCACATCAAGGAGGCTGGACAAATTAAAGTAGGGTATAGGGAATAACATATTAGCATGGATAAAGGGTTACCTAGCTAACCAGGAGCGGTGAATTGGGACAACTGTATCTTTGATCCATTGACAAGCTGTCACTAGTGGAGTGTCACCAGGGTAAGTGACACTTCACTTAATCCTAAATTGTTTACAGTCCAGATCAATGACTTGGATGAGGGGACTGAATGTACAATAGTTAAATTTGTTGATGATATCAAAATTTATAGAAATAAATTGTGAGGAGGAGGTGGAGAATTTGCAAAGAAATGATTAGGAAGACAGATGGAATTTTGTTATTTATGGCTGGGGAATAGAATATAGGGGCAGGGAATTGTTATTGTAGCTGGTGATATCCCACGCAGAGTATTGTGTATAGTTTTAGTCTCCTTATTTGAAAAAAAAGATATGGTTGCTTTGGAAGCAGTTCACTCAACTCATTTCAAGGATAAGGAAGGATTATGAAGGAAGGTTAAACAGGTTAGATCGATTCCCATTGGTGTTTTGAAGAATTAGAGGTGATCTTATTGAAGCATGTAAGATCTTGAAGGAAATGGATAGGGTTGGATGCCAAGAGGATATTTTCTCTTGTGCAGGGTATCAAAGATTATGGGGTGCAGACAGGAACTTGGAACTGAGACGACAACTGAATCACTTGAGACCTTATTGAATGGTGGTGGAGGCTCATAGGCCAAATGCCAACTCCCACTCCTAAATCCTATATATTTTCTGTATTTAGTCCCATATGGAAGGCAAATCTGCGGGTTTTTATCAATGTGGGGTGAATTTTCAAATCATTGTTTTCTGCTTCCTTGTGCACTGGGATAAATACTTCTCTTTGTAAAAGTCATACCCTTCAAATTATTTTTCCAACTTGTTGATTTTTCAGAACCTACATATTACTGATATGCTTTGTTTTATCTGCTTTAATCTATTTTGAATATGTTTGCTTTATCATAGATCTCAAGAGCTTCCTTTTAAGTCTTAATGGATGTCATAGACTGCTGGAATTGTTACTACATGGGAATCCACTTCAGCAAGAGTCAGGCTGGAGGTGAGCCAAACCCATTTTTCAAGCTTTGCTGTCTGACAGGCAGAATAGTTCATTGTATTGAATATAAAAGTTAAGAATGCCTCAATAAAAGTTTAAATGTCTGTAAATGTAGAATCTGTATTAAATACGTAGACTAGTGTTATAGAAAATCCTGATGTGCATACATCTGCATTATCTACATGGGAAGTTTAAACTTCTAATTGTTAGCCTTACTATGTCTGGATTGCTCTGCGATTCCTACGGCAGTGGGATCAAATGGTCAGAACTGTGCTGGCTTGGTCTTTTTAGTAATTTAGGAACGGCTGTTTTGTATCAAAGTTATTTCTTATGGATGTTTTTTCTTCCTCAGCATCTCAAAACTTGCAAGTTGTTATATGGCCCATTGGTTCTCTTTATACTGCAGAATGGTTGAATCAGCATGGAGATGGCATGAATAAGAACTTTTAAACTTACCCTTTTGAAAGATTCTTGAATCGTGACGCTAGTTCATTAGTCCTCTGCAGAACTGTCATTCAGACTTCATATCATTAACTTAAGTAAAAATTTGAAGTGATGGCGGGAATTGTTTTGAAACACTTATCCCTCAATACAGCTGACTTGGTTAGGAGAGCAAAATGCAGGCTTTATACTTGCACTTTTATCCCAGATCGCCCTAAATTATTAGTGCAGAATTTGTGCCAGATAATTCCAGATTTTCTTCCCACAGTTTTTAAATGACAATGGAGAAAAATCATTGTGTCTATTTGATTCCAAGTTTTTGGTAATTGGTACATTATGTGAATCTAAAACAGATCTAACTTTTCAGACTTAGTATGTAGGTACATCCTATTGCTATTAAGGAGCGAGTTCCATGATCTTGAGTGACAGTGTAGTGTGTAACATGAGGGGAACAGGCAGGTGACAGTGATGCCATGCTTTTGTTTCCCTTGATCTACTAGGTGATAAACGTTGTAGATTTGGAAAATGCTGCTGAAGAAACCTTGGCGAGTTGCTGCAATATTTCTTGTAGATGGTACATTAACAGGGAAAAACAGGGTGGATAAAGATAAACTATCTCCTGTTGTGGTCTAGGCCAGACCACTCAAAATATTCTTAAACAGGCAGCCCACACTGTAACTTTGCTATTTGTTTTGGTAAATTTACAGTGAAAATTACCCAGAGTAAGTTAGCTAGGCTGACTACCAGATTTTAAAACAGACAAAAATTTATTCACAAAATTACAAAATGAAACACAAAGAACAGAATATAGAATACCCACAGAACTCAGTCTATCCAAACTAGACTTAATTATGCTGTTCCAAAAATACACAACAGTCCAAATAAACAAACCCCTTAAACACAGAGTAAAATTGAAACAGGCTTAAAGGTCGAAGTTAGAAAGGCAGAAGGGGAGAGAGTTTAGCAGCCTGTTTCCACACAGCTCACTGCTGAACTGGCTCAAACAAGACATCCGCCTTTAGGACTGACCACTCCCCTTTCATTATGCAGTTCACTTCCACAATATGAAAGTTGTGGCCTAAAGTCTCATCTGTTTACATGTAAACAAAAAGGCCTCCCAATACCCTTTTCATCTCTGTACGAACACAGCTGATTCGGAGCCCGGACTGTTTTACAACCCTCTGAAAAATATCACCACAGTATCCTTGAGAAAAGGAACAGCTTTTAGGAAAAGGACCAGCTTTGTGACACCCCCCCCTTCCCCACCTTAAAAAGAATGAACCATCAATATCTGAAGATGGCTTCATTTTTAAAACCCTTCATCAAAAAAAAATCTTTTTTGTCCTCTAAAACACACAAATACACCATACTAACTATACACATGCAAACGTGCACAACTGCATTTGAATTCAGTCTGTGGCACACCCACTATCGAACACCTCCGTATCTTATTCGAGTCTCAACAACGCATCGGCATTCACGTTTTCACGACCTGCCACATGCACAATTGTCAAATTGAATGGTTGCAACAACAAGCTCCATCCAAACAGTCTGGCATTTTTGTCCTTAAATTTTCCCACAATGTCAATGGGTTATGATCAATGTATACGATTGTCTCAGATGTGTTGCTGGAAATGTAAACACTCAAATATTGTAATGCCAATACCAAACCCAGAGTCTCTTTCTCAAATGTTGAATATTTCTGTTGATGAGCATTCAAATTCCTAGAACAATACCCGTTGGGTCTTTCTATCCCCTTGTCAGCCTCCTGCAGGAGCACCGCACCAACCCTCACATCATTGGCATTGATAGCCACCTTAAAAGGCTTCATGTAATCAGGTGTGGCTAATACTAGGGCAATGGTTAACATAGTTTTTAGGCTGTCAAATGCCTTTTGACAGTCTGCTGTCCACTGAAATTTCTTATCCTTTTTTAACAATTCAGTGAGTAGAGCAGCCACACTGCTAAAATTCGGCACAAACCTTCAGTAAAATCCACTCAATCCCAGGAACCATAGTACAGGTGCACAATCTTTTAACCAAAATGCTCAGAACCAGCTGGTTTTTGGAATTCAGAATTTTTCAAATTTCAGAACAAGTGGCAGTTTGATGGTGAAATTTTTTAAAATCTTTCCAAAGAACAGACTTACTGTGAGTAAAATGGCTCTGAAACAAAATTGAGGCCTGCCAGTGCTGGGCCACACCTCCATATGTCGCATCTGAATGACACGCATCAAGTGAGTGCGGACTTGGATTAACTGTTTGCACACCAAACAACCTTGTTAATGAGAACAAAACTTCACAAGAATACCTTCAGACTTGGGAGCTTTCCGGATTTGAGGATTTCAGATAAAGGGTTGTTTACCTATACTGCTCTTTTCATCGACAGTGTGGGAAATTCCCCAATTACTTTCATTTTCGCATCCCATGGGGCCATTTGTCCGTGTCCAATAACATGGCCCAGGAAGGTGACTTGGGCTTTGGCAAATTCACTTTTAGGTAGATTTGCCACCAAGTCCGCCTTCCGAAGTCAATCAAACAAGTCCAATAAATGTTGTAAATGTTCCTTCCATGAGTGACTAAAAATCACCAGGTAATCAATATATAGTTGGAGAATCCAGCAATGATCTTATTAGTTAGTCTCTGAAATGTGGCTGGAGTGTTTTTATACCAAATGGCATGACTTTGAATTGATACAGTCCATTTGGCATTATGAAAGTTGAAATTGACTTTGCTCTTTCTGACAAAGGTACCTGCCAGTAGCACCAGAGCAAGTCCAACTTAGAAATGTAAGTTTCTTGCCCCAGTTTTTCGACACAGTCCTCCAGCCGCAGAATTGGATATCCATCAGTCTTTGTAACGGCACTATGGGTGAGCTCCAGTCACTATAATTCACTTTGATTATGCAATCTTGGAGCAAGCATTCTATCTCCTTCTGAACCTGTGCTAACTTTAAAGGGTTATGCTGATAAGCATGTTGCTTAATCAGAACAGCATTCCTAGATCTACATCATGCGCAATTAGGTTCATATTTCCCAGTTTATTTCTGCATATTTCCCAAAGTGATGATAATAACTCTTTCAGGTCATTTTTGATTTTCTTGTGGAAGGTAACTCAATAATTTATCCCAATTTTTGACAACTTCCTTATTGTCCAATTTGATGTGAACAATGTCCCATTCAGAATCCTTGAACTTGATTCTTCTTTGTGGGTTGTAATCATAAACACCTCCTCTTGCTTTCCTTCGCTGTCAAAATACCTTTTGAGTATATTCACATAACACACTCTGAGATTTCTACCTGTCTGGAGTCCCTATCAAGTAGTTCACCTCACTCAATTTCCTCGATTTGATAAGGTCCACGAAACCTTGCTTTTAAAGGTTCACCTAATACTGGAGGTAACACCGTATCCCCAATAACAAAATTGCGAATTTTTGATTTCTTATTCACTTCCTGTTTCATTGTATGCTGCGTTACTTTTAAATTATTTAGCCAACTCCCCAGCTCTATTTAGTCATTCTCTAAAATTCGACACGTAGTCCAAATGGGTGGTCTCTAAATTCTGACTTATTAATTTCTCCTTAATCAATTTTAACAGTCCTCTTACTTCATGCCCAAAAGTTAATTCAAACAGACTGAATTTGGTCGATTCATTTGGTGCATCTGATTGCAAATAGCACAAATGGAACTCCCTTATCCCAATCATCTGGATAGTCCTGACTATCCAGTGTTTGATGCCACCTTTTGAGCGCTCCCTGTGATTCAGGATGGTACGCAGTAGATTTGAATTGTTTTATTCCCAAGCTATCCATAAACTCCTTGAATAGTTTGGATGTGAAGTTTGACGCTTGATCTGACTGGATCTCTATTGGCAGTCCATATCTAGTAAAAAATTTAAATAATCCTTCTACAACCCTTTTAGCTGTGACATTGTGTAATAGGATTGCCTCTGGAAATCTAATCGACATATCCATTATTGTTAATAAATACTTATTCCCACTTTTTGTTTGAGGTAGGGGACCTTTGCAATCAACCAAGAAGGTGCACGTTTTATTACTGCCTGTGGTTTTCTGATTGGCTGACATGTATGACACATCTAGCAAAATTCAACTTCATCCATGTGTAATCCAGGCCAGTAAAAATATCTTTGTATTTTAGCCTGTGTTTTCTTCACTCCTAAATGATCTCTAAGTGGTTGCTCATGTGCCACTCACAGCACCTCCACTCTGTACTCTATTGGCAAAATAATCTGATGAACTTCTGCCCATCTCTCATCTGCTGGAATGTGTGATGGTCTCCATTTCCTCATTAAGACACCATTTGTTAAGTAATAACACACAGGGATGCATTCACTCTCCTTCTCTGTATTGCCTTTTGATACAACTGTTTTATGTTCTCATCGTTCTGCTGTAACCCAATAAGCTTAGCAGAGCTAAGATACTTGCGTTTTTAACATTTGGCTTCTTCTCTGTCCCACTTATCTGATCAAAAACAGTCTCTGATAATACTATTTCATCTCCCTTATCTGTGCCTTTTGATCTCTCCTGCTTCAGCTTGTGACTCTGCGATCTTGTTACTATGCAATCAGGGATGTTTCCTGAATAAATATTCTGCATTTCTTCAGTTGCCTGCACCTCCACTGGCTTTTCAACTAGAGTAGGCAGCATGTTTACCGGTGAATCAGCTATATCATTTGCAAGGACAAATTGTATTCCTAGAGCTGAGAGTTTGTCCAGTACGCCGACCACAAATTCTCTACACTTTTCTGGACAGTCTAGCCGCACTTTACATAATTGAGCGCTTTTTGTCTCACCGTGAACTCCTGTTACCAGAACCTTTTCTGGCAGTAGTCCTCCAGAAGTACGTATCACTTCATCCTTCAACATCACAAACTGAGCGGATCCTGTGTCCCTTAATATTGTAACTTCTTTGCCTGTTACTCCTGACTTATGTGAATAAACTTTAATCTTGCATGTATATTTTTTAAGCAGATCTGGCATTTCCTCTTTAATCAACCTCTGATACAACTTTCTATCTTCTGTTGGGCTTTCTGTTACCATGCCAACTAAACTTACAGGCTTGTTCTGTTTTCCTACATCTGGCTTTCTCCTAGCACACCAACACTGTGATTCATGTGCCCACTTTATTACAAAGAAAACACCAGAGCTTTTTACCTTCTTTGTCCCCTTCAAGGGTTTCCTTCTTACCCTGTGGTAAGTTCCCCTTATGATCTTCACTGTGATCTACCTTTCCGTTTCCACGTGAGGATTTCTCTTTGTTCCAATTTCTATCCCTCATGGACTGAAATTGATTCTGGAAGCCAAACCATGTTTTATGGACCAATTCATAGTCATCAGCCACTTCAGCTGCTAACCTTGCCAGTTTAACTCTCTGGCCTTCCACACTAAGCTTACCTTCAGCCTTTATCTCCAGATTTCCCTGTTTAAGTGTAAATTTCTGAAGTTCAAACTCTCCTTTTTTCCTTCTCTTCTGCTAGAGTCCTTTGTTCTCTTTCTTTGTCTTCTGCTTTTAATTGTAACTCAAACTGTTTCATTTCTGCTGCCCTTTTCTTCTCTCTCGCCTCTAACTCAAGCTGCTTCATTTGCAATTGAAATCTTGCCATATGTATCAATCCTGATGGTGTTTCCAGCAAATTTAAATGCTGAGCTACTGCTGAAATCATCACATCCTTCCTCACATTAGGAAGTAGCTTCAATACCAGCTTGTCTACTAACTCGTGCAGTTTGGTCTTCTTCACCTTCTGTAAAATCTCCAAAGTCACCTTGTCCACCTCCAGAAAACTCTTGGTGACTGAAAGAGCCATTGCTATCCCAAGCTTTGTCTACCCAACCAAACCAACATCTGAAATAAAGACACTATCACTTACCACTCACTGATTACATCCCGGATGAGCCCCCAATCAGTTATGGACTAGGACAAACCACTTGTTACATTCTGAAGCAGGCAATCCAGACTGTAACATTGCTATTTGTTTTGGTAACTGTACAGTGAAAATTACCCAGAGTAAGTTAGTTAGGTTGACTACAGGTTTTAAAACCGACAAAAATGGATTCACAAAATTACAGAATGAAACACAAAGAACAGAATATAGAATACCCACAGAACTCAGTCTATCCAAACTAGACTTAGTTATGCTGTTCCAAAAATACACAACAGTCCTAATAAATAAAACCCTTTAAACACAGAGTAAAAATGAAAAATAGACTTAAAGGTTGAAGTTAGAAAGGCAGAAGGAGAGAGAGTTTAGCAGCCTGTTTCCACACAGCTCACTGCTGAACTGACTCAAACAAAACTTCAGCTTTTTGGACTGACCACTCCCCTTTCATTATGCAGGTCACTTCCACAACATGAAAGCTGTGGCCTAAAGTCTCATCTGTTTATATATAAACGAAAAGGCCTCCAAATACCCTTTTCATCTCTGTACGAACCCAGCTGATTCGGAGCCTGGGTTGTTTTATGACTCATTCCCCCTCCCCCCCCCCCCCGCCCTGTAAAAAATCAAGGACACAGTATCCTTGAGAAAAGGAACAGCTTTTAGAAAAAGGACCAGCTTTGTGACACTCCACTGTTTGAAAATTCTAAAACCACAAGGCATAGTCTAAGAACTAGGGCCAGACCATTCAAGAGGGATGCTAGAAAGTACACATACAAAGAGTTGTGGAGGTTTGGAACTCTCTTCCTCAAATGGTGGTCGATTTGATGCTCATTCAATTGTTAAGTTTAAGTCTAAGATAGACACTTTTTTATTAAGCAAGGATAGCAAAAGATATGGGTCGAAGGCTCACATATGGAGTTAGGCTACAGTTCAGTCATAATCTTATTGAATGGTGGAGCAGGCCTGAGGGGCTGAATGGCCTACTGCTCCTCTTATGTTCCTATGTTACTCTCAGTGGCTGTGGTTTGTCTGTGGTGAAGGGAGTAAATGGTGAAGGTGTTGGATGGGATGTCAAGAAACCTAGTTACTTTGATGTGGTTAATGTTGAACTTCTGAACTGTTGTTGGAGCTACACTCATCCAGGGTGTGTGTATTCATTGCACTTTTCAACTGTTTTTTGTAGATTACAGTCAGGCTTTGAAGAATCGAGAAATTAGTTTCTCACTGCTCTTGTGGGCACTGTATGTAAATGGCTAGTCCATTTAATTTTTTGTTCATTAGCAAACCTAGGATATTGATAATTCAGTGATGTAATGTAGTGAATGTCAAGGGGTAAGTGTTTTGATTCTGTCTAAACTGAAATGGGCATTGCCTGGCACTAAGCAACCGAAGTTGCATGTGTAAAGAATTGCTTCACAATCTGACAAATTGGAAACCGAGCTGCAAACCAAGCAATCACCAATGAACATCCCTACTTCTCACCCTATGAATGTAGAAATCTTATTGATATAGCAACTAAAGATGCTTCAGCTTGTAATATTAAACATCCTGAGATGGGCTGTCTTGTAGCAGAGTCGGAGTGTCCCGACCATTGGATGGGAGGCCTGGGTTCAAGACCTACCTGTGCTAGAGGTATGTAATAACATCTCTGGGACAGATTGGTTCGGAAAAATAGGTTAATATCCTGAAGGAGGCCCTCTTGTGGCACAGTAGTAGAGTCCCTGTCCCTGAACTAAGAAGCCTGAGTTCAAGTCCTATCTGCTTCAGAGGTGTGTAATAACATCTGAGACAGAATGATTAGGAAAAATAACTTTTTAAAATATTAAATATCCTGAGGATCTCCTGTGAAGATATCTGAGCTGAGCTGTTTGGCTCCAACAAGTACACTGTCTTCCTTTTGTGGATCAGTGGTGCTGGAAGAGCACAGCAATTCAGGCAGCATCCGAGGACAGGCAAAATCGATGTTTCGGGCAAAAGCCCTTCATCAGGAATAAAGGCAGAGAGCCTGAAGCGTGGAGAGATAAGCTAGAGGAGGGTGGGGGTGGGGAGAGAGTGGCATAGAGTACAATAGGTCAGTGGGGAAGGAGCTGGGCAGGTCGGACAAGTCCGGACAGGTCAGGGGATCGAGTTACTGGAGGTTAGAAGCTAGGATGAGGTGGGGGAAGGGGAAATGAGGAAACTGTTGAAATCCACATTGATGCCCTGGGGTTGAAGTGTTCCGAGGCGGAAGATGAGGCGTTCTTCCTCCAGGCGTCTGGTGGTGAGGGAGCGGTGGTGGAGGAGGCCCAGCACCTCCATATCCTCGGCAGAGTGGGAGGGGGAGTTGAAATGTTGAGCCACTGGGCGATTTGGTTGATTGGTGCGGGTGTCTCGGAGATGTTCCCTAAAGCGCTCTGCTAGGAGGCGCCCAGTCTCCCCAATGTAGAGGAGACCGCATCGGGAGCAACGGATACAATAGATGATATTAGTGGATGTGCAGGTAAAACTTTGATGGATGTGGAAAGCTCCTTTGGGGCCTTGGATAGAGGTGAGGGAGGAGGTGTGGGCGCAGGTTTTACAGTTCCTGCGGTGGCAGGGGAAAGTGCCAGGATTGGAGGGTGGGTCGTAGGGGGGCGTGGACCTGACCAGGTAGTCACGGAGGGAACGGTCTTTGCGGAAGGCGGAGAGGGGTGGGGAGGGAAATATATCCCTGGTGGTGGGGTCTGTTTGGAGGTGGCGGAAATGTCGGCGGATGATTTGGTTTATGCGAAGGTTGGTAGGGTGGAAGGTGAGCTCCAGGGGCGTTCTGTTCTTGTTGCGGTTGGAGGGGTTGGGTCTGAGGGCGGAGGTGCGGGATGTGGATGAGATGCATTGGAGGGCATCTTTAACCACGTGGGAAGGGAAATTGCGGTCTCTAAAGAAGGAGGCCATCTGGTGTGTTCTATGGTGGAACCGCTCCTCCTGGGAGCAGATGTGGCGGAGGCGGAGGAATTGGGAATACGGGATGGCATTTTTGCAAGAGGTAGGGTGGGAAGAGGTGTAATCCAGGTAGCTGTGGGAGTCGGTGGGTTTGTAGAAGATGTCAGTGTCAAGTCGGTCGTCACTGATGGAGATGGAGAGGTCCAGGAAGGGGAGGGAGGTTTCAGAGATGGTCCAGGTAAATTTAAGGTCAGGGTGGAATGTGTTGGTGAAGTTGATGAATTGCTCAACCTCCTCGCGGGAGCACGAGGTGGCGCCAATGCAGTCATCAATGTAGCGGCCCCCAACGCCTCATCTTCACCATGGATATCCAATCCCTCTACACCTCCATCCGCCATGACCATCGCCTCCAAGCCCTCCGTTTTTTCCTCTCCAGACGTTCCCAACAGTACCCCTCCACCGACACTCTCATTCGTTTGGCCAAACTGGTCCTCACTCTTAACAATTTCTCCTTTGAATCCTCCCACTTCCTCCAGACCAAAGGGGTAGCCATGGGCACACGTATGGCCCCAGCTATGCCTGTCTCTTTGTTGGCTACGTAGAGCAGTTGATCTTCCATAATTACACCAGCACCACTCCCCACCTCTTCCTCCGCTACATTGATGACTGCATTGGCGCCACCTCGTGCTCCCGCGAGGAGGTTGAGCAATTCATCAACTTCACCAACACATTCCACCCTGACCTTAAATTTACCTGGACCATCTCTGACACCTCCCTCCCCTTCCTGGACCTCTCCATCTCCATCAGTGACGACCGACTTGACACTGACATCTTCTACAAACCCACTGACTCCCACAGCTACCTGGATTATACCTCTTCCCACCCTACCTCTTGCAAAAATGCCATCCCGTATTCCCAATTCCTCCGCCTCCGCCGTATCTGCTCCCAGGAGGAGCGGTTCCACCATAGAATACACCAGATGGCCTCCTTCTTTAGAGACCGCAATTTCCCTTCCCACGTGGTTAAAGATGCCCTCCAATGCATCTCATCCACATCCCGCACCTCCGCCCTCAGACCCAACCCCTCCAACCGCAACAAGAACAGAACGCCCCTGGAGCTCACCTTCCACCCTACCAACCTTCGCATAAACCAAATCATCCGCCGACATTTCCACCACCTCCAAACAGACCCCACCACCAGGGATATATTTCCCTCCCCACCCCTCTCCGCCTTCCGCAAAGACCGTTCCCTCCGTGACTACCTGGTCAGGTCCACGCCCCCCCTACGACCCACCCTCCAATCCTGGCACTTTCCCCTGCCACCGCAGGAACTGTAAAACCTGCGCCACACCTCCTCCCTCACCTCTATCCAAGGCCCCAAAGGAGCTTTCCACATCCATCAAAGTTTTACCTGCACATCCACTAATATCATCTATTGTATCCGTTGCTCCCGATGCGGTCTCCTCTACATTGGGGAGACTGGGCGCCTCCTAGCAGAGCGCTTTAGGGAACATCTCCGCACCAATCAACCAAATCGCCCAGTGGCTCAACATTTCAACTCCCCCTCCCACTCTGCCGAGGATATGGAGGTGCTGGGCCTCCTCCACCGCCGCTCCCTCACCACCAGACGCCTGGAGGAAGAACGCCTCATCTTCCGCCTCGGAACACTTCAACCCCAGGGCATCAATGTGGATTTCAACAGTTTCCTCATTTCCCCTTCTCCCACCTCATCCTAGCTTCTAACCTCCAGTAATTCGATCCCCTGACCTGTCCGGACTTGTCCGACCTGCCCAGCTCCTTTTCCACCTATCCACTCCACCCTCTCCTCCCTGACCTATCACCTTCATCTCTTTCCCCACTGACCTATTGTACTCTATGCCACTCTCTCCCCACCCCCACCCTCCTCTAGCTTATCTCTCCACGCTTCAGGCTCTCTGCCTTTATTCCTGATGAAGGGCTTTTGCCCGAAACGTCGATTTTGCCTGTCCTCGGATGCTGCCTGAATTGCTGTGCTCTTCCAGCACCACTGATCCAGAATCTGGTTTCCAGCATCTGCAGTCATTGTTTTTACCTTGTCTTCCTTTTGTGCTAGGTATGATTCCAGTCAGCTGGCTACCCCTAATCCCATCAACTTCAATTTCAAGATACCTTCTCATTCCCTCACTCAGTTAAATGCTGTGTTAGTATCAAGGCTGATCACTCTCACACAAACTTTGAAATCCAACTGTTGTTCATGTTTGACCAAAGTTATAATTAGGTTTAGAGTTGAGTGGTCTAAATGGAACCAAAACTGAGCTTAGTGAGGAGGGTTTGCTTAGCCAAGTGCAACTTGATAACCCAGTTGACAATATTTTCCACCACTTTACTAATGGACAGATCTGAAAAAAAGTCACTGGACTAAAAATATAATCTCTGTTTTCTCTCCACTGATACTACCAGACCTGCTGAGTTTCTTCAGCAATTTCTGTTTTTGTCTAAGACTTTTAAAATTGAAGCATTTTCACATGGGGAAGATCAATGAGCATGGGAATGATACGTAAATGAGATTTGAAGGTAAGACATGGGCAACAGAGTTTTGGACGAGCAACACTTTATACAGGTGGAATACAGACAGCTGCCTAAGAGAGGATTAGAACAATCAAGACTATTCATAACAGAAGCAGAAATGCGAATCTGAGCAGAAATTGAACTAAGGTAGGTCATGGTTAAGTGATGTTACATGGGTGGAAGTGGTCAGTTTTAGTGATTGTTTGGGTCAAACACAACATCAAGGTTATCATCAGTTTTGTTCAATTTTAAAACAATTGCTGAGATGGAAAGAGCAAGGACCAAAGACAGTTAAGCCACTACAATAGTTAGTTGCAACAAAGTTCAGTTCAGCCGCTCTCTATTATCAGACAAGTAGTGTCACAAATTAAAGACAGTTGATAGATGCACCGAGCTTGTGAGACCATGCCAATTGGCATCGACATATATGTGTAATGAGATGCTGTGTTTTAGGACAGTATAACTGAGAGAAGCATGTGAGTGAGAAATAGAAGGGGGGACAAGATGAGATCTCTGGGGGAACTTTAAAGGTGGCAGAATGACAATGGGAAGAGAAGCCATTGCAGTGACTCTTTGGCCATGCAAGATAATAATGGAACCTAACTAGGGTGTGGTTCCACCCACGTGGATGATAGAGGAAGTTGATATAGCAGCTGAGTTAAGGCGATAACTTATAGTTGAAGTCATAAAGAATGTCTTTTCTGACTTTAGCAAGGGCATTATCAGAACTGTGGCTAGGCTGGAAACTTGATGGCAGTAGTTTATCATAATGTTGTTTTATTTATTTGTTAATGGAGCATGGGTGTCACTGGCTAGGTCATAATTTAATGACCATTCTTAAATGCCCTTAAGGTGGTATTATGCTGCCTTGTTGAATTGCTCCAGGCGAGGCATAGAGGTAGTAATCATGTCACTGGACGAGTAATGTAGATCCTTCGACTATCGTTCTGTGGAGCTAGGTTTGCATGAAAGTAAAGCTGTTGATGAAATCTGAATTGAAATCAATAAAAGCGACTGCAAAAAAAAAATCTGAAGGTATAAGACCATCAGATTTAAAAGCAGAATTAAGTCAGTTGGCCCATTGAATGTACTCTGCCATTTGATCATGGCAGCTATGTTTCTCGCCAGTCTTGTGCCTTGTCCTGTAAGCTTTGCTCCTGTTACTAGTCAAGAACCTAGCAATCTCAGTCTTAAATACACTCAGTGACTTGGACTCCCTAACCTTCTGCAGCAATGAGTTCCACAGATTCACCACCACCTGGCTGAAGAAATTCTTCCTCATCTCACTTTAGATTACATTACAATGTGTAAACATTACAGTGTGGAAACAGGCCCTTCGGCCCAACAAGTCCACACCCACCCGCCGAAGCGCAACCCACTCATACCCCTACATTTACCCAGTACCTAACACTACGGGCAATTTAGCATGGCCAATTCACCTGACCTGCACATCTTTGGATTGTGGGAGGAAACTGGAGCACAAGGAGGAAACCCACGCAGACACGGGGAGAATGTGCAAACTCCACACAGTCAGTCGCCTGAGGTGGGAATTGAACCCGGGTCTCAGGCGCTGTGAGGCAGCAGTGCTAACCACTGTGCCACCGTGCCGCCCACTTCTATATGGTCATCTCTTTACTCGGAGGCTGTGCCCTTGAGTCCTAGTCTGTCTTACTAGTGGAAGCATCTTCTTCACATTCACTCTATCCAGGCCTCTCAGTATTCTGTAAGTTTCAATGAAATCCCTCCGCATCCTTGTAAACTTCATTGAGTGCAGACCCAGAGTCCTTAACCACTCTTCATATAACAAGCCTTTTGTTCCCAGGATTATTCATATGAACCTACTTTGGGCTCCCTCTAGGGTTAACACATCTTTCCTTCGATTATGGGCTCAAAACTGCTCACAGTATTCTAAATGTGGTCTGACCAGTGCCTTCTACAGCCTTACAGTCCTAGCCTTCTCAAAATGAATGCTAACATTGTATTTGTCATCCTAACTACCAACTGAACCTGCATATTAAGCTTAAGAGAATCCTGAACTCCCAAGTCCCATTGTTCTTCAGATTTCTGAAACATTTTCCCGTTTAGAAAATAGTCTATGCCTCTATTCTTCCTACCAAAGAGCATTACCTCACACTTTCCTATTTTGTATTCCATCTGCCACTTCTTTGTCCACTCTCCTAGCCTGCTCAAGTCCTTCTCCAGCCTCTCCCTTTCTCAACAGTACCTGTTTCTTCACCTATCTTTGTTGCTGAGTTTACTGATGACACAATGTGCTCAGTAGCTTTGTCCAGAACATTAGCGTACAATGTGAATAGTTGTGGTCCAAGCACTGATCACTGCAGAACTCCACAAGTCACTGGCTGCCATCCTGAAAATGATCCCTTTATCCCTACACTCCTCTTTGCAACAGTCAGCCAATATTCGATCCATGCCAATAACTTGTGGCTAATACAATAGGCTTTGAGCTTCTTCAGCAGTCTCATGTCAAAGGCCTTCTGGAAATCCAAATAAATCACACACATTGGCTCTCCTTTGACTAACTCACTACCTCCTCAAAGAATTCTAACAGATTTGTCAAGCATGACCTCCCCCTGACTGAGCCTTGCTGATTAAGCCCTATTTTACCTTGCACTTCCAAATACTCTGCAATCTCATCCTTAATAATGGACTCTAAAATCTTACCAATTGCACAAAATCAGACCAACCAGCTTATAATTTCATGTCATCTTCCTCCCTCCCTTCTTAAACACGAATGTTACCTTAGCATTTCTAGTCCTCTGGGACCCTCCCTGACTCCAATGATTCCTGAAGGATCACCACCAATGACTGTACAGCACCTCAGCTATCTCCTTCAGAACTCCATCCAGGGAGATTTATTCACCTTCAGATCTTTCAGCTTCCCTAGCACCTTCTTCTTAGCGATGGCCACTACACTCACACCTGCGCCTGACTCTTGAAGTTCTGGTGTGCTACTGGTGTCTTTCACCATGAAAACTGATGCAAGCTATTAAGCTCTTCTGCCATTTCTTAGTTCCCCATCAGCAACGGGGCGCACTTTATAACCGTGTTTTCCTTAGTGGTGAGCTCAAACTCCCAAGACCCCAAAGTTCTGACCTAGTTCACAGGGAGAGGAAGGTGTGAGGTGACAGTGCATTGGGACCACAAGGATATTGTGTTACCATAGTTTTACCATACCATAGGGACTGCTCTCTCATTAGAAAGAAGCAACTGGTGGTGATTTAAACTGAGGGCCGCCAGACCTCAGGTGAGGGAAGAGGTCGAGAAGGAGAGTCCTTCATGGTAACCTCAATCCAGTGATGGGAATTGATCCCACGCTGTTGACAATACACTGCTCTGCAAACCAACAATCCAACCAATTGAGCTAAACCGATTCCGAACCACAAGGGTAGAAAGCCTGATTAAAGTTTCTGTAATTAAAACTATTGTCTTTAGATTCTAATAGTGTTTAATCTGGCTAATACTATATAGTTGATTGTATTAAGTTTCCAGTTTATTGCATTTACCTGTATTTCTTGTGTTTTACTTACCTTTTGTAAATAGGCACAGATTCTTTTTTTCTTCCCTCAAACATCTGTCTACTGCCTTCTTTATTTCACATTTCCTAAATATGTCCAATGCCCAGAACGACTGATCTGGGGGTGATTCGAGCTACTTAAAAATCAGAAAATAACTGATTGCAAACCAGAACCGTATAAGCCCCATCACCTGAGAGTGATGTCCTAGGCTCAACCATCTTTACTTGTTTTGCCAATGACCTTCCTTCCATCATAAGGTCAGAAATTGGGATGTTTATTGTTGATTCACACAATGTTTAACACCACTTGTAATTGTTCAGATGCGAAAGTATTTCCATGCCTGTTTGCACCAACACATGTACAACAAGGAGGCTTGGGTTGAAAAGCAGCAAGTAGCGTTTGCATCACACAAATGACAGACAATGATCTTCTCCAATATGATTCAAGAAGCTTGACATTATCCCCAAGACAAAGCAGCAAGCTTGATGATATCCATCTACTACCTTCACCATTTAGTCTCTTCACACCAATATATAGTGGCAGCACAGTTTACAAGATGGTTCTGTAAGATGCACTGCAGCAATGCATCCCAAGGACTGCAGCGGTTCAAGAACATAGCTCACTAACAACCTTCTTCACCAGACAATTAGAATTGGGCCAAAAATGCTGGACTAGCCAGCAGTACTACATGCCATGAAACTTTACACGTGTGGAAATGTTGAGAAAGATTTTCCAGGATAGAGGTTATGATAGTAGCTTTGAAAAGAGGAGTTAAGGAAAACTTAGACTGGAAAATTAAATTTACATAAAACATTGTAGGTTCTCTTTGACAAAGTCAACACAGCATAAAGCTTTGACATAATGTTTAAGTATGAATCAGTAAATTACTGGCCATTACAATGTTGCGGAATACTGTCCCACTATCTAGTTAAACATTATCAATCTAATAATTAGTTCTAAACTTTCTATTGTGAAGAAGGGTCACTGAATCCAGAATTCTCTCCACAGATGCTGCCAGACATACTGAATTTTTCAAGCAATTTCTGTTTTTGTTAGTACTAACTTGGTTTCCAGATTCATTTAGTCATGTTACTTCCACAACAGTATAAGGAAAATAAGTTGGTCCGAGAAATTCATGGAACACTATGAATAATATTGAATTGGAACATTATTATGTGTTACTTCTTACTGTGGTATTTAACTTGATAACCTTGCAAGTTGCATATGATGCTGAGGATCTCACATGCATACACAGATAAAGAATAGAAAAAAATTAGAGTTGCATTGGCCACTCATGCTTATTCAACAGACAGAAATGAGAACTTTATTTGGCGATTGTGTGACACAAAGTTCTATTTGTACACACCTGAACGAATAGTTGCTGCGTATGAGTTGACATTCAGTTGATTAAATTGCATAATGAGATACTGAAATCTGAAATGTTTTGCTGTTTGTTGAACAGTGTATGAAATGGTTTGACAATTGTTTACTTCTTCTTCTTAGTGTGTCCTTCTGAAAGTAAAGCATGTGAAATGTACATTTTAATAGCAAAATGTCACTAATGCAGGACATAATATTTCCTGGTATTTTTCATTTTAGGGAGTGTTAAGTTGGCATGGAGATGAAAGTACCATACATGTGGGAACTGATATCATTCAGGGTCATGGAATAGGGTTATTTAAAGTTCATAATCAGAACTCATTATGAGCATTTGGCTTAAATGTGCAATCAACAGTACAACCCACAGATCACTGCTGTCATAGGGCAACCTGACTGAACATAGTTCTTGGATAAATTAATCATGACTATTTTATTGCCGCTTGTTACATATAGCAGGAACCTTCCACTTCTTACCACATGCAGGGAATTTTTGAATACCAATGTGATAGGAACCAGGTAGCACTGACGCATAGATTTATAAACTGATTGCATTTCTGTTGAGAATAGAGTTACATTGAACATATTAGTAAATACTTTAATTTATATAAGTTTTTTTAGTTTCCTCATTAGGAAAGGAGGGAGCTCAAATCACCAAAGGTAATCCTTGTTTAATGGTCATTTAAATACACTATATGGTTATAATGTTGAGTGCCATCATTTTCTGAAAGTGCATGCACAATTTAATTCATTACTTAATATAATTCATTTAATATAATTCATTACTTAATTCTCATAATTGATGTGATTACATCTAAGCTTTAACCTGGAATTTATAGTGGTGATAAAGAAACTGTTCGCATCTTGTGAACCTGACAGTAATTCCTGGAGTCTGTCTATGCATCGAAATCCAAAAGTTACTGTCAAACTTTCCCATGGTGTGCACTATTGAAGTCCCCCTAGAAAATAATCAATCAGAAATCATTAAACTGAAAATAACTTTCATTCTCAGCCTTCATGTTAGAACCATTGTGAAAGTTATGTATTATTGAATGAAGCATTGCTCTGTTTTTGTAACAACACACTAAATTCAGAATGACTACTAAACAGCAAGACTGGTTTTGCTATAGTAATTATTTGTTTGCTGAATGTTGTTTCTCATAAGTGATAAGGAAAATCTATTAATTATTTTGCTATTTAAAATTTTATCTTCCATTTTACTCTTATGTGCATTTTTCTATTTTACTCCACTGAATATAAACACCTAAAGTTAAAAGTGAACGATTCAATAGTTGTCTGTGAGAATGTATCAATATGTTTGGCTGCTTCCCTATTATATCACTGCTGTTGGAACCTGATGATCGAACCCCTCAATTTCACATCAGAAACTGCTTTCTTGATATCAATTAAGTCCATAGCAAGGGAGATTAGTGTTCCCTCTAAGTCAGGCAGCTGCACATGGATCTCTGAGGAGTGCTCAGGAGCAAGAAAAATTAGAGGGAACATAAGTAGAATTTGATAGACCCGTGTGGCCAGGTTTCTTTGGGGTCAGGGGTCAGCACTGTTCTTCACCAATGACTGCAAAATCCAGATCTTTTTATAAAACCATATTGTAAAGTTGGTACATTGCAAAAATTAGTTGATTTCACCCTCTTGTACCATTTATGCCCTCATAAAATAAAAATGTCATCTAGTGTAACACAACAGCAACTGCTAGTGATTCTCTCATGTCCTTGCTTACAATTATTTGTAGGAATTAGAATTCATTTTAACGCATTGGCTTTAATTGATGGAAGGGTTGAGTTTATACCTCTTGAAAAAAACACAAGTGGTAGCCATTTAAGGTTTTGCATTTCCCATTGATTTCAATGCACTGCATTATGTCCTAAAGTATTTTCATATTTAGCACATATCCTGTAGAAAGCAAATCCTCATTACAAAGTTCCTGCCAATTGATGTCTTAAATAAATGACTCTGATTGAGTGAAGGAGTGTTAGTTTAAAACATTTCCATCAACTAAGGCATTTAAAAAAATACAAATTTGCATGGATTTTTAGTGACCAAGTCCAAATAAGAATTGTCCACCAATTGAGACAATTGAAATGTATTATCATAGAAGGCAAATGAACTAAAAAATGTCATTTCAGATAGGACTCTGAGCAGCATGAATGAAAACTGACCGTCATTTTACCCAAATCTTACCCAAAGATAGGGAAATGAAACATTTTACTGAGAGCTATGCTGGGTTTGGCAAAAGGAGGGAGACCAATGCAAATATGGAAAAAGTTAGAGCTAGAGTGAGATTGGAGGAACAGAAACCAGCACTGTGATCAAACAATAAATGGAGAACTGAAGCAGGGTTCACAGTACTATGGAAACTTAAACCAGCCACGGCTGGAGCAAACTGGACTGAGGTTGCAATTAGAAAATGGGGAACTAGATTGATGATGCCATAAGGCTTGAGGTCAGGACTAGGATTGAAGAAAGTGGAACAGACAACAGCGACTACTGTTATTAAAAAATTAACACAGAGCGGAGCTAAGGCTAGGGATAGAAAGCCAGCAAAACTGACGGTGAAATATTTATCGGTACCTTGACCGTAGCTGAAGAGAGGAGGACCAATTGAGGAATAAAATTTATGGATAGAAGTAGTGGAGCTGACAGTGCCATTACACTTCAAAGCAGCATACGGAATGAAGCAAAAAGCACCAATGACAGCAACATCTGTTTTAAAATTGCAACAAAAACACAGCTTAATAAATAAAGCTGCAGCATTTTTAAAAACTTGGCACAATTTTTTATAGATATACATATAATTTTAAAAACACAAAAGGATTTGACACTGTTAAGCTAGCAGCTTTAGATGGTGATTTCAGCTTATCTTCATAATAACAGCGGTGCTTGATTTCCACCTAGTGGCAGAATATTTGTAACTACATTGTTACATGAACTGTTTACAAAGGAAAGCTCCAAAAAAGGTTCGCATATGAATTTGCAATTTAAATATTTATCTAAAAGTACAACAAAAAGTCATGACAAGTGGAAATGAATTCCTGGAAGTTTTGCAGTAATTTTGCTGATTTCATTTTCACCTATTGAAAATAGATTTATAGATAAATGGTTCATAATAATCCAGTAGCAATTTTGTTACAGGTAACTGTATTCGACAGAAGTTTAAGATATGGCTTGAACAATGCCTCCAGCGTCAATGAACTGGGGTTCATTCTCTTACTCTGGTGTTTTGGCGGCGTCTGCAATGGCAGTAGAGTGAATGAACCCTCAGTCCTCAGGAGTTAATTTGGATGGTCTCTCAGTTCTCCAAAGTTGAGATGGGCCCCAGTCCTCAAGGGTTGGGACAGTCTCCTAGCTATGGCAGCAACTGGAGTATCGGCACCATTGAGGTGGCTGTGGCAGAAGTGGCATTCTGCGTCCGGTCCACTGTGGTAGGGGCTGCTTCAGTGTGCTTCCTCCTTGCAGGTGCCTCAGGAATAGCTTAGGTGGCAGTGGAGTGAGGCAGCATCGCGCAGACACTTCAAAAATCAAGAAGCCATGAATGGAACAGAAAATGAAATTTGTCTTAACTTTGTGTGAATTATTTCTTTTTATAATTTGTTTAATTGAAATGGCACCAGATTATGGTGACTTGTACACATTTTAATGTACTTTCAGAATTGACAAAGTCCCAGCAAACAGAATCAAAAAGCTTCCCTTGAACTATTGAAAACATGCACTTTAATGCTATTTTTCTTTCTGTAAACCCCTTGAAGAAAGTTTCTCCTTATTATATGATGCATAACATTGGTTTATGTTCATAAACAATGTTACTATGTTCTTCACAGCTGCCAGAAAACCTTCTGACCTTAGAAACTAATTTTATATTGGTAGAATGTCATCTTTTTCCCATTATGATACATGTCACTTATTTTTGTAAATTGCGTTTATATCTCAACTTTAACTGCACAATGTCATTTACTTTGTATTCTAAAATGTAAATTTTATATGAAGTATAATTAATATATTATACTTCCTGGCTGTTAGGATACTTGATTGTGATTTGTTATTGGTCCTATTTGCTGCTTTCATTGTTGCTAATCAGCTGGAAATATCCTTGACCTGGCTCCCAATTCAAACATTAGAAAAGAAAAATTGTTGCCAGAGGGATCATTGGATCTTTGGGAGTAGCTTTCTTCACTGCTGATAATGAAATTTGAGTCAATGTTGCTGCATGTTAAATAATCTTTGAAAATTCCGCCAATAATAAGATAATCACAATATCAGCACACATTTTTTTAACTGATTGTAGAAATGTAAATTCTGGATTAGTGGTGCTGGAAGAGCACAGCAGTTCAGGCAACATCTGAGTGGCAGTAAAATCGACGTTTCAGGCAAAAGTCCTTCATCAGGAATACTGTTTTCCTGATGAAGGACTTTTGCCCGAAACGTCGATTTTACTGCTCCTCGGATGCTGCCTGAACTGCTGTGCTTTTCCAGCACCACTAATCCAGAATCTGGTTTCCAGCATCTGCAGTCATTGTTTTTACCTTGTAGAAATGTAAAGGCAAAAGGGGGTTTGCAGCTTAATTTATTGGAAAGTTAGTTTGCAATGTAGATTGATGCCAAATCTGTGTTCAATTCCCACACCAGCTGAAATTTCCATGAAGGGTTCTCCTTCTTAACTTCTTCCACACCCTGAGGCATGGTGGCCTCAGGTTAAACCACCACCAGTCATCTCTCTACGGAGAGAGCAATCCTTACCATGACTTTATCTTTTTTAAAGAACTTAGATGTCACCAAAGAAAGAAATATTGGGAGAGACTGTATGTAAAACATACTTTGCATAGATGACCATTTCTGTGACATATTAACAGGTTATGCACAGGAAGTTCTTAAATTCATTGTTTTAGTCTTTTTTATTCCAGATAATTCTTTCTGAGGTTTAATTATAAATGGGGAACATGAAGTATTGCATAAAATAATAGAATCGTAGAATGATGCATGATGGAGCATGTTCTGCTTTTTCTTTTCTGGTACATGGTTTAATATTCAGAAAGGAAAAGGAAAAATTATGTTTATTTCACATTTCAGTGACTATTTTATTGAATTACATAATTATACAAATTGTATAATCTTTTCAGCTTGACTTTTGAGTTGACTAATGGTGATCTTATAGTTCTATAATCTCAATTAATGGAGAATTTTATTCGAAAACAATTGTTTTTTCAGGATTAAATCGTATAAATATTTAACTTCGCATTTAAAGGTAATACTAAGAGAAAAGATTCTAGCAGAGGAACACAATTATACATTAAAATATGATCGTAATCGTTTTCGTCAATTTTGTGTATTGCTTCTTTCAGATGTTCAATCCTGAAAACATTATCAAATCTGAAGATACTAGATGGTGAAAGGATTAGTTCCACTGATACGTTCTGTGCCAAAAGGCATAACAGACCTTCATCGGGGAGTTTCCTGGCACTGTGTCAGGCCCAGCTTCAAGACTCTGAATTATTACTCAAGAGACATGAAACTGAACTGGAGTAAGTCTCTCTCTTCACATTTCATCCCTGTTAGACTGCAACATAAAGCCATGCTTCATGCAAGCAAATAGTTTTTTGACACATAAGTTAGTTTGATTAAGGAATTGCACAGAACAGGAAACAGGACAATTTAGTATAAATATTTTCCATTTTAGTATATCAACACTTGATTTGAGTTATCCATTGGGACTTGTGTGTGGGTGAAATGAAATTCAATATTTGGTAAAAATATCATGTTGGTTTGCTGGGTCCTCCACATAATATTTCAATTACACTACATCATTTTAAGAAAATTAATAAAATAAATTTAGACAGGTTACATGGGTGATAACACATCCTTTACCATAATCCTCAACACCAATTGCCCTGCAAGACTATATAGGCATTTCCTTGCTAAACTCCTTATACACTCACGATTGTGTGGCCAAAATCCACCCAAACTCGATTTACAAGTTTGCTGATGACACTGCAATTGTAGGTCGGATCTCAAACAATGACGAGACAGAATACAGGAAAGAGATTGAGTACTTGGCAGCATAGTATAAAAACAACAATCTCTCCATCAACTTCAGAAAAATGAAGGAGCTGGTCATTGACTTCAGGAAGCAGAGTGGAAGGCATGCCCCTGTCTGCATCAATGATGCTGAGGTGGAGATGGTCAAAAGTGTCAAGATCCTGGGAGTGATGATCACCAACGATCTGTCCTCATCCACCCATATTGATGCAGTGGCCAAGAAAGCACACCAATGTCTGTACTTTCTCAGGAGGCTAAGGAAATTCGGCATGTCCAGAAGGACTCTTACCATTTTTTACAGATGCACCATAGACAGCATCCTACCTAGATGCATCACAGTGTGGTATGGCAACCGCTCTTCCCAAGGCCACAAGAAACTACAGAGAGCTGTGAACACAGCCCAGTCCATCACATAAACCAGCCTCCCATCTATTGCCTCCATCTATACTTCCCACTGCCTCAGGAAAGCAACCAACATAATCAAAGACCCTCCCATCCTGGTTTCACTCTATTCCACCCTCTTCTGTTGAACAGAAGATATAAACCTTCGAATAAATTGGACAATAGCTTCTTCACCTTTGAACGGACCCCTCAAATATTAATTCTGATCTCTCTCTCTCTCTCTCTCTCTCTCTCTCTCTCTCTCTCTCTCTCTCTCTGCACCTTACCAGCAGCTGAAGCTCTGTATTCTGCAATTCTGCACTCTGTTCTGCTACCCTGATGCACTTTATATAGTACGATCTGCCATGATTACACTGATGCACTTTATATAGTGCTATAGCACACAAAACAATACTTTTCATTGCATCTCGTACATGTGACAACAATAAAAATCAATATTTACAATCAAGGTTTTACATATCAAAACTGTTCCAAGATGCGGAAATGAGCAAAAATTAGCTGTGTCAAAGAATAAGTTACCAGAAGGGGGTGACTAAAAGCTTGGTTTTAAGGTAGGTGAGAAAGTGGAAAGACAATGACCTTTAGAAGAAATTTTAGAGTTGCATGCTGTGGTGGACCATATCAAAGCATACAGAAATGATGAAAGAGATACTGATAAAATCATCATGATCGCTGTCATAACTTGAACTGTCATAACCTGTAAACATGGTGATTTAGTTGAAGAGCAGCTTCAGAAACCTACTTCTAGACTGAATAGATTCATGCACTAATGGACTAGGGTTTACTTCTGATTGTTTGTGGCCCAATATGGTAAATAATGGGGCCCCAAATATTTGTTAGACAGTTCTGGAATTTGCTGTTTTTTTTAACTGAAAAAAAAACAACCATATTTGAGCGGAAACTTTTAGTTTAACTTCTAACTTTCGGTAGTATTAGTCCTGTGAAGACTTTGGAACAGGATGGGTACTGTATATAGATCAGTCTTCCTGAGAAAGATATTGAATTAGATTACCTTTGAATGAAAAGTTAGTGTTCGACCAAGATCAAAATCATTTTGAGATGAAAATCCCTGAGAATGTTATTTTAAACTGAGTACATTGAACCTCAAGTGTGTTGTAGCTCCAGGAAGAAGCTACCTGCAGTTCCAATTGAATTTGAGGGTGACTTCTGTACCAAGGTGATTGATACAGAAAATCTGGTATGAGTATTACACAAGTGGTGTTGTAACTACTTTACAATGAATGGTTTTTGAAAGCTGTTTTGTAGCTTTTAAGTGTACAAAGCTGTGTTTTGGGATTAATGGAATTATAATTTTACTGTGTTGTTTTAAATCTGGAAATTGTAAGATAGAAAGATTTGTTTGCATTATTTAATCTTCATTCCTTTTGTAATAAGCTATAGGAATGATGTTGTGAAATTTGATTAGATTAGATTACTTACAGAGCGGAAACAGGCCCTTTGGCCCAACAAGTCCACACCGATCCTCCGAAAAGCAATCCACTCCCCTACGTCTACCATTATGGGCAATTTAGCATGGCCAATTCACCTAATCTGCACATTTTTGGATGGTGGGAGGAAACCGGAGCACCCGGAGGAAACCCACGCAGTCATGGGGAGAATGTGCAAACTCCGTACAGACAGTTGCCTGAGGCGAGAATTGAACCTGGGTCTCTGGCGCTGTGAGGCAGCAGTGTTAACCACTGTGCCACCACTTGAAAGGATTCAGAAAAGATTTACAATGATATTGCCAGGGTTGGAGGTTTTGAGCTATAGGGAGAAGCTGAATAGGGTGGGGCTGTTTTCCATGGAGTGTTGGAGTGTTTCCACTGTATTTGATGCCTCTTTTGGATGATGGAGCTGACCTCTGTGCTGAAATGCTACTTTAACATTAATTGACCCATATCCCAAGCATTTATTACTTACAAAGCCAAAAAAGTTCAAAATTGCTTCTCCTGTTATTATCTCTTGGTCCCCAGTTTTTCTTCCAAACCTCATGCCACGAGCTTTGCTTTATCCTTATAAGTCCCAAAAGGAGATAGCTTTTCTATGCAAATAAGAAAGGGTATCTCCTGATAGGGTTGGTTTCCCTTATCTGACACCTCTATGTACATCTGCTTTTCACTCTGACTTTACAGTTGTTGTCGTTTGGCATCTTCTATTAACTTATCTTATAGTTTGTCACTAAGACTTCTCGATCACATGGGCTTCTAATCCCAGTTTGCGCTATATTTCTTGCCTTTGATAAGATAGTGGATACTTCCTGCACCTCCGCCCTTGAACCCCACCCCTCCAACTGCTACAAGGATTGAATCCTCCTGGTCCTCACCTTGCACCCCACCAGATACAACGCATCATTCTCAGCCATTTTCGGCACCTACAGTCAGACCCCACCACCAGAGATATATTTCCCTCACCACCAACTTCAACATTCCGCAGAGACCATTACCTTTGTGACTTTCTTGTTAGATCCACACCTCACACCAACCCACCCTCCACTCCCGGCATCTTCCCTTGCCATTGCAAAACGTGTAAAACCTGCGCCCACACCTCCATCCAAGGCACCAAAGGATCCTTCCATATCCGGCAGAGATTTTCTTGCACATCCAAATACCTCATCTACTGTGTCTGTTGCTCTCGATGTGGTCTCCTTGACATTGGGGAGACAGGATGCTAACCAGTGGAATGTTTCAGAGAACATCTCCAGGACACATGCTCTAAACAACTCCACTGCCCTGTGGCCAACCACTTCAACTCTCCCTCCCATTCCACCAATGACTTGCAAGAACTGGGCCTCCTCCACCGCCAAATCCTAGCCACCCAACGACATGAGGAAGAGCACCTCATCGTCTGCCTTGAGACCCTCCAACCAACCTAATCAATGTCGATATCACCAGTTTCCTCATCTCCCCTATCCCCTACCTTATCCCAGATCCAACCGTGCAACTCAGCACCACCCTCTTGAACTGGTCCTACCCTGTCCATCTTCCTTCCCACATGTCCGCTCCTCCTCCGCTCCGATCTATCACCATCACCCTACACCTTCACCTACCTATTGCATTTCTAGCAATCTCCACTCCAGCTCCATCCCCCTCCCATTTATCTCTCAGCCCCCTTGCCTCTCACCCCACTACATTACCAATGAAGGGCTTATGCTCGAAATGTCAATGCTGCTGCTCCTCAGATGCTGCCTGATCTGCTGTGTTTTTCCAACACCACACTTTGTCTGTGTAATTATGCCTGTTACTGAATGGTTCCGTTTACATTCCCCATTGCTAAAAGTGCTTTCTGCTGTTCATTTTGCACAAACATCTTCAAATTCATCATTAGCAAAGTTTACCCTACCACTCTCACAATGTCAGTGGGAATTCTTTTTTTCTGGTCCAGGTCTGGTTTTCCCTTACCTTATCCACAATTATCTTCTTGCATGTCATTCTGATGACAGAATGATTTGCTGAATGTCTAATCTATATTAATATCTTACTTTTATACTTTTAAGTCTATAAGATAGTTACAATAGACCATAGGACAGTACAGCACAGTATAGGCCCTTCGGCCTACAATGTTGTGTCAGGCATTTATTTTAATCTAAGATCAACCTAAACTATATACCCCTCAATTTACTGCCACCCATATGCTTGTCCAGCAGTCGCTTAAATGTCCCTAATGTCCCCTTTACTATCACCGCTGGCAGTGCATTCCACTCACCCACCAATCTCTGTATAAAGAACCTACCTCTGACATCTCCCCTATATCTTCCTCCAATCACTTTAAAATTATGACCCCTCGTGACAGCCATTTCTGCACTGGAGAACAGTCTCTGGCTATCTACTCTATCTATGTCTCTCATTACCTTGTACACCTCTATCAAGTCACCTCTCTTCCTCTTTCTCTCCAGTGTGAAAGGCGCTAGCTTACTCAGCCTCTCTTCATAAGACAAGCCCTCCAGTCTAGACAGCACCCTGGTAAAGTTCCTCTACACACTCCCTGAAGCATCTACATCCTTCCTATAATGAGGCGACCAGAACTGGACACAATATTTCAAGTGTGGTCTAACCACAGTTTTATAGAGCTGCAGCAAAACTTCATTGCTGTTAAACTCAATACCCCTGTTAATAAAAGCCAAAATACCGTATGCCTTCTTAACAAACCTATCAACTTGGGTGGCAACTTTGAGGAATCTATGTACGTGGACCCTGCTGTTCCTCCACACTGCCAAGAGTCCTGTCTTTAACCCAGTATTCTGTATTCAAATTTGACTTTCCAAAATGAATCACTTCGCATTTATCCAGGTTAAACTCCATCTTCCACTTTTCAAGCCCAGCTCTGCATCCTGTCAATGTCTTGTTGTAGCCAGCAACAACCTTCGACACTATCTATATTACCACCAACCTTTGTGACATTTGCAAAATTACTAACCCACCCTTCCACTTCTTCATCCATGTCATTTATGAAAACTACAAAGAGCTGAAGCCCAACAATGGATGCCTGCAGAACACCACTGGTCACTGACCTCCGGGTGAAATACTTTCCATCCACTACCACTCGCTTCTTTCCGCCAGCCAATTCTGTCTCCAGACAGCCATGTTTCCCTGTATCCCACACCTCCTAACTTTCTGAATGAGCTTACCATTGGGAATCTTATCAAATGCCTTCCTAAATCCATATACACCACATCCACTGCTCGACCTTCGTCAACTTGCCACATCCTCAAAGTACTCAGTAAGACCTGTGAGGCATGAGCTGCCCCTCACAAAGCCATGCTGACTATCTTTAATCAAAGTATGTTTTTTTCCAAATAGTCATAAATCCTATCTCTCAGAATCCTTTCCAGTATGTTGCTTACCACAGACAAGGAACAACATTTGCCTCCCTCCAATCATCCACTACTACTCCCGCAGAGAGTGAGGATGCAAAGATCATCACCAGAGGCACAGCAATCTCATTCCTCGTTTCCCGTAGTAACCTTGGATATACCTGATCTGGCCCTGGGGACTTAGCTATCTTGATGCTTCTCAGAATTTCTAACACATCCACTTTGTTAATATTAATCTGTTCAAGCCTATTAACCTGGTCCGTGGTGTTCTCACTATCAACAAGGTCCCTCTGTCTAGTGAATACTGTAGCAAAAAACTCATTTAGGCCCTTCCCTACCCCTTCTGACTCCAGGCACAAGTTCGCTTCACTCTCCCTGATCAGCCCCACCCTCTCTCTGATCATTCTCATATTCCTCACGTAAATGTAGAATGCCTTTGAGTTTTCCTTAATCCTTCCCACCAAGTCATTTCCGTGCCCTCTCCTTGTTCTCCTCAGTCCATTTTTGAGTTCTTTCTGAGCTTCCCTGTAATCCTCCAAAGCTGTGCCAGATCCTGGCTTCCTCAACCTTAAGTAAGCTTCCTTCTTCCTCTTGTCGAAAAGCTCCTCTTGGCATCCAAGGCTCATTCACCTTACCATTCCTTGCCTGTCTCAGTGGGACAAAGTTATCCAATACTCGCAACAAGTGCTGTTTAAACAGCCTCCACATTTTTGTTGTGCCTTATCCATAGAACAATTGTTCCCAATTTATACTCCACAGCTCCTGTGTAATAGCAGTATAATTTCCCCTCCCCCAATTAAATACCTTCCCATACTGTCTGTTCCTATCTCTCTCCCTGGCTCTGGTAAAGGTGAGACAATTGTGGTCACTGTCACTGAAATGCTCTCCCACCGAAAGATCTGAAACCTGGCCTGGTTCTTGTTGAAATCTTTTGCTAAGGGCAGCTTTCGAATAAGCTGTGATAGTGTCCTTTTTTTTAAACATCTCATATAGCACATACCTGTTGCATGAACTTATAATACTCCTTAACCCTTAATTCTGTATCGTTTACTAAAATTTGAAACTTTTGGAGAGTAGAATTTCCTGTGTGATTTTAACACAATTGATTTTTAGGCTTCTAAATTTCTGTCCTCAGTTATTTACAGTTGAATTGCTTTATTGAAGAGATTATGTTCCTTTCAAATGAATACAATTGTATCCCAATAATGTAATTTTCAAAGTCACAGATTTACTAAATACAATAGCTCTATTGCTTTGCATATCCAGTTTAGTCTGTGCTTTCTTCATCAATAACCAAATTAATAACAACATTAATAGACTAGACACCATATTTGTGCCAATTAAATGATTGCTTTTCACGATACTACAAGGAATTACCACAAAATCTTTTTCAAAGATTTGGTGTATTGTCATCCCTAAATCTGAAACTGCTATAATTTGTAAATTCGTTGATTTTATCCTGGTCTTTCTTATTAGAGAAAGTGAGGACTGCAGACGCTGGAGATCAGAGTCAAAAAGCGTGGTGCTGGAGAAGCATAGCAGGTTAGGCAGCATCCCAGAAGCAGGAGAGTCAACATTACGGGCATAAGGCTTTCTAAGGAAGCCCACCTTGAATAACATTCCTGATGAAGGGCTTATGCTAGAAATATCGATTCTCCTGCTCCTTGGATGATGCCTGACCTTCTATGCTCTTCTCAGTAGAAGAGTCTAGGCAGAATTTTAGCCAGACTATTACACACACTGTAAATATGCATCCATTGTGTAATCTTGTACATTTGAAAGGCTATTCCACCAAAGCATTCACTTAACTGCAACCTGTTGTCACAATATGATGCCCTCACTTTGATCCACACCTCCATCTTCTTCCTCTGAATCTTCTATTTCCTGTTTAGTTTTGTGAACTATTTTATATGTTTGAGACAGTTCATGTCATAATGTAAAGGTTTGAATCACACCTGAAATACCAATTGACTACAACCTGAGCATTTTTGGGATTCATTCTCTTATTGTAAATTTGAAACTTTGATTTTTAAATATCAACAACACTTCTGCCTTCATTTCTAATAGTTACATGTCACTTTACATACTCTTGCCTGTGACCTGTATCTCAATGCTCATGACAATTGCTAATATTGAAAACTCCATTTTTTGAAGTACCAGTAATTGCCCTTTTTGCAATACAAATGCTGCTTTGATAAGAATTTTTTAATGTACTTTTAATGTTTGTTCTAACAGTGTATGCTTATCCACAATTTAACTCCGATACAAACTAGAATCACTCTATACTTGATACTTTTAGTACCATCAAATAACTTAAGTACCAGCACAGATTGGATAATTTCCAAATAAAATTTCTGCAGTCTTGCATGCAGTCTGCTAAATTCCATTATGTACTCTTGCATGGTAATATCCTTGGTCGTTTTAAATTTGTCAAAACTACTCACAAGCACTCAAATCATCCTTTTTGATCAATTTTATCCATGAAAATTAACAATCTATCCAAACTTTGTCTATGTTCAAATCGTAGACTCCAATCCCAAAAACACATTGCTTCTTGTCCTCTATTTGTATTGTGAGGAAAGTGCAAAGGCCATACCTTATTTCTTTTTGGGTAAAGAAATAGTCCAGTTTCATGTTGTAATTTCATTCCTTAATTGTCTTAAAGCTCACTATCAAAAAACTTTAGTGGAATAATTGTACCTGAAACCTTTACATTTTGACTCAATATCCTTTGCTATGACTCTAATACAGAAGAAGATTAATATTTTTGAAGGTACGAGTCTACACTTTTAGTGAGAGCATTTTTTCAGTTAACAATGCTCCATAAAATTCACACATCACAGATTACTAGCTTCCTACATATTTTTAAGTCATCCTGGTCACAGATGTTCTTTCATACCGTCAGAGCAGGTGAGACTTGTACCCAGCCTCCTAGTTCAAGGTCGGGACACTCCCATGTACTACAAGAGCCAATGCTCTCTATATTTATACAGCCAATTGACAGCTGACTAACCCTTAATTAAAATGTTCATTACCTGTTCCTCATTCTATTTGGTCTCTGGCATCCTTGCATACCATATTTGATCATAACAGTTGAAGATCAATATTTTGCAACTCTTTGAAGAGGTTCTCTTGAGAAAGTAAATAATTGATACAGGCAGTCAACAAAATGATATCAATCACAGTGACAATTAAGTCCACAAGATTATTGCATGTTTTCAAGGTGAACAGCAAGTGACTGTTTCATCCTTTCTCAATTTGAGCTTATTGCAAAGCCAGCGCAGTTTTGAGCTCTTTCCATTGCAAAAACCTATAAATACTGCCTTCTGTCTCAAAAGTATTTACCCATATTGTTTCCTAAATTTTGTTAAGCAGCATTGCAAAGTTGGTGTTAATTTATGCTGAAAAATGTGTTGCTGGAAAAGCGCAGCAGGTCAGGCAGCATCAAAGGAGCAGGGAATCAACGTTTCGGGCATAAGCCCTTCTTCAGGAATCCTGAAGAAGGGCTTATGCCCGAAACGTCGATTCTCCTGCTCCTTTGATGCTGCCTGACCTGCTGCGCTTTTCCAGCAACACATTTTTCAGCTCTGATCTCCAGCATCTGCAGTCCACACTTTCTCCTGGTGTTAAGTTATCCCAGGTTAAAAGTAATTCACACATTATAAATGTAGTTCTTCTGCCTGGCAGTAGTTGAGATCAGACTTAACTACAGTAGTAACAGGAGTCTGCAGCTGGGTGGTAGCAATGAACGAGCAATACTGTCCAAATATTTGGAAGGGGTAAATTGGCAGAAATGACAAGCTGGGATTTAATCTCCCCCTTCAGCGATGTTATCATAAGACAAGATGAGTGAAAAGTGAAGTTGTTTTTGCTACAGCACATGGAGTCCAATTGCCTAAGCCCTTGGAATTATTTAAACAGAATAGCATCTTGTGCCTTGTACAATAGACATCATGTTGTGAACTTGCAGTCACGACTTTTTAAAAAAAAAACTAGACACAAACAAGCAATTAAAGTAGCTGTTATAAATTTTGTGACCCTTGGCATTTGAGGTACAGGTGCCATCCCTCAAGTGAATGTTTAATTAAATATTGATGTTCAAAGTCTTCATGCAAATTCACACATCTTTTTCTTTAAGGATGGGCCTATACAAACACATTATCCAGTCTAACGTTATTCAGTGGCCTTCCCTGAAACCATTGAGAAATGCCATTATCAAATTGAATGGGTCATTCTGAAGGAAAGATACACAGCAGAATTTTACCAGAAATCAGCTCTGTCATTTTCATCATATTTTAAGGAGAGTTTCCAGAGACCTGGAGAGTTTCCTTATGTTAACGTCCCAAACTTGCCTCATTAACTGTGTGCCAAGCCCCTACGATATACTGATCAATCATTGTTACCCTAATTCTCAAGTCCATTGCAGGAAGAAATACTTGCCACTGCTAGTTCTGGAATGTCTGGCATCAGCACCATATTTAAAAGACCGTTGTGCACAAGGTCAAACAGTGCCAGTCAAGAGCTGCCCGTATCGTGCATGATATCAACCTGGACATGGCATATAAGGGGAAATTTTTGCCCTGTTTCTTTGACAGGGAACTTGAGTAAAGCAGGGAGCTATCTTCTTTCACTACGACCAGCAGAAGACTGGCAGACTGTCAGCCTGGTCTGAGGCTCCCACCCGAGTCAGTGCATTCTCAGCCATCCAGAAGAACTCACAGGTTAATGGCCTTCTGCATTTTGTCAGGGTACTTATCACCATCCTCTGTTTGCTACCTTACGGTCACTCACGAGCACCAAGGCTTATGCTTCAGCCAGTCAAGGAGGTAAACCTTTACTCAGGAGTTCCTGGCACATTCAAAGGAAACCAGCCCAGGTCCTGCTCAAGCCGGTCACAGTCAGGTGAGGAACCCAATGATGGGCATCACACTACCTTTTTTGCCCTAGTGAGGGCTGTTTACCTCATGGAATGAGAGCGAGGCAGAAATTATGGGAGATTAAAGTGGCTGTCTGAGCTATTCCTGTTGGTGCAGACGGCAAGTGTCCCATGTGCATGAATCGATAGCACAATGGGTGTGTAGGGATAGTGGTGTCAAAGGGTTGGGGTGGGCAGAAACCAACCATGACAGATGCCATAGGGCATGATAATGAGGGGCTTTAATGAGGTGATTTTGGTAAGAAATTTGTGAGCTTTGTGGTGGCAAACCCCAAAAGAAAATGGGCACAACTTGGATTTAGCCTAAAAAAGGAAGATTCAATCTAATAACTATCACTAAAGAAATAGTCCAAGGGAAACTATTAGGTCAAAGGCCAATACGTCCCCTGGATTTGATAGGTTGCATCCTAGGATATTAAAGGAGGTAGCTACAGAGATAATGGATATGCTGGTAGTAATCCTCCAAGAATAGTTGGATTGTTGAGAAATGACAGATGATTTTAAAAAACTGTCAATGCAAGTGGAGAGAACACAAAAACAGTTAGCTGTCATTGTGAAAGTTTAGAGTGAATTATAAAGGACATAATAGCAGAACATTTAGAAATACATAATAAAATTAAGCAGAATCAGCTTGGCTTCGTGAAGGGAAAATCCTGCCTGATATATTTATTAAAATTCTTTTGAGGAGGTAACAAGTAGGATAGATAAAGGGGAAGCAGTGATGTAATCTATTTGCATTTTCAGAAGACATTTGATAAGGTACCACATGTTAGGCTTCTTAATGAAGAAAGAACCCATTGTGTTTAAGGTAGTATATTAGCATGGATAGAAAATTGGCTAATTAATAGGAGGCAGAGCGTTTGGATAAGGGGCCGTTTTCAGGAAGGCAAACTGCAACTTGTGGAATGCCACAGGGACTAGTGCTGGGGCTACAATTAGATTTTCCAGCATTTTCTCTTTTGGTTTTAGTTCTTCTCACCCTGTGATGTCCCTCTAAAAGATACCGGCCTAGTGGTAATGTCACTGGAAGTATAATCTTAAGGCCCAGGCAAAAGCGCTGGGAGCATCGGTTGTATTCCAAAGTAGCTGGTAGAATGTAAGTTAAGTTAATAAATCTGGAATGTAAAGCTTGCCTCAGTAATTGTGACCATCAAATTATCATGGATTGAATGGATTTGAGTTTTCACAACAATCTTTAGAGGAGGATATCTGCCAGCTTTACCCATCTGATCCTCATGTGTCTTCAGACTCTCAGCAGTACTGTTGACTTTTAACTGCCGTTTGAAGTGGCCTAGCAAGCCTCTAGGTTCATGAGCAATGAGGTATGGTCAACAAACACTGGCGTCCCTAGTGATCCCCACATCCATAAAAGAATAAAGAAAAATAATTGCATTGACATAATGTCCTTTCATATAAATCTATTCAATTCACCTCAACTACTCCAGAGTAAAATGTAATGATATTTTTGATAGAGGGTAAATTTTAAAAAGAAATCGCCTGCAAGTGCTGTAGTCAGATTTTTTTTGTACGATAAGGAAAATGGTGCCTTCAGAGTGGTAGAAACTGAGATTAATTTTATACCTTTGATTCTCTTTCAGTGTCATACAATTTCCCATCTTGAAAATTTGGAACATAAGTCAGTGCGATCAATTTAAAGATCTCCCAACTTTTTTCATGTACAGTATTCCATTGAAGTAACTTCTGTCCCTGAATTCCTGATAATGTTTAGGCTGATATGAACTTGGCTGCTGTCATGCCATGCTAATCCTTAGCATCAGTATGTAAAATGCAGCACTTTGTTTTTAATTCATTTTTGTCCTTTTTAATAACAGATTGGACTCTTTGGACATTACAGGAACACGCTGTCAGCACTGTGATGAACTAATGCAGCTGGCTGAAGAATGTAGATATGCCCATGAGTATGGAGAATCATGCCTCACTGAACAGAAAAAACATCCTAATACTCTTCATGAGGAAGAACTCAGTGTTGAAAAGCAATATAATAAGTTGACCATCAATCATACAGAAGGAAATAGCCAGAATGCTGACAGAAAAGTTGTTTCTGACCCAGTTCAGACTGTTGTAACTTATGCTTCTGAAAAGATCAAGCAAAGTGATCAGTCACATCTTGCTTATCAGGATTCTGAGCACAGTGACCCCAGACTCCTTGTAAACCAAGGGGGAACTACTCTGCAGGATTTCGGAACAGGCAGAAGTCCACTGTATTCTAAATATAACAAAGTAGAGTCACAGCAGCAAAATAAAGAGCATGTGATGGAGAAACATCAACAACATATTTCAGAAGACAACTTAGAAAAGTAAGAAGACAATTAGAATGTAGTTATAATTTATGTATTGGGTTTTATGATAGCTCAGAACTTTTGGAAATTCAATAAGTGAAAAATAAACAGCAGACCTGAGACCATCTAATCAATAGCAGAGGCTACAATCTATATTAACCACAATTCATTATTTGTTATTAAGTCTTGGCTTCGAGAATAACAAACTTGTGTGCTTTCCATTGCGTGGAAGTTGAATTATATGGCTGGTGTGTAGTGAAGATGGTTGAATAATGTAAGAAGCAGAGATTCTGAGATTTTCAGAAAATACAGTATATGATAATATTTTAGTGTTATGTCAACCAGCAGTTCAGTAGAAATAAGAGCTCTTGTTCTTGTTCTCTGAAACCTTTGTTTCTTCAATATTTACTGTGGTTAATATGATAATGTGACTTACAAATATCTTCCTTCCTCTGGTTTCTCCATTCTTATGATTCTTTTTTACATGGTTTTCTAGTTTAACCTTGTGAAAATTACCCAAGCCAGCCAGAACATGATTTATAAAATTGCAATAAACAGCAAGAAGACTTAGCCATCCAAGAGCTATGGTGTGTAAAAGGAACTATGTAATATGCTTAGGGCCAGCAGTTTTGTGGTCAGATCTCGTCATATTCTAAGTTTTAGAAAGCACACAAATTGTTTGTTTAGTTTTCTTCAAGCATTGCTTGCACGTGTTCAAGTTTTCTTGTGCATTATATTTAAAGAGAGAGTTGTAAACTGTTGCAGCACAGAAGAAGGATATTCAGTCTGTCATATCTACCAGCTCTCATGCAAGAGCAATTCACTTTGTGTCTCTCCCCTGAGTCTTCTCCATAGCCCTGCAAATTTTTACTTTCCAGATAATGATTCCGTTCCCTTTTGAAAGTCAAAACTGAATTAACCTCCACCACAGTCTCAAGACATATGGTCAATTAGTTCAACAACTAGGAATTTGCATCTATTTTTTCTTATCAATAATGCTTTTTATTTATTCATTGGATGTAGGTGTCATTGTCTATAGAGATTATTAGGAGTGAAACCATGAAGAAATTTGAATGTGAGAACTAAAAATCCAAAAATTTTAAGATCTCTAGAGATAAGGATATCATGTGGATCAGGGAACAAATGTGAGGACTGAACAGAATTTGGTATTCATTAGAATATGAGCAGCTGATATGTACTTAAGCTGGGGTTTATGGAATATAGACTGTGGGAGGCCAAACAGGGGAGCATTTGAATAATTGATTTGGAAGTGATAATGGCACAATAACAGATACAACAGAGATGAAGAGAATTTGAGAGTATAAAATTGGCTTGTGGCAAAATAGAATGTTGAAGTTGTAAGTTTCATCCTCAAACAATGACTGGGATGGAATCAATGGCAAAAACATGGAGTTTGATGCAGCACTTGCAGATTATGATTTCAATCTTCTTGGTTTTTACTGAGGAAGTTGTAAGTTATCCCAATGTTTGGGAAGCACGCTAACAGCACAAACAGATTAGGGGTGCCGAGGTGTCCTATGGAGGTACAGCTGGGGGTTGTAAGAATATAATTTAGACTGTCATCCTCAAATGGCATGATGTGGTGAGAAAAAAAGGTAGAAATAGATCTTTGGGCGGTTTAGAGGTAACAGTGGAGGCAGCAGGGATAGCCACTTACAAAATAATTGACAGAAGGAAAAGAAGTAAGCTTTTAAAATAATTTGTCAAAGATTTTCTTTTCAATAAATGTCCATTCTAAGCCAGTTAAGTTTAAGACATAATTGAATACAAATCGTTCAAAACAAAACTAGAATAACTTTATCAACTTAAAGATGAAACAAATAAAAAGTATTTTGTATTTTAGATAATTATTTTCTGTTTGTCCTGATTAACAACAGCATGTTTCAATACCCTTGTGTTTGCAGCTATGCAGCTATTGTTTTACAGTCCCACTGGAGAGGATACATTGTTCGTAAAGAAATTCAAATGTGCATGATACTTCATAATGCTGCTTCAGTGATTCAGGCTGCATGGAGAGATTACTGCAACAGGATGAAAGTTGCCTTCCAGAAAACTACTCAAGCTCCATCTAGAAAATGCAAAATATTTGGTGGAAGTCAAGAAATCAGACATAAAGCTGTCACTATTATTCAGGTTAGACAAAATTAATGGGTAACATTTACTTTAGCAAATATATATCCCGTATATATTGTGTAAAAGTCAAAATTTTAAGACTACATTTAAACGTTCAATTTATAGGGTCACCTATTACACAGGCATTAGTTTTGAGGGGCTGAAATTCATGCTGCAGTTCGAAATACTGTATTATTATCAGAAGTCAATTTGATCACTCAGCTAATCCCAGGTAAAGAAGAAAAACACAATGAATTACGGTAAAGGTAATTACCGAATAAAAGCAAGAGAAACAAGAATGAATTACTAGTAGTAAGTTTTATTTAAAATTTATTTTAAAAATTTAACATGTCAAAGATTCATTGAAGTCCTGCAAAATCTCACAGTTCAACGTCGTCATGGCCTGTATAATGGCCCACTTAAAATGAAACATTTATTAAATTCTGAATGTGTAAGCATCTTAAACGTTTCTGCCAAATTCTTCTGTATTCGAGATGTACAGCACGGAAACAGACCCTTTGGTCCAACTCGTCCATGCCAACCAGATATCCCAACCCAACCTAATCCCACACGGCACATATCCCTCCAAACCCTTCCTATTCATATACCCATGTAAATGCCTTTTAAATGTTGCAATTGTATTAGCCTCCAACACTTCCTCTGGCAGCTCATTCTATACATGTACCACCCTCTGCATGAAAAAGTTGCCCTTTAGGACTCTTATATCTATCCCCTCTCACCCTAAACCTATGCTCTCTAGTTCGGGACTCCCCCACCCCAGGGAAAAGACTTTATTTATTTATCCTATCCATGACAGTCAGGATTTTGTAAACCTGTAGGCCACCCCTCAGCCTCCGATGCTCCAGGGAAAACAGGTCACTTCTACACCAGAAGCGATTCCAATGATCCAAAAATGTGAATCCTTCTCCCATGCACCAGTCATGCATTCATCTGCTCTATCCTCCTGTTCCTGACCTCACTAGCTCGCAGCACCAGGAGTAATCCAGATATCACTACTCTCGAAGACCTCCTTTTTAAATTCCTGCCTAACTCTCTATATTCTCCCTTCAGAATCTCATCCTTTTCCCTTCCTATACCATTGGTTCCAATGTGTACAATGACCTCCTGCTGGGCCCTCTCGCCTGGAGAACATTCTGTACCCTCTTTAAGACATCCTTGATCCTCCCTGGTACCAGGGAGGCAACACACCATTCTGATTTTTCCCTGCTGGCCACAGAAACGTCTATCTGTGCCTCGGACTAGAGAGACCCCTAACACAATTGATCTCCTGGAACTCAACGTACCCCTCATTGCATTAGAGCCAGTCTCGATCCCAGAAATTTAGCTGTTCATGCTACATTCTGCTGAGAATCCATCATCCCCTAAATTTTCCAAAATAGCATACAAGTTGAAATGGGGATAGCTACAGAAGATTCCTACGCTACTTGCCTACCTCTTACCTTTCCTGGAGTTAACCCATGTCACCTTATGTGCAACCTTTTCCCCTTCCTATGACTGCCATCCAGCTTATCCCCTTGCTCTTGTAAATTCTTCATTGCTTCTAACTGTCTCTCCAACCGATCCATTTGATCTTATAGGATTCACAACTAACGGCATTTATTGCAGATATAATCCTCAGTAACATGTACACTGTCTCTAAACTCCCACATCCAACAAGAAGAGCATATCACTCTACTTAAGGCCATTTTTTGCTTCTTCCAATCTATAGACCCAGAAAATAGCACTGTCTTAATCCTCTACAAAACACTGCTCCAGGCTTACTTAATACTTATGGCATATATTTTTAACTTTAATCAAGAGACATATCTCAATAAAACATAATCAGGAAAGCAGACTTTCTGTTGGCCACACTTAAAAATATTGACTTATCTGTTTCTGTGCTGTGACTCTCCCAAATAGGTTCCACCAAGATTAGTTGTGAATTTCACTGTTTGTTAATTTTCCCAGATGCACTCCCATGTCCAGTGATACTGAATTCAAACAGCAAAGGGAGTAACTGCAAAGGTGCACTGCTGTATTAGTTAGCAGTATGGGTTTCTTTTTCTCTCTCTCTCCTGCACTGACCTCACCATGTACTGCTTTTGTCTGTTCCTCTCCCTTTTAAAAGGGCTGTTGTTCTGACCTTTTTTCTCCAAAGTTCCAAAACAATGCAACAGCATATAAAACTACTTTTGGAATTTGAGGAAATCGCCTCCAACACCTAAAATACCTCAAAGACAAAGGAGCAGCCTGTTACAGCCAGAAATTTTTCCCATCCTCCATCTTGGATTATCCAGACTCCTCTTTCCTGCAGGATTAGAGTAGAAATGGATACATTCTCAGCTTGGACTGACATGAACCATGAATCTCCTCCCATTTACTCTCGTAATGAGTTTCAGCAAAATTAACAAATTTGTCAAAGAATTAAAGATATGTAGCTAAGATATCTCACTTTTATTCAGATATAATGGCACAATTAAAGTGATTAATTTTTTAACGATATAAACGTTTGGATGTATCGTGAACAAACTGTAATGAGTACCGATAGACTTAGTACCTGTGTGAATGAATGAATGAATGAATCAAAATGTGCTGTAGTAATCCAAGTGGGCTAAGTAGAGTTATGAATGAATGAATGAAGAGAGAAGCAATATAGTAAACAAAGAGCAATGACTAGAGTTACTGGTCTGAATGAATGAATGCGATTTTGTTTAAGTGGGTTATTGGGAACATGCAGTTTCCTTTGTAAGCGGTTTATAGTGCAATATAGTAGGTTCGACTTTTACACAAGATATATAGAAAATACAAGATTTTGTGGCCAAAGTTAAGGGGTCGACTTTTACATGAGACTGACTTTTACAGGAATATATACAGTAAGGATATTGTCAGAAAGTTTTAACAGATTTGGTGTTCCTCAACAGTAAAAGAATTTTTTCAGTAAGAACTAGTGCTGAGTGTATATTGCTTGCAAGAAAAATGTGACTTTGGATCAATGGTTCCAAAGGTCTCCTCTATTGGATCTGTTATAGACTAATTAAAAGAGTTTGATTGCTATAATTTGTCAACAACACAATTATCAATAGCAAATTACTTATGTTGTATGGAGCCTTTAGTGTATAAGTATCATTGTGCCATGCAGTCACCAGGATGATAGATAGCAAAACACAAAAACATTAATTAATTTATGCTACAGAAGGGGATCATTCATCCCATTGTACCTCTGCCAGCTGAATAAAAGCTGTACAGCTTAGTTCCATTTTCTAGCTCTTGATCCTGCAGGCGATGGCCTATTTCTATCTTTGTAAATATGCTGAGAGTTTCTGCCCCCAATACCCTTTGCAGGCAGTGAGTTTCGAACTCCACCACATTCTAAATGAAGTAAGATTCTCCTTAATTTCTCACTCTGCCAATTACTTTGAATTTATGCCCCTTTGTTATTGCCCTGTCTGCTAATGGAAATAAGTCCTCACTATTGACTCGACCTTGGCCTGTGTCCCAGCTAAAGAAAATATCCTTTACCTTCTTTACCTTCTTATCTATCTGTCCTACAACCTTCGGGGATTTGTGAATGTATACTCCAAGGTCCCTCTATTTCTCCGTATTCTACCATTTTTTTGTGCATTTCCTTGTCTTTGTTTGTCTTCTACAACTGCAATGTCTTGTAATTCTCCAAAGTGAATTCCATTTGCTGCTTTCCTGCCTCATCAGTCCATTAATATGTTCTTGCAGTCTATAGATTTCTCCATCATTTCAACCGCACAACCATTTTTGTGATATCTTTAAACATTTTAATTGTGCTCAGTGTGGACAAGTCGAAGTCATTAATATTTACCACAAAAACCTAGAGAAACCCAGCAGGTTTGGCAACATCTGCAGAGAGAAAAACAAAATTAATCTATTCCGGTATAACTCTTCTTCAGAACAGGACCCAATACTAAATCCTCCAAAAAGCCACTATAATTGACCTTCAAGTTACAAAAATACTCTGAACATTACTCTCTGCTCCTTATACTAAACCAATGTTTGTTCCAGTATGCTCCTTGTCTTTTAGATCATTCAATCTCAAGGTTCTTACATTTTTAACCAAAGTTTTCTGTGGGATCTTGTGAAAAGCCTTGTCAAATTAATGTAAACTACAACAAATATATTACCCTCCTTATTACCTCTTGAAAAAATTGATCAAGTTAAATTCAGCACAGAAAATGATGGAGAAATTCAACAGTTCTGAGAGCATTTGTACCCAGAGAAACATAATTAACATTTCAAGTCTTCCTCAGACTTTTCTTTAATGTGATAATCCTGACAAGGCCCATGGGGAGTAATTTAATTAATTTTCCCCCGGAACCTGGCGAGTATGAGTTTCTTTGGTAACTGGCCTGTCCAGAAAGAACTCATCACCTGAGTCCTTTATAAAGCAGACTCAGCTGCCCCTCTCCCATGATTATGTTGGTGCCTGGGTGTCCTTGGACAGGGAGCACGTGGTGTCCATCAATGCTGTCAATGCCTTTAGAGAGGTGGGCACCAGCTTGCTTTACTTCGCCCTCCAATTCCATTTTGACTTAGCCCCTTCCTGCTTTACCCCCCACCCACTTCACTTTTGATGGCTCGCAATACCCAAAATGAGCTTTACACGTATAATTACTGATTGGCTGCAAGGGTGACTACAGCAATGGTTAATAGTTAAAAGCGAAAAATAAATTCATGGTGGTTTGGTGATAGGAAAGTAATTTGGTTGTGTCTGATAGCACTTCCAGATGTATAAAAAATATCAGACCCAAAAGGCTGTTGTGGCACACTGGTGGTATCCCTAACTCTAGACAAGGAAGTGCAGTCCCTTCCTGTTCCAGAGGTTTGTGATAACATCTCTGAACAGGTTGATTAAGAATATCTATTAAGTAGACCAAGAAGAGCTCCAAGAATGTAGTGGTAGTGTCCCTTCTGCTGAACCAGGAGACCTGGGTTCAGGTCCTATTTGCTTCAAAGGAGTTTTTAAAAAATCTCGGAATAGGTTGATTAGAAAATATAAAGCAGACCCAGGGATGGATCTGCAGAACTATCGGTCCCAGGCTGGAACTAGCCAATTCAAGAGTGTGGTGCTAGAAAAGCACAGCAAGTCAGGCAGCATCCGAAAGGCAAGAGAACCGATGTTTCAGGCATAAGCCCTACATCAGGACCTAGCCGCTGTATGCCACGAGTAGTGGCTCTATTTTAATGTTCAACAATAAACCCCAGCTGGGCTTTCTGAGTTCTAACACGTAACAAGTTCTTGCTTACATTGCATGGTTAATCTGTGCCTTTCTAAATTATGACTTACAGTTTCACCTCAATTTTCTTTCAATAATCTATTCACCAATGATGTTATGGTGACCATCACATAACCACTTCCTCCACTTATAAGCACTGGCACAGGATGAGTAGTCTTCCAGTTCTCTGGCACCATGACTTAGCCAAACAGGATTAGAAAATTGCAGTTAGAGTCCACTATTTGCTTCATCTGAGATAAATTATGCCAAGTTCATGCAATTTATTCACTTCTAAGTGTGCTAAACTCCTGAACATTTCCTCTCAATATGTTAATGCTATCCAATATTTCATATTCCCCCTTCCCTAAAATACTGCCTCACCCCTCTTTTGAAAGACAGGTATGAAGTGTTTCATTAAGAACTATGCCCACTTTTATGCTCTTTATATATATTTGGAACATTTTCTTTGTTTTTTTTCTTTAATCTTTCATGGAATTTGGGCACAGCTAGCATTTCCATCATTTTTCTTGACCTAGTTTGCTAAGTCATGTCAACCACAATGCTATGAGTCTGGAGTCATTTATAGACCAGACCACAAAAGGACAGCAGATTTTCCTCCATCATGTATATTTCCAAGTGAAAAACACAAAATGTCTCTACAATTTGGAACATAATCTGCAGAGGGTGGATTGCAGTTGAGCAGAGGATATCAGCCCCTTATTGTCTTTGTAATCACAAGGTGACAATAACAAACCCGCAGTTTGTCTATTATACTGAGCTGGGAAAAACAAAAATTCAAGAGCTAAATACCTATTAGCTGCAAACTGATGCCCAATTTGGGTTCCTGATCTCTTTAAAGCCTTGGTTTAAACATGGATAAAACAGCTGATTTGCACAGGTAATGTGAGAGTGACAAACCTTGACATTAAGGCCACATTTGACTGAGTGTGACATCAAGGAGCCGAGTAAAACTGGAATTAATGGGAAGCAGGGGGCAAAATCTCCCTGGTTGGAATCATACCCAGCACGAAGGAAGATGGTTTTGGTTGTTGGAGGTCAGTCATCTCGGCACCAGGACATCTCTGCAGGAGTTCCTCAGTGTAATGTCTTAGGTTCAACCACCTTCATCTGCCTCATCAATGACCTTCCCTCGATTATAAAATCGGAAAATGGGGAATGTTCGCTGATGTTTGTACAATATTCAGCACCATTCACGACTCCTCTCAAATGTTCAAATGCAACAAGATCTGAACAATATCCAGGCTTGGGTTGACAAGTGGCAAGTAACATTCGTGCCACATAAGTGCAAGGCAATGACCACCATCAACCACCATCCCTTGACGTTCAATGGTGTTACCCCAGTATCAATATCTTGGGGGTTACATTGACAAGCAATTCAGGTGGACTGGCTTCTTAAACACAGTGGATTCAAGAGCAAGTCAGAAGCTAGTAAGTCACCACCTATCTCCCCAGAGCCTATCCATCATTTACAAGGCACAAGTCAGGAGTGTGATGGAATATCTCCACTTGCCTGTTTGGGTGCAACTCTAACAACACTCTTGATCTATTTTTATCCTTTCTAAGAGCTATGCTAAATCTAGCAGTATTATTGAAAGTGTCACCAAAAATGTTGCACTGCTGATGTGTCTTGCACCTGTCCATCTTAATTTTCTATAATATCCAGAATTATTCCTTGCCACAAACTGGCCTAAAATTTTGATCTGAGTGCATTTGAAGAGTTTTGTGCCCTTTATACCTTTAAAATTGACTTTATCAGCAACTAATACTACCACCCTATTGTTTCTGCACTTCTCAGCAATTTATTGACAAGTTTGATCATCCAACCCCCTTTTACTTCTTTGACATCTATAGTATACTTCCAACCATGTGGTTGTTTCTCATTTCAATCCATGTTTCAACCTCTAGTATTCAATCTTATCTCTCAGTTATGATTGTTTCTTTAATCATTATAGCAATACTGCCATTTTAACACCTCCTTTATCCAGTCCGCAAATCCTGTAACCAAAAATGCTGGTTTGCCATTTCTACATTTTAAATGAACTAGATGGATCTTGGTGATTAATCACATAGCAGTTCCTATTAACATCAAATGGATTCCTTTATAAATATTATTTGATTTTCTCAAAAAATTAAAGACATTTTTGCTGTTTAATAATTTTTAAAAAAATCTTGTTAGTCCTCCATATGTCTATTAATGAGTATTATTTTTTTTCTTGGTCTTGAAACTTCCTTCCTATTCTTTCTGATTAGCAGCGTACAGTTGCTTAATTAACCCCTTTCTCCTACTGAACATATGTGTTACACTATTCTCCCTCCCAGGCCGATCACTATCTAGTCCTTTGTCTATCTGTTCTTCACTATCTTTGGGCTCCATCTCCACCTATTGTTTACTCCTTCCCCCCTCCTCCATCCTATCTTCAACATAAAACCAACACTTTCCTAGCTTCTGAAGAAGGTCTATCGAACCTGAAACTTTAACTCTGATTTCCCTCAACAGCTGCTGCCAGATCTGCTGAGCCTTTTCAGGAATTTCTGTTTATGTTTCTGATTGCCAGCATCTGCACTTTTTTTTTATTTAGGTGTTATGTTATTTATCCTCCTGTCAAATCTATTTTAATTATTCTGTCTCTTGTATCTCTTTAAACAAAGGCAAAACATCCCTGCATTCTCCAGAAGAATGCTGTTTTCATCACAAGTTAGATCTACCCTTTCATTAATCAACCATTTACATTTTATGTTGATAAAATCCTTTGTTTTTCTTTCACTTAACCCACCATTTTTTTTCTTTTAGTCTCTCTTCAAATTGTATACTTGTTTTGGCTTCACCTGTGTACTTTCAATCTAAACCTTGTCTACTGTTACTAAACATCAGTTTTGATCTTTGCACTATGATGTCATCCTGGGCTTTGCTAGCCCTTTGGTTTAGCTTAATTCGAGCGGGAACATTGAGAGTGATGGGTAGCATTTGAATCACTGTACATTTCTGGGGCTAGATTTTCCAATTGACAGTGGAAGTGAGATCGTGTGTAGATAGAATTTGACAATCATGTTCCCAGAATGCACATTGGATCCCACAATCTTCAGATTCTTTCTTCAATGGGACAGTGGGTGTATGATTGGAAGTTGGAAACCCACATGCTTCCAGTTATTTTTAATCAACCAGTTCAGATGTATAACAACACAAATTCTAGGTTGGTGGGACCTGAATCTCAGCCTCTTGGTTTAATGGTATGGACACTACCACTGTTCCACAGGAACTCCACATGAATGCTTCCAATTTATGTACATTTTGACCATGTTTATTAGCTCATTAATGGGCCTCAAAGGAAGCATTTGGCAGGAAATTTAAGATTTTGTTCTGACTTACTGTTACAACAAAATTAATCAATGACAAAACAAATGCATAAAACATTACCCAGGTAATCATCAATTAAAATGAATGATGTGACACCTTATTGCTGATGCCTAGTCCAACAAGGTGCTTTCTTCCTGTGGTTAATTATGAAGTGGAGGTAGCCTGCTTCATTATACCTGCATCTGATGGAACTGCCTGTGGATTGCATCTTTATCATGGTGCCCGTTGGGACTCACCTACAGGCGTTCACTGGCTTTACTGCAGAGGCAGTTTCAGTCACAGGACCTTGCAGCATAGATGGACTGAGGCAACATTGGGGTGGCCTCCTCAGCTTTTTCAGTGGCTCAGCATTCATGGTGTCCTTCTATACTGGATGATGCCACCAGTAAGAATGAATGCAGCTGGCTGGACAGAGAGAAAACAGCAGTGGGCTCTCTGGGCTTCACATCCACCTCTTGCTTACTTCCATCCTCTCTATCTTCAGCATATGTACCTTTCAGTTCTGAAGAAGGATTGCTGGACCTGAAACACACTCTCTGCTTTCTCTCCTTCGATACTGCCAGACCTGCTGAGTTTCTCCAGTTGTTGCTTTTTTCCTTCACATTTCCGGCATCTGCAGTTTTATTTTTTGCTTACTTAGTGTTTTGCTTTCTGAGAAGGTGGTTAATCTTCAAATTACCAAGTCACGATTGAACATGTGCCACATGGACTCCTCCATTATCTGATATGGAGAGCAGTGTATACATTATGATTCAAAAGTTTGCTTTCTGCATTATTGATAAAAGCTGAAGTGTATCTGGCCTATTTTTTGTACCAAAAACAAGTAACAAGGGCCTCACCTGGATATTAATCCCCACCCCACTCCACCCCCCCATCCCTACTCTCCCAGCACCAACCTGAGAACTTCTTTTGTTGGTGGTGCAGAGACCCAAAATTTGGATCTGCTTCTTTAAACAAACTCCTGGGGTTCACTTTGTTCAATTTTCTCTCTGAAGTAAAATAGTTGATAACTTTACTATTAAAGTTTAATTCTAAACATGCGCAAATTCATCATCCAGGTTGTTTATATACCATTTTCAAAAATGCTGACTGAAATGCAGATATACATTTTCTACTGGAAGAAAGGAATCTTTATAATTCGTACACCTATAAAAGCTACAGCAAGTATATAATAGGTACAGTGTTATATTGGAATGCTGCTTTCTGTTTCCTTTTCTTTCTCTGTCACATATTTAGTCTTGTAATTTACACATAGATGCAACCTTTTTGGGTGGTACATTAGTTGTAATGAGTCATTCTGGATGGCATATCTTGAAGTGAGTGAAACTTTCCCTCTTATGTCGAGACTCAGTTCACTCTCAACTGTCATTAAAATCTAAAGCCCGGGTGGCAGGCTGCATAGATAAATGTGATCACACGGTGGGTATTCATTCGTAAATCCTGCCATCCACCTGGGCTGGGGCTCAAACAGGCTCTGGAAGCTGTGAAGTATGAATCATGAAAGCTCCCTGGGAAAGGAGCTCATACAGCAATGATTCTTTGCCTGTAGTCACAGACTAATTGCACGTTTGAGGCCTTTGTGACTCAAAAATGCAACTGGCTGATCACTGTGGGCTCTAATGCCTGCGTGAGTGCAATCATGGAGGGAAATGAGCAGTCACCACTAAATCCAATACCTCACCATCTAACTCTCCTCATCTGTGAAATGATTGGCAAATTAATTCATAAGACTGGAGAAACCTTTGGTCACCTTCATAATCCATCTTTGTGTAATGTCCATGGAGCCCCAAAAAGCACCAGTGGCACAAATATTGAACACCACAGTCAGTTTGAAAGTAACTGGCATAGAGTTGAACCCATGTGAGTGCAGACTTGCCTGACAATTTCACATATTTCAATAACTACATCCTGGTGCAGACTCAGTGGTCTCTGGCATTGTCTCTCTGACAACAGGTAGTTAGCTTTTGTCCTGATGACATAGTGATGGGTCAGTGACCACATTCTATGATGCCTTACTTGAATATCTGCACTCTGAACATCTTCCTCTCCTAATGCTGCATGCAGCTGGAGTTGTGGGCTCTGTTGTTGGTCAGCAAATACCCCATTTTTTTGTTGCATCCTTATACTCTCTTCTCTTCTTCTGGATTTCATTCTTATTCTTCCATATTCATACCTCACTCAAGACCTTGTCTCGCAATTGCCTTTCCCAAGCCTGTCTACAAGCTGTCATTCTCCTGCTCCTTCCATGTGCTACAGAATTGAGCCAAAAAAGATTGTTGACCTGACACAACTGTTGCATGCCACCTTTAAACAAATGTAAATTTGTGCCACAGAATTCCTTTGTGGCATTGACTTGATTGAAGTAATTATTTTATTGTAATGAAAATTGTATAATTTAAGTGCTTCATATAATGAATATTTATCCATGCAGATGAGTACATTGAGATGCTAATGGACTATAACGTTTTAAAAGTGGGTGGTCATAAAAGATAACTAGTGTGTAATAACTGGTGTGGGTGATTAATGTCAATGAATGTATCTTCATGTGACATCATATATACCTCCATACCCCCCAATCATTCATTTGCTCAGCAGCTCTCCCTCGCACATTGGACTTGCACCATATACCCAGATGCACCATCACATTCTCATACCTACCAGTGCTCACCCAGCTCTCATTCCCTGTACTTATGATGTGTTGGTGCTGGTGCTGGACTGATGTGGACAAGTCAGAGGTCACACAACACTAGGTTATCATCCAAGGTTATCATCCAAGGTTATAGTCCAACAGGTTTAATTGAAAGCACAAGCTTTCGGATCACTGCTCCTTCGTCAGGTGACCTGATGAAGGGGCAGTGCTCTGAAAGCTTGTGATTAGTGCTATGTGACATCTGACTTTGCCCCTTATCTTATATTCACCTATTTAACTGTAGCAAACACAACATGCAAACAGGATGTAGGAGCAAATTACTGCAGATGCTGGAATCTGTACTGAAAACAAAAAATGCTGGAAACTTCAGGGGGTTAAAATACAAACAATTGATTCTGCCTCTGTCTTGTAACAGATGGAGCAGAGCAGAGAACAGGAATGCCTCCTTTTTTCTGAGAACAGAGGAAATAGCTCTCATCATTGAAGTATTAGCTGTGAAGAAATCCATTACATTCAACATCACAAAGAACTTTGAAGATGATTGTCATGAAGATATGCCTTCTTGTCAAATAATGATTTTAATCCACCACTGAAAACACGAATTGAACTTTCTAAAAGTAGATCTTTTGAAAATAGAAACAAAACTCATTTGAGTTCACAGCTGAGATGGCAACATAGTTTGCATTGTTCCACAGTCCAATCTAATAGAGATGACATGCCTACAAAAGCCCATGAAAGACAATGACCTGATTGAAATATGAATGAACCATATTTCCTATTCCATTAGGAAAACAGTTTAGATTCTCAACTAGGTGGAGACAAGCCATTCAATTCTAACAACTTCAACGATGGGACCTTGGCTCAAAAGGGGAATTCTGAGACCTGAGCTAATCAAGTTACAAATTAATACGTGATCATATTTTAATGTCTGGTCAGTTGGAAAGTATATTCGTACAACACTTTTGATGTTTTAAACACATACTTTCTCAACAAAACTGTCTCGCACCAACTTGATGGTGTGAAGTCCCTCTCTGCTATTATCTCTCTCCAGGTACATCACACAGAAAAATTAAAGGAGAAACTGAACTCCATAGCTTTGTCTCCAGAAGAACAGTTGCATTGTCCATGCGCAGTTTTAAATTGTCTCAATGCTGAAAGTAGAAGATCGCTAAGCAAAAGCAGCAAGGCTCTTTGGGAGGGTTTAAGCAGGGGAATGGGAACCTAAATTGTAGTTCCAGTGTCCAGGAGATTGAGAGTAGTGAAGTCAGAAATATGGTTTAATGGTCACAAGAGTGCACCAGCAAGCAGGAAGGTGGTTTGGGGTGTGTCTATTTCAATGGCAGGAGCATCTGGAACAAAGTGGGTGAACCTGTACCTGGGACTTCAACATAGTGGCCATTTCGGAGACATGGATAGATCAGAGACAGGAATGGTTGTTGTAGGTTCTGGGATTTATGTGTTTCAGTAAGAACAGAGAAGATGGTAAAAGAGGGGAAGTTGTGGCGTTGTTAATCAAGGGTAGTATTGCAGTGGCAGAAAGGACATTTGAGGACTTGTCTATTGAGGTAGTATGGGTGAAAAACAGGAAAGGAGAGATCACCCTGTTGAGAGATTCCTATAGACATCCGAATAGTTCCAGACATGTAGAGGAAAGGATAGCAAAGATGATTCTCAATAGGAGCAAGAGTAATAGAGTAGATGTTGTGGAGGACTTTAACTTTCCAAATATTGACTGGAAATACTATAGTTTGAGTAGATGGGTTAGTTTTTGTACAATGTGTGCAGGATGGTTTCCTGACACAGTATGTAGACAGGCCAGCAAGTGGCGAGGTCACCTTGGATTTGGTACTGGATAATGAACCTGGCCAGGTATTACATTTGGAGGTAGGTGAACACTTTGGTGATAGTGACCACAATTCAGTTATGTTTACTTTAGTGATGGAAAGGGGTAGGTATATGCCGCAGGGCAAGAGTGATAGCTAGGGGAAAGACAATTATGATGTGATTAGGCAAGATTTAGGATGGGGAAGGAAACTGCAGGGGGTGGGCACAATTAAAATGTGGAGCTTATTCAAGGAACAGCTATTTTGTGTCCTTAATAAGTATGTATCTGTCAGGCAGGGAGGAAGTGGTCGAGTGAGGGAGCTGTGGTTTACGAAAGAAGTTGAATCTCTTCCCAAGAGGAAGAAGAAGGCATATGTTATGATGAGACGTGAAGGCTCAGTTAGGGCGTTTGAGAGTTACAGATTAGCCAGGAAAGACCTAAAGAGAGAACTAAGAAGAACGAGGAGGGGCCATAGAATTGTTGGCAGCTAGGATGAAGGAAAACCCTAAAGCTTTCTATCAGTATATCAGGAATGAAAAAATGACTAGAGTAAGATTAGGGTCTAGATTAGACTGGTGCTGGAAAAGTACAGCAGATCAGGCAGCAAGCTAGGAGTAGGAAAATCGACATTTCGGGCAAAAGCACTTCCCAATCAAGGACAGCAGTGGGAAGCTGTGTGGAGTCAGAGGAGATAGGAGAAGCGTTATATGAATATTTTTCATTGGTGTTAAACACTGGAAAAAGACAGTGTTGTCAAGGAGAACACTGTGATACAGACTACTAAACTGGATGGGATTGAGTTTCACAAAGAAGAGGTGTTAGCAATTCTGGAAATAGTGAAAATAGGTAAGTCCCCTTGGCTGGGATTTATCTTAGGATTCTCTGGGAAGCAAGGGAGGAGATTGCAGAGTCTTTGGCTATGGTCTTTATGTTGTCATTGTCTACAGGGATAGTGCCAGAAGACTGGAGGATAGCAAATATTGTCCCTTGTTCACGAAGGGGTGTAGAGACCCTCCTAATTATAGACCAGTGAGCCTTATTTCGGTTGTGGGTAAAGTGTTGGAAAAGGTTATAAGAGGCAGGATTTCTAATCATCTGGAAAGGAATAAGTTGATTAGAGATAGTCAACTTGGTTTTGTGAAGGGTAGTACTGTTACACAACTTTAAGGGTATTTAAATGGTTCTAGGATAAACATATGGATGAAAATGGAATAGTGTAGGATAGATAGGCTTCAGATTGGTTCCACGGGTCAGCGCCACATTGAGGGCCAAAGGGCTTGTACTGGGCTGTCATGTTCTATGTTCTATGATTCAGCTTGAAGCTAGCCTAGTTACTAAGTTACAAACTGTTAATTCCTTTAACATTTAGAGATTATAATTTTACTGATTCATCCTTCCCCACTCTCTAAGCTGTATTTGTGCGTGAGAGAGAAAATCTGAGCAAGTTTTACTCTTTTACTTAGATCAGTTTTAACATAATAAAACAATTTAGCTTTACTATAAAGCTTGAGTTCCTATGTTCTTTAGTTAAAATGTTTATTTCAACAAATTGTACAAGGAATATGAAAGAAAGAAGTTTCTCAAGAACATTTTTATTTCATAATTTAGGTACATGAAATCTATGAAACCAATTAAAAAGATTTATCCTAAATATTCCTCAGCTCTTTTGTACTTTATTCTTGCCTTTGCTATCAACTATAATGAGTTTTGAAAGAATTGTACAATAATTAAAAAATTTCAGCCTGTGATGCTGGGATTGTAACATTCCCTACAGCCTATAGACAAGGTGATGGAATCCTTATGGCATTTTAAAAGTACTGTCCTTTACTCACTTATGTCTCAAAATTATTATATTATTGTTCTGCAAAATGGATAATCCCATGTTCAGTTTGACCCAAATGCTATCATTCTTTTGTTTTCAGATTATTTATATTTCATCACTTCAATTTTTTTTAACAATTAAATGCATTGTGAATTTAATTTAGGCACATTGGCGGGGCTGTCTCCTACGAAAGAAGTTGTCTCATGCTTTAGCAGCTGTTCAAACTGAGGAAGAGGATGTCTTTGAAGAAGTTGATTTGAGTGAATTTACATTTGATGAGGTAAATAAATATCCAAAAACTTATTCCTCAGAGCTAGACGTTCCTTTTTAAATAATGAATATGGATTTAAGTTATATAACCTTTCTCTTTTATGCATTCATATTTAAAGTACGTGCATATCAATTGTTATGATGGTCAGGGAGAACAATAAATTTTTTTTAAAAAGTAGATGGTTCCCAACAACCAACTTACATAGATCACACAAGATTTCAAGTCTTGAGACTTTTACGGTGAAATAAACAAAATATATTTCTATAGAATGAATTTATTAAGCAACTAATACTCTGAAATTACAGAACAGATATCCTTTATTAGTTTCTTAATACATGATTCCCCACAGAACTGCAGTCTTTACAGAAACCTGTCCGAAGGTACTCCCGGCTTCCAACAGCTGGTTTCTCTTTGTTTTGTTGAGTCATTGGGCTGAATTTTGCCATTTTTTGCAAAGTGTTCTTATTGGTGCGATTTATGAGGCGTGACCATCATGGTCCTATTTTTGTGTCACATTCATCATGGAACTGGCTTATGTGGTACATAGCTCATGGAATCATGCATTAGGAGAAGTGGAACTGCGTACCTTTGCTGGAACTTTGCAATTTTCACACTGCTGGCGCTGTTTTTAAACCCCTGCTTGATAGCACTTCAGGTGCTACAAGCCACAAACTGTTGTTTGCTGTGCAATGTTTGACTTTCATCACTGAGGATATGACGTAGAAAGGTAAGATCATCCCTTGTTTTGCAGACAAGGAACTTGGAAGTGCTTGTGGATAGGGTGATGAAAAGGAAGTGGCTCTCTTGATTGTGTAAAAGTGACCAAAAGTAGCTAATAAGTGAAAACTAAAATCTGTACTTTGAAACTATCATTGTCATTTTAACAAAATTTTAGGTGCATCCTTTTGAAGTGATTTGATTTTATATTACCTCGTGCCCAAGAAAATAGAAAAATCATATTTGTGAGGAAAGATTAAGCGAAGTGATTCATGCCCGTCATTGGGTAGCACCAGGAATTGAGCAAGATTTCCAGAAATTGGATCTTAATGTTTCTGTAATAAGTAGCATTATCATAAATTAACTTGCCAACAAATAAGGATCCCTGAAAGGTTTCAGGAAAACAGTAATTGCCCCATTCAGTTTCCTCTGTTTTACAAGAAGACACTTTGACTCATGAAATTACGGCAGCAATACTGACTGGGTTGCTGGCAAAAAATGTTTTCTTAAAAAAATCACATGATATGACACTACTGGCCAATTTAGATTTTATGGTCTGTTTTTGGATACAGAAATTACCACCATAATTTTTTTGCCAACTGTAGCTAATCAGCTTTGCTAAGCAAAACAAGCTATAAATTTCATTTAGAAATGGAATTCTATTGGGAAAAGAACATGATGAAATTCCTAAAAAAGAACCTGAAGACAGCATTGTTGTTTTTGGCAAAATAAGTGAAGTCCAAAACACTTTGAAGGATGCATAATCCTACTGGTGCCAAATACATTTTATAATAAAGACATTCAGTATATTAATAAAAGTGCCTCTGTCAGGTTAAAACTGGCGTCCTGAAAAAATGACTTTGGCATACAATGAATATGAAGTCCATGTGAATAATCCTGCTTTACTACCAGTGATTCTTATAGTTTAGGTAAGATAATTTCATTTGTTATTTCACTCCAATTATTCAATCCTATCTGAAAACCTGCTTCTTCACTCAGACCACTTTGAACAAAGACTGGATAACCTCAGAGCCTGCAAGTTCTCCCCAAGCTTTCTCAACTGAAAACCATTATCAGCAACTAAAGGTAATGTGCTGCATTATAGAAACCAATTAGTTCCATTTCTATTTTGAAAGAACTTCGCTGGAATGTTAGGATAATGAATCAAGAAATAAAAAGTTGTAAAAATTAATTACTTCAGAATATCTAGACACCATCACTGCAACAGATGAAATTTGTCACTGATGTTTTTCCCCAATTACTTAAAAAATGTGTTCTTTTATTTTGTTTTTCAGTCCTTTATGCTGCAGTGGTAATTAAGTGATGTACAACAGCTGTAAATTTGGCACAAAATTAGAAAACAATGAATGAAAATATACTGTAATTGTAAAAAAAGACAGAAGCAACGTTTCAGACAGACTTAGATAACAATTTGAAGAACTGCAATAAACCAAAACTTTAATATCTTAATTAATAGCAATTTGATTTGTCTCTCTGCTTATCTTTTGCATTTCAATTTATATATCAGTTATATGGAGAGGAAAAAGGTTAGTTGAATTGATCCATATGAAAGGAAGCTTGAGTACTTTCTATATATTTAGAATGGCTTCACAAATTTGATATTTTAAACTGGAAATTTTTAACTTTGGGCAAGGAGTATTTCAGTAGTAAGAACACATTCAGTTGTTGGTAAAGCAATACGATCAAGTTGGATTAAACAACCCTGTTATGGTCTTGAAATTCCACTCAAAGTGGTGATGTAAGGGTGGCATGTAGAATACAAAGTATTGCCCTAGCAACATGCTCAGAATACTTGAAAGCCAGTCAATATTTACCAGCTCACATTTTGACATTGCTAAGAGAATTTTGCACACACAGGAGTGCTGAGTATTTTGCTTTTCTTTTAGTATTTTTGCTTTGCAGTTGGATTTTTGTTACAATCCTTTTCTAACTAGATTTTCTCTTGTGAAGTTACTCTGGTAGTTTTCACCAATGGTCATCTTGGAAGGCATTTAAACTCTCTTGCACGCTTGCAATTTTTTGTTGGTATAATGTTATGTTTATCATTGGCTATTTTCTTCTTTCCCAGCTTTGCTGTGACTAACTATCTCCATTACAGTATTCTCCCTCTTGGAACTTGTGCATTAAAAAAGAATTCCAAAATGGCAATTAGTTAAGAATCAAGAACACTATGCCAGTGGTCAAAATCCTCCCATCCAGATATATGGCAATTATCCATTATTCCATAGAGAAGGACCTTTTTCTTAAAAAATGTTTTATTTTGAAGAAGAAGCGCTTTCAATGTCTTGAACATGTTTCAAGTTTGTAAAGACAATGAAAAATTGTTGGAAATAGCTTATCCAGAACTCTGTTTTTCTCTGAATCGCAGGGTTTTTTTTTGCTTTTAAAATGGTCCTCAATAAATATATAAAATAACTAATAGTACATTACAGGTAAATTTAGAACATTAATTGAAATGAAATTGAGAGAGGTTGGGATAAGGCAATCCTGATGGTCTTGCTTCTCCATGATTATCTTGTGATGTTGTGAACAATTAGGAATGAATGTGGAAACATAAGAATAAGAAATATCACAGTGGTGACCCAAGTATGAAAAAATCAATTCTGCAGCAACATGACAAGATTAAAAGCAGCACTTGGCATTGTCCTCTATTTATCAATCCGTTAAAATAGTTTCCCAAATAGAATGTCTGTATAATGATTTGTTTAAGCATGCCTTAAAATGTAGTATATTGTAATTATTTCTTCAAAATTAAGCTGTGTTGTAAATATTTCCCAGACTCCTCATAAAGCCACTGATTTATTTGGTTTGCCAAGGCAACGGCAGCGAGCATGGCAGGATGATGACATCAATAGTGTTGAAAAGTTTGGATCACCGTCCCTTTCACCAGCAACTACCAGTGTTGTGCAAACTCCCAGGTAGAAACTGATGAAATATTTAACAATAATGAAACTTTTTTTTGCAAGGCTACAATGAGGATCAGATTGTAACTTTCTGAGTAAAGGTGTCTTGAATGAGATAAGATTGGACCCTATGGGCTGATTTTTAATTCAGGGTTAGGGACCCATTGTCTGGATAATTTCTGCATTCTGACCCCACCCTACAGCTATGCAGCTCCTGTACCCATGATCTTCCTATTTAGATATCCTAATTGGGCTTGAGGTGAGCTTGGTGGCCTATTGGTTGTGCTGAGTGTTATCAGGGTGCTGTAGCTGCCATCGAGCATGAATAACAAAATAAGATGACTGCCATGCTGGAGATATCACCTTGGAGAACTGGCAGCCTCGATCAATAGAAAAGTGACCCAGTAGTAAAACGAAAGATAATGCACTCGAACTGTTTCAAGGCATCCCAGATCCCAAAATGTTTCAACTTTAAAAAAAAACTTTTCACTTCTGCCTGCTTTTAGCCCGGTATCTGGGCACTCAGTGTTTACCAAACTGGTCAGGTCTGGCAGTTTATATATTAAACCTCACTTTCTCGATCTTTATGAACCATTAGCACACTCCACAAGGTGCTTAATGGTCTGTTAATTGGAGTGGATGGATTCCCCATTCCCTCTCTTTGAAAATTGCCACTTATTGTGGAGGCAGTGGGATGCAGTTCCACCTTCTCAGAACATGATTGTCGAATCACATCCTTAGCCATTCCCAGCGCCAACGAGCAATTAAAAATCAACCTCTATGTGTTAAAGATGTTTCAAACTTCCAAAACAAGAGACAATAAATTCTTTCCTTGAACATGGTGGTAGAATCATCAGATAATAACTTGTATGATCATGTTCATACATTGTATATCTATATGGTGGACAAGTACTAGTTAACCACATTGTTGCTATTTTTGGTAGAAGAACTGATACACAACATTAATTTAAAGGTTTTAGTTCTTCATGACTGCAGATTATACATGTTTTCTCTTTATTTTCTGAGCATATTTCCTCATTCATGTTTGTGGAATTTTGAATTTGATCATGAAAACGAACCTTCCAGCTCAGCGAGCAAACCTATATTCAGAACCTCAACCTGAGTTACAAATCTTCTCAAAACTCGCTGATCATGAAGTTTCAAAAATATATAGCTAATAATTGAACAATTTGCATAATTGAAACTTGAATTATTTAGTGTATTATTTAAAAGGCTCACCATGGTGCTGTGGTACTTCAACCCAACTACAATTTTAAAAAAGTTATCAACCTCATTCCTCATGCTCTATCCATGCCACTTCATAGCTGGAAGTGCCATAGCTTAGTGTGTACAGTATAAGGGGCCATGGGAAGACTAGTGAGTGGAGGGGTTAGCGTGACCTTTCTACCCCAGGTTTGCCACCAACAACAGCAGAAAATTCCAACTGGTTTGACTGGAGAAGCAAAGACAAAGCCTAATTTGATACGGAATTATGTATGTATTTGAAAAGGAAGAATATGAAACCATACAGAGGGAAGAAAAATAGAGAAATTGTAACTAAACAGATGGGGTTGATTATCACTAGCCTTAATCTGGTGTTAACAGGAAGGTAATGGCCTCAAAATGGATTTGGAAGCCCTACTGCCCTGTTAATAGAGAGAAAGGTCAAATCCATTCTGAGCACTTGAAGCACCCACCTGCTTCAGCAATGGCAACATTTCAGCACACAAATTGAATTCGTAGGAAGCTACATTTCTATTTTTGTTGGAAAGCATGTGCCATGTATGCTGCAATCATTTCCATGGAATTGCAAAGTAAATTTTATACTTTCTTTTACTGTCTAATGGAGTTGGAATGCTGTGTTAAATCACACACAAATTATCCCCCTCATTTATAATAGCAAACCCAACCTCCCCCACACTGTACCATTTACTGATTAGGGTTGAGGAAACCTGCTACTGGCAAGCTTTACATTATGACTTAGGTTAGAGGGTGGACCAATTTCATTCCTCGTCTCATTCTTGCAGTGGTCATAACAATATTGTAATTTAGCCAGATGCTTATGTGGTCCTTACTGCAGACGATATAAATAATATAGGAGCAGGAATGGTCACTCAGCCCATTGAGCCTGCTACTCCATTTAGTATGATCATGGCTGATTGAACAACTGAGTGCCTTTGACCCACCCCATCCACACTAGCCTTCAGGTCGTTGATAATCAAAAAAAAACCTTGAAGACTAACTTCCACAACCTTCTGATCTAGAGTATTCCAAAGATTTACCACCTTCTGAATGAAGAAAAAACTCTTTATCTTAGTCCTAAATGACATCACCCTTATTTTTAATTTGTATTCCCTGGTTCTAGACCCCGAACCAAGGGAAACATCTTACCTGCATCTAATCTGTCTATCCTTTTAAGTATTCAATGAGAACACCTCTCATTCTTTGAAACTTGGAGAATATCAGCCAGGTATCCCCAATCTGTCTTCATTGGACAGTGCTACCTTCCCCGAACAAGTCTGCTGAACCTTTGTTGCACTCCCTCTATGCAATAATATCTTTCCTGAGATAAGGAGGCCAAATCTGTACCCAGTACTCCAGGCGCAGTCTACCTAAGTTTCCATGCAATTGAAACAAGCCTTCACTACTCCTGTCCTCAAATCCTCTTGCAATAAAGGATAACATTCCATTAGCCTTACTAATTGCTTATTATACCTTCACCTTATTTCTCAGTGACTTACTGACAAGGGCTTATAGAATCCTTTTAGCCATCTTCACTTTCCAACCTCTTACCATTTAAGAAATGCAGATCTGTTCTTCCTACCAAAGTGAATGCCATTTTTCCACATAATATTCCATATGTCATATTCTTGCCCACTTACTAATCGTGTCCAAATCTTACTAAGAAAGTACTACATCTTCTTCATAACATACCAGTATGAGAATGACCCATATTTATTCTTACGCTGTTTTTGTCTGTAAGACAATTCTTAATCCATGCTAGTATATTACCACATGGCATGGGCAGCATGGAGGCAGTGGTTAGCGATGGTGCCTCACAGCACCAAGGACGCAGGTTCAATTCCAACCTTGGGTGACTGTTTGTGAGGAGTTTGCACATTGTCTGTATGTCTGTTTGGGTTTTCACCAGATGCTGCAGTTTCCTCCCAGCCTAATGATGTGCAGGTTAGGTGGATTGGCCATGCTAATTTACCCTTCAGTGTCCAAGAATTTGCAGATTAGGGAGATTGGCTATGGTAAATGTGGGGTTATAGCGATAGGTCAGGAGGCTGGATCTGGCTGGGATGATCTTTGGAGGGTCAGTGCAGACTCAATGGGCCAAATGGTCTCTTTCTGCAATGTGCATGATTCTATGTGCTGTAACCAACCACTTATGAAAAATATTATCAAAAGTCTTCTAAAAATCCAAATCTACCACATCCTTCAGCTTCCCTTTATTATTTTTGTTGGTATCACCCTCAAGTAATTCTGACAGGTTTATCAAACACTATTTTACATTCACAAATCCATTCTGACTATGCCTATTAAGATCATTTTTTCTCCAAATTGTCCATTTATCACATCATTTATGATGAATCTAGCATTTTCCTTACTAGTGATGTAAGGTTTAACTGCTCTGTAGATTTTTTTTCCTCTTTCCCCTTCCTTGTGAGCTAACATTTTCAAACTTCTAATCTACAGGAATCATTCCAGAATCTCTGAAAGTTTGGAAGGTGATTACCAATGTATTGTCTATCTCTGTAACCAATTTAAACAAAAATTGCTGGAAAAGCTCAGCAGATCTGGCAATATCTGTGGGGAGAAATCAGAGTTAACATTTTGGCTCAAACAACCCTTCATCAGAATGGATTCTGAGGAGAGATCCCTTGACCTGAAATGTTAATTCTGATTTCTCTCCACAGATGCTGCCAGACCTGCTAAGCTTTTCCAGCAATTTCTGTTTTTGTTTTTCGTTTACAGCATCTGCAGTTCTTTTGATTTTTATTCTATAACTAGTTCCTTCAGCACTCTGGGATGTGGACAATGAGGTTCCAGGGGCACATCAACATTCAGCCTCATTAATTTCTTGAGTACAACCTTCTTACTATTAGTAATCTTCTTCAACAACTCATTCTCCCTGGTCACTATGATCTTTGATTCTGGGAGATTTCTTGTATCTTCCTCAGTAAAAACAAATCAAATAATTATTTAGCTTCTGTGTCATTTCAGTATTCCCCATAATAAATACTACCCTTTTATCAGAAGCACATTTGTCTGAACCAAACACAGATGGGTCCTGCCAATGTTATTTGAAATTAATATTTGATCACACCTCTTCATAAATTTAATTCATTGAGTTTTGTATTGGGGTGTCTCTTTGGCAGCTTCAACACTCACCAGCTGATTTTAACTTAGGCTAGTGCCTCAAAGTCATAGCTGCTGCTTCACTGCATCAGGTCACATTTAATTAGCTGTTTCTCGAAGACTGGCCCAACAATTCTAAATGTAGAGATAGCAGGAGCAAGGAACAATCTATTTAGTAGGCTGCTTCTGTCATTACCATAATTCTATAAGTAGAGTAAAGCTATCTTGTTGAGCAAACTTCAGGTGCCGCTGGCAATAAACATGCATCTTTTCGTATTAGTCAACTTCATTCCCATCCAGTAAGAAGCATAAAAGGTCAGCTTTAAGATCTGTCTTGAGACTGGTAACATTAACCTTTAATCTTGATTCTGGTTTGGCTATGAATATAAGATAACACCTATGATTGAAGACATCTAAAAAATATTAAGAAATAATTTGAGCTTTGTTCCTCTCAGCTGCACTCCACTTCCTGCCAAACTCTCTGTTTCTAGTTAAAAGACTACCTATTATTTTAATGTGCTGGATCTGTTGAAGAGTAATGCTCCTTTTAACAGTGTCAAAAATAGAAATAATTTTGCTTTTATTTGGTCACACCGTAGAACTATTTCAGGGTTCTCTGAGGTTACATCTTGCAGTAAGCAAGGCTTCAAGTCACAGAAAGAAGAACAGATCTCTCTGGAATGGTAAGCACACCTTATTAATTTACAAAGCTAGTTTTTCACAAACTGAATCACTCTAAAAGAAATAAAGCATCTTGCTTCGTACTTCCTGTCACAACTATTAAAAAGAATCAACTTTGCCAAAACTCCCAATTTAATTCAGTACGTCCTTTCAAACTAAAGTGAAGTAATTTTCCACATTTTTTAAAGTTTTCAGCATTTCAAAATAGCTTTTCAATGTGACTTTGATTTTGGATAATACCTGGAAACAAGATTTATTGTACATATACATCGCGAGGAAGTATACTTTTGAATTGGAAGAGATTGATATAAAAAGGTGTTCTATAAAGTTCTGTAAAAATACTTCAAAAATAATTATAAACGATACTGTTTGTTGATAGCCTTTAAGGTAAATTTATTTAATATTTTCACTTGTTCTTATTTATGTATAACTTATTGTAAACCGTCTCTAGGAAATTGCATTAACTTTAGCTTTTATCTTTTCGTTCTTGTTACTAATAGGGGCTTTAAGAATGCTCATACTGCACAGCTAATGTTGAAACGAGCTCAGAAAATGAAATCCAAGAAAGCAGAGGCTAAAAAATTGCTGGGTATGTTTACTTTCCCCCCTGCAAATTGGCAGTCATCCAGTAGGACTTTCTGAAGGGCAAAGAATTGGGTTCCATTCATATATTATTTCAAGATAAGTGTTAACCATTTCATCCGCCACAGTGTATTATTCTTAAATCAAATGTATATGTGTTTATTGTTTTGATATGCTGTGAGCATATCTTTTGTGTGTAATTAGTTTTATCATAACCATAGGTTGTTATCTTACTTGCATGTTAATTCAGAATTATTATTCAAATGCACAATATTTGGTGCGACATTGATGCTGTACATTTTATGAGACAGTTGGTGTCTCATCTGCCACTTGATCAAAAGGTTTTGTTTTCCTTTTGGTCAGCAAGGATTGGAAAGCTGAAGCAATTCTACAATAGCAACCAATTCCCACTAGCTTTTCCCTTTCACTCTATTCTAAGCCGACCTTTTGTTCAATTATTCTTGCCAGTTGGGTATTTACTATCTTTTCTGATCTTCTCCTTTCTGACCCTAAATGATCTGTTCTTAATAAGGATGTTACTTTCATCTCCCTATGTCCAATGTCAAGGAATTTCAAGATCAACATAATCTATGATTTAGTGATGCCTTTGTTTCAAATTGTGTTTTTCACTCAAGAAGCACCCTTCCTCCATGTTGTGTCACCAGCATTTTTAATAATATTGGACCCTTTCCTTGTAGTACCCGGTCTTGATTATTATTGAGAATTCCATGCTCTTTTCTTTCTTTGGGCTTGAGCTTCATCATTCTCTCAATGCCAACAGGGGTATTACTATAACTAAATCCATTGATGAAGTGGGCAATTGCTTTTGAATGGCAAAACAATCATTAAATAAGCTGAAGACAGCTATCTGACTCATTTTCATACTTTCTACTGTAAAACACTAAACTATTAATTACCAATTTGTTACTGATCTAATATTTTACAGCTTATTTCCTCCAATCTCATTGTTTTTCCAACTCTGCAAGATCAATTTATTATACCTCCGTAAAATATGTAGAAACAAGACTAAAAGTAATAAAAAAGCAAAATACTGATGCTGGAATCAAATGGTGAACACTGGAGAAATTCAGCAGGTCAGACAGCAACAGTGGATAAAGAAATAGAGTTAATGCTTCAAGTCTGGTATGACTCGTCTTCAGAATCTTCAGAGACTTCCTATCAGAAAGATGTTGTGAAACTTGAAAGGGTTCAGAAAAGATTTACAAGGATGTTGCCAAGGTTGGAGGATCTGAGCTACAGGGAGAGGTTGAACAGGCTGGGGCTGTTTTCCCTGGAGCGTCGGAGGCTGAGGGGTGACCTTATAGAGGTTTACAAAACTATGAGGGGCATGGATAGGATAAATAGACAAAGTATTTTCCCTGGAGTTGGGGAGTCCAGAACTAGAGGGCATAGGTTTAGAGTGAGAGGGGAAAGATATAAAAGAGACCGAAGGGGCAACTTTTTCACGCAGAGGGTGGTATGTGTATGGAATGAGCTGCCAGAGGGTGTGGTCGAGGCTGGTACAGCTGCAACATTTAAGAGGCATTTGGATGGGTATATGAATAGGAAGGGTTTGAAGGGATATCTGCCGGGTGCTGGCAGGTGGGACTAGATTGGGTTGGGATATCTGGTCGGCATGGACAGGTTGGGCCGAAGGGTCTGTTTCCATGCTGTACATCTCTATGACTCTATGACTTGCTTGATTGATTGTTTCAGCCTGCTCTTGTCCCATTCTCTGATCTCCCATTTTACTGCCCATCCCCACTCTCTACCCTATCTACCTAATTCCTTATACTTCAGTGATGGTTTCAGTTTGTTCAACCCTAATCATCTCTGTTTCATTGAAGATATTTCCTGTGCACTTCTTTTTTTTCTCTGAGCTGTCCACTTCATTCTTGAAAGGAAGCCCATGGATTAACATCTTCCCCCACCTGCCTGAACTTGTTCTCATCCAGAAAGACACTTTTCCACAGTTTGGAATTTGCAATGGTACCTTCTAAGTCTGTCATTTAATAAGTCATGTGAAATGTTCTTCAGTCATGTTTAAGCTCCATCTTGAATTATCCTTGTGATAAGGAGTTCCATGTCACTGTTTCAAAGTAGAAAAGGGAGTTATTCATGGTTTCCTAATCTATATTTATCCCACAATCAGCAGAACTTCTAAAAAGTTAGTTATGATCACTGTGACAGCTTGCAATAAGCAAATTAGCTGCTTTGTTTCCTGCTTTACAATAGCTACTGCAATTCAAAAGTGCTTTAAAGGCTAGAAAATCTTTTAGACTTCTTGTGCTCATACCTAGTGATAGAGGAATGAAATGTTCTACTTTCATCTAATTTTTTTCAATCTGGACTTCCAATTTTGATCCATATGTGACATTTTATTGTTTCTCTGCTCCCAAATTTTACAACAAGGGTGCAAGTTACAATTGTGAAACTGCACTGGTAATACCCAGTCTTCCAAGGCCAATTTAAGCTGGATATCCAGGCTCTCAGCATGCTGCATTTGTATATATTACAAGCTACATTTTTAGTACACAAGGTCCTCTTCTTTGTACACAGAAGAAACATATACATATTCTATGCCTGTTTCAATTCAAAATAGATGGCAGCCATTCTCTGGTTCATTTCTCAGGGCAATGGATTAATCAGCAGAATTAACTTGCCTTAATTAAAAAATTAAGCAAAACTTAGCAGTTATCAGTCTGTCATTATTAATTTATGCATCACCCATTGCAATTTCCCTACCAATTGGAGCCCACTTTTCATCCGGTGCTCTCAAATAGCGTAGATGTTGCTTTCCTTTCACATTAGTGTTTCTTGCAAATTGTCCTGATAAGTGCAAGATGAAAAGCTTCAATAAAATGTCTTTTTTTTAATCAGCAATACTCAAAAATAGCTTGCATAAGACCAGATATTAAATTGATGGATACTTTCCAAGATGGCCCAGCAGAGTTTCCACATTGCATCTCATACTTTCTTGATGTGCCCCATGAGGCTGACTTTCATCAGTCTCAGAATATTCAGGAAAGGGAGGAAAAAGTAGCTGGCAAAGAATTTCTTTCCTAGTCACTCAACTATGCCTTTTGGCAGTCTGCCCATTGACAGTATCCATAGATCTGTCATTGTATTGGCGCCATTCTGCTTTCTGAGTAAGAAGGCTGAGAATATAAAACAAAAATGAACAAAACTAAACCTTCAAAATGGGAATTGCAAACGTCAAAACAGTACATCAATGCTTCTTAGTTCAATTGTCATGCTTCAATCAGGAAAATGCGTTTAAAATCTTGAACATTTTGTTGCTAGTTATTTTTTATGATAAAAATCCATCCATTAATAGCAGTAATATTCTATGCATCTTCCGTGCACCATAATCAGAAGGTTTCACTGCATGCATCTTCCAAACTCACACCCAGAAGGATAGGGGCAGCAAATACATGGAAACATCACACCTGCAAATTCCTCTCGGAGGCATTCACTATCCTGACTTGGAAACACATCACACTTACTTCAGTGTTGCTGGGTCAAACTCCTGGAACTCCCTCCCCAAGTGGATTTATGTGTCTAACTACAACAAATGGATTGGAACAGTTCAAAAAGGTAGCTTAACACCACCTACTCAAAGGCAACTAGGGATGAGTGATAAATGCTGGCTCAGCCCAGCATTCCATTAATGAATAACATAAATTATTTTACAACCTATTTTTCAAATCTACCTGTGCAGAGATGTTATTACTCACGCTGGAGTAGGTGAGTAACCTGTATTCCAATTGGCTACACCTGTTACAGTGTAGGCCATATCTGCAATCCTTGATACACTTAGAATTATGATTTTGTTTTATTGACACATTTCTCAAGGATAGGGATACAGGAGCACGGGAAAAGTTTATAATGTTATCATTCATGGCACCATCTTTGGTACAAGGTACCTAGGTGGAAAATCATTGGTACAAAGGAGTAAAATTCAAAAAGAAAAATTCAACATTAGAGTTCTTATCAGTACAAAGTAGTAGATAAAGAAATAAAGTTAAAAGTTCAAATTACAGTCCTTCTTTATCCATGGCCTGTATTTGCTCTGTGCTGGGCTTATCCCACAAGGTCTTGCAGTCCCCATAAGGGCTCAATCTTTCCTCCACACTGTTGAGCAAGAGAGCTCCAGTAGATGTGCCATGCCTCCACCAGTAGGTGATTACATTGAGGAAGGGCAATTGGATCATTCAAAAAAATCCTTGTCTAGAAAAAGGGTGTATGTGGTGACAGAAGAGCTCATAGAAAGAAAGGGTGGACTTAACATCCTTCTATAAGTACGGTAACTAGAACTGTACACAACTCCAGATGTGGCCTCACCAATGCCCTGTTTAACTGATGCATTACCTCTCTATTTTAGAGTTCACTTTAAAATAAGCCATCACCCATGTAAGAAGGGCATTAGGCCATCTGAGGATGAGTGTTTTTGGAGATTTTTCTGAAAGGACAGTAGGGGCAGATCAGCCGTGATCTTATTGAATAGTGGAGTAGGCTTAAGGAATTGAGGGATCTGCCTCTGCACGAACTGGTATACAGCTAGGCCAAAATGCCAGCCTCGTGCTGTGTATAATATGTAAGCAAAGGTTCATGATCTTTGAGCCATCCATGTGTTCAAATCCATGTTACATTTCAACAAAGACAAACATAACGATGTAACTAATCAGACATTAATAAATTCACTTCTTTAAATTCAAACTTCTGATAACAATTTTTCTAAAGCTTATTGTAGCTGTTTTTCTTCTATGTTGTACATTGTAATGCAATCAGTCATTACCAGATCCCTCGTTCTTTAAAAGTATGTAATTTTTCCACATGTAGGAAATAATTATGAAGCAATTAACAAAAAAAGTTATTAATCTTTATATTCCATGTTCTCATCATAATACAAGATATATTTCTTCAAGGACATCTAATCATTTTATTTTAGAAATCTCTTTTCTTACCAAGATTTCCTTCCACACTATGGAGATCAATTCTCACCCGTTTCTTTACAACACTCTTTGTTGAATGAGCATTGTCCCAAAGAGAACCATTATACATTTTTCTTTGATTTCCTTGGGATATTATGTAAGGACACTCCCATATCTGTTGCTTTCAGTCTTGCCATTATTTCAGCAGCTAAGGTGGTTTTCACTACCCATATTTTTTTGGATTCCCTTGCCAATGGAAAACATTTGTTAATCTTTCACCAAATGTGATAAACCCTGTCATTCGAGAATATCCTTTTGGAAGATTGCCATGTGAAGCATCACTAATAATGACTAACTTAAACATATGAATTAAAAACAAATAATTACTTAAATGGAAAATGACTGCAGAATTCTGAGGTGCAGAGAGATCTAGGTTTTCTAGTGCGTTAGTCACAAGCACTTAGCATGCAGATACAGCATATAATCAGGAAGGCTAATAGGATGTTAGCTTTTATTAGGATAGAAATTTAACATTAAAAAACTGATCTTATGCTTCAGTTATGCAGCATATTGATCAGATTATATATCATATTCTATGCACAGTTTTGATCTTCTGACTTATGGAGGCTGTTCAAAGGAGGCTTATGAGATTGGCAATTGGAATGAACATTTTATCTTCTGAGGACAGGCTGTGCTCATTTCTACTGGAATTTAGAAAGATGAGGAGCATTTTGATTGAAGCATTTGAGATCCTGAATGGTTTTGATGAGATAAATGGGGAATGATAGTTGCAGTGTCTTTGGAACTCTTTCTGAAAGGATGGTGAAAGTGGTAGCTAAAGGAGTTTCTGAAATTACGAGAATTGATAGCATCCTTTGTCTGCAGGATTCAGAGTCTCGCATGGTATATTACTTGCCTGGTGCGAGGGTGAGGGACATCTCTGACCAGTTTGAAAAGATATTGGAGAGGGAGGGGAAGGATTCAGTTGTTGTGGCCTATGTCAAGACAAAATCAGAAGCAATACTAGGAAAGAGGACCTGTTTAGAGATTATCAGAAAATAGGAGCTAAATTAGAGAACAGGTTATAATCTTCGGATTACAACCCAACCCACATGCAAATTGGCATAGGGCCATGATAATACAGAAAGTAAACATGTGGCTAAAAGAGTGGTGCAGGAAAGAGGGGTTCCTTTTCATGGAGCACTGGCATCAGTATTGGAACAGGAGGGATCTGTACATTGGGATGGTCTCCATCTGAATTGAGCTGGGACTAATGTTCTAGCAAAAAGGGTAAAGAGGGTGGTCAACAAGAGTTTAAACTAAAAAGTAGTGGGGGAAAGGGAAGTGTAAAATGCCAAGAAGTATAATGGCCAGTGGGATACAAAGCAGCAGGTCAACTTTTTAGGATATGATAAAAGATTGTGTGACTTTGGTTGTGTGATATGATTGTGTGACTTTGGAACCTTCTACTTCAGACAGCAGACAATGGGTATTCTTTGAATAGTTTTCAGACAGGGGTGGATAGATCTTTGTTAGTGAATCAACAAAGGAACACAAACGGATCAACCATGACCTATTGAATGATAGTTGAAACTTTATTGCTGGAACAGCACAGCAGGTCAGGCAGCATCCAGGGAACAGGAGATTCGACGTTTCGGGCACAGGCCCTTCTTCAGGAATGAGCAGAGAGTGTTCAGCAGGAGAAGATAAAAGGTAGGGAGGAGGGACTTGGAGGAGGGGCGTTGGAAATGTCCAACGCCCCTCCTCCAAGTCCCTCCTCCCTACCTTTTATCTTCTCCTGCTGAACACTCTCTGCTCATTCCTGAAGAAGGGCCTGTGCCCGAAACGTCGAATCTCCTGTTCCCTGGATGCTGCCTGACCTGCTGTGCTGTTCCAGCAATAAAGTTTCAACTTTGATCTCCAGCATCTGCAGACCTCACTTTCTCCTATTGAATGATAGAACAGGTTTGAAGGGCTGACTGAAATAATTCTGCTCTTAATTTGTATGTTTGTAAATATTTTGGATTACCTCCCAGTTAAAAACCTGCGTACACCTTTATCGGAATTTAATTTCTTTAATGTTGTATCTGTTCTCAAAACCTGCTCAACCATAGCATATTTTAACATGATACTCCATTTCATTGGTGACAACCAAGACTGAGTCTGATTGTTCAGTTGAATTGGTTGTGCAGTCAAACTTCTTAACTGGTCAGTCACTACCTTGCATGCAGGCTCCTTTTATTGTGAGGACTTGGCCCTATTTATTGGAATGTGGTTGACCTGCTCAAATAAGATTGTTGATCCAAATTCACTTTTGACTTGTTCTGCTTGAAATTTAATCTTTCATATTTCAAGCCCTCTGAAGCTTGACCACCAATCTTAAACCCCTTACTTATTCAGTTTTTCATGCATTGCTCAAATTCCGCAGAAGCTGGGTCTATGCGTGTTTGACATAATATCACAGTCCTATAACCTATAGACTACCATTGAAGAGGTTTTTGTTTTTTGGAAATAGGCTGTTAAATTCCATTATAGAATATCCATCCTGATTTCTAATTTATCTAAGTCTGACAGTGCCTCATATGTATTTAATAGATGATTTTATTAACATAAGTTTTTGCCCATAAATTTTAATAGTTTATCCAAATTTCCTCAGTGTCTTTAGGCTCTACGTTTGAAAATGCTTTATATCTGACTCTGCTTTAATCAGGAAGCAATGGTGTCAAGGCCATACCCTTTGTTCATATATCCACTTCATTTTTGCATTGTTCATAAGGTTCAGAACATTGGTGGAAAATTGCATCCTGACACTTGACATTGGATTCCAGCTATTCTTTTCAAATGTAACTCAAATTACAATCTTCTATCTGCGAGGCACTCTAGGACTGAATTTTCCCAGGCCACGAATGACCTGAACCTGAGCATTAGCTAGATGTTTGGGAAAATACGGTGAGAATGGAAAAAAGAGATTTTTGATGATGAGATAAAAAAAGTTGGATTTTTCCACCCAAGGTTTTAACAGCTAGATGGATCCTGCTAGTGAGCAGCAAGGACTGGCATGCATTAACATCTCATTATTACCTAACATCACCCCATTTAGATACAAGTTGCTATTTTCCCCAACAGCAGGAGAAACTGGATGGTGCCAATTCCTGACACAAAGGTCAAAGTGGTTACTGGGCAGGTAGAGCTCACTGGTACTTTCCCAATCTTGGCCAGCATTCCTTAATGTCTCAGGACACAATGGGCATACATCACCCATACATTCCATCCATGAAGGCTGACATCAGCCTAGCACAGTGTCAACACATGGCACATGTCCAACTCATCTATAATATAGTTCATTACCTTGATACTGCACTTTGGAGCATACCGACACCTTAAATTGAAATGAAACTGTGAAGGGCTATTCCTATTTGGCAGCATTTGGTCTGGTGCACAGCTGTGCATTAAATATGGCAAGCACTTCTGCCTCTAGTGAGCACAAGAAGATGATGTACAGTTAACGAGGGAAGCTTCATTAAATTGTGAAGGGAAACTCTCAAACTCATGAAGAGAAATCCTTTAAAAAACTCCTTGAAACTGATACTTTGCCAAATCTTGATAAATTCAATCCATAGTTCCAATCTTCACCTTGAGGCAACTATGCTCTGCTACTAATGTCAAATGGATCCAAGCCAGTCGGTGAGACAGAAAAATAAGACAGTTTTCTTTGTGGATAAAGTTTACTAACTACTCAGTCTTGCAGCTCTTTCCTCAAGCTACAGATACATTCTCACTAGTGCTCAGACAATTGATAGGCATCTGTTACTACTTAATCTTAATTAAAGACATTAACAAGCTTAACAATGTGATTAACCAGACGTTACCATACACCTTGGTTTACCTGCCTGGGTCACTCCTGTTCAGAATATCCACTTTTACAATTAAATTTCAAATGCTGAGTTACATTATGCTATTGAAAGTGTTAACATGGCTCTTGAGAGACAGATAAAACAAAAATATGAGGATGAATGTTGAACAAATGTGCCCTGTAAATTAAGGAAAGGAGTGGTGGGAGTAATTGCCAGCTTTGCAAGAAACTGGATGGGAAAAGAAAACAGTATTATGATTTAAAGTAAGAAGTGGTTTAAATTATATGCTGAAACTTATGTTCAAAGTCAGGGCCCTTTTTAAAATTGCTCTTGTAATTAATTTGTAGCCCTGTCAACTTCAGCACATTTTTAATACCCTGCTATATGAATCACTTAGTCATGCTGAAGTTCAGACTCTGATGATTTTCTCCTGTTCATGCCCCAGATCCAGTTGTGCGACTGGCCTTGTTCAAGAATAAGAAAAATAAATATTCCCCTGTGAAGCCAAAGAAGAAGGCATGTGATCGTGTGGAATATTTCAGAGGTAAAAGACACTGCTAGTGTAACACCAATGTTTTGACAGCCAGTTTTCAGGTGAAGCATTTATTTTGCTTGGTCCTTGATGATGTGTGTTGTATGAATTATCCTTGGGCAGCGTGTAAAATAGACCTTATGTATTGACCACCTGGTGTATTCCCCACCCGGTGCTCACTTCTATTGAAGTCTATTGGTGTTATTTAGTATCAATCCATTTAAAAGCTTCAGTAGATGCAGTGTGATGCTACAATGAAGGGATCTCTCGGACCAGGCATTCATTATGTGGGTGATGGTCTGACTTGCATGGTGCCAGCCGCAATTTTAGCTGTTCTGCGTCTTCTATTCGTAGAGCAATAGGCCTCCTCTTCCTTGAACCACCCTCAAGTGGTTGAGAATTGCCCAGATTTTCTGTGGAACGTTGAAACCTGGGACTTCACCACTCATACCAATAGCCAGTTTGCATTTGGTCGTGTTTTCAGTTAACCAGAAGGTGTGACATCAAGAGGTGGCATTGTCGTCAGTTTGTAGCGAACGGAGTGTGTTCCAGTTGGACTGTGGAATTTCAGACCAGTGCATGGATCAGTGAAAGTGCTTTGTAAACAATCAGTCAAAAGCCTTCTTGCAGTGTTTTCTTTGAAAACATCAGGGTTTGGTGTATGCGAGCACAAGATGCCATATGATAGTCTGGTCTTTAAAATTCCAGAAATAACCCTCATGACACTTTGGGGAGGGATAGATACCACGTTCATCTGGTGACCCCTGTTGTTGTGTGGACCAGGGTAATTGAAGCAGTGGGTAGCATATTGACTCTGCTTTCAGAGGTAGTAATCTCCAGTTTTCTGAGGCAAGTCAACTTTCATGTTAACTTGGCTGCAGTATTCTGGAGGTGCTGCTGGTTGTTCAATGTGCAATTAAGAATAATGACCGTGTGAATGACTGGTCAGCCATAGAACTGGACATGAATTCCTTCCCTTGCCTTTAAATTGTTTAGCTGGAAAGCTGACTCATTTGTCTAAGAATTTTCTGGTTTTCATCAAACTTTAGTCATTCACCTCCTCATTCTCTTGGCTACCAATAATCTGACATTCAATGGCACTACCAACATGGAAACTCTCCCATTAAAGGGGTTACCATTGACTGGAACTGAACTGGGTTAGCCAAACAAATGCAGTGACTACAACAGTACAGGGACTAGGAACTTGCAGCCAGTAGTTCATCTCCTAATTCCTTAAAGCATGTCGGTCATCTACAAGGCATAAGTCTAGAATCTGATGTGATACTGTCCAATTGCCAGAATGAGTGCAGCCCTGACAATGCTCAAGAAGGGTTGACACCAACCAGAAAAATGCAGCCTGCTTGATTGGCACTGCATCCACAAACATTCACTCCCTCCACCACCAACTCCCAGTAGCAGCTTTGTGTACCATTTCCAAGGTGCACTGCAGAAATTCGCCAACGATCCTTAAACAGTACCTTCCACATCCACAACTGCTAACATCTAGAACAAATATATGGGATCACCAACCCCTGAAAGCTCTCCTCCAAGCTAATAACCTATTATGACTTGACAATATAATGCCATTCGTCCACTGTCACTGGGTCGAAATCCAGGCACTCCCTCCCTGTTGGCTTTGTGGGTCTAACTACAGTACATGTACTGCAGCGTTTTGAAAAGGCAGCTCACCACCACCTTCTAAAAGGCAATCAGGCATGGACAACAAATGCTGGTCCAACCTGCAAAGCCCATATCCCAAGAATAAATTTAGTAAAATTGAAGATTTCTTTTAAAAAAAAGTGATAGTATGCAACTGGAAATACCCTATACTTAAAAATGAATTGTTTTCTTTCTACGTAGATGTTCATAGTACATTGCTGTTTAAGAATTTGGGTTCTAAAGTTGAGGAAAGGTAGATTTTAGTTTGCAGTTCTGTGAAGGTCTAAATTTAATTTTAAGTTCAGTGAGTCATTTTCAAGTCAGTTCAAAGCAGCATTGAGAAGTCACATAAATTTAGTAAGCCACACAGGAAGTTAATTGCTAAGGTCATTGTCAACTTGACTTTCATGACCTCCAAAGAGGAGTAGGGTGTCATTAGAAGCAGGTTGATGCAGACAGAAGTTACCAATAACACTGAGGTGCTGTTAAAATAAGGAAGGTGAAAAAGAGCAAGCAAAAACCGATATAAAATTGGTATAATTGTAATTAAACTAGCTATACTAAAGGTGATTGTTGGAAATTAAATGGGAGACCTATTGCACCAGTAGACTGCTTAAGGGTGTGTCAGGAAAGGAACGGGGAATTGAATATTAAAATTGTAGCAGTGATATAGGTGGAGCATGCTCCCTTTTAACCTTTTACGAAGGAAAGGTCAGGGCATTCAAGTAAATTCTTCCTCGAGTCTTACTAAAGAGAATTGGACTGCTGAAGGTTCTGGATATTTTCTTTCAAAGGCTGACATGCTTAGCCCAGCTTCTGTAATAGAAATGCAACAAAAAGATCCTGAATTGGGAAAGTCATTCCAAGCAGACTATCTCAGAAATTAAATCAGAATCAACACCTGAGTGTTAATGAGGAACAAGAGGCCACCTCATATTCCAGCCAGTGAGGAGTAGGAAGTAGCCTGTTAGGTGATAATCATAGTCATAGAGGTCGACAGCACCAAAAAGGTCTTTCAACCCATCGAAACCGATCCGAAACAACAATTCACAGCATCACTATAGTGTTAAAGCCGTTTGAGTCTATACTGACTCTCTGAAGGGCATCCCATCCAGATCCACCACTCCACCCCACCCTATCTCTGTAACCCTGCATTTCCCATGGCTAATCCACTTGGCCTACAGATCCCTAGACACAATGGGCAATTTAGCATGGCCAATCCATCTAACTTCTAATCACTTTTTACAGCACTTGGTCCAAAACCTTAATTTGCAAATATATACACCTAATTACTACTTCAATGTTATGAATTTCTGCCTCTTACCACCCTTACCAACAATGAGTTTCAGATTCCCATCATCATCTACGTGAAATATTTTTTTTCTTACATCCACTTTAAAATCCTACCCCTTTCCCTTAAATCTATACCCATGGTCATTGATTCCTCCACAAGGGCAAAAGTTTCTTCCTGTTTACCCTGCCTATATTCCTCAAAATGTTATATATTTTAATTATGACCCCCTCTCAGTCTGCTCTGCTCCAAGGAAAAGGAGCTCCAGTCTGTCAAATTTCTCTTCATAACTAAAACTTTCCAGTCCAAGCAATATTCTGGTAAACTTCCTCTGTACCTTCCACAGTGCAATAATATCCGTCCTATAATGTGGATTTCAGAACTGTAAAGAATATTCCAGATGTAGAATTTAAGTTTTTAATAGTTGCAGCATAACCTACTCGCACTTAGAGTCATAGAGATGTACAGCATGGAAACAGACCATTCGGTCCAACTTATCCATGCTGGCCAGATATCCCAACCTTGCCAGCACCCGGCCCATATCCCTCCAAATCCTTCCTATTCATATACCCATCCAGATGTATTGTAAATGTTGCAATTGTACTAGTCTCCACCACTTCCTCTGGCAGCTCATTCCTACATGTACCACCCTCTGCAAGAAAACGTTGCCCCTTCGGTGTCTTTTATATCTTTCCTCTTTCACCCTAAACCTATGCACTCTAGTTCTGGACTCCCCGACCTCAGGGAAAAGACTTTGTCTATTTATCCTATCCATGCCCCTCATGATTTTACAAACTTCCCAACTCCTGTACTCGATGCACTGACCAATAAACGCGAGAATACCAAACCCCTTCTTCACTATCCTGTCTAACTGCAACTCTACTTTCAAGGAACTATGAACCTGCATCCAATGTCTCTTTGTTCAGCAACATGCCCTAGGACCTTACCATTATGTATATAAGTTCTGTCCTGCTTTGCCTTTCCAAAATGCAGCACCTCACATTTATCTGAATTAAACTCCATCTGTCACTCTTCGGCCCATTGGCCCATCTGATCAAGATCCCATTGCTGTCTGAGGTAACCTTCTTTGCTGTCCACTACACCTCCAGTTTTGGTGTCATCTGCAAACTTACTCATTATACCTCCTGTGCTCACATCCATATCATTTGTATAAATGATGAAAATCAGTGGACCCAGCACTGATCTGTGTGGCACACCACTGGTCACAGGCCTCCAGTCTGAAAAGCAACCCTCCACCACCACCCTGTTTCTCCTACCTTTCAGCCAGTTCTGTATCCAAATGGCTAGTTCTCCTTGTATTCTATGCGATTACTGAAGTCCATATAGATCATGTCCACCACTCTGCCCTCATCAATCCTCTTCAATACTTCTTCTAAAAAATGCAATTAAGTTAATGAGACACACTTTCACATGTACAAAGCCATGCTGACTGTTCCTAATCAGTCATTGCCTTTCCAAATACATGTAAGTCTTGTCCCTCACCATCCCCTCCAATAACTTGCTCACCTCTGATGTCAGACTCACCAGTCTTTCGTTCTCTGGCTTTCCTTACCACCTTTCTTAAATAGTGCCAACATTTTAGTCAAACTTCTAGTCTTTCAGCACCTCACCTGTGGCTATCGACGATACAGATATCTCAGCAAACAGCCTGGCAATCATTTCCTGAGCATCCCGCAGAGTTCTAGGGTACACCTGATCAAGTCCTGGGGAATTATCCAGCTTTATGCATTTTAAAACAACTAGCACCACCTCCTCAGTAATATGGACATTTTTCAAAATTTATGTACTTCCCAAGTTCTCTAGCTTCCATATCCATCTCCACAGCAAACACAAATATAAAATACTTATTTAGTATCTCCCCTAACTCCTCCAGTTCCACACATGGCTGGTTTTGCTGATCTTTAAGGGACTCTCTTCTCTCCCTAGTTAATGTATTTATAGTAAGGAGGTGCCAGTGTTGGACTGGGATGGACAAAGTTAAAAATCACACAACACCAGGTTACCATCCAATTTGGAAGTACTAGCTTTCAGAGCGCTGTTCCTTCATTAAGAAGCAGGTCAGTTTCTCTGTCATCCAGCATTCCCTCCACCCACCAGCTTTGCCCTTCACCCTAACAGGAACATACTGTCTCTAGACTTTGGTTATCTCATTTTGAAAGCTTCCCACTTTCCAGCCATCCCTTTACCTGCGACTGTCCGCCCCCAATCAACTTTCGAAAGTTCTTGCCCAATATTGTCAAAATTGGCTTTCCTCCAATTTAGAACTTTAACATTTAGATCCAGTCTATCCTTTTCCATCACAACATTAGCCTTTGTGAATTTGGAATTTATTCAGAGTGAAGGCTTGTTAACAAGCAAATATGGAGAAAAATGAATGCCTTGATCAAAAGTAAGGTGGGTAGAATATAATTGTTTTGGAAAGCCCTTTTTATATTTAATATAAATTTATTGTTGCTGTCAAAATAAAATCAGAATAAATGGAAATAGTGGTGAGGAAATTATAACAAAAAGGAAAGTGCCTCTTGAAGATTTCTTTGCATTTTTTATTGGCAGGATATGACAATGAAAGTTTGTAATATATTCTTGTTAAGCAGAAGAAAAGAGGATTTTAGTTTTCAGCTCTGAAGGCAGAAAATCACTTTGAGTAATGGTTTAGTTGCATGACAAGCAAGCCACATGCAGAGGTAATTGCTAAGGTGTTTACTGACTTGTACTTTACAACTACTAGAGGGAGAGGATGCCAGAAGCAGGTTCCTGCAGAGAGAAAAGATTCAAAACAGCCACAGTGCTGTTATTAGTAGCTTCCAAACATCCAAGGCTGAGAATAAATTCTGAATTATTTCAAAGTGAATGAGAAGATAGCGCCAGATGTACCCACAAGACTTTTGAAGACATGACTTTAGATAACCCGGAGGTTTGTTAGCTCAGTTGGCTGGACAGCTGATCTGCAATGCAGAGTCACTGCAATAGCATGGGTTAAATTCCTGCACCACAGAGTCATAGTCATAGAGATGTACATGCTAATGTTATTGTGAAGATCTGCCTTCTCAACTTCACCCATGACCTGAGGCATAGCAAGCCTTAGATTAAACCACCATCAGTCGTCTCTGTGTAATTAGAGAGCATCCTTATGATCCTGTACTAAAACACTTTACTTTAATACACTCAAACTCTTCACTACTGCTTACATGGCAAATGGACTGCATGTGCTTCAACCAAAATAGTTGCATCTAAAATCCAAGAGGAACAGATGAAAAGATCTAACGCTGCCTCCAGTGTGCTAGCACAGCCTTCAGCCACCCGAGGAAAAGGGTGTTCAAGGAGAAGAACATCGAATTCGACGCCAAGATCATGGTAAACGTGGCTGTTCTGGTTCCTGCCCTCCTACATGGCTCTGAGACAAAGCACTGGAGTAGTACCACCAACACTGTCTGCGTAAGGTCCTGCGAATCCGCTGGGAAGAAAGCATCCTCAACCAGGCCAACATCCCCAGCATCGAGGTAATGACTAGCCTTGATCAGTTCCAATTGGCTGGGCCCATAATCTACATGACAGACACCAGATTCCCCAAGCAGGTGCTGTTCTCCCAGCTCCGTAATGGCAGGCGAGCCCCAGGTAGACAGAGGAAACGCTTCAGCGATACCCACAACGCCTCACTGGCGAAGTGCGGCATTCCAACAGACCCCTCGGAATCACTGGCCCAAGACCGTCCAAAGTGGAGGAGGAGCATCCAGGAAGGCATTGAGCACTTCAAGACTTGCTGTCAGGAAAAAGCGGAAGGCAGGTGAAGGCAAGGAGTGCGCTGCCACACCAGTACCCCACCCACCTCTTCCGCAACCATCTTCTGTCCAAAGTGTAAAAGAGCCAGTGCAAGTCGCATCGATCTGTACAGCCACCTACAGTCTCACCCCGAGAGTGGAAGAGAGTCAACCTGGTCTGCAAGAGATTGTCAATGATGATGATTGAACAAATTGGCCCAGCATATCCCCCACTCTACTATCACTGTCAAGCCAGGAGATCAACTCTTCTAAGTGGAGAGCTCAGGCGGGCATGCTAACAGGGTATAGCAGGCATACATAATAATGAAGTGTCAACTTAATCAAGCATACAGCATAAACAGCAAGAGATTGTGTTTTGTGATTCTACAATTAAAGTATCAGAATGTGGGCACACAACGAAGGCCAGTACTTAGCTCATTTTGAAATAGTGGGCAGCTAGGTTTTAAGTACAGCATTGATGGCATGAACAGCCCAAATTCCTGATAGTGGTGGGCATTTCTGTCTCTACTGCCACCTAATTGCACGAGCAAGATGCCATAGATCCCAGATGCATATTAATAAGACGAACAGTGGAAGATTACATAAGAAAAGACAGTGAGAGTCGTGAAAGCAAGCTCTCCATGAAATGCCACTATAACAGTTAGCCTAGAAATCGGAAAATTCAATTCTTCATTTTTATAATTAATCTTTTTTTTAATTAAAGAAACATGGTGATGGATCTCTACATTCTGAACCTTACATAGGTGACACATTTCACTGGTCAGATCAGTAACTACACACAACATTTAATGGGACTAGAGAAAAACAGATATTCCTCCAACCTCTGTCTTAACAGTTCAAAAAACTGCCTCATGTATCTGGATGCTTATCTGTCCTTTTTCTTAATTCACTTGTGGGAAGTGGGCATTACTGGCTGCTCCTTATTTATTGTCCATCCCTAGTTGCCTTTGACAAGGTGATGGTAAGCTGCCTTTTTGAACTGCTGCAGTCCATGTGTTGTAGATTGACTCACAATTGCCTAAGGGAGGGAATTCCAGGATTTCGACCAAGTGAAGTGAAGGAACAGCAATACATTTCCAAGTCAGGATGGTGAGTAGCTTGGAGGGTAACGTGCAGCTGACCATGTTCCCAACTGTCTGCTGCTCTTTTCCTAAGTAATCAGTGATTTGGTAGGTGCTAATGAAGGAACCTTGAAGAGGCTATGCAGTGTATCTTGTTGATGGTTATATACCGCTACTCAAGTGTGTGATTGTAGAAAGTGGAATAAGAGATAACAATCAAGCAATCTGCTTTCACCTGGACAGTACCAAGCTTCTTGACTGTTGTCAGAGTTGCACTCATCCAGGCAAGTGGAGATTATTCCATTGCATTCTTGTATTGTACCTTGTAGGTGTTGGAATAGCTTTTGAGAATCAGTTGATTCATGTCACAGAATCACAGCCTCACACCAGCTCCCGCGTATCCACAGTGCTTAGCTCCCGTGTATCCAGTGTTTAGCTGCCTAATGAAGGAGCAGCGCTTCGAAAATTGGTGCTTCCAAATAAACCTGTTGGATTATAACTTGGTGTTGTGTGATTTTTAACTTTGTCCACCCCAGTCCAACACCGGCTCCTCCACATCATATCTCCTGTTGGACATGTCATTTGTGTGGCTTAAATTTATTGAATATGTACTTCTCTATTGAATAAATTTGATATTTTTGTACGGTAGCTAACATTAATGGCACTTCCATTGTACCCAAGAGCTCAGCTCCAGCAGGAGTGTGGAAGAATAAGCATGAAATGAGATCACATCAGTCATAGAGTCATACAGCACAAAAACAGACCCTTCAGTCCAACTCATCCGTCCTGACCAGATATCCCAATCTGACTTCGTCCAATTTGCCAGCATTTGGTCCATATCCCTCACAACCCTTCCTATTCATATACCCATCCAGATGCCTATTAAATGTTGTGACTGTACCCACCTCCACCACTTCCTCTGGCAGCTTCTTCCATACACATGCCACTGTCTGCATGATAAAGTTACCCCTCAGGTCTTTTATAAATCTTTCCCCTAACTGTTAATCCATGACCTCTAGTTTTGGACTCCCCCCACCCTAAGAAAAAGATCCTGCCTCGTCACCCTATCCATGCCCCTCATGATTTTATAAGCCTCTATAATATCACCCCGCAGCCTCCGACGCTCCAGAGAAAAATGCCCCATCCTATTCAGCCTCTTCCTATAACGTAAGCCCTCCAGTCCTGGCAAAACCTTATAAATTTTTTCTGCACCCTGTCAATGTTTATATTTCTTTACTTTTTCAGCCCAGGCTTTTTCTGGTTGTTTGTCTTTGTTTTAAAATTGGATTGTGGCATCATAGAGTCATCGAATTGTAGAGATGTACATCACAGAAACAGACCCTTCAGTCCAATTCGTCCATGTCGACCAGATATCCCAACCCAGTCTAGTCCCACCTGCTGCACCTGGCCTAAATCCCTCCAAACCCTTCCTAATCATATACACATCCAGATGCCTTTTAAATGTTGCAGCTGTACTAGCCTGTACCACTTGCTCTGGCAGCTGATTCCATACATGTACACCCTCTGCATGAAAAAGTTGCCCCTTAGGTCTCTTTTATATTTTGCCCCTCTCACCTTAAACTTATGCCCTCTAGTTCTGGACTCCCCCACCGCAGGGAAAAGACTTTGTCTATTTATCCTATCCGTGCCCCTCATGATTTTGTAAACCTCTATAAAATCACCCCTCAGCCTCTGACACTCCAGGGAAAACAGCCCCAGCCTATTCAACCTCTCCCTATAGCTCAAATCCTCCAACCCTGGCAACATCCTTGTAAATCTTTTCTGAACCTTTCAAGTTTCACAACACTTTTCCGATAGGAAGGAGACCAGAATTGCACGAAATATTCCAACAATGTCCTGTACAGCTGCAACATGACCTCCCAACTCCTGTACTCAATACTCTTTTTAAATCTTTCTTAAATATTCAGTAGGGCTTCGATAAGGCACCTTCCTTATCCTTTAGACGTGATTCTAATTAAGTTATTCCAGATCCTCAACTTTCTTTGGATTTTCCTTTTGAAGCCTTATAATGATCAGAGTCTGTACTGCTTCCAAGCAAAACTGTGAAGTATAACGTAATATTGGTAAAGTTGGGGCCTCCCAGAACCAGAATTCGCAGAGTTAAAGGTATATCAGAATGATATCAGCCCCCTGAATAATGAATCCGGAGCCATCAGGAGCTTAAGACCTACTAATTCCATCTTGGCCCCTTAAAAATTCAGAAGATTTCTTTCAATGTCTGTCACCCCACATTAGGAAGCGGGAGTAGAGATTTCTTCCAAAAGCAATGTATGCCACCTCTGGTTGCAGCCAAAGAGAACAGATATCCACCCAAAATTTTGCTTACGTACCTGCCTGCCTTATTCAAATTGTTACTTCCTTTTCCCAGAAGTCAATCTCTTTTATTTTTAAAGCATTCAATTGTGCTTCGTTAAAAAAAATCCCTGTAATAATGATGAATTATTGCCTGTACATTTCATTATCACTAAACAATTTTTGGACCTCTACAACTTAAAACTGAATAGAAGACCATAAGAACTAGGAGCAGGAGTAGGCCATCCGGCCTGTTCTGCCACTCAATAAGATCATGGCTGATCTTTTCATAGACTCGGATCCTCCATACACGCACTCATCATATCCCTTCATTCCTTAATTGTTCAAAAAAAAATTATCTGAGCTTTGAAAACGTTTACTGAAGTAGTGTCAACTACTTCACTGGGCAAGGAACTCCATAGATTTACAACCCTTTGGGTAAAGAAGTTTTTTTTCTCAATTCAGTCCTAAATCTGCTCCCTCTAATCTTGAGGCTATGCGGTTTTGTCCTAGTTTCACCTGCGAGAGAAAACATCCTCTCTACTTCTATCTTATCTATTCCCTTCATAATTTTATATGTTTCTATAAGATCGCTCCTCATTCTTCTGAGTTCCAATAAATATAATTCCAGTCTACTCAGTCTTTCCTCATACACCAACCCTCTCAACTCTGGAATCAGCCTAGTGCACCTTCGCTGCATCTCTCCAGTACTAGTACATCCTTTCTCAAGTAAGGAGACCAAAACTGTATACAGTACTCCAGGTGTGGCCTCCCCAGCATCCTTTACAGCTGCAACATAACCTTCCTGTTTTAAAACTCAATCCCTTTTGCAATGAAGGACAAAATTCAATTTGCCATTCTAATTGCTTGGTGTACCTGCAGATCAACCTTCTGCAATTCATACACAAGGACACCCAGGTCCCTCTGCATAGCAGCATGTTGCAACTTGTTACCATTCAAGTAATAATCCTTTTTATTGGTACTCCTACTAAAATGGATGACTTCACATTTATTAACATTGTATTCCATCTTCCAGATCTTTGCCCACTCACTTAAAGTATCTACGTTCCTCTGCAAAGTTTCACAGTCTTCTGCATACTTTGCTCTGCCACTCATTTTAGTGTCACCTGCAAACTTTGACACTCTTTACACATGGTCCCCAACTCCAAATCATCTTTATAAATTGTGAATAATTGTGATCCCAACACCGATCCCTGAGGCACACCACTAGTCACTGATTGCCAGCCAGAATAGCACTTATTTATCCCCAATCTTTGCTTCCTGTTAGTCAACCAATCCTCTATCATGCTAATAGTTTACTTGTAAGGCTATGCATCTTTATCTGATACAGCAGCCTCTTGTGCAGCACCTTGTCGAAGGCCTTTTGGAAATCTAGGTACACCACATCCACTGGGTTCCCATTGTCCACCCTGCTCGTAATGTCTTCATAGAATTCCAAAAGATTTGTTAAGCATGACCTACCCTTCATGACCCCATGCTCCATCTGCCCAGTGGGACAATTTTTATGGAGATGCCTTGCTATTTCTTCCTTGATCATAGACTCAAGCATCTTCCCCACTACAGAGGTTAAGCTAACCAGTCTGTAATTCCCCAACTTTTGTCTACCTCCCTTTTTAAACAGTAGCGTTACTTTGCTGTTTTCCAGTCTGCTGGGACTGCCCCAGAGATCAGCGAATTTTGGAAAATTACCGCAGTGCACTTGCTATTTCTCCTGTCATCTCTTTCAGTACCCTGGGATGCATTCCATCAGGGCCAGGAGACTTGTCTATCCTTAGCTCCATTAGCTTGTCCAGCACTACCTTTTCTGTAATAATGGTCGTTTCCAGATCCTCACCTACCTTCATCTCTTTGTCAATTACGGCATGTTATTAGTCACCTCCACTGTGAAGACCAATACAAAATGCCTGTTCAGTGCCTCGGCCGTTTCATCATATCCCATAACTAACTGCCCCTTCTCATTCTCTAAAGGATCAACGTTTACTTCAGTCACGCTTTTTTTGTTTTATATGTTTATAGAAATGTTTGCTCTCAGTCTTTATATTCCATGTTAGTTTTTTCTCATGTTCTATCTTACTTTTCTTTATAACTCTTTTTGTGGTTTTCTGTTGACCTTTAAAGTTTTCCCAATCTTCTAGTTTCATGCTGTTTTTTGCCACTTTGTATGCCTTCTCTTTCAATTTAATAGCTTCCCTTATTTCCTCAGACACCTACGGCAGATTACCCCTTTTCTCACAGTCCTTCCTTTTCACCGGAATATACTTCTGCTGAGCACTTTGAAAAATTGCATTGGAAGTCCTCCACTGCTCGTCAACTGTCCCACATAAATAACCAAGTCCTCCTTCATTCTATTGTAGTCTCCCTTGTTTAAGCACAGGATCCTGGAATTGGATTTTTTCTTCACACTCCCTATCTGTATTCTAAATTCAACCATACTGTGATCGCTCCTTCCAAGAGGATCCCTAACTATGAGGTCATTAATTATTGCTGTCTCATTACACAGGACCTGACCTAGGATAGCTTGCTCCCTCGTCAGCTCCATTATGTACTGTTCAAGAAAACTATCAACAAACTCCACCTCAAGGCTACCCTGACTGAGCTGGTTCGACCAATTGACATGTTGATTAAAATCTCCCATGATAATTGTCATACCGTTTTTACAGGCATTAGTTATTTATTTGTTTATTGCCCAACCCAATGTGATGTTATTATTTGGTGGCCGATAGACTATGCCTATCAGTGACTTTTTCTTCTTGGAATGTATCATTTCCACTCAAATGGATTCAACCTTATTCTCCAAAGAACCTATATCATGTCTCAGCACCATCCTGATGTTGTTCTTGAATATCAGAGCTACAGAACCTCCCTTACCTTCCTGCCTGTCCTTCCAAATAAACTGATACCCCTGGATATTTAATTCCCAAACATGACCATCCTGCAACCATATCTCCGTAATGGCTACTAAATCATTATCATTCACGATGATTCGTGCCATTAACTCATCAACCTTGTTATGAATGCTATGAGCATTCAGGTAAAATGCCCTTTTGCTAGCTTTCTTGCCCTCATGATTTCCAACATCTCTAACAATATCTCCTGAGTTATCCTTCCTTTTTACTTCTTTCATAGTCTGCCTTGAACTTAAACCCACCTGCAATTATGCTAACCTGTTGCTTGCCTTTTTACTTACCATCATACTCCTGTCATTTTCCTTTTCTCTTTCCCCGACTCACTAATTTAAAGTCCTAATGACCACCCTATTTATCCTTTTCGTGAGAATACTGGTTCCAGATTGGTTCAGGTGGAGACCGTCCCATTGGTCAAAAACTGATGCCAATGCCCCATGAAATGGAACCCCTCTTTCCCATTCCACCCTCTTAGCCACGTGTTTGCTTCCCTAATTTTCTTATCCCTAAGCCAGTTTGCACGTGGCTCGGGCAGTAATCCGGAGATTATGACCTGAGAGGACCTGTTCCTTAATTTTGTTCCTAGTGTTTGATAATCCCCAAACAAGTCTTGCTTCCTAGCCTTGCCTATGTTTTTGTGCCAAAGTGGAACACAACAACTGGATACTCCCCCTCCTGCTCCAATATCCTTTCAAGCTGGTCAGAAATGTCCTGCACCCTGACACCGGACAGGCAACGCACCATGCAGGACTCCCGATACAGCTTGCAAAGGATACTGTCTATCCCTCTAATTCTACAGTCCCCTGTAACTACCACTTGTCCTTTTGCTCCCCCCTCTTGAATGGCCTTCTGCAACATGGTGCCATGGTCAGCTGGCTCATCCTCCCCACAGCCCTTTTACTCATCCACACAGGGAGCAAGAATCTCATACCTGTTTGATAAGGTCAAGGGCTGAGGCTCCTCCACTCATAAACTCAGGATCCCCCTACTTGCCTCACTTGCAATCACACCCTGTTGTCCCTGATCACTAACTGAATTTCAATTACTTAATCCACTGGATGGGACTGCCTCCTGAAAGAAAGTGTCCAGGTAACTCGCCCCCTCCCGGATGTGCCGCAGTGTTTGAAGCTCAGATTCCAGATCGTCAATTCTGATCCAGAGCTTTTCCAGCAACCAACATGTTCTGCAGATGTGGTCACTGCCATTCACAATGGGATCAGCCAGCTCCCACAAAATTCAGATACACCATATCACCTGCCCAGCTATCTCTACTTTGTTAATTACTTTATTACTTAATATAAATTTGAGTAAAATAATTTCTAATACTTCTCTGCTATGCTCTTTTGCAAATAACCAAATAATAGATAATTAAAAAAAGAAAAAATGTAAATTTTAACCAGTCACACAATAAAAAAGAAATATAAAAGCCTTACCTTATCAACACACCACAGAGTCTTTTTTTGTTTGGTTAGATGAGGAGGGCAGGTGGGAGACACTACACGTGTGGTGTCTCGGGCTCAGCCGCTGCCCAAATATATCAATTCACTCACCTTCCCAAACCACAATTCAACCATAATGAAGGCCACTGCTCCCACAAGGTCAGTTTTTAAATGGAGAATTTACTTTCCCATCAGCCCCCTGGTTTCTGCTTTCACCGTTCCTGCTGCAAAAATTTATGTATATGTCTTTTAAGACAGGATGGAGAGTTTTGTTTCATTTTGCTTTGTTTAAAATTACTCAGCTCTAATTCATAAAAGCATTTTTACACTCTACACGATGAGTTTAAAAAAAACTGTCACAGTCATCTCTTCCACCATTGTATTCCAGAATTATCAGTTGGTCAGATTGCTCCATCAAATGTAATGATATCAAAGTCCATGGCCGAAATCATTTCACCCTCCAGGTTGCAGCAGGAGGCTTGGTGTCATTCAGTCATGAGGCCAGATAAAGGGAAAAGGATGGGTGCTCAGAAACTTGAGGGGAGCTTGGGGCTGAAGGTGTTGTGGGGTAGAGGGGGAGACAATACCATGGAAGCAGCACAGAACTCCTACTTTTCAATGAAATTCGTCATAGCTGTCAGACAAGTTTAATTGAAACTGCGTCTGTGCCAGTATTTTTTTTTAAAAGACAGTTTGGGATTATGCAACTTGCTTACTTCTAAAAAAATATGACTGGGGGCCATCAACTGTCAAAACTAGTACTAAAGCATGTACAATAGAGAGTTGAAAGTGTTGAAATGAAAAAAAATGTTTATGAAAGCTGTTTTTCAATTCGTTTCACATCTGTGCAGGACAGTTATAACGTAGTTGTGTGTAATCAATGAGTGAAATGTATAAGTTTGTGAAACTATGGATTTAATCGCGCTCTCAGAGCGTAAAATGATAGGGACTTCAAGCAGGTAGATACAGCCAGCAAAATCTAGAAAAGAACTAGAATAACATAAACACATGGAGTTGGATAACTTGGAAAAAATCTGTGTTGTGTTTGCGTTAATCATCTCCAGAAGAAATCTAAACTGATACTTGAAACATAAGACTTCTTGGAGAAAGCAGCAAAGGCCTGAGGCATTGGTGATCTCAAGGAGCTCTCTATGGGTCAGAGCCACTTTTCTGGCAGAGTGCAAGCCTAGTTCACAGCATTGCCTCTCAGACAACTGTAAAACACTGCAGGAGTTGTGCCGTGTATGCTTGCAGTACTTAATTTTTTTTTGATTTAATACATTGTTATTTGTTAAAGGATGAAATTTGAAATTAAATGTTTACTTCATTTTCTGAGCATCCATTTACCTAATGATGATACTGTTTTCTTGTAGGTTTATATATTTTTATTTGAATTCTGTATTATTTTAGCCAAACTTAGCATTTGAAATGAGTTTTGCCTTATTTTATTGAAAAATCATTTTTTAAAGGTTTGCTCACAATTGAAATGTGTCAGCAACAGTTACACACTCTGTGCATCCATGCTGGAGAGAAATCTTATTTCATAGCTTTGCATGTTATTTATATGACATTAACACTTCCACAGTACGGTTTGGGTAAACCGATAAAGTAGTGGCCAAATTGTAAATGGTATATTTAAATTTTTTAAGTAAAATTTTGATTTCTGCATACTACCAATGTTATTTTGCATGAAAATGTTTCTGGATAACGTAGCAACAATTGTAATTCTTCCTGAAATGCTTGCCAGAAGATCAGCACTACTATTCTTTCTCCTTTATGTAATATTACAAGCAAATGTTTTATTGTCACAGCAGCGCGTGATTCAAAAAAATCATGCTTATGCCTTCCTATAATTTATCGGTTTGTAACATTGAGTAAACTAATGTAGTTGTCCACTGCATATTATTAAACATTTTTGTATATCAGATAGTGACAGAGTTGAGAGACATGGAGCCATTTCGTAACAGAGAGCCTGGAGCAATATAATCAGAGTAACAAAACAAAATAGAATGTATTATTTATGGAACAATGTAGTGTGGTAATCATTGATGGACAACATTATTTAAAAGATTCTTGGAATAGAAGTTCACTTTATACGCAATATTTTCTGAAAGGTAATGAAAGGTTGTTGTAATCAAAAATATGCCTAACCTATTCGTCTGTAAAATATGCTTGATTCTCTTTTAATTTTGATGTATTGTTTCACATTTGATCACATAATTTGGAAATATAGAATTTGAAGCAGTTGAATGCTACAAGTATGCCTGTCCTGATTCTTTTAACTTGGGGCACATACATGGGGACCATTACGTTCACATCAAGTCTGCCCATGAGACCGAGAGACATTTGAACTCTTGCAGTCCCTTACTGTGTTCAAATTATGATTCCATCAGAAATTGATGGGCATCGCTATATGGATGGTGTGTGTGAGCAGAATTTTGGATGTTTGGAGACCACTGTAAGGAGCCCACAGAAACAGTTGTTTAAGGAAAGAGAGACACATAATTTTTCAAAAAGGCCAAAAGAAGTACGCCAACTCTTCTTGGCTTACAAAGAAACTTGTTGAAAAAGCAAAAAAAAAATCTTCCTTCCTGTAGCTCCTCTGTTACTGACCTTTTTTATTGCTGCCTTTCTCTGGTGGCACTGACACTGGCTGAAACTCATCCGACTATGAATTAAAATCAGATTTGTGCCAGCAATCCCTTTTCATATTTATGAGACAATGAACACCACCAGTACATCCCAAAGTGCAGGATTTAACTCGATGGCAGGTAAACTGTAGTATGAATAAACCAATAATTGCTTATTTTAACTTCCTGCACATTCTGTTCTCATTGGGTGCAATTGATTAACTTGGAGCTTTTAGGCTGCAGCTTTCAATCAAGTTGGACTCCAGGACAAAGAACTCTCTCTGTAAAGAGACGAATTTCACTGTTCATGCACGTAGAATTTTGATAGTTTTATAAAATGCATTTTAATCAGAACATTTTAATGGCAGTCTCCAGGTATTTTAATTGATTATTAAGCAGAATGTTGAAGATCACATTTCAGATTAAGTCATTTTGGGATATTTAGTGTTGATCCAACTTTGGAGCAAAGGTTTGGTATCTTTAATTGCATCAATTAATATTTAAAATACATACCCAGGTCCTCCACCCCACCCCCAAAACCATCATACTCCTTGCCTCCTTAACTCTGCTATTTGAGAAACTTCCAACAATCACAGAATACCCAACCATGAATAAGGAGTTCCCTGTCTCAGGCATATTTCATCCTAGGAACTCACTACCATTCTGATTTTAGAGTGATCTTGGAGGTCCAAGTCCTGGTGGGGGTAATTTGGTGTAAGCACATCATCCAATATGGTGTGATGTGCAAATAATTTATTTATTCAACTTGTCATTCAAGTTCATTGTCACTATGTAAACCTGAATATATACTTCTATAAGCTGTAAACATTAAAGTAGACATGAAACAGCAACAAAAACTATTATTGGTTTACATTTTAGAGGAAGTAAAAGTAACATGGAATTTGAAGAGTTTTAGTAGTGGTGGTATCTTTCAGATCAGTTTCACATTGTGAAATGTTGTCCGTTTTAATTAATTACCTTAGGTGAAAATCATCTTAATTGGATGGATTTGTTATTTATAGATTTGTTAAAATTCTGAAAAGCAGTAACTGTCAGATCGGAAAATTCAAAGCAAAATCAAATACTACCAACAGGAATTTTGTTCACGTGTATATCTGGAATCAAAAACAGTTAGTATTACTTTAGAATTCAAAACATAAATACCTGCCAGTGTCCACTTTTGCCCTACAGCTTTTTATTGTTGTATGTTGAGATTTTGGTCTCCTCTGAAGACTGTTAATTTTAGCAAGCTTTCTGTTGCACTTGCCAGTGAGGTGCCAGAATGTTTAGACTCTTTTCTAAGCTTTGTTAAAAATAAACATGGAAATCTGCCTGCAGGTGTTTTGATGGCCTCAGATCAGAGTGAGATTTCCTGTTTTACTTACGCAAATATGCCAAACATCAGAATTGATGAAAATAGCTAAAATAAGAGGCCAGCAAAATCCATAGATTACCAAAGCATGGGCATACTGACTTAAATTTGTTGTAAATAAATTGAATTTATTTTAAATCAATACCTCTATTATTTCTTGTACAAATTAGAAAAGTCTTAACTGCAAACCAACAATCCACATCCATCTTCTTGCATCCCCTCCAGTGTTAAGTGTTGCACTGTGAAAATTGGAATTAAATGTTTTCATAACTTTTTCAGCAAAGTTTATGCAGTAATTGGCAGAAATCATTTGATATTTTTGTCTTAACAGTGGAACTTCTTTTATTATACCAGTGATGTGAAATATTCTTTAACAAACTAAGTTTAACAAAGTATTTTTAACAAACTAGAACCAAAGATGTTTCCGCAAGATGCTCATGCTGTATGATTTAATTACTCAAATAATAAAGTCTATTATTCCTACTAATGCCAGGTTAGAAGCAAAACACATTTTGGAACAATAAAAATGCTAAGGTCAAATTATTTTTCTTAAAACATTGCTTACATTAAAGTGTACCATATGAATCTTTGAGCTCTATTTAATAGGTAATAGCCCAGTATTGTTAAAGTACTTTTAATGTATAATTTTCTTTGGATTGAAGCATCAATTTTTAAAGGCCTTTTGTTGAAGCCCATTTTCAGCCAATAACCATTTCCATAATGTTTATTCAAACTTCTTTGAATATTTATTGATCCATAAAGAGTTTAGATTTTAAAACCATATCCACTAAAATACGAAATTGTGCTTGTCTATTTGAAAAAGCCTTGGACGAAATTTAACCTGCAGATGACCTTGTCTTGTTTATTCAGTAGGGAATTTCTAAGCAATGCATAGAGTGTCTATTATTCTCCTTTTTGAGAAAATTAATGGCAGATGGTCCTGATCTCAATGACTGTCACTGACATTGCTCTGAATGACTTCATTCTCTAATATCATGACATTGTTTCTGCTGTGGAGATAATGACCTCGGATTGTGCAAGATGCCTGAGATCTGCAAGATAAGCCGTCATGCACAAATTTTCCTGATGTAGGAATATGTTTCTAAATCTATTTTGAAATTTATTAATCCAGTAGGCTGCTGAGAGAGCCTTATTGCAAATCAGACAATAGCGATTTATTTTCTGATCCAAACTACACTAAGAAAATAAAAGCAAAGCTTTGCAACAAGACTTCAATTCAGGCAACTGATTGTCCAGTGAACTTACAGTTTTGCATCTAGTTTTCTGCCACCAAAATTTAACAGGAATCCACTCGGTTTCAAGGAAAGAAACATGAAATATTAATAACTTCATAATTCTTATTGTACAGTTAAAGATTAAACCTTTATTCAGATTCACTGTGAGCATTCATGTCAAAGATCTAGATAGTTGATTGAGTGTGTTCAACATACATGAATTCAGTTTTCATAAGAAAGATCACTAAGGTGCTTGGAAAAATGGAGAAGGGCAGTCACTGCAGGTACGCAATGCCAGATGCTAAAAGTCAGTCAACATTGAGAATGAAAGGATACAGAGGATGTTTATTCTTGCCAATACAAGTTTAAATAAAAACAGCTTTGCAAAGGAAAAATCTGATAAGAATAAGATCATCTTTGATCATATATGGATATATGCCTTTACTCCATTCATTGATATTATACTTCTTGAAGTATATTTATTGAAATCCTTGAAAACCATCATAGGTTTGTGTCTTGACATCCATTCTACATCCAGCATAATAAATGTTTCCTCATCAGATGTCTAGCAAAGATTTATTTTTGGTGTACTCTGTTGTTCTACAGGGTATTATTTCATCTGTACATAGAATAAGAATCAATTGTCCTGGCATAAAAACTTTGGAATTAAGTTAATTAGCTTTGGCATTTTGCGCATGTGAAATTTCAACTTTTAAACATGAACTATAGTCAATACATTTTTGTGTAAAAGTGACAACAGGAGTCATTTTTAAAACTTAACTATATCTCTTAACGACAATAATGGAGACTTGACTGATAATTGAGATCCCAATGTGAAATAATCAATTGTATTCTTCTAGTAGTTTACTATGCTGTCAACTAATGCACTTTTATCACAGTTACTCTTCAGAACTAATTAATGAATGTTTTAATAAGATTAGATTCCCTGCAGTATGGAAACAGGCCCTTTGGCCCAACAAGTCCACACTGACCCTCCGAAGAGTAACCCCAACCTATATTTGCCCCTGACAAATGCAACTAACACCATGGGCAATTTAGTATGGCTAATTCACCTAACTTGCACATCTTTGGATTGTGGGAGGAAACCGGAGCACTCTGAGGAAACCCACACAGACACGGGGAGAATGTGCAAACTCCATACAGTTGCCGGAGGTGGGAACTGAACCCAGGTCCTGGCGCTGTGAGGCAGCAGTGCGAACCACTGAGCCACCATGTTGCCCCTAAAATAAAAGATTTAGTTGTCCAATGATCCAACTTTGAGCTACAGCTTAAAAGACAATGATTGCCTACTAGTACATTGACAAAGTTGGCAAAAATGAGGACTGCAGATGCTGGAGATCAGAGTTTGTCTGCTTAAGACCATAGGACCATAGATGTAGGAGCAGAAGTAAACCATTAAGCCCATTGAGCCCATAATTCTGTGCCATTCAATGATATCATGTTGATCTGATAATCCACAACTCCACTTTCTTGTCTTTTCCCCATAACCCTTGATTCCCTTATCGATTAAAAATATTTCTCTTTCAGCATTGAATAAATTAAACAACCAGTGTGTATGGCACTCTGCAATAAAGAATTCCACTGATTCTAACCTCCGGGTGAAGAAATTCCTCCTCATCTCAGTCTTAAATATGTGACCCCTCATTCTGAGATTATGCCCTCTGGTCCCAACAAACATCGGCGAGCGGGCCCAGTGCAGGCTTGAAATGAGTCCAGCGCTTCTGCATTGATAAGGCAGTCTTAGCACTGACTCATGCTTGCTGCAGCAGAGCTGAGTTTAGGTTCCTGGCAGTGTCTGCATCCAGCGCAGGTTCATGGAGCCAGAGGCAGGTTTGGGCCCAGTATGAGACCTGGCAGCATTGCAGCAATGAGGTAGGCCCAAAGCAAACTCATAGCGGCTGAGTTGAGTTTGAGCTGGAGCGGTACCTGGCAGCATCAGTGTTGACTACACTGGCGAGACACAGCGAGGACGCCTAGTGGCAGGGACAAGATAGTGCCAAAGAGTGGCAACTCTTGTTCCAGTGGCAGTGGTGCAGTCAAGGGGACTCATGCCTGGCCAACAGGCCGATGGCCCGTGGCTGAGCACTTAACAAAAAAGACTGTAATATTGATCACTTTATTTATTTATTTATTTATTTATCTGCCTTTGTGTTCTATGTTTTGGTTTATGTTTTCTGCATTTTTAAGATGGCACTGGAGAGTGAGTATAAGCCCAAACTACTCGACCTGTGCTCATAAGACAGTCCTTCCATTACTAGCACTTGAGTCTAAACAGACGCAACCAGGAAGTGAGTTAATAGGATCACGTTGTTGAAAACAGCAGTGATAAAAATGTGGAACTCGATACAAATGCCAGCAGTGGAGTTTCGGTCGAGTGGAATTGGAAATCGCAGAATGGCAATGTTTGAAAATCAATATTTCAAGTGACAAAGGCATGGATGTGGGTTTCGATGAGAGTGAGGCTATAAGCAATGCTTTGAATCACATGATATCTCCCATCTTTAAAAAGGTATTAAAAGATAAATAAGATTTAGAATTTCCCAGTTGTAATTAATTCTTTATTTCGTTCAGCAATAGAAGAATTGACTCAGCAAGATACAACCTCCACAGAGGTGCAACAAAAAAGCAGAGAGCTAACCTATCAATGGCTTCACACTCAAGTGGTGAATGATGAACAAACCAATTACAGAATTATGAAAAAGTAAGAACTTTGTTTATTTTGCAGATAATGTGAACTTTGCCCTGTAAATGGAGTTTGTGATAAACTGTAGCAATTCATGTCTTTTTGCATTCTGTATGAGTACTGGCACACAAGGGATAGATTTTCAACTTGCTGCCTGAGCGTAAAATTGGCTGTGCATTTTGGCTACTTGTTAAAGAAATTGCCTGAGTTTTCATTTTTATAATGGGCAGGCAATCTACAGTGTCAGTTCTAATCCAGGACAACCAGTTAAAAATCTACCCCCATGTGCATTGCCTACAACGTAGTGGTTAACTGCTTAAAGAAATTGCATGTGTGGTAACCACTATTGACCAAGTTATGCCACAATATCAGTTTACAAGTATGCTTTCTTTAAAAAAATAAATTGCCCATCTCAATCCATAATACTATTCTCTATAACACCACAACCAACCCCCACACCCCACTCTCTCTCATCTGTCCAGTTTCCTGCCTCAGCCAATTTTCTGCTGGAAACTTCAATCATGCTTTTGCTTACTTTCAGCCTTGAAAATTTAAGTGAAAAACAAACATACAAAATTCTGGAAACATACAGTAAGACTGGCAGCACCTACAGAGAGTGGTGAAGTTGTTTTTTCAGTTGGAGTTGGCTACTTATCGTCTGGATATTTTCTCGGTCCTGACTCTGAGTTAAAATTTTAAAAAGGCTTGGGAAATAACTGTTCCTTGATGCATATCCAGTGGCACCCCAATGACGAGTCATAGTCTACTTGCCAACTAATCAGCACTTCTTTTCTCATGTTGTTGTATAAGTTGTTGGTCACTTTGAATTTTGCATTCGATGTGGCTACCCTGATGAGTGCAAGACATAAGGCTTTGACAACATGCCTTTTCATTCAAGTTCTGTATTACCAAGTAACTAAATACAGAAGTTCTAATTGGGTTTGGAAGCCTAATTAGTGGCACAGAGAGGTACGAGGAAGTGGGAGCTGCCTACAGATTGTGGAGCAAAGGCAGCTTGTATGGGCCTGCAGCTGCCTTACCAAAGAGATCAGGCAACACCTCAGAGGGCTGGTACCTTAACCTGCACAAAAGTGGTTATACACCCAAATGAGAGAGAGTATGCTCAATCAGGCATAAGACTCTCCCAGTTTTGACATTTTCTCCCTTATCACTATGGTAATTTTACATGCACCAGCTACCTTTTCAGCATTTATAAGGCTGGAGAAGGTGATAGAATGTAGCTGATGAGGGAGGAATATAAATTTTAATTTGGAGATGTTGTAAGACTGGAGGCCAATGTAGGTCAGTGTGCATAGAGGTCATATGATTTGGTAAGCATTTGGACACAGTCACTATCTAATCTTTCATAATTTTAACTCTCTCCCAACCTCTAATCTGTCACAAATTGGGTTTCTGGAAAGTATCTCTTGTTTGAGTTCATTGTTTTCAGATTGAAAACTCCATTCGTGTCCTGCCCCCAACCCATTAACCGGCTTCCAAAGGGTTCACCTAGCCATTAACTGAAGTCAGGTGAATTCCTGACTTGCCTCACTCTCCCTATCCTGTTCTTCACTTTGAAAATTGGAGAGTGTCCCAGAGGCATGGAATCCAATGTTTAAATTACAGATTCACCCGTTTCCAACTGTACTAAGAGGGCTGAAAATCTGGAACAATATTAAAGGCTTGCAACCTTTGGACCAGAAACAGGAAAAGTTAGAAACATAATATGTCAGGATAAAGTGAAAGGCACATGATAGAAAAAAAAGACAAAACCAATCTGAAGTCTTGTGATAGGTTGGATGGGTGATTAAAGTCAAAAGATTGCGTAATGTAAAAAAAAAGGAGAGTGGAGGTAGGACAGGTAGAGAAACAAAAGGTGTGCCCTGGGGAGGTGTTAAAAACAAGATTGGGACCTCATATAGGTGCCTTCTGAAAGAATAGGAATAATGTAAGAAGCGGAAGAGAGAACAAAATAAACTAGCAAAGGAAAAGGAAGCAAAATATTTCAGTGCTTACCTGATCTTCTGTCCCATCCTATATCCTCCCATCTTGACCAAAACTTCCGTGCCCATGTCCTAACCCATACCAAATCACATCACCTATTATCTCTGTGCACATCGACTTACAGTGGCTTCTAGTCTTAACATCTCAGATTTATAATTTTCAACCAAGTGTTTATGTTTTTCCATTATCTTGCTCGTCCCTATCTCTGTCATCATCTACAGCCTTACAATCGCTTGCCCACCAAATCACACAAATCACAGTGCAGAAGAGACCATTCAACAGCGACCAGTCATGGAGGTGATTTCAGCTGCTCTGAAACTTCCTCCCAAAGCCCTTTTACATTTATACCTCACTGGACTGCTTTATGTGGCTCTTTATAAGCCATCTCTTTGACAACATATCTATCATCTAAAATCTGTTGATCCTGTAATAAGTACTGGCAAGTGAATAAAAATAATCATCCAGAAAGATTCTTCCAGAAAGTGAAAATGGTCTCAACAAATAGTGGCAAGTCGTAAATGTGGTGTCAAAGCTAATCACCTTCATAACAAGTACTATATTTTTCTTCTTTGCAGAGAACAATTAACATCTGCTTTGAAGCTACTTTGAGATCCCAGAAAATGTTAATGGTTTTTTAAAAAACAAACTCCTAACTTCCTATGGTTATTGAGACAGAAATGGTTTGATTTTAATATTCACATGAGCACAACATTGAATACCAAGCTAGTGCTGAATAGTTCGAGTAGGAGGATGTGGCAGAATGATTGCTGGTCCATATGATGAGGCATTTTGAAACTGAATAGAAATATTGTTTTTGAGAAACAATCGGAGATCTAGTCAATGCCCACTCCATATTCTGGATCTTTTATAAGTATGTTGTGAAATGTTAAAATATCTTCTCTCCATGACTCCCTTAGCAATTGCTGCATAAAACAACCATTGTGAGGAAATTGGAGAACTAATCAATATGTTAAAAGCACCTGATACAACATATCTTGCATGATTCAAGGGATTTCTCCTTTAACTTGATCAAACATCTCAAGGTTCTTCACAGGAGATTAACAAAATGGAATTTGACACCAAAACACTTTAGGCAGATGACCATAAGCTTGGTCAAATAGTTAAGGTCGAAAAGGAGGCAGAGCTATTTAACGAGGGAGTTCCAGAGCTAATGACTTTGACAGACACATGCATGGTTTTCAATGACAGTGCAGTTGACATGGAATGGTCAGTACATCAGGATTAGAAGAATGCCAATACCTCAGCAAGCTGCAGGGGTGGAAGGAGATTACAGAGATACAGCAAGGGAGGAGTCTGCAGAAAGATCTGGATTTTAAAGTTAAGGTGTTGGTTAAGGAGACACTGTGGATCAGCAAACACAAAGATGCTGGAATCTTGTGTTTGGAGCAAAATAGAACACAGGCAGCAGTGGTCTGACTGACCTCAAGATTACAGAGAGTAGAACATGGGAGTCTGTCCAGGAATGTGCTGAAATAGTTTGGCATAGAAGTAACAAAAGGTGTGGATAAGATTTTCAGCAGTAGTTCAGCTCCGGTACCTGTATAGCCAGGCAATGTTACAGAGGCCACTTTTGGAATATTGCATGCAATTCTGGTCTCCTTTCTGTCAGAAGGATGTTGTAAAACTTGAAAAGGTTCAGAAAAGATTTACAAGGCTGTTGCCAGGGTTGGTGGATATGAGCTATAGTGAGAGGCTGAATAGGCTGGGGTTATTTTCCCTGGAACGTCGGAGGCTGAGGGGTGACCTTATAGAGGCTTATAAAATCATGAGGGGCATGGATAGGATAAATAGATAAAGTCTTTTCTCTGGGGTGGGGGAGTCCAGAACTAGAGGGCATAGGGTTCGGGTAAGAGGGAAAAGATATAAAAGAGACCTACGAGGCAACCTTTTCACGCAGAGGGTGGTATGTATATGGAATGAGCTGCCAGAGGAAATGCTGGAGGCTAGTACAATTGCAACATTTAAAAGGCATCTGGATGGGCATATAAATAAGAAGGGTTTGGAGGGATATTGGCTGGGTGCTGGCAAGTGGGACTAGATTGGGTTGGGATATCTGGTCAGCATGGACGGGTTGGACCGAAGGGCTGTACATCTCTGTGACTCTGAGAAGAAAATAGGTAGTCTGATATCAGAAGCTGATCTCAGGGTCATGAATGACCCCAAGATTGTGAAGAGCCCAGTTCAACTTCAGACAGTTCTTATTCTCCATAAATAGAGTATAATATGTACATTCCATAATGTTAAATTAAACCATCAGCTGCAAGGACACTCACTATGTTGCAAATCCAGATTTCCAGTGCATGTTTAGCATCAGTGTATGGCAGTTTCCAATTGACATTATATCAGTTTTGCAGTGTAATTGTGGCCTTTCCTATTGTGCTTCAATTACAGAGGTCAGAGTTGAGAGTGTGGTGCTGGAAAGACATTTCAGGATGAAGGGCTTATGCCCGAAGTGTCGATTCTCCTGCTCCTCAGATGCTGCTTGATCTGCTGTGTCTTTCCAGCACCATATTCTTGACTCTGATCTCCAGCATCTGCAGTCCTCGCTTTCTCCTAGTTACAGAGATCAGATGGGATTAGACAGGTTTCAATATTTTGCTTTAATATTTTGCATAACCTGTATGAAATCCAAGAATCCAATTATGCACTCTCCATATGGGAAGTAAAATTGGAGTAAAATTGATGTATATTTCACACTGAAACCTTTCTTGACTAGATCCTGGCTCATTGGGCCATAATACCTTATCGACTAGCTTTATTGCTAGTGTCATGTTTATCCCTAATATATGCAAAATGACCCCCTTGATTCTTTAAATTGTGACTTTAAAATATTGCAGAGATTTATTAGGTTGATGAAGGCACAGTCTCACTGTGTGAAGGTCAAATACTAATGTGAAAAAGAGGTTCAAGAAATTGTTTGGTTGTTGATACTGGTTCTTTAAAGCTACCGTTGCTATTTCTAAAGCTTAGACAATACTGTGCCTTTCGGTTAGCTTTCAAAATGCTTACATTGAAAACAGATCTATGGAAACTAAAGTAATCTTAGCCATATAAAATCAGTGCAGAAACTGGTACTGATGTGCACATCTGGTCATAGCTTCCTGTTTCCTTGAAGGAGAAAGTCTTAATATCCATAAAACATTGTTTCTATAATTTTATCTGTGCAGTTGTACAACATTTTGATCTTACATTGGCTTATTCTCCAACATACTATAAACCACCTCCTGTTTTTATGACCAGGTGAGAAGATATGAATCAGCTCCCTTCTTTTTAACCCCCACAGTCAGTTGCTACGAACATTTATAATATTTTTTTATCACAAAGCTACATTTAAATGTCCAGTACGTCAAAATGAAGGAACAAATTACAAGGTTTCCTTGAGTGAAAGGAGAGGGGAATAATAAAGATTCTGTAATTCAGTTATTTCATTCTGTAATCTAGCACTGAATAATAGTAATATTACTGTCAATGACATTCAAGTACTGTATCAATGGATACTGGAAAAACATTTTGTGCATAAATATTTCTGGTAACATTCTCCTAAAGGCTAATAATACGAATGATTACTATGATAATTGCTCTCCATTACTTGTCATATATGCTGTTTTGACTGTTCTAGAAATCCTCCATTGTCTGAAACATAGGAGCTGAGGACTGCTAATATAGTCACGGTTGAGCCAGTCTTATCCAGCTGACTTCCTGGTACCTGTGCAGGCATTAGTTGAAAATGTATGGGAGACTGTAGGCATGCCATTATTCTGAGTGAGGGCAATATTTTCCCCTACCACTCAGCAATAATTTCTTTTACATAATGATTTTACATAATCCCATAATGATTTTTGTAAAGTTTATGATCTGATTAAGGTCATTTTCTGTTTAGTCATTTAGCTAAGGTAAAGAAGATGGTGATGCAAAAGTTTCCTGGATCAATATGATAAGTATGTTTCAGATATGCTGTAATGGTACCATAGATTCCTGCACGGAGGGCCCAGCTAGGAAATGTATTGAAGTGACCATGTACTGAATGAATGACTGTAAAGTGTTGCTGCCATGAAACATGTGTTTTCTGCATCTCAGCCAATTTTGAATCCAGTGTGCCACTTTGCTTTGAATCGCACAGGCTCTTACTTTCTAGACCAGTCTATCCTGAGCAGCCTAATTCTAGTCTTTCTAAAGTCTGTGTAGGCCACACTAAATATATCACCCTCACCAACAGTCCTGGTTACCACCTCTAAACATTGTTCAAATTTGTCAAACATGATCTTTCCGAAGAAATTCATACTGATTATTCCTGATAAATCCAAGTGCAAGTATATGCATATTCAGGATGCAAAATAGCACTTTTCACTGTACCTCAGTACATATGACAATAAATCAATCAATATTTTGTCTCTCAAAATTCTTTCTTTCAAATAATCTGATCACCACTGAGCTTAGACTGATTGACCTGTGACTTTTTTGCCTATCCCTTGTTCTCTTCTTTAAAATATGGGACAGGGTTAGCAGTCCTCCAATATTTTGGCATGTCATCTGTGATCAAAGAGGATTTGAAATTACTACTAGGGCCCTGATATTTCCTCCTTGCGTCCCCAACAGTCTGGGATATATCTCATCCGAGCCTATGGATTTATCCATTTTAAAGACTGCTAAACCTCTCATACCTCCTCTTTCACTGTGTTGATTCCTTCTAATACTTCACAGCCCTCCACTCTAGTATCTATACTCGTGTGATTCTTTTCCATTGTGAAGACCGTCAGAAAATATTTATTGATGACCACGCACACATTACCTCTATCATCCTTAATGGTTCCTCTTCTCTTGCTCTTTGTATATTTAAAATAAAGTTTGATATTTCCTTTATTCTACTCACATGGTTTCTTATACATTCTCTTTGCTTTCCTAATTTCCTTTAAGTTCTTCCATTCACTTTTTATTCCCCAGTCGGGGAATATGCTTCTTGATATGCTCTGCCATATACTTCTTGATTTTCTTTCTTAATCCTAACCTTGTCAGTTGATATCCAAGGTTCTCTAAGAGTTTTGCCTGAATGCTTGGGAAACCCTCTTCAAGAAGGACACTAAAATATAAAGAGTCTTGCAGGGATGGCAGTGGTGTAGTGACAATGTCTTTGGACCAGTCATTCAAAGCCCTTGCTTTGGATCTGAGAGTTTTAATCCCACCATGGCAGATGGTGAAATCCATAAAATCTGGCGACCATGTAACCATTATCAATGATTGTAAACGCCCATCTGATTCACTAAGGTCTTTTAGGGAAAGAAATCTGTCATATTTCTCCGGTCTAACTTAATGGCCCAGATCCACAGTAATGTGGTGACTCTTAGAAAAACAAAATATTGCTCTGATGAAACAAAGGGAAAGTTGGAGAAGCTCAACAGGTCTGGCAATATCTGTAGAGAGAGTAAAACTGAGTTACCACTTTGAATGCATTTGACGCTTCTTCTTCAGGAGACTTATTTATGGTTGACTCTTAAATGCCTTCTGGGCGATTAGGCATGGGAAATAAATCCTGGCTTCTTCAAGGACTCCCGCATCCTGTGAACAAGTATATTTTCATAAATGTGAATGGCATCATAATTATGACGGATGCAGAGATTATTCAACAGCCACCTCATTAAAGCTGAATCTTGAGTAGAAGCACTGCTGATAGAATTTCTCTAGTGCTTTTATGTGTTGTTAATGTTGAGTTCAAGTTTTAGTGCAAGGATACCACACCAGTAAGGGTATGTTTTATCATTAAATGCAGCAAACTATAAGCAATATAATATTATAGAATAACAGTGAAATCAAAAGAAATAAAACAAGTTGAATCATTTTCTAAACTGGATAGCCTAATAAAGTTATAATATGAACAAGTCAATGAAGATAAAATTAGCAGCAACAGAAATGTGGTTTCTGTGACACGTACTGAACATCAGTTGGATGACGCACACAGCTAATGAGACAATCTTGAGAAAAGCAGGTACATAAGAACTTTTAGAACATCGAAAAATACAGCATAGAACAGGCCCTTTGGCCCACGATGTTGTGCTGAGGTTTAATCCTAATGTAAAAAATAATAACTTAACCTACGCACCTGTCAACTCACTGCTCTCCATGTGCCTGTCCAGCAGTCGCTTAAATGTCCCTAATGACTCTGCTTCCACCACCACAGCTGGCAATGCATTCCATGTATTCATAACTCTCTGCGTAAAGAATCTACCTCTGATATCTCCTTTATACCTTTCCCCTAATATCTTAAAACTATGACCCCTCGTACCAGTCAATCCAGCCTGTGGAAAAGTCTCTGGCTATTGACTATATCTACTCCTCTCATTATCTTGTATACCTCAATCAGGTCTCCTCACTTCCTCCTTCTCTCCAGAGAGAAAAGTCCGAGCTTTTTCAACCCTTCTTCACAAGGCAAACCCTCCAGTCCAGGCAGCATCCTGATAAACCTTCTTTGCATCCTCTCCAAAGCCTCTGCATCTTTCCTATAGTCGGGCGACCAGAACTGGACACAGTATTCCAAGCGTGGTCTCACCAGGGACTTGCAGAGCTGTAGCAAAACCTCGCAGCTCTTAAACTCGATCCCCCTGTTAATGAAAGCCAAAACACCATATGCTTTCTTAACAACCCTATCCACTTGGGTGGCAACTTTGAGGGATCTATGTACTTTCACACCCAGATCCCACTGTTCCTCCACACTATCAAGAATCCTGTCTTTAATCCCATATTCAGCATTCAAGTTTGACCTTCCAAAATGCACCACTTCGCATTTATCCAGATTGAACTGCATCTGCTATTTCTCAGCCCAGCTCTGCATCCTGTCTATGTCGCGCTGCAGCCTGCAATAGTCCTCGATACTATCGACGACACCTCCAACCTTTGTGTCATCTGCAAATTTACTAACCCACCCCTCAACCTCCTCATCCAAGTCATTTATAAAAACTACAAAGAGCAGAGGCCCAAGAACAGAGCCCTGCGGGACCCCACTCAACACTGACCTCAAGGCAAAATACTTTCCATCTACAACCACTCTCTGCCTTCTGTCTGCCAACCAATTCTGAATCCAGATAACCAAATCTCCCTGTATCCCATACTTCCTGACGTTATGAATGAGCCTACCATGGGGAATCTTATCAAATGCCTTGCTGAAGTCCAACTACTTTTAGGAGAGAGGCAAAATTGACATCAGCAGAGTAAGAGGAAGACTATGGAGGAGGTATACGGACAATTTCTGAGGCTGAACAGGTTTAACATTTGAGAACAGCACCAACATGCCTATTTTTCCAGGGCCATAAAAGTAATCATTGACATTGCAAAGCACAGCACCTGAGGAAGAAGAGGAAATACAGCAAAGATTTATTAGAGTGATCCCTATGATGAGGGATTGGTCTGGGCGAAGATACTGAGTGTACAGGCTTATATTCTCTAGAGTTTAGAAGAATGGGAGATGAAAAATGTGTTGCTGGAAAAGAGCAGCAGGTCAGGCAGCATCCAAGGAGCAGGAGAATCGATGTTTCGGGCAAAAGCCCTTCGTCAGGAATGAGGAAGGTGTGCCAAGCAGGTTAAGATAGAGGGAGGAAGAAGCTCCTTGAAGAAGCTGTCTTCCTCCTTCTATCTTAGCCTGCTTGACACACCTTCCTCATTCCTGAAGAAGGGCTTATGCCCGAAACGTCGATTCTCCTGCTCCTTGGATGCTGCCTGACCTGCTGTGCTTTTCTAGCAACACATTTTTCAGCTCTGATCTCCAGCATCTGCAGTCCTCACTTTCTCCAAGAATGGGAGATGATCGAATTGAAATATAAATATCTTGAGAAGCTTGATGGTAGATCTGGAGGATGGGGGAGTGGGGCTGGATGAGGGAATGTAGCATTTCCACTGTCTGGACATTTCAGAATTCAAGGTTTCAGTCTTAGATTAATATAATATTTACGACCGAGATAAAGAAAAATCACTGTACTCAAAGGATTGTGAATCCTTGGAATTCTCTACCCTAGAGAGCTGTGGGTGTTCATTGTCAAATGTATTCAAGTTAGAAATCAATGGATTTTTATACATGAAGTAAATTAAGATTTTAAAGTTAACGTGCAAAGATGGAGGTCAGGTAGAAGCTCAGCCATCATCATCCTGAATGGTGGAACAGGTTTAGAGAGCCAACATGCCCACTCCTTTTTTTTTGATTTCTATGTTCTTTAAGCAGCAATGGATGCACCAAATATCCCACAGTCCAAATTAGGAAGTTATCTGGAAGAAGGAGAATTAGTATTAGAGATAATACTAAATATTAAAATGAAGTTTGAAGTAGATCAGGTCTTCCAGTGACGTTGCCAAGCAGATATACATATGCCTGCCCTCTGCCTCTTCAGTTGGTGTGAACTTAAACAATGCACATGATATTTACTGATATCCCAATCAAAGAGTAGCATAACTGTTTTACTTTTGCACTTCAAGCATCTATTTACAAATTCTAACTTTCTACAGTACATGCTTTTCTTTTGTCTAACTTTTTCAACTTATCCTCCCACTTTTCAAGATTTATGTATCAAAACCTCAATTTCTTTGCAGTTTTTTAAAGATTAACAAGTAGTGTATATTTCATCTCATTCTTCTAAAGATTATTACTTTGTAATTCTCAGTGTAATTTTCATCTGGCATCTCTGTCCAATCTACTAACCTGCCTTTGTTCTCACAGAATTATTTACAGGTCGTCTTGCAGTCAACCACACTCCCTACTTTTGTAATGTCTTCTTTGATTTCATTGGTATTTGGTTATGCTTTGCTGCAGATCATTGGCAATGGTGCTAAAGTTGTGTACAATGACTTTATTTTGCACAAAAAAATGGCATTAACTTGGCTCTGCAGCTTACACCAGAAGCAGAAAATCCAGTTTACTCTCTCTAAACAATAAAATCTGAAATGCTTTTTTTGTTACGAGAGGAGGAAGTGTTTTAACCCCCTTTCAATGAGACTCAACTAATATTTTATTTCTTTTGAACACGCACCTATCCTACTTAATTAAAACATAGTTCATTATAAAAGGAAGAAGCCGATCACTGAAATTTGTTCAGTAAAAGAAAGATTAATTTTCTTACATACTAACTCCAAGAAAAAAATATTAAAGAACATCTTAGCAAATACACAAATATAGATAATAAGTTTAAAAGGGAGAGTGTCTGGTATAGACAAGAAGAATAGCTTTGCACAGTTCTGAAAGACCTTAAGGTGAGGACACATAACCTGAGACCAAAGTTGTTTACTTGTATCTTTATAGAATCCCTATAGTGTGGAAACAGGCCATTCGGCCCAGCAAGTCTACACCTACCCTCCAAAGAGCATCTCACCCAGACCTAACCCCCTAGCCTACATTTCCCATGGCTAATTCAACCTACACATCCCTGAACACAATGGGCAATTTAGTTTGGCTAATCCCCCTAACCCACACATCTTTAGACCGTGTGAGGAAACCGGAGTACCTGGCGGAACAGGGAAACGTGCAAATGCCACATGGACAGTTGTCCGCGGATGGAATTGAACTTAGATACCTGGTGCTGTGAGACAGCAATGCTGACCACTGAGCCACTGTGCCACCCTTAACAGTCGTATGATCTGTAGATATCGTTAAGCTCTCTATGAAAGATGTTTTTCCCAACTTGTTTTTTCACCATGCGCTATCATCTGAAATGATTCAAAAGCAGATATTGAGACAGTAAAAAACAAGTCTTCCAGTTCTTGATTTATATTTTTTTTTTCCCTTTGCTGTTTAAAAACTGCTGTTGCAATATTATTCACTGTGTATTTGCGAGTCTAGCTCCATTGTCATTTTGATTTGGCTAACTGGCAGATGAGTCTTTCAACTCTCAAACAGTGAAATTATCTTAATTTAATTCATATGTGCATTAAAAATGAAACACACTTTTTTTACCTTGACCCAGTTGCCTGGTTTTGATATCTTTAAATATATTTGTAATCTCAATATAGATAGTTTTTGTTTATTCCACCTGGGTCTCCTGAATCTTGTCTCAATCTTTGGTCACTGTAGACATTTTCAATCTAAGTTTTATTTTTCCTTTGTATAAGCCATTTTAGGCCATGAAAGGCCGTGAAGTTAAAACTTGATACCCATATTTACCACTGTCATGATGCTTCCTCACCATAAAGAATGAATATTTCTCCTTTTTGTATACACTGAGCATTCAGCTACAAGGTCAATATGAAATAACATGCAAAGATTGTACACACATTCCATATGCACCTTCTTTGCCCTAACCTGGATTCAAAACATAGCTTGGGCTGAGCAACCATACTAATTCCTCAATCTATGCCACCTTTGCAAGTTTTAACCTTTCACTACCCACTCCTTTAATTGCTTTACTGGATTCTCGGGCGTTTTTACAAATTTGATCTCTACAGAATTGGGCAGATAGGGTGACTTTTTACATTAACCTGATTTGACTGGTTGAGATTTGATGCTGTTCCTTAAACCACTCCACTCTGTTTTTGCATCACTGTATGCCCCTGGTCTCTGCTGGCAATGTCTGCTATTCCCATGTGTTTCCTTCTCATTCCATTCACTGTGGGAATGAACTTTGCCTTACTCTGTTTTCCTTTGAACACCACTGCCATCAGATTGATGTGCAGCTCCTGCTATCCTCTCGTGTGGCTCTTTCAGTAAGTGAGGCTTTATTTTCACTTTCTAGTGACCAATCTGAGAACTCTGATCCTGTTATACCGTGAAGGAATCTGTTAACCAGATCTCTGTCTCTGGGCTGTCATGTTTTCTCTTCTTCTCTGGCCCTTTCTTGCTGTTCTTCTATGGCTACCATCCTCAACTAATCCTGACTCTTTCTGAAATTGCTGATCTATCCTCAGCACCCTTTAATGCAAATGATTCTGGCTGATCCAGCTTCAATCTCTCAGGTTTTACTGCCCTCTGTTGGGCTCTGAATCTTTCTTGGTTCCCAGACTTTCTGACACTTGGCACTGGTTTTCTTCATTTTTTCCAGCCTCTCTGGGCTGTCCTTTTCTATTTTTTTAAATTTTTAATCATTTTATTAGATTCCCTACGTGTGGGAACAGGCCCTTTGGCCCAACAAGTCTACACCGACCCTTGAGGGTTATATTTTGCTATAGCCAAATTATTCCCTAGTAATATATCTACTCCTGGCATTAGTAAGCTTGGAGTTCCCCAACAGTTACTATACTCTCAACCAGTTTACTTTCTAAGTGACCTTTAACCAGTGGACAACTCTATACTCTTTCACATGAGCCATTTTATCAGCACATTGGAAGTTCATTGGCTTCCAGGGGGTGAATATTCTATATTCCCGTTTAGCAGGGTCTGCAAGCACCCAATGTCTCAGAGAATGCCAGTTTCTGTTTTTGTTTAAAATGTCAGCAGTCACCATTACTTTGGATGCCATCTCCTGTCATCTATCCAAGTCCACAATTATGTCTGAGCAAACACTGACCACCCTTAATGTAACAGATACTGCCTTGCAGCTCAAATTTCTGGAGAATGCTGGAACCATAATTTTTAATTATGCGTCCTGCTTTGCCTCAGTAAAAGAACCCCTGTTCCCCACCTATTACCCAATCTGGATCTCTCCTGTTAATGGTTGGGGTCAGTTATGATTTCTCTAGTCTATCTGTCTCCCTTACTCTCAGCTTGTCTCAAGGGTATTTATGTCATCCTTATCTCTTTCTGGTCTGTGAAAGTTCCCAGTCCCAGCTTCCTCATGTTTATGGATGTGCGTGCACTAACTTACAGATTTTAGCCAGAATTGCTGCCTGTCAGAGCGCTACTGCCTTCTTTTCCTCTACATGCATCAGGATTGGAAAGGGTATTTTGAACTCCATAAGGAGAATTACCTCATGAGAATTTTTGTTAAAATGCCCAAACCCACTGATCAAAAGTGAACTGTTTAAGCCATTCATATTCTACCTATGATTTGTCAGGGCATTTCTTGAATTTTCGGCATTATGTCTCTGTCATGAGTCGGTATATGTTTAAAATAACAGCTTTTACTGTCTCATATTCAGTGAACTCTCCTCTAGTAAGATGCAGTAAATGTCATGAGCTTTCCCTGACAGCCTGCTCTGTAACAAGAGTGGCTATTGCTAAGCTAGCCACTTAAATTGCTGTGCTAACCTCTCAAAGGAGGTGAAGGAAGCATCCATTTCTTCCTCATCGAACTTTGGGAAGTTCAGCTCTTAAGTCTAACTTGGGTTTGGTTCTTTTACCAAAGCTGTTCTCTATGAACATAGGTGGTATAGTTAGTAAGTTTGAAGATGACACCAAAATTGGTGATGTAGTGAACAGCGAAGAAGGTTACCTCAAACTACAACGGGATCTTGATCAGACGGGCCAATGGCGTTTAATTTAGATAAATGTGAAATGTTGCATTTTGGAAAGGTAAATCAGAGCAGGACTTATACACTTAAGGTCTTGGGGAGTGTTGCTAAGCAAAGAGACCTTGGAGTGCAGGCTCATAATTCCTTGAAAGTAGAATCACGGGTATATAGGATAGTGAAGAAGGCATTTGGTATGCTTTTCTTTATTGGTCAGAGTATTGAGTACAGGAGTTGGGAGGTCATGCTGCGACTGTGCAGGACATTGCTTAGGCCACATTTGGAATATTGCATGCATTTCCGGTCTCCTTCCTATCGGAAAGATGTTGTGAAACTTGAAAGGTTCAGAAAAGATTTACAAGGATATTGCCAGGGTTGGAGAGTTGGAGCCATAGGGAGAGGCTGAATAGGCTGGAGCAGTTTTCCCTGAAGTGTCAGAGGACTGAGGAGTGACCTTATAGAGGTTTATGAAGTCATGAGGGGCATGGATAAGGTAAATAGACAAGGGATATGAATAGGCAAAAGTGAGGACTGCAGATGCTGGAATTCAGAGTCTACATTAGAGTGGTGCTGGAAAAGCACAGCAGGTCAGACAGCATCCGAGAGCAGACAAATCGACGTTTCAGGCACAAGTTTCCTGATGAAGGGCTTCTGCCTGAAACTTCGATTTTCCTGCTCCTCGGATGCTGCCTGACTGGCTGTGCTTTTCCAGCACCACTCTAATGTAGACAAGGGATATGAATAGGAAGAGTTTAGAGGGATGTGGGCCAAGTGCTGGCAATAGGACTAGATTAGATTATGATTTGGAGATGCCGGTGTTGGACTGGGGTGTACAAAGTTAAAAATCACACAACACCAGGTTATAATCCAACAGGTTTTTTGGAGATGCCGGTGTAAGACTGTTGGACTATAACCTGGTGTTGTGTGATTTTTAACTAGATTAGATTAGTGTATCTGGTCAGTGTGGATGAGTTGGGCCAAATGGTCTGTTTCTGTTCTATACATCTCTATGATTCTATGACTTTCCTCAGCTTGACCTAAATCTAGACTCCCTTTCTCTTTCATTTCTCCTTTTCTGCAATTCTTTTTACTCTCTCTGTTCTAGTTCTTATTGCTTCTCTTCTTTCCTGTCCTGGAATTCCAATTATATTCTTAGCTCTTCCAAATTAAATTGGTCTATTACACTTAGGAGCCCAGCTAATGTTATTACTAAAAAAAATCAGATCCCAGACTAAAATTTAATTTGAGTGATCACTTTTTACTGGTTTTAATGAGGTGATCTTTCACTGAAGCATAAGAATGCAATGCTGTAGATTTGAGTTTATCAGTAAAAAGAAGTTAGTTCTAAAGAACAAAGAACAGTACAGCACAGGACCAGGCCTTTCGACCCACCAAGACTGTGCCAACACATAATACCTTTCTAAATTAAAAATCTTTTTCCTTTACACGGTCCGTTTACCCCTCTTCCATGCCTATTTGTATATTTTATCTGCCTCCACCACCTCCTCTGGCAGTGCATTCCAGGCAGTTACCACCCTGTGTCTAAAAACCTTGCCTCTTACACCTGCTGTAAATTTACTCCTTTTAACTTAAAACTAGGTTCCCTGCTAATTGATATTTCTACCTTGGAAAAAACTGATTACCCATTCTATCCATACCTCACATAATTTTATAAACTTCTATCATCTTGCCCCTCATCCTTTGATATTCAAGTGAAAACAAGCCAAGTTTATCCAACTTCTTCTCATAGCTAATACCCTCCAAATTAGGCAACATCCTGGGAAACCATCTCTGTACCCTCCCCAAAGCCTCCACATCCATTTTGTAATATGATGAGCAGAACTGTTCACATTATTCCAAATGTTGCCGAACTAAAGTTCAATACTGCTGTATCAAAACTTGCCAATTTTTATACTCTGTACTTTGATCAATGAAAGCAAGCATGTTGTACACATTCTTGACCACCTTATCTACTTATATTGCCACTTGCAGGGAATATTGGACCTATATGGGCAACTCAGCGGTAAGCACTACTGCCTTCCAGCACTGGGTACCTGGGTTCAATTCCACCCTCAGGCGACAGTCTGTATGAAGTTCGCACATTGTCTCCGTGTCTGAGTGGGTTCATTTGGGACGCAGGTTTCACTCCACAGTTCAAAGATGGATTGGCCATGCTAAATTGCCCATAGTGTCTAGGAATTTGCAGCCAGATCGATTAGCCTGGGAAATGCAGGATTACAGGGATTGGATAAAGAGATGGGTCTGGGTGGGATGCTCTTTGGAAGGCCAGTCAGACCTTGATGGGATTATATGATTCTATGATATATGCCTAGATTCTTCCATATGTTGATACTACTAACAGTTCTACCCTTTACTGTGTACTTCCCTCTTACATTAGACCTATACAAAAGAAATGAAGATAAAATAGAATACACCAAGCTCTTTGCAAATAACACAAATTTTAAGATTTCAATCATACATTTCATTAATTCTAACAACACTTCTTTATGGTACTTGTACTTATGAATTTCCTTCTCTTTCTCATCTGAAATGTTTAAGTGGTTTCAATTCCCCATCTTGTGAATCTAATAGTCTTTGATTTGTCATGTATTTGAGCATATACTTTCTAAGTTTCAAATTACCCTTTCAGCAGTTATTTAGTAATAGTTGCTGTATCGGGTCACTTAAGTTTTCCAATAGTTAAGTTATTCTAAATTCCGCTTTCTTTTATTCATGTTTCAGCTATGGTGTTTAAATAAATTCTATTTTGCTTAAAGCCAAGTGGTTTGACCAGCTGTATCACACCTGGAAAATCCACTTCACATCTGCGTTTAAAATAAGAAAAGGTTTGGGTCTCGGTTACCTTCTTAAGTTATTTTCTGGGTGTTGGGCCTGGTCCATAACAGACTGGGGGCTCGTCCAGAATTGATTCTATAATTACACTTTGGGATTAGGGCTTTTGAACACAAAGGCAACAAGCGGTAGGTATTAGTGCCTTTTGTTCCAAGTGTTGGAAGAAGTGACTTTGGGGAGTTTTGCAAAAGGTATGCAAAGCAAAACTGTCGGAATTGGCAGACAAGCTGGAGTCTGCCAATATAGTAACATCCCTTAAACATACCCTTTGGCAAAAAGGTCAATTCAAGCACAGATTCTTAGAGGCAGGAGGAAACAACATCCAAAGAGATTTCAGAAGAAGGTTAGAGGAGTTCTTTGGTGAATCTTGCAACTCACCTGGATCCTCGCATCTTGAGACAGCTACAGCTCAAACAAACTGGAAAAAACCTGAACTGGGAGAACTGGCCACTCCCCTTCCATTGTTAAATTAGACACTTCCTGGACTCTTTGGCACCTCTGCCTTTACGAATTCCCTTGGGGAAAAAAAAACCAAGGACAAAATAACCTTTTTAACGTGACAGCCTCATCACAATATTAGAAACTCAAGAACACCTTTTTTTGCAGGAATACTTGATATCCCTCACTCTAATTCTGTTGTTCACCTGTGGAAATGTCACAGTTGAGCCTTCAAATTCCGTATGACCGGGTGAGGATTGGGAATCAGATCCCTACTAGCTTAACCCTCTCTCAGTTGATTACAGCAAACATTTTTTATTTTTATTGTGCTACAATCACACTTAAATTAAAACATACTTCACTAGAAAAGGAAGGAGATCTTGAGTGAAAGAAAGAGGGAATTTATTACCTAAGAACTCTAAGAAAACAGAATACAAACCCCACATAAAAATTCAATGAAACACCAAGTTTAAAAAGGAGAGTGTCTGGTACGGACAATGAAGAAAAAGATATTGAAATTAAAATGTTTTTAGTGTCCTTATGGTTTTGGATTCTTAGCCCATGGCCATAGTTGTTTAATGATTCGCTTTTCTTTGTGGCAGCAATTTTTATCTGTAACTGTCTTTTGTGTTCTTGATGAGTGGAGATTTTCCCAATTTGTTTTTTTAAGCCAGGGGCTGTATTCTGAGGTGATGAGAGAAACCAGCAGTTGGAGAAAGAGAGAGGGCAAGAAATGGTTCCAGTTCTTGCTTACAAATCTATTTGTTTGCTTTTTGTTGTGTTCTGCTGTTCAAAATCTGTAGCTGAAATATAATTTAGTGTGTGTTTCTCAGTCTAACTCCATTGTCTTTCCAAGCTGAATCACCGAGCTTTTAAATTACTTATCTGTGAAATTATCATGAATGTGTAAAGTAAAATAGGATGGTGACTCAGTTATCTGGTTTTGAGTTTTTAGATTAAAAGTGATTTCAGTGTAGAAGACTTTGTTTATTTCATGTGAATCCCATGAAGCCTGCCTAAAACTTTGGTCAGGTGACCACTGCAGCCATTTAGGTCCATGTTACTTCCTGTTTAAAAACCATTTCAATCCATGAAAGGTCTCAGGTAAACCAATCAGCTGATAAAAGATAAAGTGATAGTCAATGTATACCACTATTGTAACACTTTCTTAATGTTTTCACTAAATACCTTTTTTGCAATACCACATCATAGTTCTTAAATGTAAACAGTGTCTAGTCCTTGAGATTCTGAGTCTACCTTCGAGAACTTGCTAGCATCTTGAGACTGATACAGAAAAAACAAACTGGAAAAAAACCGGAATATTTGAATTTGAGACTGCAATGTTGAATGTAGGTCTAGTAGGTCTTGAGAGAAAGAACTGACTTAGCAAGGGAGAGGAATAACCAGAAAGAGAGGGAGTAATAAGGAAAGGGTGAAATCAGGAGGCCGTGGAGTCGTGGTACTGTCACTAGACAAGTAATTCAAAAGACCAAGCTAATGTTCTGAGCATACTGGTACATATTCAATGTGAAATTTGAATTCAATAAAATCTGGAATCAAAAACTAGCCTCATGGTAACCATGTATTTGTAGCTGAAATAAAAGCACATCTGGTTTAGGATTGAAATCTGCCAACCTTACGTGGTCTGGTCAATACATAATTAGCTCTTAACTGATCTGGGTAATTAGGGATGGACTTTAAATATTGGCTTAGTCAGTGACTCCCACATCCCATGATCAAATTTAAAAATTGAGAAGCGGATAACAGTAGTTTTAATGTGGAGCTATCATTAGGTAAGTCATTTCTTGCTAATTATTCTGAATTTTGAAAGAAGCAAGGAATCCACAAGCGCCTATCATAATTAATATTGAATCAATCAAAAATATGCTTGATGAATTACATAAGGATGCGCAACAATGAATGGTCACTCACTCTCAAGAATGTTTTTATTTACAATGATTCAAATTTGTGGCCTTAAAATGATAATTATTTTGCACACAACTTTGTCTGATGAACAGAATAAGGTGTTAAGCTTGGTATTACATTCCGTGGGATGGGCAACATGTTAAAATAAGGAGGGTGCTCAGCCCACCAAATTCCCACCTGCCCCAAACACACCCCATAAAATAGTGAGGCAGGTTTTTCCAAAATCAGCATCCATCTCACCATATGTATGTATGTAAATAATTAAGGACGAATTGAACTTGTCTGAAATATCCCAGAAGGCCATTCAATCACTAATGGCTTTGATTCAAGAAGAAGGTCCACCAATGAGTTCATTAGGCAACCTGGGTGGTTAATAATTATCATCCTTGCCAGAAATGTACACATCTTAAGAATGAATCCAAAGAAAGGGCATGAACTCAATACCAGATAGCCATCTTTGGTAATTGTGTTCACCATTTGTACTTGATATTCCTTTATTCTTCTAGTAGAAGTGTTAGTTTATATTAAAATTGTAAGATAATATCATACAAGCATATGAAAGATTTGTTTGTTCAGTTTGATTTTAATTTGATTTGCAGGTGACTATAATCTTAATATTTGTGCATATAATTACTTTACAAGTCTAGGTCAGAACTAATTCAGATGAAAGTCTAAGCTGATTTACTTCACTCCTGCAAAGTGACAAACTGGAATCAGCAAGAAAGGTGCAAGAGATTTAAATGATTCGAATACTACTCCATATACTTGAAAATAACTTAGAAGTCCTTTATTTCGATTCTACCGTATTCATTCAAATCCAGCTTATTTTTAACATGAATTTTCCAAATTAATCTTCATTGTATATTCTGAATCTTGATCTGGGTAACTTCATTTCATCTTGCACCCACTGTAATGCTGAGTTTAAAAAAAAGGTTCCTAGCTACAGGGATAGGAGTGAAAGGGGTGTGTGCGTGGTGGCTGCGGAGGTGTTGGTGGGGCCTTGGGTTGTTAGTGGAGTGTGGTGTAACTATGAAGGTCCATCATTTTTGGTAGGGGAGGTCAATAAGTAGCCAAACTGTACCCTTCTTGCACTGATTTTAACCTAAAGCTAGAATTCAAAATATATATTTTTTTATTTCAATTTCCTGCAGCTGAATGCTTGCCATAACTTGTCCTGAAAAGCCATTAGACACGCTGTATAAAATGTCTTTGGTGCCCCTTAGGCTTCTTGGGAGCGATCATGTGCATTTTGTTACTGTGTGCTTTTGTTGTCTTGTATTCACTTATCCCAACAGAGCACATCAAATGGTAGTCATGCATTATGTGAAAGTATATTAAACTGCTGGTTTAATTAAAAACTTTGGATTTTCACCAAACAGAATCATTTATTTAGGATGCAAGTTTTAAAAAATGTTTTGTTTACATTCATGTGATTAGAATTCTGGTGTGAGGTTCCTATTTTATCCTTACGTTTATAACATTGAAGCAATCTCAAGTTTATTTTTTAAAAGTATATCTTCAATCATCAACAACAAACTTCCTTAGACCTTACTGAACTCTAAAAGAACTTGAAGAACTGAGTTTACTAAGGACTTGGGGAAGAAAAGATCTAACACCAGAAGTATATTTGGATCAAGACAAACAATAATCACACAGTACTTTTATGGTTAATGAATGTACACACCACAACTTATACAGGCAGGTAGAAGGCATTTGTCCATCATAAAATTTTGAATGTTCTGGCTTTTGATGTAAAACGTTTCATGCAATCTGCATTGAATGTATTAATGTGTTTGCTCATTAAGTTGTTGAATGTACATATTTGAAAAATTTGGGACTAATAATGACCAAAACATAATCTATAGTTTCATGATGCTACCTAATTAACTAATACTTCTCAATAACTTTTATTATTTCTGTGAGAGTAAGTATTTTTAGTCACAAAATGCAGCTCAGCAATGCAAATGTGAGACTTTTTTTACTTTAACTCTTTTAGAGTTTATATAGTATTTATATTCACATGCATTGAATTAAATACTTCATGTTCTTCCAAGATTCGGACTGAATTTAATGTGCACCCGGGGGAGGCTGGTAGGTCAAGGGGGGTTGTATTTGAGGCGGAAAGATGCAGATTGGAGATCTCATCACTGCCCAACTTCCCTTGATTAAGTGTGTCAGAAAGGGTGGGGATGCGCTTCCTGCACAGAGGCCAATCGAGACCCTTAAATAGCAGACCGGAGCAATGCCATGTGAACAATCCATCAGGTGAACCCTGTGGCCTGGTGGGGACCCTCCTTCTCCACCATTTTTAGATTAGTAATAGGGACACTCTAGAAATAAAGCCCTTTCCTTTGTCATCTCACTTTCATCCAGAGGCTTCAACGATGGTTCTTCTGGTCACCATCACTGCATTTCTTCCATGTGTACTACTTGCGCTCCCAGTCTCAGATTGATGAGCAGTTCCCAAGGGTGGGATATCCACCTTGCACTGAAGGGTCTGATGGGCATTTATCCCAGTGGATTCAGGAACATTGTTGACAGCTAAGCACCCTTGATGGGACTTCATACTAACTGGGCTCATGAAAGTGGCTGTGTCAGTGTTGTCGCCGATCCTCCAACATCATTACATTGGTCTTTGTGATCTGTGGCAACAAAAAGAGCAAATAGTATTGCTACAGAAGTATGACAATTTACAAACTTTCTACTGAGTTTTCTGAAGATTACTGTAACTTCCCAGTTATATTAAGTTGTTGATCAGTTTGCTATAGACAAAATATAGCACTACTAATTTGTGCAATGTATTGGTAAATTGATTCTATATATAAGTTTTTGAGTTTATTTCAATACTATGTCATTTCCAAGTTAACTATACAAAACTGTGCAATTCAATAAGCTGACATATAAATCAGCATGTTGATCTTTTCTGCTGTGCTTGCTTCCCTTTTTTGTTTTCCAGTCATCACTTCCTGCCAGAGCTGGATGCAGATGTACTGAATGGTGGCCGGGTTCAACTCATGGTAAGAACTTGCCTCCAGCTCTAAACCAGTTTAGTGCATGCAGAGTTCTATATGAATGGACTTTAACACTAAAATAGCAATATGTTATTTCACTGCTAATCTGTTGTACAGTTTGCTTCTAAAAGTGTAGAATGTGAGCATAGTGATTATCTTTTTTATTCTATATATTTGGATTCTGCGGGTGCCTTTGTAAAATTCGACATTGCAAGAAAGGTTTGCTTTAGCATACTAGGAGGTTTCTGGTGACGATCTATTCAAAAATTAACTTTTAGAATATTAAAACAAAAAATGTCCTCTGGTCATTGAAAAAGCTTTTGGAATAATTTTGAATAAGCTGTAATTGAGCAAAAATGAATAACTGCATATTTGTCTCCCCATCAAGTCACAGTAAGTAAACAGTTATTCGTAAACAGTTTCTACTTCAAAACTATATAGAATGATTTATGTGCAAAACAAATAATTTACTTTTGCTTTGTTGTCTTAGGCAAGTCATGTAGGTAAAGAATGTTCAGATTTAGACATTGTCTCTGTGTCCAGTGGTAGTACTATAAATCAACCAAGTGATGGATTTAATTATAGTCATCGGCGCTCATCAGGTTCTACACGTAAGTCAGCAACCTGCATTCTTTGAATTTGCCTTTCTTTACCTCAATTGCTGAGATGGTCCAGATGTTTGAATTATAACATTTCAGTCTTTTTTGGAACTTAATTTGTTGCATCTTTATCGTCTAATGATAGTACAGCATAAATTATACCTATAATGCAGCTGCTGTGATATATTTCTAGTTCATGAAATATCACAAATGGTGTTGCCTTTAAGGCAAAAGGTGGAAGTACATTGCATCTACTCATGCAGTTCATTCTAGAAAATGGAGATAGTTCTTTGAAAATTAGGTTCTTCCAAGTTCAGTCTTACTTGATGCCCTGCATATTCTGGAGTTTGTCCAAGATTTGTTAGCCAGTTGTTCAATGCCAAATTCTGTTCAAGTTCATATTGCACCTATTTCAGTTCTTTGTGGTGAGAATAGCCATTTTGATTTTGTTTTCTGACTGAATATAGAACTTTTCCTTAATGCCCTTGAGTGAACCTAATTTGCTACTTTTGGACACTGTTCCTGGTATGTAAAAAATGCAAGATTAGAACACAGCTCTGTAGCAGAGGTAAAGAACAAAACTTTAAAGAAACCATTTTTAAGAGCTATACTTCAGCAATTTGTTTGCATTTTTAATGCAGAAAGTCAGAGTGTTATATAATAGTGCTAACCATGAAAAACTGATAATCCAAACCATACTAAACTATAGTATCTTCTTTGATTCCACTAGCAGCTACTGGATTGTGACCCATACATAACTAACAGATCAGTTTCTATTGAACCTGGTTTACATTGGATATTATTTGAATTTTTTTTATCCTATTCTTGTTGAATTGTGCTGTTACTTCCACCTTTCCAAAGATCAGGATGTTCTGAATAGCCAAAGTGAGGGAATAAGCTTAACAAATTAGTCAAGAAAGCGAGTGTTGTCGAGCCAGTTTTATAACTGTAAGATGACACCGAAATTTCCAGTATGGCGAGATGGGCCACCCATGCACATTCTGCACGTTGCCTTGAATGTTGGGAAAGAATCCAAAGAGGCATTCACGGCTCGTGCCCAAACAAGCACTAGCCCGTTTGCTTGTGCAAATATGGATCTAAAATCAATCTGAGGACTTTCCTGAAACTGAGCTATTTTGAAATCAGTTGGCAAAAGTCCTGCGGCTTTCAGAAGCAAAAAACTGCTTTAGCATTTTCAATATAATGTCCACACAATCCTTAACAAACTGCTAGATACTGTCACCATAATGTTTTGTAAAATAATGATGAGCATTAATGAGGGTTTTGCAGTTGATGTCATGTTGCACTTTGACACGCTATAATCGACTTGTCAGCACAATTAAAGGTCATGGATTAAAGGGGCACTGGCAGCAGAAAAGACAATTGATTGAGGGATGGAAAGCAAAGTTTGGAGAAAATTATACATTAGTGTTCCCCAGGGATCAGTATTAGGATGTCTGTTTATTTTGAAATATACTAATAACCAGAATGAGAGCATAACTTAAAAGTTCACAGCTCATATATAACAGAACATAACTTAGAAATATAGTGAGCAATGAAGAAGATAGATTCAGAGGGACTTTGACAAACCTGATGTGGTATGTGATATTTGACCTTGTGAAATATGAAGTTATCTATTTTGGTCAGGAAGAATTAAATGAAGCAATACGAACTAGGTGATACAATTCTAATGATGATACAGGAACAGAGACACTGGGGAGATACATAAGTATTTGAGGATGCAGGACAAGTTGAGAATGCTGTTTCAAATAAAAATGCTATCCTTGATTTTATTAATAGAGAAATTGGTCACAGAGCAAGGAAATGATACAAATCCTTTATAAAACCCAGGTTAGGTCTCAACTGGAATAATGTATTCAATTATGGGCATATTTAATAAGGAGAAATGCAGAAATGACTGACTGGACTAGAACCACTTCAGTCAAGTGGAGGCACTGGAGAAGCTGGAGTTGCTTTCCCTAGAAGAGAGAAAGTTAAGGGGCTTTTTGATAGAGGTGGTCAGAATCAAGAATGTTTTTGGTAGAGTAAATAAAAAGAAACTGTTTCTAATGGTGTAATGATCAGTAACCAGCCGATATAGCCTTAGGGTAATTGTCAAAAGAACCAGTGAAACACGGGTGAATGTTTTTTGAACACATTGTGTTCTTATGATATGTTAGGTAGTGCATTGCAGGGTGGTGTTAACAAGAGAATTGAATGATAATTTGAATGAAAACATGCACAAAATATGGAGAATGATCAGTACGGTGAGATTAATTGGATTGATCTACCAGAGTAAGATATGCGGGACTGAAAGGCCTCCTTCCATGTTCCACCATTCAATTGAATCATTTTTAAACAAGTAAGGGATCAGTGATAGTTGTGAGGCTTGCAGAGATGGAGGGGAAAGAACTAAAGGGGCTGTCTCTAATAGGCTGGAGGACAGGAATGATTGTGATGTAGGGATGTTAGTATAAAGCAAAAGAGCATGGCAATAGGATGATCAAGTAAACAAATTAATTTAGAGAAGCTGTAAATGGCAACAGCGGAATCACTTGTCCAAAACTGGAATGTTAGAAAAGTATTGTAATTGAAAGTGTTGATTTAGATATTATAAGCAGCCTAGCTGACAGATTAAAAGCATTAATGGACTTTGTTTTGATATTACGAGTTGTCCTAGTCTCATCAGTTTCTGGGGAAGGGGTTCCAGAATTCCACTACTACTTATGTGAAGAGGGTCTTCATTATCTGACATTATCCTGACAAACCGTTTCTGATCTGAGTGTTATACCTCCATGTTCCAAACACCAGAGGAAATCATCTACCTCCTCCCAAATCCTGTAATCATGTTGCTTATGTCAATTGTATTAGCAGTTAATACTCACATGCGCAATCTATGCAACCAATTAAGTCCTTCTATAATTTTGGTAAATTGGACTGCATTCCCTCGAAGACCTGTACATCTTTTCTGAGATGCGGTGCTCAAAACCTAATGCAATACTCCAAATATGGTCGAACCAGCTTTGATTTATCTGTAGCGTAACTCCTATTTCTTTGTATTCTATTCCTCTCAAGAAGTAGACTAACATTTTGTTACCAAATAGATTTATATTTTGGACCTATCCACTGGTTACTGGTAATTTCCAGGCATGGACCTTTTTAATTTCTGTTTTCATTCAGTGAAGGCCTTTGGGACATTTTCTTATTTTAAACATTTGTAAATAAAGATTGTAATTAAGGTATGGATAACAGGCTAGAGAAATAAAACTTGGTTGCCTTATTCATCAGTCACGCATCCTTGTACTTGTGAAAAACGTTAAGTAAAAATAGTAGAACTAAACAACGGGGAATGAGACATTGATGGAATTGACCTCTACTTTATAGTGGTATAAGATTGATTGAACAAAAAGGAAGTAAACAAAATATTTTAGTAGTTATTAAATATTTTAAAACTGACAAATATTTTCCTCGTTTGATTTAGTGATTTTGTAAGTTATTTTAAATGAATTTATGAACTTGTTAAAACTAATACCCAACAGAAGATATTGGAGTTAAAAGTTAAAGTGTTTGTTAATCCTGGAATGGAAATGTTTTAGTTGCATGATAATTATGTTCATGTCCAGCCAATATTTCCAATGACATTTAAACTACTTTGCTGAGTACCCTCATAGGAAATCTGGATGTTGACTACATATAGTGACCAGAGCAAACTCCCTACCCCGACTACCTATGACTAGTTAAAAGTATGAAAATTGGGTGGGAGCAGTGTGCATACTTAGATATATGTTTTCACCAATGGGACATCAAAAACAGTTGTTTGGGGCAGGAATAAAAATCGTTCCTTAATGGACAGATTTTATCAGTACAAATTCTGCAAACATCTTAATGCACAAGGTATTGTGTGATCTATTTTAAACTCATACTCATATATGGACTAAGATATAAGTTTGCTGATACATTTTTTTCCTGAAGTTTACTAGAAGATGCAGCTGTAAATGTTTGAAGAGGTCATTCCACGGACACAGAAAAAAAACTTAAGGCATGACAGGAAATAGCAAGCGACCTATTTTAGAAGAAAGCTGCCCTTCTGAGAAGGATTTTCCTGAAGGTCTTGCATGACAAAGATACTACACAGGGAGAAGAGCACAGGCCATCTCCGTCTCTATATTAAATAGGCAGCACCAATACAATAATCTGATTTAACTTGCTGCAGTGTTTCATTTGACTCTTTCCTTGGTCCTGCCAGATTGATTTTGATTTTTATTTTACTTAAATCCATAGCAAATTCATGACATGTTTTATTTGCTAGCTCATGGATTTGAAAGGATGGTGCTCATTGCTCTGACAGTTTCAAGTAGTGTGTATTATTATAATTTGGATTGGTCGATATGTTGCGTATGTCAGTGTTGATAGGTACAACTAACATAATTCAAGAGAAATGTTTGGTACTTTTCAAGTCAGTGTGCTAAAACAAGAGGATTTTTAAAACACATGAAGATTTCTCAAAATTCCCCCTTTGAAGTAAAAGAAATGGCTTAATGATGTGATGCTAGTTGATCAGTTTGTTATGTAAATGAAGTACTTGGAGAAAACACAATGGACTTTCTAAATATCTTTCTACACAGTAAAATTACAACGTGCATAACAAAGGTATCAATAAAATCTTACATAAACCAATGCCTTGCTTAGTTGGTCATCTTACTTCTATGTAAAATATAAATATGAAGTTAAGCACACTAACAAAGGCATCTTATTTGGGCACCATGTCATGGGTTAAAATGCTAAAGTACTTTAGGTTGTAAGATATATATCTGTGCATTCTTAAAATTGTGCGGGGCTTGTTTTTATTTCTGTTAGATTCTGGGCAATTGAATCGATATTTGGAACACTATATTTTACATGTTATAATGGTTTATGGATTTTTATTTATTTAGATAATATGTTTGTTTTTAATCTTAAAAATAGAAACTATTGCATCATTGAAAATTGGCACCAAACCTTTGAAGCAAGAACGCATATCTTTCCGAAGCAACCAAGTACGGCTCAGCACAGGATGGGGAAGTGGCAAAAGACGAGGAAAAACTTTATAATCATTTTCTGCCTTGAGGCAGTGACAGTAAAAGGTCATAGATGTGTTCATAATCATAAAATCTGTGTGTTAAAATTTAAAAATCTCATCAATTTTCTTCACTTGTTATGAAGAAATTTAAATTCGATGTATAAATGTGGCCATTTTACTTCAATGATAATTGTTTGACTGACTTGTTGAAAATAATGATTTGGCATATAAATTGCATCTGTAACTGTTAAGTGTTTTAGCTCCTTTGCTTTAGTCTAAATTGATTACTGTAAAATTGCTGACTCCACTAGTGAATTTCACAAAGATAATAAAAGTAAATATGTGAAAGCAATACATGGCCAAATACAGCGGAGTAATTCTTTATCCACTAGGCACATAATGAGCAAATTCTGTTGACAGAACTGATCCTGAAATCTCATCAGTATGTCAGATCTGAATGTTTAAAAGGTATAATACTTTTAAAATATTTTATGAAGGGGTGTCATTAAAAATACATCACTCCCCATAGCTTAACTTTATAAATAACAAAGATCCATAACTGTTCCATGAGACAGTGAATTCAAAAGTCCTTCACACATGAAATAAAACTATTTGTATGCCAATATCAGTGCTCAATCTATATGACCTCAACCTATATGTAGTAATATTATGACTTATAATTTAACAAGTGACATACCTGAATCACCGCTTGCAGGTTTTTTTTCCTCTAATCTACATTGGGAAAAACAATTCTGCTCAATCACTTCACCGTATGTTTGTGGTTCATTTAAACACACTTTATTCATACAAGTATTATTTTAGAGGAAGTAACAGTACCTGAACTGAGTATTTTGTTTGGGGAAAAAAAAACCCTTGAAGTTGGATTGAAATCCATCGCCGTTTTTAAACAACCTCTGCAAAATTCTGTGCATTACAAACATAAAAATCCAAGAACAGAAAATGACATTAATGTGACCTTGATTTCGTAAATTTTACAAAACAAACAGCCTTTAGCTGTAGTTAGTGTAATCTTCCTTTTAGATAAGTATGTTTAAACTTCCCGTCCGGGAATGTGAGTGAATTTGGGATGTTTTAAACTGACGAGGATTGAAGTGCCTTGTGGACATTTACATTTGGACATTACAACTACACAACATAAGAAATTGATAGTGGAGTAAAGATCAATAGTGAAGTGTAACTTTCTCTTTATAGTAAAAGAGTTTGAAACAAAGCTTACCGTGTTCAGGAAGACACCGCCTGCATTGTACTCTGCCGTTGAGGTGATGGCTGTAATGCACACCAATCTGGAACAAGAAATGGGAAATAAGCAAGAAAAGTTTACTAAATGTTGATCTCAGCCCAAAGTAAATAATCCTACATCTAACTGTCCCTCACACTTTACAACGCGGAGAAATCTGCATACATTTATTTGAGTGGACAAGGCCATTGCGTTCTTTAAAATAAATCGACAGCTACAAAGTTTCCAGTGTGTTTTAATGGCCCATTTCTTTCGTGTGGCTTCTGTTTGACACGAGTGATAATGCACTTGAGGCAAATCTCCACATACGATATCACCCCATTAAGGATTGCACACCTAACATAATAAAACTTCAATTTTCGCCCGACACGTACGAGCAGAGCGGTTGTATTTTTGTTTGAAATTGTTATTTTTATGTTAGCCCCATCCATCAGGGGAGCGCTTGTACTTCCCGCTTCAGCGCAGAATCAGGACTTGACCTCGGCGTTTTATTTTCATTAACCTCTAAGTTGCGTTGCTTTTGCCTCAAATTGATGTGCGGTTGCGAGTGAGCGCGACGACATGGAAGTGCTCGGGACAAGAGTGAGAGAGTGTGATGCTATAACTCTGCAAATAAGGCGCAATGCTGGCCGAAAGCAGCACGGAGTATTCCACCAAAGTTATTTTCCAGTTATGCTTATTCATGGCCAACTCTGAAGGCAATATGGTATATATCTTTTAACATAGGACATTATTCCTATTTATGTTTTTGTCATGTGATTAAGCTACAAGTGAATTAAAAGTCTTTTCCTGTAAATCTCCCAAACAAATTCCTGTCAATACATTGATTTTTTTTTGTTGTTTGCTATGTAGTGATTCTTCTCTCTTCTGGCCACTTATGCGTTTGCTCGTCCGGATCTATTGGGCTCTAGTAAGGGATTACCATATCCAAACTCAGTTATTCACATTCGAAATTCGATTGCTGCATTGCACGGAGTAAATTTCTGTTTCGTCCAGTCCTTGATTGTCTTTCCGACTGATGCAGAAAAGCAGCCGGGTGCAGAGATCTGGGGTGAGGCGACAATCATATTCAGTGACAAAAGGCAAAAACAGTTCTTCAAAAAGAAAATCGATCTCCCATACCAAGTATACACCCCTTTTAAGGGGGGGGGGGGGGGGGGGCGGGGGAGCAGAAACCCAGAACTTGTATCTGATTTTTAAATCTGTATAAATGGTCAATCATCAAAGTCACAAAACGACAACAAAACGACCTGGTGTTGTATGATTTTTAACTTTGTACACCCCAGTCCAACACCGACATCTCCGAATAATGACAGCAAGAATGGCACAGTAAGAGCCCACTCGTTTTACACATCTCACAAATGATTTAAGATCCATTGACACCTTCCCAACATCAGCGCGGTTTTAAATACATATGTGGTTAGGGGTTGTCAGAAACATGTTAAAAATAAATTACTGAGCGATGGCTTGGAACCCTCAGGGTAGTGTAAATGTCGTGTTCAGTATGAATCAGTCAAATGACTCCAAACTTGCCCCTCAAGTTAGTATTCCGATTCGGGCCACCTCAAGCTGCTCTAGTGCTATCGCTCTTTTAGTTGCTTTAAACTGTTTACGTTTCTATTGCCAAAGGATTGTTGATTAAATCTGCTAAGTGTGTTGTCGGACCATTGTATGTGAAAAGTTAACCCGTGCGTGTCACAATAAAAAAACGCATTAATTTCAGAGCTTATGCAAACCTTCCTTTTAAGCGTATAACTACAGCAATCAATCCTGACAGAACCTCATCAAGTAACGAATTCATCTTCGACAACATGAAAATTACTCACAATGTATTTGTAGCTATCGGTTTCTATACTGATTGCTAGGAAACGAGGCATATCGGCTGAGTGGACAGGGCAGCATCTCAGAAACCACGATTAAAATGCCAATAAAGCGCTAAATAAATGTCTGTTTCGAAAAATACAGATCATGAAAACAAAACGAGTGGGAGCGAAAGTAGACCTGCTGCAAAACAATATCCAACATTCAGATCGAATATAATTCTCATTTCGAAATTGCCAAATGAACTTAGCGTCAGCAATTCCATTATAAAGGCAACCCAACTACCCCCCATCCCCACCACTACCACCTTTTAGTTTCATGTACACGGTCACGAAGCTTTGTGAAGAAGTAGAAGTTATCGTTTTCTTTAAACTAAACACAATTGACAAAAGGAAACACATATATAACGGCGCTTTCAGCAGAAGTGCAGAAGGAACGAGGGCAGCGAAACTTTTATTCCAGATTTTTAAAATACTTAATTTTATTTAAAACTTACTAAGTGCATAGAAACCTTTAGATGGCAGAAAAGCGACCAAGTTACTGAAAACTGGTTAAAACGCATTCTCTTTATATTCTGAGAAACAAATCCGCTGGGGGAGGTATTTAAATATACATTTGTAACAGATCGCTATTGCGTGTTCATGCCCAAGACACCAAACATATCCCGTTTAATCTGGTACTGAGTGAGTGTGGCAAGTCTGTGCTGCAAATGTCTTACATTCCCTCCAAGTCAAGGTACTGCACAACTGATGCTGGAGCGAACCTGAAGAACTGATTGCACTTTTAATGCGGAGACAAATCAACATAACGTGCCTCGTGGAACTACTCAATTACGAATCTATTTGCATTTTCTGACTTCGTGTTTAGATTGTACACAATTGCAAACGCCAAAAAAAAACGGAGTTGACGATTTAAATTCAGTCAGGTCTCATTACTAACCTTGGGTTTGCTAATCAGTTTACCAGCGAAACTAAAACTGGATCTATTCGTACCAGTTAACGGCACAGACAATATATATTTCCTGTCTATATCAGTATATTTAATGACCGAGCTGAATTGGCTGGTACCGTCACATATTACAACAAACAAAGAAATTGCTGGAGAAAATCAGCAGGTCTGGCAGCATCTATGAAAAGGGAAACAGGAAAGGGACAAGTCCAGTATGACGGCTCTTCATAACTCAAGACTTTTCTGAAGACTCATACCGGTCTAGAAACATTAGCTTTGCTTCTCTCTCCACAGATGCTGCCGGACCTGCTGAGTTTCTCCAGCACTTTCTGTGGGTTTTTTTCAGATTTCCAGCATCCGCAGTGTTTTGCTTTTATCTGTTTGTGATTTATTAGCCTCACTTGCCCAGCATATATTAAAAGAAACATCCCGACATCGTTAAAAATTGCACAACACCAGGTTTATTTGGAAGCACTAGCTTTCGGAGTGCCGCTCTTTCATCGAGTGATTGTGGAAATTAAGATCATGATCACAGAATTTATAGCCAAAGGAGTCCAGTGTCATGGAGATGTGATACAGTAAACAATCTTAGATTAAAACGTTCATCTTTTATAATGGGATACGCTGGTTTCCGTTCTTTGATATGTAAATTCCAGAACTTCTTTTAAAGATTCTGACATTCTTAGATAAGAGGCGTCGATAATTATCATCTGATTTGCCTGAACATCCAGACACGAGGCTATGCTCCTGAACGAAGTTAACAAAAGGCGTTGTATTCCTTACGTGGTAGCCTAAAAGATACAGAAAGATACATAATCCCCAACATTCATTGTAGTTCTAAAAGATTCAGCGCTGAAATCACATTGTAGGCACTTCCCATGACTGAAACGCGAATTATTTAGTGAGGGTTGGGGAGAACGTTTGGATAGTTCAATGTCATACCGGGCATGTTTAAAAGTCAGTTTGAAAAATGAATCAAAAAGTCAAGTCTGTGGCTGTCCCCACAGCAAAGGCACTCACTTTTACGATGTGTTTTCCTCACGGGTAGGGGATGGACAGAGGGTGGAGAGAGCGACTCTGGGATTTGCATATTCATTATGTTGGGAGGAGGTTGCAGTGGGATACCCAGCGCTTTTACTGTATATAGAGCCGTTTCCAGAAAGCTTGTCACGGTCAAAAGCTGCTGTTTCCATTTCAACCCGAACTTGCTAGTAGCAAGCACCGATTGCGACCTCCCGAGCAGGTCGGTTTTACCTTCCTTGAGGCTGTCTCTCAGCTGGTTTACATGATTATGGAATTTACAAGTGAGAATTTCTCCGTCGTTGGCCATCATTCGAAGGGGAGCGAGTACTACATGGGAGCAGGAGCAACCCTGGAACAAGTTATGGAGAGCATGGAGGGGGGGTCTTTCTACAACAAGAATGCCTCGAAACGCATCCAAGCCTTTATTAACATGGACAGCAACGAGCACCCGGAAAGGATTGGAAAGCCGCCCGCTCATGAAGACGGTGCGAATGGTAGGTAATATCACCAATATCACCATAACTGATTTACACATACAGTTTTTAAAAATCTACACATAAAAGATGGAAACATTTTGTGGTATATATGAATTAAATATCCGCCTATTTTAATGGATTTATCACCAGAAATTTTAAATAAATCTTTAATCAGTGCATTTTTCCATTAAAGTTTCTAAGGTTGATTGGTTACCAATACAGTATTTATTCTAAATGGAAGCAATTTAAACAATGGTGGATTTATATATATTTATATAATATTGACTCTCTCATGAATTGCCCACTTCCATCGCTACTGAATTGTGTGCACTATCAGCAGAACCATAAATAATAAACAGGAAGAATTGTCTTCCAGGCTTGTTGCTCTGGGTGGAGGTGGGATGTTATCATAACAAACCATTTATCATTCTTGTTTCAATAATCAATTGTACAGTCAATGGTCTGAACCGAAACCTTTTCTCACCTCTGACACAGCGGTAAGTAAAAATTAAACATCAGTTGGCTGTAAAGACACTTCTGGAATCTAAAATCCATTAATTCTATTAGAGTGATAAAATACGGTACTCGTGTGTTTTGGGGGAAGAAACAATTCGTCGAGGTTTATTCGCTAAATGTAAATATTTCTGGTTTTAGTCCGCCCCAGTCCAACGCCGGCATCTCCAAGTCATTTCTGGTTTTGTTAGTTTTCTTGGCCTTTAAACCACACATCTCTGAACTAAACAACCATTCGGATCGGTCCAATGCAGTTTCCTTAGGTATGCCTCTTACATGTTACCGCATTCGCAATTTCTCGCGCAAAATAAAACGCTAAAAGATAGGGGTGGGGGGGTTCCCGAATCTTTCAATCCAGTATGAGAAAATTTCTAATCGAAGCAGCAAATTATGCTATCACCATTGCTTTATGTAAATATAGATTTGCCATAAGGGCAAGTTTGGCAACCGGGACATATGTTTAAAGTTCAAGTGAATGAATATTCCCATTTTAACGACACACGCGAAAAAAAATTAATATTGATGTAAGTAGTGTGCAATATCTGCAGAACCCCAACTCCCTTGTCAGACCTCTCATCGCTGAGTTAAAATGTAACATGGTGATAAAGCGTTGTGTTGCTTGTTGGTGTTCCAGGGTGCTTGCAGTAACAAACCAGCGCACTCCAACCTAGAATTACAATTTGTGAATGTGAACTCACAGGTTCTTTTTAAATCTGGCGATAAAATCCTGTGAGTGCTCTTGAATATACTTGAGTGCATTTTTTTTTAAAAAGTCGACCATTTGGTCCACTAATGTACTACAGGTAAATTGACAAATTCACTTCCCAACGTGACCCCAGCCTTAACTTACAGATTCGTAAGTGACCGAGCGGGTTGTATTAAACAATGTATGCCGGCCTCTTTTCTTGAACCATGCTTCGTACAACTTCTTAAGAGTCAACCACACTAATTGAAGGCTGGAGAAAGTTGTATCAAAGTCCAAGGAAAACGGCCAGCGTGCAAGTTGTTCGATACAACTGCTTAACCGCGCAACAATCAACCACATTGACTGATGGCTGGAGTCACATATAGGCCAGGCCAAGCTCCCTGTCCAAAAGCACGGGTCATTAAACAAAATCGCTCCCCCACCACTCCCCAACGCAGTACTAATGCCCACGACCTGAGAATTAATTGAAAAAATAAGTAATTGAGGACCTTACATTTTAGGCTTCACGATGTACTGCTCAGAAGTAGAGGCAGAAATCAATCTGTTCTGGATTAACTTTAATCAGTACAAATATTAAAGCTTTTCAAAATGAATTACCTCAAAATACAGTTGCGTTCAACAGGCACTTTGAAGAAATGTATATGACAGATACGACTTTATTTTTTAAAAAAAAGACAAGGTTAATGAGGATACGAAAGTTCTGCAACTTTGCTTTATGATGGATTCCTTTCTCAGTATTGAGCTAACTGCCCAATATTTCACCTCCATCTTCTGTCTTTGGGCGCACATCGGTGAAAGTGGCTTCGTGTGCTTGAGTTAACATTCTAACTTTATCGCCCTCTTCTCCCAAATATGGTGAACCTAAAAAAAAATGTACGCTGTAATGCTGCATTTTTATAAAGCCAACTCAAATCTGACTTCTTGCGGGGAAAGAGGGATTTTGTTTTGCAAAAAGTAGACTCAGAAAAATAGACTTGCGCCGGTCCTCAACAAACGCAATAAGAGATGCCATACAAGTTTTGTTAAAGGGGTATTTGAGGAATCAGCTATTTTACTTTACAAAAACATGCCAGTGATGAAAAAAGGGTTAAATATCATTAAGTTTCGTTTTACACGTGTAAAATATCGTTATATGTTTTGTAAAAGTTAAAATGGAACTTACAAGTACGTAAAACAATCGGCTGAAGGAGTTTGAATTAAACTTACGACAGTTCTGCTAAATGTAAATAAATAATGGGGGTGTTGGGTGAGAGTTTTCGAAACTTTGGTCTTAAAGAGCAATTTTTAAACATAGATTTTTGTAACTGTGCGCCTTTTGGCGATTATCAGCATCGTCTCTTCGTTAAAATGTCCATTTTTTCAATCGTCCCAGTGGGAGCGCAAATTACTTCAATTTTAAAACTACATTTTCTTTGAACAATACGCACCGGCGATCTAATAGCTAATTTAACTTTGCTAAACAAATCAGTGAGCAAGAATTGCCTGGAAACTTGGGCGTTGGTGTCAGGTAAAGAGAACAGTCCTGTGGCTGGGCCTGATACTGCGTGAACCCAAATAATTTGTAATAAAAGGGTCAGAACAGAAATAAGGTGATGAAGACAGCAACAGTGTCACCAATTTTATTCGATCATATCTTGTATTTTTCTGCTTCATTCTCAAACTATAACTAATCCTTACACGAAGTGGGAGGATATTTCTGACCTTTCTCAGAAATTAACGAAATTGCTGGCAATCCCTTATTTTCCTACCGATTGCAAACTGTGGATGGAACTGTTTCATAAGCCCACAGAGCAGAATCAATTAACCACAGATAGATGGTCAATCGTAATTCCAGACACACATTAACCATATCTACCATTGTGGGATGCGAACTAGGCTCTCCCAAGCAGAATGTGGATTTTCAGTGCAGCGATAATACCACTGATCAGCACAGAATGGGCGATAACTACTACACTCTCTATAACACCTCCATCCCCAGAAGAGGAATAAAATTAAACTGTACTTACTGTCCTCTTATGCCATTTTCCTGTTGATCTGATGGCGAGGAACTGATCCCTGAAGCCTAATGTGAAAGCACTTTCCCTGGTTGTCCCGTAGGGCAGATACCATCACACAAAAGTTTCCTTGGAGCATTTTATCCCTGAACTCCAGGCTGTTTTCCCTGGAGTGTAGCCTGGGGGGGGGGGGGGGGGGGGTGACCTTATAGAGGTTTATAGGATCACGAGGGACATGGATAGGATGAATAGTCAAGGCCTTTCCCCCTGGGTGGGGGAGTCCAAAACTAGAGGGCATAGGCTTAAAGTAAGAGGGACAACATATAAAAGAGACCTAAGGGGCAACTATTTCACGCAGAGGGTGGTACGTGTATGGAATGAGCTGCCAGAGGAAGTGGTGGAGGCTGGTACGATTACAGCGTTTAAAAGGCATCTGGATGGGTATATAAATAGGAAGGGTTTAGAGGGACATGGGCTAAATGCTGGCAAATGGGACTAGATTTGTTTAGGATATCTGGTCGGCGTGGACGAATTGGACCGAAGGGTCTCTATGACTCGAGGATTTAATCACACCCCAAGCTCTTCACACGCCCTGAACCCGGATGAAGAGTTACCAGACAAAACCCGAAACTGCTGGAAAAAAGTCAGCATTGTGGGGGTCACTGGACCCTAAATGTCATCTCTGTTTGCTCTGCACAGATGGGGCCAGACTTGCTGGGCGTTTTCAACAGTTTTCCAGCTGTTTTCTTTATTTCTGATTTGCAGTGTCCGCAGTTCCTTTTTGCTTCATGAAGAATAAAGATCCTGGATAATAACAATCAGTGTAAATGTATACAGCTATTACACACCACAAATTTAATCTGATTAGCGGGTGTCTCTGATTTAAAAGCTTATCTTTCTGAATTTGCAAATAAAGGATACCGACAGCTCTAGCGTAGTTTGAGGTTTAGTTGTACAACTTTCGGAACCGTTAAAGTAACGCACGGATTATTGAATGCCGAAGCTTTGGGAGTAGTAGGCGGGAGTTTGTAAGGTTCACTTACACTGGAGAGAAAATGTTGCTGCATTTAATCTGAACAGTTATGTCATAAAATTCATTTATTGTTAGGGCGCAGTATGTAATAACTCCCAGAAAAGGTTGTAATGCGGATTCTGTGCCCTGGATTCATATAATTAGTTTGACTAACAGGGAAAAATAAAACGTAACGCAGGGAGAGAGAAGGTAACTAGTGAATATCTCCTTTCTTTAAAAAAAAATCAATTTTCTTATAACGGTATCCAGAGGGAGCGGATTATGTTGTCACTATTAATCTGCCAGTTAGAAAATTTACAATAAACACGCAGTGAGATAATAAGGTTCCGACCCAATTTGATGCGGGTTTCCTTTGCGAAACAGTCAACAGCCGCGTTTCCATAGATCCTTAAATCAAGTTGATAAAAGCTGCCCCAGAACTTGCTTTCCCAAGTTGCTAGGAACACGGTGAACTCGGTACACTGGGCACTGGTGCTAAAGATGCTGCTGAAATATCGAAATTAGTGTTTTGAAGTCACGTTCGGAAGATACCTGACGCTAAAAGGAGACAAAGTGGGAATATGAATAATAAAGGAAGTAATAAAGAGGTGAATGAGCTAAAGATTCTCTTTGTTTAGCGATTAGTTCTGTTCATGTGCGAGTGAAGATTTCCCTCCTCCCAAAGAGATACAGCGTCCACTCTGAACTGTTTCCAAGAACTAAACTCATTACGTTTTACGAACTGATCATATAAATGTGCCAGTTAAAACAAACACAATTTACATATTAGCAGTAAAAGTTATGCATGGTCAAAAAAATACAAAGATGACCCACTTTGCAAACTAAATTTGGTCCAACCCTGTACAACAAAATGTAACTGCAAGTCAATAAATTCTCTACTTAGACTAATCATCAATCAAACCTCGCAAATTTTGTAACACTGTATCAGTAAGTTCCTTTCCATGACCATACCAAAGCAAAATAATGCAGACGCTGGGCTTCTGAAATAAAAGCAGAAATCGCTGGAGAAAGTCAGCAGACCTGGCAGCATCTGTGGAGGGAAAAAGAAAGTTAAAGTTTCAGTTCCAATATCACTCTCCTTTGAAACTTTCTCTGACCTCTCCATGACCATCTTCAAGTCTAAGACTGACTTTCCTGTCTGTATCTCAGCTTAGATGCCTAATATTGCATGTGGGTATATGTTGTATATGTGCCTGTTATATGATCACAGTCTGGAACCAAATTTTCTTCATATACGTGTCTTTTAAATGCACAGCTTTTAATGTTATGATATGAATACTGTGGTGTTGTTCTACTCAGCTCTATTGTATTGCTGATTTTAGGATGTGATTAAATTTTTCAGTTGAAACTGATATATACCACTCATTTCCCAGGTTACCAGGAGAATGTTGCTTTATAAGTCACTTTTCCAAACTCAGATTTGTATCATAATCAATCTATGCAACTAAAAATTTTGTTCCACCCATAGGCAAGTTTATTCTCACATGTATGTTAATTATATAAAACTTAGAATGACAACAGGAATCCTTCATCATGTTGCCTTTTCATTGAATGCATTGATATTCCTATTATAATTGTCACACACACACACATATATATACTGCCAGCATATGAAATTTAAAAATCTTTATCATGAAGATCTTGAGGCTATCTGGTCTGTGAACTTTGTTTTCCAAATTCAGACTTTAGTTATCCCCCTTTGAACTTATGGGCAGCACGGTGGCACAGTGGTTAGCACTGCTGCCTCACAGTGCCAGAGACCTGGGTTCAATTCCCGACTCAGGCGACTGACTGTGTGGAGTTTGCACATTCTCCCCTTGTCTGTGTGGGTTTCCTCCAGGTGCTCCAGTTTCCTCCCACAGTCCAAAGATGTGCAGGTCAGGTGAATTGGCCATGCTTAATTGCCCGTAGTGTTAGGTAGGGGGGTAAATGTAGGGGAATGGGTGGGTTGCGCTTCGGCGGGTCGGTGTGGACTTGTTGGGCCGAAGGGCCTGTTTCCATACTGTAAGTAATCTAATCTAACTTATAGGCAGGGTGTACCGTGGGTGAAGAGTTGAGGCCCAATTTGAACTATGTGAGTGGATGAGATTTGTTTAGCTGAATTACATTCTTGATGTCCATCAAGATAGGAGGATACCTGGAACAGTCTGCACATCTCATCAAAACATGGATCCAGCCAGAACCCTCCAGCCAATGTTCAGTTGCTGATAATGTCCTGTAGATATCCCACAATTTCTGTTCCTTATTTGAGATCCAATTCACACCATTTGAGATTCTTTCCATGAGTTGTTTTCATACTCTTTAGATCTTTTCACTCTATTTCATTGCCTGAATGAGGGAATCTTCACACTTTTTGGCCACTCTTCACTTCTTTATAATATTTCAATAACATTCTATAGAAGTGATTAACCAATCAAACTTGAAAATAAAACCTGCTCAATTCAGAAGGGTAGAGTCACAGAATCAGGGAATGTAATAGCACAGGGCAAGGCCATTGGACATTCCAAATTTGCACTGGTTTTTTGTTAATCAATTCTCAGTCTCAACCTCCATTCTTTCCCCAATCTCAACACACCTTTTCTCTTTAAGTATTGATTCAAGTCTTTACTAAAGGTTGCAGTTGAATTTGTTTCTACACAACTAAGAAATGCATTTTACACCCTAGATACTCATTGAACTAATTTTTCCACATTTTGCTTTTGGTTCCTTGTTAGTGCTCCTCTGGTAGCACTTTCCAATCCTGTAAATATAATGTCCCAGCAACCAAGGACAGGAACATTACACCTGGAAGTTCCTTTCCAAGCCTCGCATTACTTTGACTTGGAAGTGTAGCGTCATTCCTTCACTATTGCCAAGTCACAATTCTGGAAGTCCTTCCCAAGCAACTTTGTAGGTGTACCTACAACACACAGACTGTAGTGGTCGAATGTGTCAACTCACTACTGGCTTCTCCAAGGCAATTAAGAATGGCCAATAAATGCTGGTCTAGCCAATGTTGTCCACATCCCATTCAAGAATTAAAAGAATGGCACTTAGCCTGTATCCCTTGGTTTATGATCTTCCACCCATTGGAAACAGTTTCCCATTGAAGAGTCTACCAATTCCAGCCTGTTTTTAAATCTCTCCACCAAATTTCTTAGCGAGGACAATTCCTGCTTTTTTATTCAGATTGTCTACATAACTGTAATTCCCTCATCTTGCATGTTATCCTTCTAAATCTTTTTATACCCTCTCCAAGCTTCCTGAAATGTGGTACCAAAACTCCATATGTTTTCCTGATTTAACATAATTTCTCGGATTTTGTGCTCTGAAGTGTACTCCTTTTTCTAAAGTACAGAATCTCAAAAGTTTTATTCACTGTTTTGTTAAACTGGCCAGTGATCTTCAAAGCTTATTGCACAATAACTCTTCCAGGTCTCTCTATTTTCAAATACTTATAAAAATGTGCCATTTAGCATGAAATGTCTCTCCTTATTCAAAAGTATATTAATTCACATTTCTCTGTATTAGATTTCATCTGCCCCATATCTATTCATTCTGCCAGCTTGCCAATTTCCTTCTGATGTTATGCCTATCTTCCTCATGTTAACTACATTTCAAACTTTGTGTAATTTGAAACTTTTTATGTTGTGCCCTGTACCCTCAAGTGTAAGCTATTAATATACACCAAAAACAGCAGGGGGGCTGAAAACTGATGAACTTGTGCTCTTTATGAGGAACTTCAACCCTTTTTCATATTATGAATCTGGATACAAAGTCAACGGATCCTGCAAGAGTTTTATTACTTGTTGAACTCCACACACATTTTTTTTAAATAGGCAAAATCTATGATGGGAGGATGAATTTATATAATTAACTCAATTACCTCCTTTTTTTGACAGAACATTTTCCCCATTCCTTTAAAGGAACTTACTTATCTTTCAGCATTCAGTCTTGAGAAGAGATCTATATGTGAAATATTGTACATATTTATAAGTCAAGCTTTGAAAAAAGCTTGAACAATCTATCCAAAAACAGAAGTTAACTTAGGTGTTGAAGATAAAAATGAACCATTGGCGTGGGTTATGGGTGGTCACCGTCTTTGTTATTTGTTAAACAGGCTCTGCCGTGCATGTGTATATATCTTGAACTTCTGTTCACTTTCACAACCTGGACTATGATGCCTGTTTATAAAGTATTATAATGTTTATAATGTACCTAGTTATAATGTATTAGGAGTTACAACATCCATTTGTGGCATTAGAAATTGCAGCTGACTAGTAATGTATGTGTAGAATATTGCTATTGAAAAGGGGATCAGTTTATACACTAAGTATTTGCAAAGATATAACTTTTGCAGCAAAAATTGGGATTGTCTTATTTGCTAGGACAATCTACATTTCAAAATCTATTGCATTTGCTTGCTTTTTTTAACTGGATGCTGAAAAATTGTCTTTTTCTGCTTATGTTTAAGTTTCTGCAAAACTCTGCAATATGTTTTGCATATTAAATGTCAGCAGTTTGTAACCTCTTTATTTTTTAAATCATATTGTTTGGTAGTAAAGTACTAGAGGATATAGTTGGCAAACCTCATAGTGCGGGTTAATTCCTACATAAGTTGTCTGATTATTTTCTTTGTCATCCAGTCAATTACAGCGTTTCAAAGTCGATGGGCCAACCTGTGTGTTCTGAACTATCAAGACCCATTGAAAACTACTGTAACATGAAGGTTTCACCGCCAAAAGGGCTAGAGGAAAAATCCATCGGAGATCAAAGCATTGATAAGAGTGACTCTAATGTCTCTAGCACGAAGAAGCGGAGAAATAGGACAACATTCACCAGTTTACAATTAGAGGAGCTGGAGAAGGTTTTCCAGAAAACCCATTACCCAGACGTGTATGCCAGGGAGCAGCTGGCTCTACGGACTGAGCTCACAGAGGCGAGAGTACAGGTAAATCATTCAGTTTGTTATCCCTTAACAAAGATTTGAAATGATGTGGAGGTGCCAGTGTTGGACAGGGGTGAACAAAGTTAAAAATCATACGACAACAGGTTATAGTCCAACAGGTTTATTTGGAAGTACAAATTTTCGGAACTGCTCCTTTGTCAGGTAGTTAACTTTGTAAAACATGCTTTAAAAATTTATTTGTTAACGTTATTCACAATTGTGAAAAGTTAATATAGTTATATTAGTGAGTTAAACACACTGGGTATCATAATGGCTCAGTGGTTAGCATTTCTGCCTCACAGCACCAGGGACTCGGGTTCAATTCCACCCTCGGGTGACTGTTTGTGTGGCGTTTGCCCATTTTCTCTGTGTCTGCATAGGTTTTCTCCAGATGCTCTGGTTTCTTTCCAGTGTGCAAAAATGTGCTGATTAGGTGGATTGGCCATGCTAAATTGCTCATAGTGTCCAGGGATGTGCAGGTTAGGTGGATGAACCATGGGAAATGAAAGGTTACAGAAATAGGCTAGGGAACGGGAAGGTGGGATGCTGTTTCTAGGATTGGTGAGGACTGAATGGCTTGCTTCCACATTGTAAGGATTTTATTAAGTAATTGGATTGGTGTATTTAGGAGTAGCGCATTTGTAACACTTTGATAAGTGCTAGTTACCAAACAATTGTACTGACCTGAATGTTTAACTTTACAAGTGTGGAATCCTATTCCTCCTGAGGTTCATTAGTTAGGATATTTTAGAAATGTTCTTAGCTTTTCTCTCTGCCTTTGTAAAATCTCTCCTGAAGAAGGGCTTATGCCTGAAACATCGATTTTCCTTCTCCTTTGATGCTGCCTGATCTGCTGTGCTTTTCCAGCAACACATTTTTAAGCCCTGATCCCCAGCATCTGCAGTCCTCACTTTCTCCTTTGTAAAATCTCTCCCAAACTCATATCTGTCATCCCATTTTTTGTTTTATTTTCTGCACATGATTTAAATTATTTTTGGCTTCCAGCTTTATATTTCCTTCGTTCAGACTAGGTGTTGGTTGGTAAGGATTCTTCAGGTTGAAAGTGAAAAACTGAATCATTCAAATATATTGCATAACCTCAGATGTTGGATTAGGACATGACTCACCACAAAAGACAGCAAAGGCTGAAAGGGTGACATTTAAAATTTGATATTTAACAAAAAAATTCCTCAACTCTTCAAAACACAGAGGAGTGAGATTTTAAGTTTACTAGTTAAATTTCAAGACCAGAGGACTTTACTGGCTGTAATTAACAATTATCGTGATTAAAAGAATTCTTACAGTACTAATTCCTAGTCTTAAATATCTGTCCATGGCTTAATTTGTCTCAAATCCATAAAATCATCAACTTCAATATAAGGCACGGAAATGATGCTTTTGCAAAGTGAATGAAGGAATTCCACAACTTGGATAATCATTTTTGGATATTTGAATTTATAATATTTAATAATAAATCAACCCTTCCTCTGAAATTTCTAAACTATACTTACACAATAATAATGGGAAAGACCATAAACCTCATTGTTTTTTGACAGGAATTCTACCGGATAGCAGGCACAACAGTTAAAGAAAGATATACTGTTGATAGCTATGAGTCAACTTAAATCATGCTAGCTGCTGTGTATATTTTGACAGTACATTTTCTCATTTCCTGTAATAACATTGACAATAGGAGAACTTATTTTTTAATGCATCATCTTTAATAAGTATAACTCATCTCTGTGCATGTATATCATGGAATTGAATCTTAATGTCTATTGATACATCAGAATCTAATTTCCAATGAATTTTGGCATTAAAATAGGGTACAGAAACTTGCATTTATTTGTTTTAATTCAAAATTTACTCACAGATCTTACAATTAAACTATATCATGATTAATACATAAGTACAATAATTATCTCTACTGAATTAAAAATAGGTTTGTTAAATAGTTAAGTATGACTCAGGCATCCTCAAAAGGTAGGATCTTTTTGAGATATTTAAAAGTAAAATGCTGGTATTTAGTTATCAAGTCACAAATGGGAAGTAATGAAACTAATGGTACATGTTGCAGAACGTCATCTGATGAAGTATCACTTCCCTCAACCATCATTCATTCAAGAATTTGGACTGTGAGCTATTAAGTTGTACTCTTGGGCATGCACTATTAGCTTACATTGCTGTCAATATAGCACATATGGTGAAATAACCTTAGAGTAGCAATTACTACAAGAGTTGAAATATAATAGCTGAAATTCCACAGATTTGAAAACTCCAGCTTCCACTTTTTAGAATTTATCAATTTCAGCAATTTCCTGATATTTTACAATTTCTTTCGGGACTGGCTGAAACATCAGCAAGGAGAAAGTGAGGACTGCAGATGCTGGAGATCAGAGCTTAAAAATGTGTTGCTGGAAAAGCGCAGCAGGTCAGGCAGCATCAAAGGAACAGGAGAATCGACGTTTCGGGCATAAGCCCTTTTTCAGGAATGTGGATAGTGTGCCACGCAGGCTAAGATAAAAGGTAGGGAGAAGGGACTTGGGGGAGGGGCGCTGGGAATACGATAGATGGAAGGAGGTTAAGGTGAGGGTGATAGGCCGGAGAGGGGGTGGGGGCGGAGAGGTCGGGATGAAGATTGCAGGTCAAGGAGGTGGTGCTGAGTCTGAGGGTTGGGACTGAGAAAAGGTGGGGGAGGGGAAATGAGAAAGCTGGAGAAATCTGCATTCATCGAAACATCAGCAGAACAACATCGCACACAGTAACACATAGAACAACATTAACTTCTTGAACCATTCTGGAGGAAGGCTTCTCTAACTTCAGCATTTTGTTGATATAAGCCACATAGTACTTCTTCATAAAGAAAAAGATCATGGGATACAATTATAAAATGGATTGTGGTTGGAATAATACCTCACAGTCAATTAAAAACATTCTAATGTTAATAGGTGAGATCAACAGTGCAAGTGCAAAGTTGTTTCTGAGAATTTTGCTGAAAGCTGTGATTGTAATCTCTGAAATCATTAGTTGATGGATTCAGTTAATTTGATTGTAATATTTTGTGAAGATGACTCCTAGTTTTTCAAGTGTTTCTGCCATATAAAAGAGTATTCCCACCTCTGTTTTGTGATGAATGGGGTACTTCAAGACATGTTAAGGAGGGTTAATTATTCTTAGCATAAGATGACTTTGGAAAAGGAAAAGGACTTGCATTTATACAATTACTTACTTGATCACTGTATAACACTAACCACTTTCCAGCCAATTAGCTTCATTTAAAGTGTAGTGATTATCACAATGTAGAAAATGTTAACATTCTGCACATTGCTAGATCCCACAAACAGAAATGTGAAGATAACTAGATCATTATTTTATTATTTTGACTGAGAGGTAAATATTGGCAAGGACACCAAGGAAAATATTGCCTATTCTTCTTTGAAGAAGTGACTTGGGACCATTTGCATCGCCTAAGGGTAGAAGAGGTCTTGGTTTTACATCATATTTGAAAGCCAACTTTCCCTTGCTCTTAAAGTGAAGCTAACTGTTAAAGAGCGTACTGACTTGGTAGCAAGGACTTGACAATCTTTACAAGGCCTCCCCGACCTTCTCTATTAGTATATAAAGATTTCCATGTTAAAGTTCGAGAATTAGATTACCTACAGTATGGAAATAGGTCATTTGGCTCAACAAATCCACACTGACCCTCTGAAGAGTAATCCACCCAGACTCATTCCCCTACCCTATATTTATCCCTGACTAATGTACCTAACACTATGGGCAATTTAGCATGACCAATTCACCTGACCTGCACATCTTTGTGATTGTGGGAGGAAACCCATGCAAGACACGAGAAGAATGTACAAACTCCACACAGATAGTCGCCTGAGGTGGGAATCAGAACCGGGTCCCTGTTGCTGCGAGGCAGCAGTGATAACCACTGAGCCATCGTGCCGCCCTGTTGTCTGTGGACACCCGGAAAATGCTCTCATTATGCATGTGCACTACTCCCTCCAGTAAAATCATCTCAAATCATTCACTCACATTTATGGTGCTTATTTGGGCGCCACCATGTTTTTATTTACTGGCAGAGTGTTTCACAAAGTGAGCATGTGCAGAATTTCTATATGAGCAATGTAAACCTTTTGGTGGTGTCAGGAGACACAGCATCAAATTTCTATCAAATTGTTTTGTTCGAAAATCAAGAATCAACGAAGCAAGACCATTAAAAGATTCAATGTTTTTGTTTTCCTTGCTTTCGACAGACATGTTGTGAATATTTATGAGCCTCTGCTATATTATGCCAGCAGGCTAGGAGTTGCAAATTGTTGTTAGCGCAATCTCTTCAACAACAGAAAAGACATAAAGGAGATAATTACTGCTTTTAGCATGACATGTTGAGGAGAGAATGCCAAGAGTTTCACAACAGCCACAGCATTGGATTTGCTTCCCCCTTCTCCCAGAATCTGTTTCTAATTATCTAACAAACTCTGTGCCTCAACTGCTCTACGTAGAATATCATCAAGTCCTTAATATGAACGGTTGGGCAATCTCATCAATAATTGACTTCCTAATGCCTTCCACGTTTCAGAGTTAGACAATTTATTCATGACAGAGATCCTGCCAACACTACCATGGGGCTTTGAAACTGACTATCATTTGGCCTATTACATTAAACATCTTACACAAAATCTTGTGGGTTTTGTTTTAGTTTTAAAAGTATGTTTAATTCTGGTTCACTTTAATTTGTTATTTTCTAACTTTATTTGCATATAATGTCAGTTTAGCAGCGTTTAGTAACTGGAAATGAAGTATTTTATCTGCAATCAAAGAAAATAAAGAACAGTGAATACAGTTATAAATTCTCATTTAAAGTGAAAAGTTATTTTGGTCCCTAATAACCAATTAGGTCACTTTAATGTTGGCGTTTGTTTTAGATTTGATTATGGGAGACTAGTGCCTGGGAATAAGCTTCAGTTGCCTTTGTTGTCAGTGAGGATCATTATCCTGCTTTCTCATGGGGTCTATGGTTCTATCGCTAGAATGGGAGAGAAAATTAAGCACGGTGGCTCAATGGTTAGAACTGCTGCCTCTCAGCGCCAGAGACCTGGGTTCGATTACAGCCTCAGGCGACTGACTGTGTGGAGTTTGCACATTCTCCCCGTGTCCGCATGGGTTTCCTCCCACAGTCCAAAGATGTGCAGGTTAGGTGAATTGGTCATGCTAAATTGCCCATAAAGTTAGGTGCATTAGTTAGGGGGAATGGGTCTGGATGGGTTACTCTTCGGAGGGTCTAGCTGGGCCAAAGGGCCTGTTTCCACACTGTAGGGATCTAATCTAAAAATTAAGCAGTGTAAAGTTGAATTGTGAATGTCATTCTTCCATTATACAAACTAAACTAGTGTCAATGTATAAGTGTTTTTCCCTGCCTTAAATGAACTTGCAATTACATCGGGCCTTTCTCAACCTCAGGATTTCTGAAGCACTTTATAACCAAGAAATACTTTTGAGGTGCATTCATTATTGTGAGAAATATGGCAACTATTTATTGAACTGTAAGCTTCAACAAACAACAAGGTAATCAAGGCCAGATTGTTTGATTTTGCAACATGATTGAGTGTCACTGGATCACCAGGAAAAGTACCTCTGCTGTATGTCCCTTTGTGAACCATGTTTAATAGTACTCTTTTTCAAAACACGAGCAGAAGGTCTTTTATATTCATTTGGTTTAACAGCTCATCCAAAAGATACCACCAGTACCTCTGACAACACAGTACTCCCTCAGTCCTGAACTGGGAGTAATAGCTTGATTTTTGTGCACAAGTCCTGGAGTGAGACTTGAACCCTCAATGTTATAAGTCAGAGACAAGACTGCTATCCCACCATGACTGACTCTTCAAACAAATTGTGAGCTACAAATTTTCTATGTATGATAAATTGTTTTGTAAATTTGCTTTTGGCTGTAACTTAAAATGGGCAATAGTAAATCTACAGCCCATTTGTACTCTCAGATTTTCTACAATCTCCCCATTTCCTTTTGCCCTTTTGCTATTACTGCCCAAAGTTATCTTCCTATGTGCCTGTAAAGCACATATTTTCAACCCGGGAGCTATGAATTCATTAGATTTTTATATTTACTCATTTACATTTTTTTTGCTCTTGGACTGTGGTTCTGAAAATATTTTCTTGGATATTGAAGTTGTTTTCATTGGTGAGCTGACACTGACTTTTAAAAAAAAATTTAAGGTAGAAAACTCTGTGATTTTGTCCATATTCACAGGGTTTCCTTGGCTTGCTTCAGCATGTTCAAGGGATCTACCACATAAGAAAGTATAAAAAAGTGCCCATTTGCAAAGTTTTCAGAAGATTTCCCTGATTAAATGTCCCACCAAATGAATGAGCTCCATTTCTGCTATGCAGCGTATCTCAACATTAATCAGCAATCTGCCAATTTCTGTAATATAGGAAATTAGAACTGCAATCTCTTATTTCTTTGCAGGTTTGGTTTCAAAATAGAAGAGCGAAATGGAGAAAGAGGGAACGCTATGGACAATTACAACAAGCTCGAAACCACTTTGCAACCTCCTATGATGTCTCTCTTTTACCCCGGACGGAGCCTTATTCACAGGTTGGTAGAGAATGCAACAGTGCATCGTGTTACACTGTAAATTGACAAATAGTCTACCCATATTTAAAACAGGATCATAAATAAATCCTTTCAATAGCTTTAATGGTATTTTAAAGTATAGTGTTTGTTTTAGGCATATGTATTTACTTGATTTGGTTATGAAGCTCCCTTCTGGAGAGATAAAATACAAAAATAGAATACCAGCTACTGCTGAACTTCAATGGGTTTTGGATTACTTTCGTGGATGCAGATAATAACATAATATCAGTCCAATCTGCATAGTTCCACACACACTGTGAACTTGACCGTTTCTTCTGCCGGCTCCACCTCTGTGCCCACATTTTCAACCAAGACACCCAACCACCCAGCAAGGACCCCTTCTCCTACCTCCAAAACACCCCATCCACCTGAACACCCTGTGCTGGCCTGTTACCCACCCTTGACCTCTTCATTTCAAACCACCGCTGTAACATCGCTGTAGCCTCAACCTGTCCAGCTGCCCCCTCACCCACTTCAACCTCCCACCCTCACAAAATGCAGACCTCCACTCCTTCCACTCCATCCCCAACCTCACCATCAAACCCGCAGTCAAGGGGGTACAGTAGTAGTGTGGCGCACCAACATCTACACTGTTGCAGTCAGGCGCCAACTTGCAGACACCTCCTCCTACTGCCCTCTTGATCATAACCTCACCTCCCATCACCAAACCATTACCTCCCAGACCATCCACAACCTCATCTCCTCTGGGCATCACCCATCCACAGCCTCCAAACTCATTGTCCGTGAACCCCCCCGATTCTATCTCCTTCCTAAGATTCACAAACTTGACTGCCCTGGTCAACCCATTGTCTCAGCCTGCGCCTGTCCCACCTGAACTCATCTCTTCCTACCTCAACACCGTCCTGTTCCCCCTTAGTCCAGTAACTCCCCACCTACATTTGTGACACTATCCATGCCCTTCACCTCCTCCAAGATTCTCCACCAATACCTCACTTTCACCATGAACATCCAGTCCCTATGGACATCGATCTGCCACGACGAAAGTCTCCAAGCCCTCTGTTTCTTCCTGTCACGCCATCCCAACCAGTACCCTTCCAGCAACACCCTCATCTGCCTGGCTGAACTGGTCCTCACCCTCAACAACTTCTTCTTCCAATACTCCCACTTCCTCCAAACCAAAGGGGTAGCCATGAGCACCTGCATGGGACCCAGCTATGCCTGCCTGTTTGTTGAACATGTGTAACAGTCCATCTTCCACAGTTACACCGGCACCACCCTCCAGCTGTTCCTCCGCTACATCAATGGCTGTATCAGGGCCGCCTCGTGCTCCCACAAGGAGGTTGAACAGTTCATCAACATTACCAACATCTAACCACAGACATATATTACAAGCCCACCGACTCCCACAGCTATCTACACAAGCCACCTCTTCCCACCCTACCTCCTGTTAAAGTGTCATTCCTTATTCGCAATTCCTCTGCCTCCGCCGCATCTGTTCCCAGGATGACGAATTCCACACCAGAAAGTCCCAGATTGTCTCCTTCTTCCACGATTGCAAACGCTCTTTCCATGTGGTTGATGATGCCCTCCAGCTCATCTCCTCCACTTCAGGCACCACCACACTTAACCATCACCCCTCCCAAAGCAACAAGGACAGAACCCCCCGGTCCTCACCTTCCACCCCACCAAACTTCGCATACAACGCATCATCCTCCGCCACGTCCGCCACCTCTGCCACCTCCAAACAGACCCCACCACCAAAGGTATATTTCCCTCCCCACCCCTATCAGCATTCCGAAAAGACCATTCCCTCCGCAACTCCCTCATTCGGTCCACACCCACCACCAGCCCACACCTCCCTCCTGGCACCTTTCCCTGCCACTGCAGAAAGTGCAAAATCTGCACCCACACTACTCCCCTCACCTCCGTCCAAGGCCCCGAGGGATACTTCCACATCCATCAGAAATTTACTTGTACCTCTACCAGTGTCATCTACTACATCAGTTGTGGTCTCCTCTACGTTGGGGAGACAGGACACCTTCTTGCAGATTGTTCAGAGAATATCTCTGAGACACCCGCATCCATCAACCCCACCACCCCATGGCTGAACACTTGAACTCTTCCTTCCACTCCATCAAGGACATGCAGGTCCTGGGCCTCCTCCACCACCAAACCACTACCACCCGACACCTGGAGGAGGAACGCCTCATATTCCGCCTTGGGACCTTGCAACCATGCGGGATAAATGTGGATTTCAATAGCTTCCCCATTTTCCCTCCCCCAACAGTATTCCAGTTCCAAGCCTCCAACTTGACACTGCCCTCTGACCTATCACCCTCTCCCTCACCTTCATCCACCTATCGCTTTCTCAGCTACCTTTCCCCAAAGCCCATCTCCTCCGACTTATCTCTCAGCCCCGACCCACCAGCCTCATTCCTGATGAAGGGCTTATGCCCAAAACATTGATTCTCCTGCTCCTCGGATGCTGCCTGACCTGCTCTGCTTTTCCAGCAACACACTCTTGACCCTGATCTCCAGCAGCTGCAGTCCTCACTTTCTGCTTTTAAGTTACATCAGTTCACACATATGAATCAAATCGAATACACTAACAGCATTAACATGACTGAGCATTTGATCTTTGAATAGTGCATTTATTTTGACTTTGGACACGGACAGTTCAAACAGGGTAAGACTCCATCTCTCGTTTTCAAAAACATTAAAAATATTTAATATCAAGAAAGCTCTTGTTCATTTGTCATGTGATTAAGTACACCCATCTGAGGATAACAGAATCTTTTGCAATGCCTACAGGGTAAAAATAGATAGCAACGTTTACTACATGGCAAAGATGTGCATATTGAAACTAACTTGGATTTTTTTATAACGTTCAAGTCATTTACCCTTCAATGCAGTCAAAAAATACCCCACAATTAAGTCCAAAACTTACTCAAATCAATAACTTTTCAGGATTACAAGGCGTGTTCTTTTTCTATTCAGGTTTCTCTTCTTTGCTTCCTCATAAATGCTGGCTATTTTTCTAAATCTTGTGTATCACTTTTGCTGTGTTACAGGACTAGCATGATGAGCTGAATTGTCTCCTCACTAGCAAATTCCATCTCACTAGGCTTTTTTTTGCCCATTCCATCAGAAGTCAGCATTATCAGATTTTCAAGATGACAACAAATTCATTCATCTGGAAAGTCAAGGGCAGCAGATATATGGAAACAGCACCACCAGTAAATTCCCCTTCAAACCACACACCATCCTGAGTTGGAATTATATCACTGTACCTATACAATTGGCAGGAGAAATTGGAGAACCAGAGCTCTCTCAATTATATACAGTTTTCCCAGGGGATGGGTGAGAGTGGGTGGAAGGAATTGGGGGGAATCAGCTGCTTCAACAGACTAATGGATTTCCCAGACGAGGGTGTGGTGCTGGAAAAGCATGGCAGATCAGGCAGCATCCGAGGAGCAGGACAATCAAGATTTTAGGCGTAAGCCCTTCATCAGGAATGAATCAATTCTCCTGCTCCTCGAGTGCTGCCTGATCTGCTGTGCTTTTCCAGCACCACACTCTCGACTCTGATCTCCAGCATCTGCAGTCCTCACTTTCTCCTAATGGATTTTTCAACCAAGGATAGGTAATGAGGGCTGATCTGCTATTGACATTTTTAGGCATTTCAATGGTTGACACTTTTACTGTTTTTTTGAGAAACTCGAAAGCACTGAATGAATGACACATTTTAAAAAACATTATTTTATATATCCTGTTATCTGGCTATTTTCTTACATGTAAAGAAGAGTCATTCTGGGCCTGAAATGTTAACTCCATTCCTCGCTCCGCCGATATTATCAGATCTACTGAATTTCTTCAGGATTTTCTGTATTTGTTTAAGTTTTCCAGCATCCCCAGTACTTTGCCATATTTATAATGAAAACACCATACCTTTTGTTTCGGGGCAGTGAAGTGAGATGCGGCATGAAGGTTCTTCGGGTATGTATGGGGAATACCGTTTGATTTGAAAGTGCTGGCTCTCTGATCTCTGATGTCTCACTCAAGTGTATTAAACCCTGAGTCCTTTAAAAGTCTACCTGATTCTCCAACAATTGCAGACGTGTAGCTTAAGACTATTTAGAGTCATAGAAATGTACAGCATGGAAACAGACCTTTTGATCCAACTATTCCATGCTGACTGGATATCCTAAATAAACCTATTCCCATTTGCCAGCATTTGGCCCATATCCCTCTCAACTCATCCTGTTCATATTCCCATCCAGACGCCTTTTAAATGATGTAATTGTCACTGCATTTGTCTGTCTTCCTCCTTTTTGAAGTGTCATTGTCTTGATCCTTTTTTCCCCAAAGTTCCTAAACAATGCAGCAGCTTATAAAACAGGAATTTGCGCTCCTCGAACTCAAGGAAATCAGCTTCAATGCTGAAAAGAGCATCTCTTACAACCACAATTACCCAGAATCCAATTTCTGCAATGGAACTGGCTAAGTCAGGACAGTCGGGTTGGTCTCATATCCAAACCATCCTACACCCTTAAAAGAATGTGGTGAGAATCAGAGGCCATGGAAGTGTGTTTGGTCATCCCAGAATTTGGATCCTTCTTGCATCCCAAGTCATCCAAACTCATTGAAACTCCAGGTCACTTACTTTCCAACTTCTCGATTTTAACTGTAGTTGATATATTTTCTTTCCGGTTAAAAAGAAATTCTGATTCTTTTTGTTTTTCTATGTTGGTCTTTACTTGCTTTTTTTTCTGTCTGCATTTTCTCTTCAGAATCTTTTATTCTTCTCTGCACCCAGTTCATCATTTTAGTTTCCATAATGTCTTCTGTCATTCGCATTGTTTCTCTCTCTCTTTCTCTGCAATTTCTGAAATATTTCTGTCACTCACAGTTCCTCTTTCCACTGATCATACCATCCCTTGAAAGCAATACTGGTCTCCCTTTAGCTGCCAAGCAACTGACTGCCTATTATTACCTCAAAATGTTTTTAAAATCTAGAAGTAAAAAAAACTGTGTAGAAGTGATTTTGACTACTTCATTTATGTCCTTTCAGGGAATCAAACATGTTGTCCTGACCCAGTTTAATCCAATGCTATTGTGTGGCTGACTTTTAACAGCCCGTTGAAGTAGCTTAGCATACATCATATGCAGACAGGCCAATGAGTGCTGGGCAATAAATACCAGTGCTTGCTAATGGCATCTACATCCCAAGAACATTGTTTATTTTAAAACTAAAAGAATGGAAGTGGGGATCTTTAGTTCCTCAAACATATCTGTGTTTCCCATGGCAAACAACTTTTGCTTTTCACATTTCAGTCCTTTCATTCTCTTCATTAATTTTACCCTGTCTGCCGAGATCTTTTACAATGAAGACAAGGAGCACTTCCGCATTCTCTGAGTTCAGGCATTCTCAACTGTGCTGCAATGGAACAAACACCTGTGCTTAAGCAATGTATATTCACTGACCCAGGCATTCTGGTTGGGTTCAACATGAAGCCAGTTCCTTTTGATTCTTGCATGGGATGCGACTATTGCTGGCAATGTTGGCATTTGTTGCTCATTCCTAGTTGTCCTCGAACTGCATGGCTCTTTAAGCCATGTCAGAGTGCAATTAGGAGTCAACCACATTGGTGCAGTCTGGAGTTAGGTGTAGTTCAGACCAGGTAAAGATGGCAGATTCTCTTCCCTAAAAGACATTCGTGAACCAGGTGGATTTTCACAATGGTTATATGGTCACTGTTAGACAAATTTTTCAGTCCAGATTTTTATTGAATTTAAATTTCACTATCTACCATGGTGGGATTCAAATTAATGTTCTCAGAACATTAGTGTAGAGCTTCTATATGACAATTTCAGTGATATTATAACTATGCCACTGCTTTGACATTTTGACCGGCAGTTCTGCTGGCACAATTTCAGGATCTTTATTATAAAGAACACTTTAATTTTGGTTTACTGGGAATGTAATAGGAAGATCCTCACATGAGCAGTTAGAACATTAAACAGAAAAAAGCAGATTTTAAATTCTTATAATTACAACAAAGAATTGACTATATTCAAGAAGTTATTTATAGAAGGTAATAGAAGCATGAGATTTTAAAATTAAACATTTCCTCCATGTACTTTCTTTATTAAGTATTACCTGGGAAAACAACACAGAATTCTGTGTGATTATTTTTTCCCTCAGTCAATGAGGTAAAAGGATCTGTATTGTAAAAAGTTAAATAATAATGCCAAAGAAACAATGTGGTTTGAAATTTTACTGGGTTTCCAGCAACTGCTGAATTATAAGTCTGAATAGAAGATTGATACATTCATGCTCTCATCTGTTTTCTTTCCTCAGTTGCAAAACAATTTGTGGGCAGGCAATAACTCCACTGGCTCAGCAGTTTCGTCCTGTATATTACCACGTGAATCATCCCCCTGTATGTCACCTTACCCTCACTCACACAGAAATGGCACTTCCTACATGGGCATATCAAATCACCAAAGCCAGTTCAATCAAGTTGCTCTCAACAACCTATTCAATGACTCAGTACTGTCTGGTTCATCTGATGGACATGCCTTCGAACCAAGGCCAGAGTGTGAACGGAGATCATCAAGCATTGCTGTGCTTCGGATGAAAGCCAAGGAACATACTGCCAACATATCATGGGCCATGTAATGGAAACTTAATGAAAACAGAAAACAAATGATTAATGAACATATCTGGGCCATTCTGCTCCTGGAAAACTTTAATAAGCTGCTACATCTTAAATAAGGAAGTAGTTGAATGCACATCAGAGGAGAGCAATACACAAGGTTTTCTTGTAGAGCTCTTTTAATACTAACACAGAGTACCAAATCAAAAGCTAAGTTGGTTGATCAAATGTTGTGTGTGGCTGTTTAAAGAGCGTACTGTACTCATTGAAGCACCGAGTTTTAAAATGTATCAGGATGCCATTTGGTTCAATATAATAGTCTCAGAAAGCAATCTTCATCAGCCCCATTCCTCTGCCTTTAATTTATATCCTCTTAGCTCTCCTTTCTCTTATATTTATCTGCCTCTGATTTAGAGGCTATTTGGCTTACTTCTTGCACCACTGATTCTGGCAAGTCTCGACAGGTCCTATCAACCTTCTGTATAAAATAAAATTCTGAAGCTTTTCTTGTTTTACAATTTTAATATTCTTAATTCAAATCTCTTTAATTACTGATTCACTGACAGGTGAATGTACATGTACATGATCACACTTCTCAGAATTTTGAACATTTCTGTTAGACTTCCTGTTAACCTTTTCACAACAAGTCTCTGTAAAAAAAGTCTCCTCTTAGTTTAAGCTTCTCATTTGTGATATTTTCCCAAGGCCCTAAAGGGGCCTAAATTGAACATAATATTCAAATGGTACCACTGACAATGCTTCAAGTATGCTTAACGTTATTACTTAACTTTTGTATAAAATCCAGGATCACACTTTTATCTGTCCTGCCATCACTAACAGTCTTTTTCACTGTGAAACAATTTTTGTGTGATCTGCAAATTTTTATATTGTTTTCTTTAAACCCAAGAACAGATCATTTTTATATAGAGTGTTATTGACAACTATATGTTCCAGAATGGGTTGCCTGCCAATCTTACTCATGCTAACTTTTGGAACTGAATATTCCCAATGCTAATAATAAAATCACTGTTTGAAAAACATAACACCATTGTTGTGGAAAGCATCCACATCCATATGCAAACCATTTACAAAATTATTATACGGCAACATTATGGTATGTTCCAATAATGTTAGTTTGAAGACACACTGTACATGAACACTTTAAAACCCCTTCATATTAAAAGTTTAAGGGCTGATCTAATTGAAGTGTTGAATATGATAACAATATTTAATAAGGCATATCCTCCATTGATGGAATCTAAAAATTACAGCCAGACTGTAGGAGTAAATCCATTAAGCATTTTTTCACACAAACAATACTGAAAATCTGGAATCCTCTTGGCCAAAGTCCATTGATGCTGGGCCAGTTTAAATTTCTACAACTGAGATTGCTTGATATCTTTGCCCAACTAAAATCAAAACATATAATGATACATGAAGGTAAACTAATAGATGAGCCACAATCCAATGGTGGGGGAGGTAGGATTGCAACTCAGCGGCTGAATGGCCTACTCCTGTTCCTCAGTAATCCCTAGTGCAATCAATTCAGCAAAATAAGGTTCTCACATTTCAGTAGTAAAGTCCAACATGTGCTCATTTTTCTATTCAATACATTTACAAAATAACAAATTCCATGTATTGATTTAAAAATAGGGATGCATTTATTGCTTATTACTATTTCTGTTCCGTGATGACATTTCTATATGTATCACAGAACTTGCCTATACATTTAATTAAAATGTTCAAATTGGCTGAATATTCTTTTTAAAATTCTGTTGAAGGAAATAAAGATTATTAGAAGATTTCCTTATAAGAGAGATCAACCATCTCCAATCGTTTTTAATGTAGCTCTGGGGAAACCTCTGTTAATTATTGGAGCTGCATGATTTTTTTTTCGGAACTGCAAGAAGGACAGCTTCGGTCTGAGAAATCTAAATTCTGATTAAATTTATCTTGTGGAATACTTGAGAATTAAAAATCACTGGTCGAGCTTTAAACTGAACTGATGGAAAACTGCTGTGACTGTTATTTATCATTCCTTAAAAGGGTAAAATAACACCAGAGGTTGGCTCAATGGGGGTTAAATATTTATTCCTTGATGCATTGTAGTTGCTTATATCTTTAAAAATAGCTTATTTATTTTCTCTGTTTCAAGCTGACATTTGAGAAAATGAATACGACAATATTGAGGTGAAATGCCATTTTTAATCTGATGTTTCTCATTGGGGTGGTGTTGCTGGGGATGCTGGGGAGGGGGGAAGGTGGTGGATTTTACTTTTTAGCCCAAAGTGATTGTGACTCAGCCATAAATAGATTGAGGACAACACAGTGAGAAAGTGGCTGCCCCCCCCACTTGGGAGGATATCCTGCCTCCCAAGAGAGGCCACTGAGTCAGAAGGCCAGCAGCACTCCATTGCTTTCCTGGACTGGCGGCCATTGCTGGGACTTCATATGATCAGATCCCGATGAGGAACTATGGAGTAGAAAGTTTAAAAGCTTAGTGGGGTCAGTCAGTCAGTCAGGCTTCTTAGGGTGGTTTGGGAGGAAGAGGGCACAGCCCAGAGGTTGTGGGGTGGGTCCAAATGAAGATAGTTCTCTTTGCTGAGGGTGAGCCCCAGCTACCTTCCTACATGATATGGCAACCCTCTTTCCCTTGCCCACCCTACACCTGCCCTCAAACCCCTGGGACTGGGGTAATGGCTAATGTGTAAAATTCAATTTAACAATCTACAGATCAGAATTTAGAAGCACAATTGTAACTTTCAGGCCATTACATGCATTATATCAAAGGATGAGGAGCAGAGTTGACTTGACTATATTTATCCCATTAGAACCACATTTTAAATTTTTAATGTCATTAAATTGATTTAAAAATTGAAAGGGCTGGAGAAACTCAGCAGATCTGGCAGCATCACTGGAGAGACAAACAGCATTAACATTTTGAGTCCAGTGACCCTTCGTCATAACTGACTTCTCTCTTCAGATGCTATCAGACCCGCTGATTTTCTCCAGATTTCAGATTTCCAGCATCCACAGGTTTTGTTTCCATTAAATTGATTGCTTTAACATACTTGAACACTGAAGCTTAACTGAGCACTAGTACAGTTTGACTATATTATGGAAGTATGAATTATTTCATCTTGCGCTCAATCTAACCTTTTTGTGATACTTTGGAATTACAAGATTTCTTAAACATTAAATAAACATAATTTCTGCTCCAGTCATCCTCAGACCTTTTTGAATGAAACCACCCCTTTAGAACCAGTCAGTGTTAATGAGGAGGAAGGTTTATTTATGTCACAGAACAAGGGACAAAGATGAAAGTGTAGTGTACAAGTCCATCATCCAGCTCACTTTTCTCCATGTTCCATGTTTATTGGCAGCCTGTGCATTCTGTACTCGAATTCTGTGCCTCATTTTCATTTTTATGTACATTTAGTCTGAAGAATGTTGAAAGTTTTGACTTGATTATTGAACAGTGAATATCCAAGGTCAATTGAGAAGTCAATTCACAGCTAAATACTGGGCCAATCCCATTTCCTTTGGACTGCTCACAATTCAAATTGTCATTGTTGGTTTTCGTGTCTGTGAAATAAATTTGGAACAAGGTCCAAAATAAAAATAATTAAGTAATAAATCAACATCATTCACTTCTGTTTATTTATTTCTGAAAAAAAGTGCAATTTTAATGAAGGTTTGTCCAAGAAACAATCTGTTGTTTTCTTATGCTGTGTGAATCCTCAGTTGAAGCAATTCAGCAATTGTAGCATTTCCACCATCCAATCAGTGTGAGTTTGGCACAATGGAATTAATTGATCTCTGGTCGTTAAAATTGTGCTTGGAAACCATGCTGAAGATACTAAAATGGATAGGTAGGAGGCTGGAAGAACACAGCAAGCCAGGCAGCAACAGGAGGTGGACAAGTTGACCCCTTCTTTGGGATTGGGGTATGGATGTAGGGGGAGCTGCAGTTAAAGGGGGTAGTGTATTAGTGGTGCTGGAAAAGCACAGCAGTTCAGGCAACATCCGAAGAGCAGTAAAATCGATGTTTCAGGCAAAAGCCCTTCATTATTCCTGATGAAGGGCTTTTGCCCGAAACATCGATTTTACTGCTCCTCGGATGCTGCCTGAACTGTTGTGCTTTTCAAGCACCACTAATCCAGAATCTGGTTTCCAGCATCTGCATTAATGGTTTTTACTTAAAGGGGGTAGTGGGGCAAGGTGGTGAAGTGGGGATAGGTGAAGACAGATAGATAGTACGACCTGGTTGGTCAATGGGAGGAATTAATCCGGTTGGTGACAGGGAGGAACGGAAGGGATGGCTAGGGGCTGGGTAGGGAGACAGAGGATAGGAAGGGAAGTTATTTGAAATTGGAGAACTCAATGTTGAGTCCTCCGGGTTGTAGGCTGCCCAGATGAAAGATGAGGTGTTGGAGAATAAAATTTATACTGTAACACAAATACCTCTGTCAAAAATGTCAGCAACTGTAATTGAAGAGTTAATTTTATCTCAGGATTAGAATCAGAAGTACAGAAGCTAAAAGAGTGATGAAAGAGCTAGACCTTTGAAACCAGATATCGCAGAAACTCCAAAGCCACACTTGCATGCCTTGACTCTAATTCCCAGCTGAAACCAATTGGAATGACAGTGGTTCAAGGATGGAATGGCATCAGGCCATCACTGGGCCATATAGAAATCTTAAGTACAATTGGTAGGTTTTGTGAAATTTATATTTTTAAAAAGATTTTCACAAAGTATGGGCATCATTGGTAAGCCAGCTTTTGTTGCTTCTTTATAATTGACCTTGAGAAGGTTATGGTAAGCTGTGTTTTTGAACTGGTGCAGTCCCATGGTGTTGATAAACTCACAGTGCTGTTAGGAACAGACTTCCAGGAATTTCATCCAATGACAGAGTAAAAATGGCATTGTCGTTCCAAATTAGCTGAGTGTGGCTTGATACTAGTGGAGAGGAGAAAGTGAGTCTGCAGATGCTGGAGATCAAAGTTGAAACTTTATTGCTGGAACAGCACAGCAGGTCAGGCAGCATCCAGGGAACAGGAGATTCGACGTTTCGGGCACAGGCCCTTCTTCAGGAATGAGACTAGTGGTGTTGTCGTGTCCATCTGGATGATCAGTCAAAGATTTGGAAAGCGTTATTGCAGAAGCCTCACTTAGTTCTTGCAGTGGGTCTTGTATATTAGTACACACATGCTGGTGCTGTGTGTCAGTGGGGGAGGAAGTGAATATTTAAGGTGGTGGATGGGATACCAATCAAGTGGCTGCTTTGTCCTGGATGGTGTTGAGCTTGGGAGTGTGAGAGTTGGGGTGGAGGAGTTACAAGAACAAGGGTCTGGGTTCGGGCAGGCCCAAGGTACGCTTAAAGGAGTAGAAGGTTTAATTAAAAAATGTTGCCTGGGCCTGAGTCCTTGTTGCTGTCAGCATTGTTGGTGGCAGAAGACAGTAAGGGTCACAATTATCCCCATTTTTAAAATGGCGTTATTATTTAAATTAGGCTCCAACTCATCTGGCCAGAAAAGCCCTTCTACATCTGAAGTCATAGGAGAAAAGGTGAGAGAGAATGCATTAGGAAAAATAAACTAATGATTTTCCATCTTATGCATCTCTAAATCTGTCTCATTTACCTGATGTCATATCCCACACCAGCAACGAACATCCACAGCATTCCCACCAAAGGATGTAATGGGTGAACGGTGAATTGGTTGTAAATTGCAATTAGAAATAATTACTGGAACAGTTACAAGTACTCATGAGTACAACTTGAGAAACTTTCAACTTTAATTTTAAGGAAATTATTGTTAACAGTAAGCTGTTTATCTTCTTACTGTCTAAGACTGAGTTTGCATTTGAAGCATTTGCCATAAAGATCAAAAGAAATTAAAATAATCCCAGAATGATATAGAAGCTTAAAGTAATGTTAACCCAAAACATGCAATGATTGTCCATGTAGGAAGACTGTAAGGAAAGTTATGGTTTGCAGCCTGGCTTTGAATAAGTGTCCACAAAGACCAGGCAACTCAAATCAATTTGTGTTGTTAATGTGATTTATCCAATTTGAATTTCAGAGCTCTGGAAGTTTGAAAAGAGTCTTCTTTGTGCTGTCAACTTATTGGTGAATAAATCCTGAGATTTGTTAGTTACAGCATCTTGATGTACATGCAAATTAGTAGAAACATTGATTTAAACTTTGTATATGGTCCCTGGGGCTTCATGGTATGCATTCTCTAAGCAGCCCACAAAAGACATAAAGTTTGCATACTGCTGGATTACAGAATCAGCAGAATAATGTGCAGTAAAAGGATCATTTTCAATTAAGTGCAAAGAGGAGCAGAATATGGTCCTGAGGCGTATATCAAACTGGCCATCAGTTGCCCTTAAAACAGCTTTTCCCAAACAGATGTAGCTTGATTTCTCTGCAGAACATACAGAGATGGATGGCCTCTTACAGCACTTACAAGTGAAAGAAAACATTTCTTCTTTCCTGCAGCAGACGAGATACATCATTGTAGGAATGGATTTGACCTTGTCAAGCAGACTAAAGCAATTAATAAATGATCCTCTCTTGGGGCTGCTGCTGCTGAGTAATGAGTTGTGAGTGCTCTCACCGCGTCTGTCGCTACCTTACAATAACTTCACTGAGTGGAAGACTCAGTAGCTTACAATCTATCATGCTTTAGCAGATGTAGAGCGGGTACCTCTTGTCTACCAGCTGGGTCATGTCAAGAGACAACCCCACGCAGTTGCCATCCTTAAAGATTGGGCACTTGATCCCAAGATCATAGGTCAAACATTTCTCACCTGGCACAGGCTAAATGAAATGGAGGAGTAAATACTTTACTTGGAAGAATAATACAACTCGGTGAATGTAAAGTATTCGGCTGTCAAATTTATCAGAAAGGCTTCAAATATTATGCAGTGATTAACATTGAAGTAAAAATGTTATGCATTTAGTTTGTGGTTACATTGTTTATAATAAGATGATTCTTGAGAAAATTACCAAGTGAAAAATATTTATGATAAATTTCGCAAATACAGAATTTCAATTCTAAAGATTTTCTCAAACAGTTTCAAAATGAAATACAAATATTCTGATTAAGCAATATCTATTCCAGTATTTGGCTGAATGCAGTGTGAATCTGTTTATTATACTTCATGAACAATATCAACACTATTTCACAACTGTTTGCACTCTTTCATTACTCTGAGAAGATTTTATGCACAATCTAATGAATGTGAGAAGTCTACTGTGTTATTAATATGCTTTTCATTAATTTTTAAGAGAAAATTTGAAGTGATAACAGTAGACTTTTCACAAATTCATTAGATTTTCATTACTCTCAGAGGATTTCCTGCATAAAGACACCAAGTCAAAATACTGTATCTTCATGTCTAGAAGAGATATTTGACCACACCTGCCTTCAGCAACAATTTTCCACTCTCGTCAAGTTTGATCATATTGCATTCACTTGATTCCATTCAACTCTATCCAAATCATAGCCAGAGAATTAACTTCATTGGTTGCTCTGACAAATCATGCATTTTTTTCCTCTGGTGTTCCCTGAGGATCCATCTGTAGGCACCCTCCATTTCTTATCTACAAGCTACTTTTGGATACATCATCTGAAAACACAAATGGGTTTCCACATGTATGTTGATGACACTCACTCCTGCCTCACTATGCCATCTCTCAAAATTTCCAGATTGTCCAAACAGAACTGATTAATCAAGAAAAGTGAGTCCCATTTTCCAGCTGCTGACTGTGTTCCTCCTTTTGGCAACTGTTTGAGACTGAACCAGGCAATTTACAACTTTTACAATGAGCTTCTGGCCAAACTCCAACAGTGAGCCCACCTATGTTCACCTCCATTACATCAACTCACTCTGTCACTATTTGAACTCCTCAGATGAAAGCTTCATCCACACCTTTTTTTAATCTCGACTCATGATTATTCCATTGCATTCCTGTCTCTCCTTGCATATTGCACACATTGTAGAAACTTGAATTCATCCATTGTAAGCTGCATCAAGTTACCTTCACCTATTACCACTGCGCTCTCTGACTAACATAGACTTCCCTTACTAAGCAGAGCCTCAAATTTGAAGTTCTTGTCCTTATTTCCAAACTGCCACACAGAGACAGAACATTGTGTATACACAGCATATGAATTCCTTAACGGTGAATTCCCTTCAAAGTAAAGTACACTTACCCCCTCGTGTCTTGAGAATAATGATGAGGACACAGGCCAATAAGGACTTCAGCATCGTTTTTTTGTCACATGTTCCAGGAAATAATCATGGATATTAACAGTCATGTAATGGGATCAAACAAAATGGGGGCTGATAAAGAGTTATTAGGGGCATGGGAAGCACTACATAATAGTGAATGTGAGGAATAGTGGGGAACCCATGAGTCACACACACACCCTGCAAGTCACTGCAGAAAAGATAACAATGAAATCACATGATATTGATCCAAAAGATATCTTCACAATGAAGTTTTGCAATTATTATGATTATGGTAAATATGCAGCATTGAATTTTAAATCCCATCATTTGATTGTTGTTATACATGAAACCTTTTATGGTTTCAAAAAATGGTTTGTAAAAAGAAAGAAACATTGACCAAAAAAGTAATCTAATCATAGATTGAGGCACACTGTGAAATCCATTTAGATTTAATAAAATTACCATTTTTATCTAAAGATATCAAACCAGGCAACAGAGTCATTGTCAAGAAATTATACACCTGTATGTTAATTTTGTATATTGAGAGATACAAAACTGATAGGCTATTTAGTCATTTTGGAAAGATAATGGAGCCAAACTCAGGAATACACATCAATCAATATTTCACAGCTACTGTGAGCAGCACAATAGAGAGAAAGAAATGGATTTGTGACAGTAAGGATTGAAAGATTCTCTGTCTTCCTGCCATTGCCAACAGCAGCTTGGAAATCACATACCATGAAAAAAACAAATAAGCAAAACAGCCATTCAGTGAGAAGTTAAAGGAGATCTACAACTTGGATCACTGCTAAGGATACCAGTCAAGAATTAGCAACAGTGACCTCAGGTTAAAAAAATCAAACACTTCAAGGATCTTTAAACTGCATAACCTTTATTCTTGCTCTCTGTGTCAGACACTCGCCCTTTTAAACTTAGTTCTTGCCGAAACAGCTGCATGTTTCATTTTATGCATCTTTCTAGTGGTTAGATGACCAAAAAATCTTCTTTCTTTTACAATAGTAAACTTTGCTATTTCATTATAACCCATAACTGTATCTTTACTGTCTGATGTATCCATGAGATAAAAGAAATAAAAATATTTGTTGCAACCACCAATGAGGAGTAAAAAAAAGAGGGGAGCTTTTTCCCTTCTTCACCTGACTGGAACAAAATTGGAAAACTGCAATTGATGTGGGAGGAGTAACTAACTCTTTTTGTGTGGAACTCAGGCTGGAATGTGAGGCCTCTGAAGGGCTACTCCAGTAAAATTAAGACTTCAGTGATTACGCAATGCTACACATCTGCCTTCAATTCAGGCAACTTAATTAAGCAAATCTCAAGCTTCCTCTTAAGGGTTCTTGTGGTGCAGTGATAATGTCCCTAGTTTCTGAACTAGGAGGCCTGGTTTCAAGACCCACCTGTTCCAGAAGTGTGTAGTAACAGGTTGATCAGAAAACATCCCACAATTCCTTGCACCCATCCAAGTCCACTGCCACATGTGAGGCCTTACATAGATAGTCAGCAATACAGACTATGCAAAGCTAATGACCCAAATGAGATTTTAATTTCAATTCTGTTAGCTCACTTTACAATGTTTGATTAAATTACAGTGCCTGTTTAAAGGGCTTGTGTCCTTTAATCCAGTTTAATTTGGTTTAGTTGGATATAATAAATTTGAAATGGCTGAAAAGAACTTCCTCATTTAATCAAATTTTGACCTGCTCTCATGAAGTAATAATTGAGAAGATATTATGTCCTGATTGACATTTTGTGATCCCTCAGGTCATCAGGAGTCAATGGAGACAGCCATATTCACTCAATAGCTCATCATCTCCTTTGGCTAAGGTACACAGTCTCAGGGGCTGTAAGCCATCACGTTACAGCTGTCATAGTCTCACATATTAGATAAAGCATACTGGGACAGTGGTGGTGTGATGTAAATGTGGCTTTTGGTCTTCTGAAAGCTATTTCATGCCAAAATCACTTTCTTGGGCCTCCTTACATGAGTCCAGGATGTTTAATGAACTTATTAGACATGGAGGAAATCCTACAGCAGAAAATACCTTCAAGCCCCTATGCAGTTCATAGAAAGGGCCTGTGCTGTCAATATACACAGTGATGCAGAATTATTTGAAGGAACACTGTTTATCTTGTCTATATACAGCAGTAACCACTGTGAGAGCATACACCTGGCACTTCATAGGGAAGGATGTCAGTGGTGAATCATCCCATTATTAAGGTGGTGTACTTTCTCTTACTGTTCTCACAGAGCAGTTGCAAGATAGAATAAGGATGTCAAGTCATTCCAATGGAGAAGGGGCTCGGGATGCAGAGTGGGGGAAGGAGGGGGGGAACATGTTAGGTGGTGGGTGAAGGGATATCAGGTGACAGGTGAAAGGATTCAGGGGCATAAGGGAGAAGGTGTGTCGGACACTGGAGATGTGAGATCAAAGTCTGCAGCATGCAAGTGATCTCAGGGCAACCTGTAGTTAGAGGTGTGTGAAGTCAGTATGGGGTCAGTTAATAGTTGATCAGAAATTAGACCAAATATTTAATCATCTAACTTTTCTAGAGCAGCTATTTTATTAACTTTATCAGAACCCTCTAAATCTTTGATTTAAATTGAAACGTTTGAAGGGTTTCAAGCGAAGAGGAACTGCCCATTGAAATAATCAATTTCTCAGACAATTCTTTCAAAGTCTGTTAGGATGGTGATTCTACAAGTTCCCCATTCGCAACACCCAAGTTAGCTGGAATAATAAATGTCTGACCAGCAGAAAAGCTGAGCCATATTTAATTTGCATAGGTGCTGTTAGCCCTCCACTTACAGTATTCTGTGTTCCTCAAGAACTTGTTCCTCTATTCCTTATTACTCACTGGCGTAATGCTTTGGAAAGAAGCAAGCCCCACTATAACTAAAGTTGTCATAAATGTGAAGAGATTTTCTCAAGCTTTCCAACTATTGCCAAAACTAAGTTAAAAGGAAACATTTGCCAGATCTCAGTATTTAAATAGTTATTTATTGCAAGCAGATTGTTGTTAACTGTTGGCAGAAAAGAAACGTGAATTGCTAATTTGTAATTCTCTATAACTTCATCTTATGACATTTAAGAAATTCCCACATGCATGCAAACTGACACACGCAGCAAAAAGAACAATCGAGTCATAGAGTCATAGAGATGTACAGCATGGAAACAGACCCTTTGGTCCCACATGTCCATGCCGACCAGATATCCCAACCCAATCTAATCCCATCTGCCAGCATCCAGCCCATATCCCTTCAAACCCTTCCTATTCATATACCCATCCAGATGCCTTTTAACTGTTGCAATTGTACCAGTCTTCACCACTTCCTCTGGTAGCTCATTCCATATGCATACGACCCTCTGTGTGAAAAAGTTGCCCCTTAGGTCTCTTTTATATCTTTCCCCTCTCACCTAAACCTATGCCCTCTAGTTCTGGGCTCCTCCACCCCAGGAAAAAGACTTTGTCTGTTTATCCTATCCATGCTTCTCATGATTTTATAAACCTTTATAAGGTCACCCCTCAGCCTCTGACGCTGCAGGGAAAACAGCCCCAGCCTGTTCAGCCTCTCCCTATAGCTCAAATCCTTCAACCCTGGCAACATCCTTGTAAATCTTTTCTGAACCCTTTCAAGTTTCACAACATCTTTCCGATAGGAAGGAGACCAGAATTGCATGCAATATTCCAACAGTGGCCTAACCAATGTCCTAATATGACTTTCCAACTCCTGTACTCAATACTCTGACCAATAAAGGAAAGCATACTAAATGCCTTCTTCACTATCCTATCTATCTGCAACTCCACTTTCAAGGAGTTATGAACCTGCACTCCAAGGTTTCTTTGTTCAGCAACACTCCCTAGGACCTTACCATTAAGTGTATACTTCCTGCTAAGATTTGCTTTTCCAAAATGCAGCACCTCACATTTATATAAATTAAACTCCATTTGCCACATCTCAGCCCATTGGCCATCTGATCAAGGTCCCATTGTAATCTGAGGTAACCTTCTTTGCTGCCCACTACACCTCCAATTTTGGTGTCATCAGCAAACTTACTAACTATATCTCTAATGCTCACATCTAAATTATTTATATAAATGATAAAAAGTAGTGGACCCAGCACTGATCCTTGTGGCACTCCACTGGTCACAGGCCTCCAGTCAGAAAAAAACCTTCCACCACCACCCTGTGTCTTCTACCATTGAGCCAGTTCTGTATCCAAATAACTAAATCTCCCTCTATTCCACGAGATCTAATCTTGCTAACCAGTCTCCCATGGGGAACCTTGTCGAATGCTTTACTGAAGTCCATATAGATCACATCTACTGCTCTGCCCTCATCAATCCTCTTTGTTACTTCTTCAAAAAACTCATTCAAGTTCATGAGACATGATTTCCATGCACAAAGTCATGTTGACGCTCCCTAATCAGTCCTTGCCTTTCCAAATACATGTACATCCTGTCCCTCAGGATTCCCTCCAACGGCTTGCTCACCATCGACATCAGGGTCACCGGTCTATAGTTCCCTTGCTTGTTTTTACCACCTTTCTTAAACAGTGGCACCAACACATATTAAGGGTGAGAAAGAAACCCCCCAAAAAAATCAAAGAAACAGTTCGGGCAAAAGTCCAGATTGCAGACATTGATATGATATTTTCCTTCGGATTTCTTCTGGTACCTTTGACTGCTGACGAGGACATGAAATTGTGAATGCACCAATACCCAAGCTTTCATTCACCAGTTGAGACTTCGACCTTTCACTGTCTCTGAAGTGGCTTTTCCATATTTCCTTTCAAGAGGGGAATTTTCAGAGGCAGAGTACCAAGCTGTTCAGGATTCTCATTTAGTTCTCCACTCGCAGAAGGAAGACACAGCCATAAATAGAGTCAGAGAGTTTGACAGCACAAAAAGAGGCTCTTTAGGCCATTAACTATGTATCCCAGTCCCATTTTCCAGTATTAGGTCTGTTGCCATGTAAGCTAGATGGTCTCAAGTGTTCATGTGAATGTCATGATTGTTCTCACGTCAAACAGGCAGTAAGCTCCAGGCTGAAAACGTTCTCTGGCTGAAAACGTTCTCCCTTAAATCCATAGTAAACCTTCTGCCTTTACCTTACATCAATGTCCTCTGGTTATTGACCACATGATTGAGGGGAAAACTTTTCTCCTATCTACCTTACCTATACCTCTTGTAATGTTTTAGACATCAGTTAGGTCCCACCACTCAGCCTTCTCTACTCTAAGGAAGACAACAACAGTCTATTTAGGTCACTCTTCACAGCTGAGCAGATCAGGCAACAGCCTCACAAATCTCCTGTGAACACTTTCTAGTGCAATCTGACCTGCACACTGTACTCCAGCTATTGCCAACTAAATCTTATACAGCTGCATCATAATCTCCCTGTGTTTGTATTCAACATCTTGACAAACCTGTTGGACTATAACTTGGTGTCATGTGACTTTTGACCTAGTCCATCTCAGTCCAACACTGGCACCTCTACATCTTGACAAACAAAAGCAAGTATTCTAAATATCTTCAAAACTGCCTTACCAATCTGTCTTGTGCCTTCAAGTGTCTGTCAACATGTCCACCAAAATCCATCTGATCCTCTGTGTTTCCATTAATCCACAGAGATCAATGACTGAATTATGTGTGGTTTCACCTGAATGCTGAATTCTTATTTTATATTTTGGTAATTCTTAATCCTAAAACTTATAGAATTTTGGCAAAAGTATCTGTGTCTTTGTTTATGCTTTGACAAACTATAATGTCATCAGCCACTGGCCTATTCAAAACAATAGTGTAATTAATTGTTAAGCTATGGATTTAGTGTCTAGTTTGGCAGCAAGTTGTTATCTTAAGAATTCTTTTCTTCAAGATGTGCAATTCTGTCTTTATTTGGCCTATCGCCAAAGTTAAGTTTCCAGACAGTATTATTTCTCTTGCCATTTCTTCTTAATGTGATTGCTTATTCTTCTTGCTTCAGAAGTTTTCATTTTGCAGTATCTCAATTCTGCCTTCATTCTTGGCTTTAAGAGTTTTTAGTCTTGCACTATATCAATGATGTTTTGATCTACTTCTAAAGTAAATTATTAATTTGTTACATTTCTCTTGTGTTAAAGACTTTTAAACTTAGCCGCATGGCAATACTCTAACTCTATAGTGTTTACTGAAGGTTAAAACAGAGGTTTCTTTGCTTCCGAGGGCAAAGTGTTATTTTCCCAGTTTTGCCTAGATGTAATGGATGATTTCCCACCATTTATAGCTGAATAAACTTTTTCCATGATTTTCACAAACATGCCTCTGGGCTTAACAAATTGTTTCTGAATTAACTGTGATTAAATTATTGATTGCCTACTCTTATTGCAGTTGTTATATTCTGAAGAAGCATCTTTAGACTTGAGGCATTAACTATACATCTCTCTCCACAGATGCTGTGGAATTTCTCCGGCACACTCTGTTTTCATTTCAGATTTCCAGCTTCCACAAGTCATCAGCTTGACTCAACACCATTAAAAAAACTTTACATCCATCCTAGTGATAGACCCCAAATAGAAAAGATAAGCAAAATTGACTTAGACATGTGTGAACATCATCTTTTTACACATCTTAGATAAGAAGCACTCAGAGAACAGAGATGTGTCAACCATACATGAAAAGCAAATTCATTTCCTTATTTTCTGCTTTGTAACTACAATTCTGTAGCTAGGTACCTAAGAAGGTGCCATAAGTGGTGACTTGTAAACATCTCATTGTACTTATGTGAGTAGATATGACAGTCACCTAATTCAATTCAATTCAGTTACTTACAACGGGTCTGGAAAACCATGCATTGACATTATCCATCTTATACGACAATGTAGTTCCTTGGGATAAACACCTATAACGTTTTACATTGTTTAAACGGCTGGTTCATGTTGGATCCACATATCATTATGATCCCTGAGGTAACAAAATTACTCATTGCAACACCAAAGATTCCAGATCACAACACTGAGTCTTCCATGATCAGGTTAAACTTTACCCAGACCAGATGATGTTTAGGTAATTTTAAAGGCTGAGTGTTGCATCTGAAAGGTGATGCCAACTACAGCATCAATCCTCCTCGTAACTGCAACAGAAGCATTGAAGACAAGTTTAAACTGGAATTAGATTCCATGCAATAATTGAAAGCATTTGCAATGTCAGTCATCTACTGAATGGTGCAGCTCCATTAATTGTGCTTTGAAGAGAGATGGCACTCTATATGTAGTTTAAGGCCAAGGCTATTGGATACTGGATTAAAGACATGCCCACACAAGATCCATAGCCCATGAGAGCTTAATCCTCTTCACAGTTGGCAAACATTTCTCCAAGTTTGATGCTAAGAATGGATATAGCTTGATACATCTTTCCTCAGACTGATTGAAAATGACAACTTTTAGAAAACCTTTCAATAACTATTGTTTCTCAGATTTCCATTTGAATTTTCCACTAGCCAGGATGTATTCCAACAAAAAACCATTGTAAATGATCTGTTGAAAGCCACTCATAAATGTTCCTAAGGAGTCGGATGACTGTTTGTGAAGATCCAGGGGCATGATATAAAAATACAGTAAAAAGCAGGTTCCCATATAACCATGTTTGATGCTCTTAGCCAAATTCGGAGCCACATGAAAAGTGAAAAATTTCTTTCAACATAGAAATGGACATTATTAAATCTGGGTTAAGAGATCATCTCTCCATCACCTCATACAATGTGGTCATAGCTGAACACAGCAGATTTTACAAACTATGTTAAATGATGACCAGCTGCAATAGCTCCAAATGATCATAACCAGTCGGTCGATGGGACACATTGGAGAGGTCTCCAAGAAGGCTCATTTCGTCCAGTTGTTTAAAGGTTAGGATGCTTCAGGAATGTAATTGTTAAAGGCATACAACTGAAGTTCGAAGTCAATATATGTAAATAGGCACAGAAGGAAGAGATTGGCATTTGAGTCCATGTAATAGCCTAACTTCTATCAACTGACTAAATTGTGTGAAACATGTTAACCCCATCAAACTCAATGATCGAAAGAACCTCTCATTCTACACAAGATACTTTCTGAGTCATGGTGCAAAATTGTGACTGATCTCTTCCATATTGGAAGGCATGATTACCTTCTGACCATTACCTACTTTACCAAATACCAAATACAACAAATCAAGTATACCCACCAGTGCAATGATTGTTGACACATTGACCACCACATTCAGCATGTTTGTTCTTCCCCACAATGTGTCTGACAAGTGTGATGTTTGTTGGTCAGCACAGACATGGTGGACTGAAGGGTCTATCTCTATGCTGTATGACTCTCTGTGACAAGTGCAACCTTTCAGGAAATGCACAGGAAATGGGACATCTAACATATTATTTATTATCCTCACTACCCTCAGTTTAACAGTCTTGCAAAATGTACTGACCACATCATAAAATTCATGATGATCAAATATAAAGCAACTTAGCAACACTTGTGGATGGCCATGTTAAAACATAAAAATGATAGGGACCTCAGTCACTGTCTAGAGAGCCAACAAGAGACTCACATCGCCTCCTCCAAGGAAGGCCTGCTGATATCATGTGTCAATCAGACAGTTGAGTGATGTGAGGTGTCTAACGGAGTCAGCACCATTGATAAGGGGACATAAAAGATCCCTTGCCACTGTTTGTCAAAGGATAGGGTGTAGCAGAGTGTGCCCACCTCCAACTCCCTCCCCCCAACCCTGCCTTTCTGGTCAATATTTATTCTTCAACCAACATTAATAAAGCAGGGTATGTCATTAATTTTTTTGTATAATTTTGCTATGTGCAAATTGCCTACTCTTCTAACTGCAATGCAACTTTTATAAAATACAGTGTTAGCTGTACAGTGCTTTGAAACACCGTGAGGTCATGAAAGGCGCTATTTAAATTGAAGTGTTTTCTTTCCTCTATGATTGATCCCTCACAGGAACAATTCAAGCACAATCACATATGTGTAAATAGAACTGTTCGATTAAAGGGATTCTATTAAATGAATCTACAAAGAAGAAAAATGGAAAAAAACAAATGTGTTTCCTTGTTGATTTTGGCAATGACCTATAGAATGTAGTCTAAATGTGAGCAAGAACTTTAACACAGTTTTATAAATTTTACAGGAACTACAATTATCTCTTTCAGTAAGAACAACAAATACACAACACAATAAATCAAGCTCATAAGTTGTAATCTAGATTTACATGTAATATTTATTTTTTTAATTTTCAAATGTTTCGGTAAGATACATATGAATTTATGACAGTTTGGTATTTCACACTTTCTGTTTAAATACATTTTCACTGGCTCAAACATGAGGAAATATTATGAATTGTTCATAAATGTATGCTCACTATGAGCCTTGCAGTATGAGACTTGCTGAAATGTTACAATGCTGCGATGCAAGTCAAATTCTTTCTATCATTGCAGCTACAGCATACAACATAATGCAGGCATAGTCCAATCATACTCATTGAAAATATTGTGAAGGTTAAGTTATTTCATTTTTCATTAAGATTAATCCTCGGCACAACATCATGGGCAAAAGGGCCTGTTCTGTGCTGTACTTTTCTCTGTTCTATTGGTCACTGCCTTTATCCCAACTTTGTAGTTGGAATTTTCAAATTGGACAGGAGTATAAAAATGGCAACACTTGGACACCCTGGTTGACTTTCCTGAAAGGAAAATCGTCCAGGGTGTTTAATGGGTGGTTGATCCAATCTTGTCAGTTTTGTATGTCAGCAAGAGTTGAAAATTATGCCCCAGATGCTGAAAAGACTCCAATCCTGTGGGTGTCACAAAGAGCTTGACCTTCCCTGAAATCTCTCAATTTGTTTCTGAGTTGAATCCTGCATTCTGATGATGGAAAAAAAACTTCTTTTTCAAAGAAGATTAACCATTTTCTGCATTTACACCATATGTGGATTATCTGTAATTCATCAATAAAAATGTATGATTATTTGATAGATATTGATCCTGATTGTTTTAACATTACAAAGTCCTGTGACTGCATGCTGTTCTGTATTGTATTGTTGACTTCAGCAGTCTGGATAACAATTAATGGAACTAAGCCAATATCTGCAATCTGTTCAACATCAGGCAAATCTCAGTATGAAATTATTAGTTTGTACCTGGGGAGTTCAAAGTGCTATCAGTATTGTTACTGGGTCGCATTTGTAAACGCTCAAAATTCTATAAATTGCAAACAGCTACATCTTTCAAACTATATTTTAATTATGACAATTGATGGAAACAGAGAATGTGGGAACGTCCGTAAAGACAATCCCAGCTGCTGATAAATGTGAAATCTCTACTCTCCTAATCTGATTGGCCAAGACTGTTGTACTGCAACCTTTCTACATGAAAGCACATTTACAAATATTAAAGTATCTGCTGATACCAACCATCCAATGGTAAATTACGATTATGCATGCTCATATCTGATTTTAAAAAATGCTCATGTGCATATACATGCCTAATATGAAGTCAATTTTTTTTTTAATTTAAAAAGTTCGATTTCAATTTTCTAATATTCACATATATTTATTCCTTTCTTCATTTTAAGGGATTTGTTAGGATTTTATTGTTGTTTATTTCAATTTATTTCAATATTTAGCTGACACTATGAATGCTCTTGGTTATCAGCAAAAACAGCTAATATTAAATGCACTGCAACATGAGAAAGTATTACTCTTAGAAAGAGCTTTCAAAAATACAGGTGTTGTCAATTAATTAGGGTATTTCTTCATAAGCTTTCAATTAATTCTCATCAGTACTTGCTTCAGATAAATATACAACTATATACTCATAGGAATGCAAGAAAATTCATCATGTACCCACAGGAAAAATATGGCAAGTCAAAGGCTTTTTGTTATTGTTTTAGGTTTCAGAAAGTTAGTGAATGTGTTAAAAAATCTTTGAAATTCTTAGAGAAAGCATTTGACCTTCAACCTCTGAGGTATCCAGAATACACAGAGTGAGACTTTAATCTGCTTTCATTTTATCAAGGGGGCTGTTCCGTGTTCAAATTGACACACACACCCTGGTGGTTTAGAGAACAGTGTTCTCAGTGCTGCTCTGTCATTCATGGGTAATCCTTAAATCCACAAAAAGTCGACTGAACACTTAGATGATCTTTCAAACTGTCACTGCCAGCCCTGCATTTGAAGTCAGTGCACTTAAAGGAGCAAGAAATGTAGCAAACTAGTATCTGTGATCATGTTCCAGTTAGCATGTCAATATACTTTTAAGAGACACCCTCACAAAATCATCCCATGTATCATAGCATGTGACCGGAGGGTATAAAGGTCTCAGACACCATCTTACCTTGTGAAGTTTTCTGCTCTTCCGTGACTGAGTGAGTGAGTGAGTGAGTGAGTGAGTGAGTGAGTGAGTGAGTGAGTGAGTGAGTGAGAGAGAGAGAGGAAAGCAGTGTTACTGAATATGAAAGTGAATGGCTCTGAAATTGGCATATCAGCGTTGAGTTGTGTTGCAAGCATTGCTCGTACTTTAGTGAGGGTAAGCATATCTAGCCCAGTATTTTAAGGAGAAGTGGAAAAATCAATTATTTGGGTAACTCAAGCTGTCAATTTCATGGCATGAAAAGTTGAGAAAATATCTTAACAAAATTGATAAGCAACAATTTGAAATCTTCAGATTAACTATTGAATTGTGACTTAACAAAATGAATAACAGAGAAACAAATTTAAACAAATTCCTGAGCATATATTAAAGTGAAATTTGTTTTTATTCATTCATTTTGTGGGAACTGGGTGTGGCTGACTGGCCAGCGTTTAATGCCTGTCCCTAGTTGTCCTTGAAAAGGTGATAGTGAGCTGCTTTCTTGAACCGCTACAGTCCACATTCTGTGGGTTGACCCACAACACCATTAAGGAGACAGGATTTGGATCCAGCGACTGTGCAGGAATGGTGATATATTTCCAACTCAGGATGGTGAGAGGCTTGGAGGGGAACTTGAAGGTTGTGGTATTCCTATGTATCTGCTGCCCTTGTCCTTTCAGATGGAAGTGATCGTGGGTTTGGAAGGTACTGTCTGAAGATCTTTGGTGAACATCTGCAGTAAACACAGTTGCTACTGAGCATTGATGGCAGAAGGAGTGGATGCTTGTGGATGCAGTGCCAATCAAGAGGGCTGCATGGTCCTAGATGATGTCAAGCTTCTTGAGTGTTGTTGGATCCTCACTTATCCAGGCAAGTAGGGAGTATTTCATCACATTCCTGACTTGTGCCTTGTAGATGGTAAACAGGCTTTCAGGAGTCAGGAGGTGAGTTACTCATCGCAGTATTACTAGCCTCTGATCTGGTCTTGCAGCCGCTGCATTTATATGGTGAGTTCAGTTGAGTTTCTAATCAGTGATAACTCCCAGGATGTTGATAGTGGGGTATTCAGTGATGGTAAAACTATTGAATGTCAATAAGTGATGGTTATATGGTCTCTTATTAGTAATGGTTATTGCCTGGCATTTGCGTGGCATGAGTGTCACTTGCCACTTGTCAGCCCAAGCCTGGATATTGTCTAGATCCTTTTGCATTTGGACACCGACTGCTTCAGTGCCTGAGGAGTCACAAATGGTGCTGAACATTGTGCAATCATCGGCAAACAATCTCCACTTTTGACATTGTGATGGAAGGAATGTCATTGATGTAGCAGCCGAAGATGGTTGAGCTTAGTACACTACCCTGAGGAATTCCTGTGGAGATGTCTTGGAGTTGTGATGATTGACCTCCAACAGCCATGACCATTTTCCACTGTATCAGGTATGAGTCTAACTACATGAGAGTTTTCCCCCTAGTATCCATTGATTCCAGTTTTGCTAGGGCTCCATAATGCAGTCAAATCTAGCCTTGATGTCAAGAGCTATCAGTTTCACCTCACTTCTGAAATTCAGCTCTTTTGCCTATGTTTGAATCAATGCTGTAATGATGTTAGGAGCTGAGTGGCCCTTGTGAAACCCAGTCTGGATGTCACTGAGCAGATTATTACTGAGTAGGTGCTGCTTGATAACTCTGCTAATGACACCTTCCATCACTTCACTGATGATTGCGTTCAAAACGTAAGAACATATGAAAAAAGTCCATTTTGTTATTTTACAGTTCTGAGGAAAGGTCACTGGACCAAAGACGTTAACTCTGATTCCTCTCCACCGGAGCTAACAGACTTGTTGAGCTTTTCTGGCAATTTCTGTTCTTATTGTTGTTATAGCTGCATTACAACTTGCTTTTCTCAGAGTATGCAAATAGTAAATTTTAAACATTTCAATAACTGTGGTGTCTTCCATAAATATGGTTCATGCATGGTTCAAATGACTCCACAATGTGTAGGTCATTGACCTACCAAACCAAAAAGCCTTGCTATAAGTTTTTACACTGTGTGTTTGAATCAAAAGAGTCTTAAAATTAAACAGTTCGTATTTTACAAGATCAGTCCATAAAACTAATTTTACAACCAAGTGGCAAATTAAAAACATTTCCCATCCTGAAGACTGGAGTACATATTGACCACTACATCTTATCAGATTCAAATTGCATTCCCTTCCAAACATAATCCCACATAGACTATTCCCAATGGCATATTTATAACATCACTTATTCCCTGCCTGAATATTAGGTTCCAGGTTGACATTGTCAACTCCGAGCTGATGAAACTTCACTGAGCCATAACATGAGGGAAATTTGAAAAATGGATGACTTTTGGTTTTAAATGATAACACTATAAAGCCCAAATCCAATCTACCTGAAACCTGTCCACTTCCGGCAATTATGTGCATGGAATTATAGGAATGACTGCTCACAAGAAGGTTTCTTTCATTAATTCACAGGATGAATGCATTGTTTGCTCGGCTATCATTTATTGCTCATCCCTCTTTGCCCAGACAATAGTTAAGAGTCAACCAGTGGGTCTGGAGTCACATGTTGGGCAAATCAAATAAGGACAGCAGTTTTTTCCCTCAAAGACTTTCGAGAGCCAGATGGGATTTCCCCCCAAAATTAACAACAGTTTCAGATGATCATTAAACTCCAGGTTTTTATTGAATTCAAATTCTATCCTCTGTCATAGCAGGATTCAAACTCAGGCTCCGAGAATATCACGTAGGTCTCTGGATTAATTGTCTAGTGATAATATCATGAGGCCATCATCTCCTCAGGTCTTCTATTGTTGAAAGAAGGGAGTGCCACCTTGTCAGAGGTGTTGACATTTGGATGAAATGGGAAATAAAAAGCTCAGCTAAGTTGCTCTGCTAATCAAGTGAATGTTAAATATATAATATAGGATGACTTGAAGAATAGCATTTGGAGCCTAACTGATAACTCCCCACTTCAGCCTGTGTATTACCTTGAGCAGAGTGATTTTTAGGCAGGCAAAAATGGTATTATTTGCTCTTTCTAGCATCTTAATAATTTATCATTCCACTTTTATGAAGTATCTATAATGCGTTGTACTAATGGCAAATGCAGTATTATGCGAATGTTTGAAAACACATAATGGATCTGTGTCTGTATAAAATGTCTTTAAATCATAGTACTAATATGACATTCAGAAACTATTCCCAAAATATCATCAATAAGGTCATGCTTAATGGACTTGGTGATTTCAAAAAGATGGAAAACTGTATTTTTTCTGTGAACATTTAGTTCTTGTGCATAAATGTGTCAAAGTTTTGATCAATATCTCACTGTGCAGAAACCTCCTGATTGCAAAACATTATCTTGGAGCATCATCAAAATCAAAGATTCTTTGTCACTTCAAATAAATATCTACAGTTCACTCATGAGATCACATGATAATGCTTTCATTAAATAGCCCACAGTATAAACAGAATCTTATGTAAGCCCTTTATGTATGGTTGCAAGTGAAGAACAGAAGAGCTTCTTAAAATAATTATTCCTGACTTAAGTCTGTAAACTGTGCCATAATACTGTATGAAGTCTCTTGTCAGCCTCATTACTATCCTTCCTTTTGCAAGTTTAAACCAACTGTCTGTAGCAAGGCTGAAAGAGACACTCCTTCTGCCCCTTGAATGTTTCTTTTGCTGCTCCTTCGTCTGTGTGGACCAGAGAGGAGTTGATGGTCGCATCACACCCTTTGCTCTCGCCTGTTCATTTCTTCCTTTTCACTCGTTATTTGTTGTTCTGCTAAAGCAATATATAACATTTATTTGACGTGAATTTGATATTTATTGCCCTGTTTGTTATCTTATCCAGGTCAGTTTGACTAATACACTCTGTTAATATTCCATACAACACATATGCTATTCTGATGATTTGTGATCTTCTTATTTGACTGGGAACTTGGCCATCAAGGTGCCAATAAAACCTTCAAACAGACCATCTTAATCTTTCCATATTTGAATGCACTGTGGTGCCTATGTTTTTAAAGGGGATTGTAAAAACAATGAAATTACAGAAAATATTCTGTTTCATGTCTGTTAATGCACCAACAAAAGGCTTAAATAATAGATATTGTCCTCGTTTTTGATTTGCATACTTACGATCTGCACAGTTCCAGCTGTGCTTTCAGCTTTTGCTCACATTAAAAATAAAGCTTGAACATTCCTTCTGATAATTGCAAAAGATCATCTCAGGATTAGTTTTAGTGCTTTCCATTTGACCAATTGCAATCTGAATAACATTGTGAGGAAAGAATTTTGGTCTATTACAATCTTTTATGTTTAGAATTATTTGAATGTCTTGTCATTGTTGACACTGAAACTCAGGATTGGAATACAGTCTGGAAATTGATCTTCATAACCTACAGAATTTGGCTGATACTAAGTTTGCAAGTTTTCCATTTCAGACTGTAGAGCTTGGCTAAACATTCTGCAAGGAATATGGAATTTAGGGCATTTTTTTCATTAAAAGGACTATATTTCTTGCTTCTGATAAGAGACAAGAAAGACATTTGGAATTCTGATTCATTTGGAACTTTTCTTCTGGGAAGAATACTGCCCTCCTTTTCACTACCATGTTCACCAACTTCTCATGCTCTGACATGCTTAGGTTCTGTCTATCAACGAACATGGCAGCTTCAGAATGCCAGTGCTTGTTCAGGTGCAAGGTTAAGGATGCTGTGATTGCAAGGGATGCCAGTCTTTCAGCAGATGTCCACTGAGTAGCTATTGTTTCGGGAATGTTGCCTGGCCAAATGAGGCTTGAATAAAACTGACAGACATCAGGTTGCAGTAGGTAACTAATGTGGAGCATTTCATTATCATGTATGGCAATAGGATTCACCAGGCCCCACAACAAAAAAAACTCCTAAAACCTCAATGCACGTCAGACTTAGCCAACAAAATGCAAGACCGGAGTGTTTGGTCCCAATAGAAAAATAGTCATCTACGCATGTTCAATATTGAACCTATGTTGCCTCCTCAGCATGCATTTAATTATGGTCAGCTCCGGAATCTGGAGAACAGACACTGCGTGCAGCTAGGAAGCTACCACAAACAGGCTATAAGAGCAGGTATCAGGTTCAAGGTATACATTCAGATTGGTGGAAGGAGCAGCACTGTGACTTGTGTTATTTACTATTTACAAAAACATTATGGACTAGGGTAGCAGTTTAAGGACTGGTGATGTCAAATTAACAGCACAGTTGATATATTGATATATTGTACATGATAAATGGAACAAATAACTGAATACATTAATAAACTCACTAAAATAATTTCACCTTTCAGTTTGAAGCACACCAAATGAAATTATTTGTCAAATTATGTTGCATAGCAATGCAGAATACATGCATTTACACGTTTACATTCCATCTATCAGTGGCATTGCTCACAATGCAGCCAATTAACAGGCTGAACATTACTGTCAGAATGAGGCAGCCAATATACACAGGCTAAACCCCCACTCACAGCAATGTGATAATGACCAGATAATCTGTTTAATTAAGAGTTAATTATTGACCAAGACTCCCAGGGAGAACTCACTGTTTTTTTTTTGAAATATTGTCACAAGATCCTCTACATCTACCTGAGACAGCAGCTGAGGCTTCGCTTTCAACAGTTCATCCCAAAGAAGGTATGTCTGACAGCGCATATTGGGCACCATTCCATCAGTTTGTTTTCTATGAATAAATATCTGGAGCAAGGGATATTTAAAAACAACAACCTCTGATCCATTGACAAGAGTGTGATGCACTGTGTCCATTCTCCCAATTCCTTCGACTCCGCCGCATCTGCTCCCAGGAGGACCAGTTCCAAAAACGCACAACCCAGATGGCCTCCTTCTTCAAGGACCGCAATTTCCCCCCGACGTGGTCGACGATGCCCTCCACCGCATCTCTTCCACTTCCCGCTCCTCCGCCCTTGAGCCCCGCCCCTCCAACCGCCACCAGGACAGAACCCCACTGGTCCTCACCTACCACCCCACCAATCTCCATGTACAGCGCATCATCCGCCGTCATTTCCGCTACCTCCAAACGGACCCCACCACCAAGGATATATTTCCCTCCCCTCCCCTATCAGCATTCCGTAAAGACCACTCCCTCCATGACTCCCTCATCAGATCCACACCCCCCACCAACCCAGCCTCCACTCCCGGCACCTTCCCCTGCAACCGCAGGAGGTGCAAGACTTGCGCCCACACCTCCCCTCTCACCTCCCTCCAAGGCCCCAAAGGAAACTTCCATATCCGCCACAGATTCACCTGCACCTCCACACACATCATCTATTACATCCTCTGTTCCCGATGTGGCCTCCTCTATATTGGGGAGACAGGCCGGCTACTTACGGAGCGTTTCAGAGAACACCTCTGGGACACCCGGACCAACCAACTCAACCACCCTGTGGCTCAACATTTCAATTCCCCCTCCCACTCCACCAAGGATATGCAGGTCTTTGGACTCCTCCATTGTCAGACCACAACAAAACGACGGTTGGAGGAAGAACGCCTCATCTTCCGCCTAGGAACCCTCCAACCACAAGGGATGAACTCGGATTTCACCAGTTTCCTCATTTCCCCTCCCCCCACCCTGTCTCAGTCAAATCCATCGAATTCAGCACCACCTTCCTAACCTGCAATCTTCTTCCCGACCTCTCCGCCCCCACCCCAGTCTGACCTATCACCCTCACCTTGACCTCTTTCCACCTATCACATTTCTGACGCCCCTCCCCCAAGTCCCTCCTCCCTACCTTTTATCTTAGCCTGCTGGACAAACTTTCCTCATTCCTGAAGAAGGGCTTATGCCCGAAACGTTGATTCTCCTGTTCCCTGGATGCTGCCTGACCTGCTGCGCTTTTCCAGCAACACATTTCCAGCAGTGTCTAAAAAGACACCCCTGTACATGGAGGAGATGGGACAATCCCTATAAAAACCCAAACAAAATTTGGACAACTAACAAATATGGAAGTGCTTTAAGCAGTGTCCTTTTTTAGGTCTATTTTCCATATTATGCCACTTGAAGTGGCCTTTGAACATCATTAAGAAATACTACTTGATTACAATTGTCCACTAGCCTCTTTATTCATTGAAGAGAAAAAGTATATTTTAGGTCATGAGGAATCCTACACTTGCAATATGCAACATCTTTTTTTCCTCGTGTTGTTTATGACAAAAGCATGCTCTATGAGCAAACTATGCCATTATTCATCATGTCATATGACCTCTCTCTCCCCCATTAGATAGATTGGCTAGCACCATCATCTTCCTGGTAGTGACCTACAAGATCTGCTTTGAGGGTCTAGCATGGGAGAGGAAAACCACTTGGTAATTTAATGTGAAGAGGGTATACTCCAAAAAACAATTTGTATATTGCATGATTGCAACAATATACAAGTTACGTAGCTGTGATAGCCTCTAACAAAGTCTATAAGGAGGACCCAGATGGTCAGTCTTACTCTAATAATACACTAAGCTGCTCTCTTACCAAATCTTTCTGACATCATCATGGGTAATGCACAATGCAGTCCACAGCATGACAGTTTCAGGCCCTGCCTTACATCTTTATACAACAGAGGTCGCTGGAAATGAACAAAACAAAAATCAAGTAGGAATTAGATTTACACTATCATAGTAGACTCTTCACAAATTGGAATCATACCCACAGAGGAAGATGGATATGGTTGTTGAAAATCAATCATCTTATGTACACTGCTTAAAGTACTTCCATATTTGTTAGTTGTTCAAATTTTGTTAGGCTTTTTTAGAGATTATCCCATCTCCTCCATGCACAGGAGTGTCTTTTTAGACACAGTGCATTGCACTCTTGTCAATGGATCAGAGGTTGTTGTTTTTAAATGTCCCTTGCTCCAGATATTTATTCACAGAAAACAAACTGATGGGCAGCACGGTGGCTCAGTGGTTAACACTGCTGCCTCACAGCACCTGGGACCCAGGCTTGATTGTGTGGAGTTTGCACATTCTCCCCGTGTCTGCGTGGGTTTCCTCTGGGTGCTCCGGCTTCCTTCCACAATCAAAAGATGTACAGGTTAGGTGAACTGGTCATGCTAAATTGCCCATAGAATTAGGTGTATTAGTTAGGGGGAATGGGTCTGGATGGGTTACTGTTCGGAGGGTTGGTGTGGACGTGTTAGGCCGAAGGGCCTGTTTCCACACTGTAGGGAATGAAATCTAATCTCAGTTCCAGGATATCACTCTCAGAGTAGATATTTCTAAGCAACCTGTTCAACGATATTATGATAAACCTCCAGAGCAGGGTGGGATATGAACCCAAGTCACTTGGCCCAGATGGAGGGACACTACCACTGCACTGCAAGAGCTCTCAGTTCCTCAGAGTAGTGTGCATGCCCCAATCATCTTCAGCTCCTTTGTCAATGAACTTCCCTTCAACATAGTTTCAGAAGTGGGGCTGTCTTTGCTGACTGAATAACATTGATTACCATTCATAATTCCTCAGACACTGAAGCAGCTCGAGTTCATACACAAGTCCATCTATCTTTACTGAGGAACAGGATACTACCAAAGCAACATGAAAGATGAGATAGTCAAGATACTGGATGGGCTAAAATTGTTGGAAGAAATATTAATAAGCCTGGTATATTTAAAATTAAACCAGTTGCAGCTGAGGTTACTAAGGAGTGTAAGGGTGGAAATAGCGGAGGTGCTAACCATAGTCTTATAATCTTTGTTCTATGACAGGATGGTTACAGAGGATTAGAGAATTGCAAATGTTAAAATCTTGATCAAAAAAAGGTATATGATAAGCCCACCCATGACAGGCCAATTGTTGGGTCAGTAGTTGGAAAGCTTTCAGAAATTAAAAGCCTTCCATGTCTCTTTGAAATCCATTAATATCACAATGCTTCCAGGTTTTGTGTCATTAGCAAATTTTGAAATTATGTTCTTTAATCCAAATTCAGGTTGCTAGTTTAGATTAAAAAAAAACAGTGATCTTAACACCATTCCTGGGAATCCCCACAATATAACATTAAAGAATGATTGCAGCATTGAAACAAACTATTTAGCCGAGCATGTCTTTGCTGGCTCCCATTGATTATTTCTCCAAAAGAAAACTATTTTTCATCATTACCCTCCACTTCCTCGAACTCAGACAATTTTGTATCTATACTACATCTGTCTAATTCATTCCATGGGTTTCAATTTCGCTGACAAGTCTGTTATTGGTACCTTAACAAATGCCTTTTAGAAGTCCATGTACGTCACATCAGCTGCATGGCTCTCATCTTTCTGTTGCATCATTAAAAAACTCAAATTTGTTAACTTTCCCCTCACAAATTTCTTCTGGTTTTCTTTAACTAATCTAGCATTGTCCAAGTGACAATGTTTTTTCTGCTGAATGGGCGGACTCATGACAGATGAAATTTAGAGAAGTGAAATGTGAATTAATATATTTAACTGAGTTTTACTAGAATTTGACTGTACCAATTTTGGCCAGTTTCATGCATGTTTTCCCTCCATGTGGCATAGTGGGAATTTCTTGTGCGGGCATCCCAAACTCACCTCATTGCTATGCAGCACGCCCCTTGTCATGTTTGTCACCTCGTCCCATTCATCACAAGCAGAAGTATTCACCATTGCCAGAATATCCCGGAATTACCAATGCCATCTCTAAAGCCCAGCTGTGCACCCAGTGAAGCGCTGGAAGTCTGAAGTTGCTCTTGATGGTGCGCATAGTGAGAGAACATTCAAAAACAAATGTTTCTGAGGGCACACAGCTGACACTTCATTGCAAATGCAAGTGTAAATTTGTACATCTATTGTCACTTAAGAACCAAGCAACACGGCTGAGAGGTTCTTAGTTTCAGCTTAGAATCATGTCTATGGAAGTTTCCTCAATGTCTAACGTATCTTAACAGCTTCTCATTGTTATGCGTGGGACTATTACATATTAGAAATCCTTCAAACGTTTCAGAACATTCACTTTTATTCAGTGTAAACAAATAATTTAAAAAATACAAAAACTGTACATGCCTCTGGTGAAAAAAAAATGATCGATTGCCTTTTTGAGTGGAAACAAATTTACTATCACTGAATGTTCACTACACACAGTTAATGGCTACAGAAACTGGGTAACAATTAAGTCCTGTTTGTTACATTTGATACTGCAGTTCTTTATCATGCAGAAGATGACATTACTATTGCCAAACGTGCTCACCTTCTCCATGGAAGATTGCTGCCACATCCCAACCCTTCACTTCCATCACTTCTTCTCTTTGCTTGAAATTACAGTTGGCTAAGATTATGTGCCAAACTACCTAGTGTGTACTGCATATTCCCACCACACCCGCCAAATCCACCCCTAACCCATGACCAATCCAAACATCAGGACCTCATCTTCAGGGAAAGTCATCTGCTCCACCATGGCTCTGTTCAGAGAATAGACTACATTGTATCGATGTCTGGCATCAGTCAGGGATTTGCATTATGGAGCCATTGTTGCATGGGGTAGCCCTTCTCACCTGATGATCATCTTTGTAAAGGCATTCAGCTCTTGAAACAAAGCAGGTTTGAGAGTGTCTAAGACATAGGCGTTATGACAACTCCCAGTGGATCAGATGCCAACTTCTAAGATGTGGTACCAATTACAGATGACTGGCATGTTGATGGAATGGAACCATTTTCTATTGACAAAGTCAGCTGAGTTATGATATGGCACTGCCAATGTGTACGTTACACAGCACTGTACATTTGGGGAGCCGTCGGGTATGTTGCCAAAGCATAGTGCCCGTGATGCAGCATGGGGAAAAGGAGATGGAGCGGTGTGATCCAGCACAAGCTGCATCAGCAACAGCCTTGATACCTGTGTGGGTTGAAGGTAATGAGTTCCTACCCCTGCTATCATTAGATTCTTTGGTCATAACTTCAATGAACCTTGAGCTTATCAGAAACAAAACAGGTCCATATGAAAGGTGCCAGTGCTCTCCAAAGTTCAGAAATGAAGTGCAGAACTGCACTCAGAGTCAGAGATGTGCCATGAAGATACACTGAGGTTGGCATATGTACAATACAAACGTCCATGGATGAGATATGTGTACAGTCGCTGTGAAGCACTCCTTGAATTATTAATGACTGATGTCTAAGCTGAAGGGCCAGAGCAGCAAGCAGTGAGCTGGAGTTGTCAGGTAACTGCTCTGATCTTAATGTAGAGAATTGTCAATGTCTAGCTTGCATCTAGCTGGTGTGAAAATGGGAGGGTGAATATAAATGATGTGAAATGAACTAATAATGAAATGTGAGTATAAGCTAAAGCATGAAAATAGACTTCCACATTCACCAGCGAGAAACTCCTCTCCCTGTTCAATATTGGTTGGTAATGCTATTTTTGCTCTCCAGATGGGAAAGCTCCTCACTGCTGATCTTCCCAGCTTTTTACCCACACTGTTCAGAGGTTGAGAGGATTCCACCATTGTAGAAGGAAGAATTTAAAAGAGATAATAAGGGATTTACATGAATAGTTAATTGACCCACGTTCTCAACACCTTTAATTGGAACAACACTTTAAAGTGCATGTTGTCAAAACATAGTGCCTGTGCTGCAGCATGGGGAAAGGAGATGGAGCAGTGTAATAATAAATGTCTTATTTTGAGTTTTGACCCATGAGTGGCATGGTGGCTCAGTAAACAACACTGCTGTCTCAAAGCATCAGGGACCAGGTTTCGATTCTACCCTCAGGTGATTGTCTGCGTGGAGTTTGCACATTGCCCTGTGTCTGTGTGGGTTTCCTCTGGATGCTCTGGTTTCCTTTCACAGTCCAAAGTAATACACGTTAAGTGGAATTGCCATGCTAAATTGCCCATAGTGTGCAGGTTTGGTGGATTAGCCATGGGAAATTACAGGGATAGGGTGGGGGTAGTGGGTCTGGCTGGGATGCTCTTCGGAAGATTGGTGTGAATGTGATCAGCCAAATGGCCTGCTTCCACATTGTAGGCACTCTATGATTCTAATTTTCGATAGTAGGCTGGAGGAGACGGACCTGAGGGTATATATACAATAAGTAAGTCAAAATGACAGGGTAGGTTGAGAAGTGTCTAATAAAATACACAGATCCTAAGCTTTCTAAATTGTGGCAAAGTGCAAAAACAAGGAAGTTATGGTGAACCATTATAAGACATGCAATTGGAGTAATGCATCCAGTTCTGAGCTACACATTTTAGGGAGAATATGTGACGGGCTTGAGAGGGTGAAGAGAAATTTTACAAGATTGGTTCTTAGGATGAGGGACTTCAGTTACAAAGATAGATTGGAGAAAGTGGTTTTATTATATCCTTAGAGAAGGTGGATAGGATGTCTCATAGAAGTGTTCAAAACGATAAAGCCTGGATTATGGAGAGAGAAATGGTTCTCATTTGTGGAAAATAGAGAACTAGAACAACTAGAGGCAACAAAAGGAATTTTTTTATGTAGCGTGTGGTTAGGATTTGAAATATGTAGTCTGAGATATGGAGGAGATAGACTCAATTGTGATTTTCAAAAAATAATTGGATAATTATCTGAAAGGAATAAATTGTGGAAATAGAGAAATGAATTGGAATGGGACTCTCTGAATTACTCTTGCAGAAAGTATAGATATGCAACATGAGCATGATGGACTATATTGCTTTCTTCTGTGCTGTAATCGTTTGCACCATACAGGGTTTCAAACTAAAGGTTATTGTCAACACATTGAGGTGACTAACAATTAGCAACCAAGCTTTGCTTAAATTTTAGACCTTGACTCTGATTGGTCAAGGCATTGGTCTGAGAAATGGATCTTAGAATGTTTGTTGCTATTCATTCTATCTGCAAGACTTGGCAGTTAACTGTCTGTCATCTTTAAGTGGTACATTTTGAATGGCAATGCCTCTACCAATCAGAGTCTTGCTAACCAATTAGTACTCTCCTCATATAAAGTATAAATGTTGTTTGCCCATTGCAATGGTCATTTTTAGGAACAATCTTGTTAAGTGGAAGGTGAAATGTTTTGAAAAAAATATGATCCCATGACTCTAAAACTTTTTAAATCAGTATGTAATGTAAGGTGAATGCCATGCAAAACTAAAAATAATATAAAAGATATTTATTACCTCTCCTGTAACATACACTTTACATTATTGGTGCAAGGGGTCAATGAAGCATGAAAATAAATACCCTTGATTTATAATGTTACAGATCTGAGATATACAAATGTAGCAAAGTTTAAACTTTAGAGAAATGTAATCTATAAGCGTTATTAGAGAGAAGAAAGTTGAGAGGTGATTTAACGGAGACAGAGAGGATGATCAGAGGATTAGATAGGGTGGACATAAAGCCTTTTTCCTCAGATGGTGATGGCTACCACGAAGAGACATAGCTTTAAATTGAGGGGTGACAGATATAGAACAGATGTCAGAGGTAATTTCTTTACACAGAGAGGCGTAGAGGCGTGGAACGCCCTGCCTGCAACAGTAGTCGACTCGCCAACTTTAAGGACATTTAAATGGTCATTGGATAAGCATATAGATGGAAATGGAATAGTGTAGGTTAGATGGGCTTCAGATTAGTTTCACAGGTCGGCACAACATTGAGGGCCGAAGGTTGTAAAGTTCTATTTTCTATTGAAAGAACTGGATTCTGTTTATGCAGAGAGAAAATTCAAGTTAAATTGGTGAGGGAGAAACAGGGGATATTTGTCAAAATTCGTAAGCATAGAAATTATTTAAATATATTTTTGTGTGGATCAATGTCTCCTTCAATAAGTTTTTGGCTTGTACAATAGATAAGTGCTTACTGTAAGTGTTCAAAAGGCAATAGCTTGATCTCCCCTGTGGTGATATCACAATATGTTAGAGGAAATGGGGGTGATGTGCCTCCTTATCACTGTGGTCTCCTGGAGCTTCTTTTGGCAATTAGGCATTTCCTATACTTGCGATTGCGTAAATATGTCCAACATTGCTCGTTCTTCTCCCAGCACAGCCTCAAACCACCACCACCACCTCCCAGGGGCGTATGTGGGCTCTGGTGAAGGAGGTTTGTTACAGGCTGCGATAATGAGGGATATGAGAGTATGATCCTTAGCTAAACCACAACAATATGGGACAAACTTCGTGACCAGTATATAATTTTCTGTTTGTTATTTTCAGATGGTTACAATTCTGTGCTGTAAAATCTGATTATTAAGTGAATTGAGTTTTGCTTGTGTTGTAACTGAGGAGAAAATTCACATTGAAAAAGGTTTATGTCATAAAATTAGTGAATACTGAAAGTTAAAGATATCCAACATAGATGACTGGCAAGCAGAAAAACCACAAAATCTCAATGATTGAGAAAAGTTGACAGATGAGTTTTATCAAGAAGTGGTTGTACTAAAACCTTCATATTGGTCTGGATTTTGTGGTGGGCTTTTGACAGAAATCTGTCAGTATCCATCAGCATCACCTCTTGAAATCAGCCACAACTTCAGGAGCTCGCTTAAACTCAAGTCAATGCAGAGATCTTGAAGCTACATTCAGTCATTCACTCACAGTCAATGGGACAAATCACCTTCCCTCCAACTCAACACCTTTCCAGAATCAACAGTGTGGGACTTTAGCTGATGTGGTGAGAACCTCCTGTTTTTCCAAATCTAAACATTTGCATCTTGATAAATCAGGTATAACTGAAGTCTAATTCTTATGACCTTTTTTGGTTCCTTACGTCCAGGTGATGTTGAGTTTCTCCAAAGAACCTAGCAAATCTCCTTGCCGTATCCTACCTAGCATATTAGTTAAAAACCAAAATAACTGTGGATGCTTTAAATCAGAAACAAAAACAGAAATTGCTGGAAAAGCTCAGCAGGTCTGACAGCATCTGTGGAGAGCAATCAGAGTTAACGTTTCAGGTCGAGTGACCCATCCCCAGAATTGCTGCTGGGGAGGCGATGGTCTAGTGGTATTATTGTTGGACTGTTAATCCAGGGATCGTGATAATGTTCTGAGGACCGATGTTAGAATCCCACCATGGCAGATGGTGGAATTTGAATTCATTAGAAAAAGAAATCTGGAATTAAAAATCTATTGATGACCATGAATCCATTGTCGATTGTCAGGAAAAACCCATCTGATTCACTAATGTCCTTTAGTGAAGGAAATTGCCATCCTTATCTGGACTGGCTTACATGTGACTCCAGACCCACAGCAATGTGGTTTAACTCTTAACTGCAATCTTAATAATTATGGATGGGCGACAAATCCTGGCCCAGCCAGTGATGCCCATATCCCATGAATGAATAAAAAAAAATGAAACTGCTATCTGTGGCTGAGTGGGTAAAATGCCAAAAAGCAATGCAAGGCAGAATGCTGCGAGTATCAGTGTAGGCTCAGAGTGGTTAAACACTGTGAGAGCAAGCAAAGATCTCAGAAATGCAGCCTGGTCCAATCCAGGAGCTGGGTGCATGTCTCCAATGCACAGAGTCCTTGCAGTAACATTAAAATGATTTTGCTGCTGAAGCTCAAGATGCAAAAGTGTCCTGTAAATGGATTGAAGATGTGTCATGAGGGTTTTTAGAGGGTGGCACATATTGGGTGACAATGTCTGTAGATGTGAGGCGTACAAGACCAGTGCCATTGTGCGAGCCCTGTGATGTCAGCATCCGGTGTCCAACATGTAGATCATTCAATGAAAGGAGCGAGCTGAATTTGCCAGGTACCCGTTCTAGATTTCACGTTGAGATTTCATGATGTCTAGCATGTTTGTTGAGTTTGGTAAGATACAAGTTGAAAGTGAAAGAGATGAGTTGGCTCCTCAACAAAGCATGTAACAGGCAATAATCCTCCTTAAATGACAACTTTCCACTGCCGTGAGAAACTTGCCACATCCCTTGAGGAAGCATATAAGGTGTAGAAAAATGCTCCTGATGTCAGGATGGGCCTTGCCATTCTTCTCCTTCGATTCTGCCACACATTGTGCACATAGCCCATGTACCTCAGATCACTATAAGATTCTGGGCTGTGTTTTTGACCATCATCTGAATAATAATAATTGTGAAAAATGAATCCAGCCCTGAAAAAAACCTGGTATTTGTTGAGTATTGGCACAACCAGCAACGCCAGGAAAACTTTGCTGTTTCCTTTTAGTTACTCAAGTGTTCCAATTTAAAGACAAACAGCAACGTTTTAATTTTCAACAAGATCAAAGGTAAATTTATTACCTGACTTTTTCTGCTGTATGTTACTAAGTAAAGAGTGATATAGTTCTTAGCTAAAATACAGTTACAAAGATTAAAAGTATGGATTAAAGATATTTACATGAATGAAAATAAGATCAGTCTGTTGTCATTATACCTAGCTTGCTCGAAGAATTCTTTTTCTGAAGTGAAGGTGTTGAAAGTGATGTCAGGATTCATGAGCAGTGATGGCTCCTGCGACAAGATAGTTTGTGGTTGCTTCCAGAGGCGAACCAATGAGAACATGTTTTGGTGGAATTTAAAACTCCTTTATTTCACTTTTATAGCACGGAGGGCTATGTCTCTTGATATTCTGGTACAGTACAATAGTCATTTAGCTAAGTTCTTACTCTCCCTTTTTCTGCTAATGTCTCTTAGAGTTTTTCTTGTTCTACCAAAATGGTATCTCAAAGCTCATCATATGCAAAGGTTAAGACAATTGTAATCCCCAAACAGTTGTACCAGGCCCCATTTTAGATAACAGATTCATCTATCCTTTTTTGGTCCAGATAATTAACTTTCAACTATCTCAGCCATCAGTTTGTTTGTTTCTTAATGTCAGGTTCCAGTGAACTAGGATAAGTTACTCACACCTCAAGGAAAACCAATGTCAAGGAGTTTCTGTTTATCATTGGAAATATTTATTGAACTCCAAGTGTTCTCTTCTTGAGGTAAATACAGTGTTGACTCAGTATCAGCTCAATCCACAAAAGTTATTTTATAGGTTTTGATGTCTATCCCTTTCAAAAAAGACTAGCTTTTTTTTACAAAATATATAATCTTTTAATTACACAGTCTTGATAGTAACTGTTAAAATTATTTACTGTATTTCTTAAACAGAGTTTTCAAAATTACTATTCATAGTATTTTAACTTTTATTTTTACTCTTTGTCTAGGTCCCAATTGTCCTGAAGAAGGGCTTATGCCCGAAACGTCGATTGTCCTGTTCCTTGGATGCTGCCTGACCTGCTGCGCTTTTCCAGCAACACATTTTCAGCTATGTCCCAATTGTTACTAGATAACATTTTTAAAACATTCGATTACAGCACTTTGCCTTTTGTGGTAGTTGTCAGTGAGAATTTTTGCTTGCCTATACATATAGCTCTATGATATTTCTGAAGCTCCACATTGGGAATCCCCATTTAAGAATGCTGCCTTCCATTAAACAATAAGAGGAAATAAATTTCTCATTACAGAGATGGCAAGATCCCTCCGTGAGGCCTTCCCTGAGATTGGGGTGAGCACTCTTACTTCACTGACTCACCAGAAAATCCAGGCCATTATTTTCTACCTCTTTCAAGAAGTCTCACTATGTTAAAGATGCATTTGTATACATTTGTCTGTTCATATATATTGAGTGTCTGTTCAACTGCAGGATTGTACATGAACAAATCCTGTTGAATTATTAAATAAAGGCAAGGCAATATGTAACTTCGGAAGAGAGCAAAATTTATAAGAATTCTAAATAAAACAACTGCATTTTTGCTGCAGAGAAGTCATAAACAATCATTGCTGCTACTCTGAACAAACTTTCAGGCATAGTATTATCTCCAATGATTTATCAAGAGGACAGCATCAGGCTTTTAATATTCTTTCATTGCAGGGCTTTGCATAACTTAATTTTCTTTCTTTTCCTGATTCATTCTACAATGGAGACAGTGAGACCAAATAGTTTTAAATAAAACCATATCTTCAATACAATCAGGCTAAATGAATTATGTCAAAAATATAGAGACACCTGGTTCTAGTTAAAGAAATATAATATTTGACTGCAATCAACTCATTCCATTGGCATCAGAACCAGCTGATACAACGCCGACTGGATTCAACAGAGCAGTAAGGCATGACCATATTCACAGTAGGACTCCAGAGCACAGTTCACTAATTTAGAACAGTTGCAATTCCCTGAATGTCAAAAGACCTGGGCTGTTTTAGTTCAAAGATGCAAAATGTAATCGACTAAAAAGGGAAGATTTGTCCTTTATAACGTTTAATACTAAACAGAGTAATACTCAGTGTCCCCATGCTCTCCTGACTTGAGGTTGTAGTCTCTAAGGGAGCTCATTGTAGTTTTGCATTACATTCCATCATAATGTTGAAGGAATAACTGTAGTGATTGTCTTCCTTCTGGAACTGGACTTGGTGGATAAAATTAGATGAAATGATGGGGTGGTTTATGTACAGTGTATGTTTGCTAGGCAAGAAAGACAGGACTGTCATCCTGGGCAGCCTGCATGCTTTAATCCAGACTGATTAAATGTCAGGTAACAATTTAGCCCAAAGTTGGCTAACCTTGGGTTTGTGTTTAAAATATTTATTGTGCAAAAGAAATGAAGTTTCGCCAAAGTCCATTAAAGGTTAGTAACAGCAAATGCTTATTCAACAGTAAGTTATGTGTTTATGAGCATTCTTTTCTTCTCACTTACTTAATATTTGAAATATTAGTCATGATGAATCATGTTATCCTTCTGTTTTTAGTGTTTTGAGTCATGGCACCAATCCCAGTAAATAGAATTGAGAGAGGAAAGAAAGAATGGTCACTTTGAGAAAGTGTTCTCAAGTCTTGGCCACTCAGCTCTTATTAGTTTTAAGGGGCTAACATTGAACACTAGACATATCTTAACAACACAGTCATGTCATCATAATATTGTCACTGAGTTGGATGCTTTCATATTTCCAATAAAGCTCATTTCATCTATACAGGTCCATCTCAATACTTTACTTCCCCAAGGTTTTCAGCCCATTCATGATTAAAATCTTCCGCCCCATTTCAAAGTTTATGTTAAAATAAAAGTATGCTTGTTATTACAATGCTAGTATAAGTAAACTTACTGCATACATTTAGTAACTACTAATGATCATAGATGAATGCTTTTTGCAATGAAGGATAAATGTTGTGCTAAAATAGTTTTACACCATTATTTCATTCTCCCCAAGTCAACAAACAGTAATCAGAAGAGCATTGAACAGTTTGAAAAGATATAATCCAGAGCGCAGCTATGCAAGATCTTGGCAGAGCAACATAGTTAAATCAGTTTCTGGGTCACTTGTGTATTTCAGAGAATACACAGTCAAAGAACTAGCAGGATTGAATAAAACATGTGCAGACATTCTGGCAACTCCTTTCAGATTCCAGAAGAATATCGAGAACGTGATCAAAAATAAGTGACTAATTTTACAGAATCCAGAAAGATACAAATCATTTCAAACAGCTGGCATTTTTTAATAGATCTGCCCATGTACCGTCAGGCAAAATATGGTCTAAAGGCTGGCAAGATCCTCAAACACTAAGAAAAGAAAAGTATCAGAAAGGGGTGTTTGAAGTAAGGGGGCAAGTTGAATTTCATTCGGAGATTTGCTACAGTTGACAGCTAATAAAGAATTTGCTGAAGGCTTTCATTATGCTGAAAATAGTTTCTAAGTTGCTTACTTTCTAAGTAACACAATTCAAACACACACAACTTGCAAGAGGGATATAAAATAAAATTAATTTCCAGTTTTCATTTCAAAAACTGAAACATAAAAAGCTGACTGATAGCCACAGGGCAGAATGAGATGCATGCGTACCTTTGGCTACTTTCATGACATTGTATACTATTCAATAATAACCGTCCATTTCCAGGCCTTCACTTTGTAAAATGATTTAAATTAGAACATAGAGTTAGTTGATACCTAAACCACAAGTTATTATGATTTTTGTTGGCGTCAGCAGAAAACACACATGTAACAATATATCTGTTCCACAAGAAATCATCTGAAATTTCTAAAGGGTACTACAAAAGGTTTAAAGGGACAGATGACACAGATTAATTTTATGAAATGAAGTCGATGCAAGCTGACAGAGGTTAAAGCAAAGTATTAAATGAATTCATTCTGATCAGATATTGTATTGTATCACAGGGAAACAATGTAAACTGACACTTAAACAGTAGTTAACCACAATTCTTTTTTTCAAAAGCCATGCAATGTAATTAATACCTAGGTGCAGCTTTCACCAAAGTATGTTGTTATAGTGTGGAAGGTACATTTGGCTTTAATAATCTCTCTTCAAAGTGGACACACACGCAATGGATGCTCCAACTATATCCCACAGTGCACTCTCCAATGAATTCCAAAACCCTGGGGTGAATCCTCAAGATCCTTCTTCCAAAGCTATTACAATAAAAGTTACCTGATGATATGGATACACTTGGCTCAGTGAGCTTGATATCAATAGCTGTTGCATTGTTTCTCAGATTGCAATCTCAACACTAGCTCATGCTGAACTAAGGCTCCAGCCAAACAAATATTTTCACACCTAGTTCCCAGCAGTAAGCTTTGCTGAGCTCAACTGGAGCTTAATTTGGAATGGTTTTGTTAATTACTTCAATTCCCTTCTTCACTTGTTCACATGTGTTCACTTGTTATGGAAGCCTGGAATGAAAATGCTGCATTAGATGATAATCTTAAACATAATCACTGCAAAAGTTGGCAGCATTTTCTTATTTCCCTAAGACTGAAGGTTTGATGATTTGATTAAACTCTAGTTTTGAATTTTTGGTATCATTTGCAATAATGTACCCCTTCAACAATGCACTATCAAAAGAAAATCTCCAAAAAAATCTTTGTTAAAATCTTTGGTTCTGAAAATTGCACATTATGCAGTAAAGCTGCTGTGATTAATGCAATAATGATCAGAATGATAACATGGGAATGTTCATCATTAGTTTTTAAAGATAAAAGAAAAACAAATGCAAATACGGTAAAACTGAAATAGAGATGTATCTATTATTTGCCACCATTTACATCCTTGAAAACTGAACAAAAACAATGCATTGCTTTTAAGAGTATTTTAGCTCATTTAGAAAGGAAATATTTAAAAATAGAGAGGTCTGTTTTTGATGCAAATAGTAATTGGGCAAAATTGTGCTCAAAAGTACACCCGTTTTGGGAAGTGCTCATTCTCTTGAGTTTCTGCAAACTCATTGTCGAATGTAAAATCTGTCATGACCAGTGCAATAATAAATCCTGCTTTAACTCTATTTTTTTGTGCTTTTAAGAGTGGTTTGTAGAGTTTAATTTAAAAGGTTAAAAATGGAATTTTCCCAAAAACAAGCCTCTTTATGCACAGTGTCAATTCAGCACGAGTGAATAACTTGACTTTGAATAATGAAAAATTATGTTTCCAAAATATATTGAACCATTTATGATGTAGATGGCATAGTAGTTATTTCTTAATAAATGTGAAAATAAAGTTACATTCAAAAGCTTTTAAAAATGTACAATGTACATCAGTTTTCACAAATAATCCAGGTTGTATTTGGTGTCTCTTTGAAGGGCTGAGTCAATAGATAATTCCATAATCTTCCCATAATGGTGAGCACCATTCAAAGAATAACCATCAGTTTATTTGACCCTACGTATCTCATTTGGAATTAATTACTCCTGTAAAGTAAGTTGGCCTCTATTTTAAAAAAAGGCATGCCATTATGTTATAGAATGAAAGAGTACAAAATGTGGCAATTGGTCCATTGTGCAATTGTGCCAGTTCTTTGATCCCTCTGTTCTTTACAAAAGCTGTGACATTTACTCCCATCAAAAATGTTCTCAATACTCATTTAAAACGTGTTCCTTCCACCAGCCTTTTACACAAAGCAATCCAGATGACAACGACTCAAATTCTAAAATAATGTTTGCTTATGTTACCTGTGTTTTTCTGAGAAACATCTTAAATCTATATCCTCTGATTATCATCGTTTAGACTATTAAAACCCCCAATTTTGACGTGCTTTCTTATTGTCACGTGTACCCGAGTACAGTGAAAAATGCTGTTTTGCATACATTACAAGCAGAACATAACATGCAAAAAATTCTTCTTAGGGAGGTGGATGCATATTGGCTCATTCCTGAAGAAGGGCTTATGCCCGAAACGTCGATTCTCCTGCTCCTCGGATGCTGTGTTTTTCCAGCACCACATTTTTCAATAATGGTAATGAACTGGATTAGTAATTCAGAACTCCAGGCTAATATTCAGGTGATGGGTTTGAATTGCACCATGGCAGATGGTGAAATTTGAACTAAATAAAATCTGAAATATAAGTTAGTCTAATGGTGACAATGTTGACTGTTGTAGAGACCCATCTGGTTCACTAATGCCCATTAAGGAAGGAAATCTGAGGCTTACTTGTGACTGCAGACCCATGTTATTTACTCTTTACTTTGAAATTGCATGCTACTCAATTGTGTCAAATTGCTATAAAGTCTAAAGAAAGGAATGGAACTAAAGAGACCACCTAGTATAGACCTAGGCATCAAAAAAGATGATAAACCAGCCTTGATGGGAAGGTTGTAAACAGGTAACCAATACTAAATTGTTACTTGAAATATAACTGGGCAGTTGAAGAACTTCATTGGTCTCACGGCCAGCTGTTGTTGAACTGACCAGTGGCAGCTTGTGGTTTGTGTAAAGTGCTGTCATTTATTCTCCTTTCATCTAATTAATCTGTATCAATATTTTTACACACCTTTGGAGTAGATGGAACTAGAACCTGGGCCTCCAAGGTCAGGATCCTCCTTTCAGGATTAAAGTGGTGCTGGAAAAGCACAGCAGGTCAGGCAGCATCCAAGGAGCAGGGAAGTCAACGTTTCGGGTAGGAGTCCTTCCTGATGAAGGGCTCCTGCCCGAAACGTTGACTTCCCTGCTCCTCGGATGCTGCCTGACCTGCTGTGCTTTTCCAGCACCACTCTAATCTTGACTGCTCTCCAGCATCTCCATTTCGCCCAGGATCCTCCTTTTTAAGGTGAGTCTAAGGACCTGTCTTTGGTTAACAGTGGTAGAAGATAAATCAATCATATTATGTTCTTTGTTTCTTTGCAACCTTCACCTCTTTTACTGTTCTGAAACTGTGTTCTATTTCTGCATGTCTTCTGGAATTATCCAATTGTTTTATAAATATAGCATTCTTTTGTCCTAGCTGGGCACTTTTTGTGCTTTTGAAGCTTTGTTCTCTATGGTGCTGGCACTAACTCTTAACATATGTTATTTGGCCTATTCTTATTGTTTGACTGCCATGTGCGTTCATAGAAGTTTTTTTTTAACTTTTAAAATTGGACATTTTCCAGTGGTCTTTATCGTACGGTTGTCCTTCGTCTCTCATGTTTTGCCTTTAAATCTTACAGGATGCTGCTTCCAGAAAGTGCAAATAACTTTCTCCAAAGTCAAATATTTATTGAACTGTAATAATTCTGACAAACACTCAAGAATCCCAACAACAATTCCGTCTGTTATGAATTCAAATTTCATATCTCCATTGTGTCGGTTCAACATTAATTTTAGAGGTAATTTATGACATTATCTATGTATTCCTCTGGATATCAAACTCTTTGGCTAAACCTTCCCCTTTCCAACCAAGATAAAGTATAGCTTCACACCAATATTAAACTCCTACAAGTTCTTCTGAAAACACTTGTTTATTTGAATTATTTGAAAGCTGTCTTAAATTGATAGCATTGTTTGGTCTTTTTTGTGAAAAATTTAATGATTCCACAGCTGATAAATGCTGATAACTTTAAAACTTGCAATTCTTACCTTAAAGTCTCTTCAAACATTTAAACTCTTTATAGTAGCAACGTTGCACCATCTGAAAAGCAAGTTTGAAATTCTGTTATGATTGTCTGGTACTATTTTTTCCAATAAAATCCTAAAATTCTGTACTTATGGCAAGACTGCTTGCTAGGATTTTCCCACTTTTTTTTTCTCATCGTAATGGCAGTTTGTTGCCTCTGAGTTTTCTAGCCTTCTGCAACAAAAATGGAGTTTCTCACTTCATCATAGGTAAAATAAATGTTTTCTTGCCTTTCATGGTCTAACATATAATATACATATTCTTGCACAACTTCTCAAATTTTGAATGCCCCAATCTTGTCTAACTCTTCTGGTAAACTTTGACTTCAAAATCTTTTAAATTGTCCTTCTGTTGCCTTAAAGGTACTCTGTGGTCATGGAATAAATTATTGGGCTGGATATCCCAAAGAGTGGCTGTCATGGTTGGATTGCTACTCCACTTCAACTTATTAATGATAAGAACAGTTGTTCATTGCTGGGAGGACATTCAGATCACAGATACTGCAGAAATGCAGAGACGAACTTAAATGAAACTATGTCTTTGCACAGGTTAGTTGGGGAAGTAAAGCCACAGTACCGTTCATGGAAGTACTTGCCATATTCGGCATTTTAAATGTCCAGCAACACTTTAAAATTCTTCTGAAATGGTGACTATGAAAGTTTGGGGTGCAAGTTGAGAATGTCACCAGTTGTGTGGAGTGTCAGGTTGATAGGTTGTCAATGTTCCAGTTAAGACGGGTGCATGGTAAGTAAGCTGAAAGGTTGGCAGGGTGCCAGCTGGGCAGTGTGTCAGATGAGGTAGGGTGGCAGGTTGACAGGATGTCAATTGGGTAAGCTGCTGTGTGTTTAGGTTGCCAGGGTATCAGATAGTAAGGGTGTGAGAGCACAAGGTGGAAAGATTGCTTGATAGTTTCTTGACTATTTAGGTAGATCAAAGTGAGCAGGGGGTATGCAATCTCATGCAAAGGGGGGGGGGGGGGGGGTGTGTCCTGGATGGGGGTAGGATATTGGGTCCTGGGGGCAGATGGAGTTGTAGTGTCCAGCATCAGGTGAGAAGAGGTGGCCAGGTACTGATGTCAGATCTCAGGGGAGGATGGAGGATGTCTGGTCCAGTGACATGAGTGGGGATTGAGTAAGGTCCTGTGGGTGGGAGAGGATTACTAGGTTCTGAGTAGAGATAGGGAGTGTCAGGTGCAGTGATAGAGGGGCCATTGGTACCTTCTGGTATTTATATGATGATCATCACATTGTATGTCGCAGAAGCAATCATTGGCAACTTGTGGTTGGGATAGTGCACTGTTTCCAAATTTTAATTCTGTGTTGAGTATAAAAGTCTATTTGGTTAACAGCGGCAGAGAATAAAAATCCCGTGAATCTTCACAAGAAGAGGCATTTATTTTAACAAGAAGAAGCTGTTCATTGCATGATGACTAGGAGAGCAACTTACAGTAACTACTAAAGCTAATTGCAAACGCTATTGACAGCCTAACTTGACATTGTCTGTCTCCATCAGACTTCATGCTAGACTTATTTTCATCCACCTCAAAGATGGTCTGATTTCATCAGATTGGGTGGAGCTTAATGCAGCTTAAACATTAACTCTTGCAGAACCGTTACCTTTTCTAAGACACTAGTAACCCATTTTCTAGTTGTCACTACTTTTATATTCAACAGCTGTGCTTTCAGAAATCAAACGGTTTCACTGTACTAGCAAACAGCAACTGAATAACGATCTCTCGCTTGGCACTATAAAAGGACTATGCAATCCATTTGCGGTTGAAATATATCTTCACTGGTCAATTTAAGATGAGTTTTAAGCTTGCCAATGTTAGCCAATCAGTGACCCCTGTATTCTGGCATTGATTTAGCAATTGAATAAATAGACCAGGGCCATCATTCTCAGACTTTTTGAAAGGAAACATGGTCCAGATGGAGTACTGTAATTGCAGCAATTCAAATGGAACACTTTTAGTAGGTTTGCGCAGGGAGCCTGTAAAAGATCCAGCAACCCTGAGTCTGAATACAAGTCACTGTTACATCAATTAAAATACATTTTATGAATAAAAATATTGCACACACAGAAGTTTCATATAAATATGCATCTGGTTTAAGTATAATTATAAACCAGGCATAAGATTTTTGCATTCAAACCCATTCCTTATTAATTTGTATCAAACAGAAATCCTGTTCCAAACATAACACTTAGTGATAAACGTAAAGTCTCAGCAAAAAATGCTCTCTATGTTATACATAATTAACATTGAACACAGTAAATATGGTCAAATTAGTTTCACATGGATTCAGCAGGACATTTTCAAACAATAGCCTGTGGAAGCAAAGTAATGATTCTGTTGATTTATTTAAATAGTTCTGAAGAATACATGCAGATTGGCTGTGGAACAAATATTAGTACATTGGGTTTTTATTTGCCACTTATAGAATTCCTGATCCGAGTTTAACATTTCTTAACAAGGTAGAGATATGCTCAATAGAACTCACTTCATATTTCATGGAAGATTACTATAATAGTATACAGAGTATTAATGAGACAACAAACAAGTTCATCTGAGAAGAATTTTAACGTATGAGTGTTCAGAAGTTAGTTACTGCCCAAAGGACAAATTCCACAAGATTTGAAGATGTATTGGGAATGCTAGGGAAGGGTCTTTTCAGGAGTGAGGTTTCCTTTATGTAAAAAAAATCAAGCGTTTTGAATTTGTATAAATATAGAAAACTATATTTATTTTGAGAGCTAAATGGTAGACATGGGAAATTTAACATGTTGAAACTTTTTGATGGCTTCCAACAACACTCTTACTACTTATTTGTCAAGGCTAAACAGTAAATAGATCATTACTTAGCAGAACAAGTGACACTTTGATGTTGAAGGATTGATGTAATTTAAAATCCACAGGCAAAGCTGACCACATCACTCCCAAAAGACAGTTATTTTACAGATTTAGTTAAACCTCTGATTGAAAACTTCAAAATGTGATATGACATTGCTGTGGATAAAGCTAATAGATCCCACACGCAACCTACGAGGTCAAAACTCTACACACTTACAATACTCAATTGTGAATATGCTGGAGAATTAACAACTAACAGGAGGAACATCCTTTTCCTTATTGAAGGCAAAGCTCAGCAATTAAGTAAAAAAAATGCTGAAGCACTTGCAATTATTTGCAGCTAAAGTACTTCTTGGCAGGTTCCAGTTTTCAGCTAATTTCGGTCACAGTAAGAAATAGCTTTGGGCACTTAATATAGCTAAGGTGACCAGCTCTGATAACATCACAGTTATTGTGAGGAAGACCTGTCATCCTCAATAAGTCATATCATAACTTAACTCTTCTATGCACAGTTCTAACACAAGCGCTTTCCTGACATTGAAAATTGTCTATGTCTATCCTGACTTTTAAAAGCAGCACAACTTCTATCGAGCCAATCTCTGTTAACTGATGGAAGAAGTCATGAAGCATGCCACTAAATGTCTCTTACTCACCAATAATCTGCTCAATGATGTAGAGTGAAGGACAAATTATATAAACTCTCTGGCGATGGCTAAACAGTGTGCGCGAGTAAGAGATCGGAAGGAGATGGCTCTTATAAAGTTCTTGAACTCCAAGGAGATACTAACGATATTGATACATGATGTCAAGTGGTGACCAGACTCAGCAAAATAATGGAAAGCGCCAAGAAGAAATCTTGAAGAGAAACCCAATAGCCGCAGAGTGCAGCAGGTGAAGTGCTTCGATGCCAGTCAGCAATTTAACTGCAGAGAAGGGTAAAGACTGAAGAGAGAGTAATGGGTGGGAGATGGTGAGGCCAGCCCAGCAGTTTAACAGCAGTGAGGGAAAATGCATGAAATGCACATGGCATGGAGGCAGACTTCATATCAAACAATATCGAACAATATTTGTAACATATCGAAGAAAAACATGCACAAACAGACCATCCCAGCTCATCATTACTGAAGCCCTTGATAGCCAGACACACTGCCATTTCAATATCTTTTGACATTTTCTGGCAAACACAGACTCAGAGCAGCTACCTGCAGGTAAATCTATGCTTGGAAAGCCAAAGACGTTTCAAAGTAGCAGAGCAAGAATTCATGGCCAGTGTGTGTCTCTAAGAGTAAACGACAAGCAAGTCTACAGAATCCTGGATGTCAAGGCATATCATGCATTTGATAAAAACAAAGAAGGAAATCTAGGTCAGGTACAATGCATTAAAGTCCTTCAAAAGTTTAGACAGTGCAGGAGTGTGATTAAAAAGAAATTAGGAGTGTAAAGAGGGGTCACAAAATATCTTTGGCAGATGGAATCAAGGAAACCTCAAGGATTTTTTGCAAACGTATTAAGAATTAGAGGATTACCAGGAAAAGAATGGGACCTACCAGAGACCAAAGGGGCAATCTGTGCATGGAGCCAGTGGATGTGGGTGAGGTCTTAAATGAATACTTCTCAGCTGCATTCACAGAGGAAAGAGACATTGTAGCCAGGGACTTCAGTTGAGGTGGGGAGGTTATGCATCTTTATACCTGCTGAAACATCTAATACTTTCTTCTTATTAATCTTAACATGTTCTATAACATGTTAAGACTAATAAGAAGAAAGTATTAGATGTTTCAGCAGGCATAAAGATGCATAATTTCCAAGTGATGTTGAAATGTATCACAGCCTCCAACAGGAGGCAAGAGAGTAGATTTCTGGGACCCTGGCAGATATATTTAATAATCTGTGGGCCACGGTGAAGTGCCAGATAAGTGGAGGATAGTCAATGTGATTTTGTTCAAGAAGACCAGCACGAACAGACCAGGTAATATCAGACTAGTTAGTCTGACGTCAGTAGTAGGGAAATTATTGGGAGAAGATTACTAAGGTTACTAAATACTTTAAAAGGCAGAGGTTGATCAGGGATAGTCAGCACTGATTTGTTATGTGGTGATCCTGCCTGACTAATTTAATTGAGTTTTTTTGAAAAGGTGACTAAATAGACTGATGAGTGTGATAAGTTGATCTAATTTTCAATAACAAGGTTCCATAGGGAAGGCTGGACCAGAAGGTAAGAGCCATGGGATTCAAGGCAAGTTGGCAATCTGGGCCCAAAATTGACTTGCAAATAGGAGGCAAAGGACGATGGTGCAGGGCTGTTTTTGTGACTGAAAGACTGTGAACACTAGTATACCACAGGACTGGTGCTGGGATGTTTGCTATGGACATTAATGACTTGGATGGACTGTAGAAAGTATAATTAGCAAGTTTGCAGATGACACAAAAATTGGGGGTGTTGATAGTGAGGAGGATGGTCTCAGGTTAAAGTCTGATATTGATCAGCTGGTAAATTAGGCAAAGTAATGGCAGATGGAATTTAATCCTACTAAGCACAAGGTGATGTATTTTGTGAGTTCTAATAAAGGAAGGATTTACACAATGAATGATAGTACTCTTGGGAGTACTGAGGAACCTTGGTCAAAGCGTGTGGCTCTGGAAAAGCACAACAGATCAGGCAGCATCCGAGGAGCAGGAGAGTCGACATTTTGGGCATAAGGCCTTCATCAGTGCTTTCTCCTAACAAAGCAACCTTATTGTTTAAGTCTATAGATTCCTGAAGGTTTGCGAGTTTTGAGAAGATTTGTAGCTTTGGTTGATGTTCTGGATATAGGTTTGCTCGCTGAGCTGGAAGGTTCGCTTTTAGACGTTTTGTCATCATCCTAGGTAACATCTTCAGTGCGCCTCTGAATGAAGCACTGATGGTGTAGCCCGCTTTCTATTTATATGTTTGAGTTTCCGTGGGTTCACGATGCCATTTCCTGTGGTGACATCATTTCATATGGTGATGTCATTTCCTGTTCCTTTTCTCAGGGAGTGGTAAATGGAATCCAATTCAATGTGTTTGTCAATAGAGTTCTGGTTGGAATGCCATGCTTCTCATGTGTGTCCCTGTTTGGCTTGTTTTAGTTGTGCTACAAGAAAACAACACATACAGACCAAATATTGAACTATAGAAGCAATCATTCCAACATCCACAAATGAAGCTGCATTAGAACATTATTTCAAGGAGCCACCACACATTGCAGCACAGAGGAACTACACAGAGCAGAGGAAAATCAACAAACAGTGTATTAAAAAAAAATACCCAATGAACACAGTCCACCAATTTCTGAGCAACAAACCCAAGTAAGCAGACAAAATGCGTCCAGAAACCTTGGTCACTCTCCCCTACTTCAAAGACATTTTGGAAATGACTGCCAAACTACTCATCATGGTAGCCCACAAACCAGCTAACACACTAAAATAGCTGCTAATGAACTTGAAAGACCCTACTCAGACAAAAAGTAAAACTAATGTCATTTACAAAATACCTTGCAAAAACTGTAACAATCACTACATTGCACAAACAGGCAGAAAACTAGCCACCAGGATACATGAACATCAACTAGCCACAAAATGATATGACCAACTCTCACTAGCATCCTTACATACAGATGAGGAAGGACACCACTTTGACTGTGACAACACATCCATCCTAGGACAAACCAAAGAGAGACATGCATGAGAATTTCTAGAAGCATGATATTCCAACCAGAACTCTATCGACAAACATATTGAATTGGATCCCATTTACGAAAATGCACAGGAAATAACATCACCATAAGAAATGATGTCACCACAAGAAATGACATCACCAACCCAGGAAACTCAAACATATAAATAGAAAGCAGGCTACACCACCGGTGCTTCATTCGGAGGCTCACCGAAGATGTACACTAGTATGGTGACGAAATGTCTGAAAACAAACCTTCCAGCTCAGTGAGCAAACCTACATCCAATCCCTGAAGTTATCAGCACAAGTGAATAGGGTGGTGAAGAAGGATTATGAGATGGTTGCCTTTATGAACTGAGATTTAGAATATAGGAGCAAAGAAATCTTGTTACAGCTTTGTAAAACATTGATTAGCTCACAGATGGAATACAGTGTGCAATTCTGATTGCCACACTATTGGAATGATCTGATTGTATTGGACAGTATGCAAAGGAGATTCAGCAGGATGTTGCCTGGGATGAGAAATCTCAGTTATGAGGAGAGACTCGATAGGCTGGGATTATTTTCATTAGAGCAGATGAGGCTAAGCTGTGATCTGTTTGAGGTAAAGAAAATTATAAGAGGCACACACTGAGTAGGTTGTTTGTATCTTTTTCCCATGGCAGACCTGTCTAAGACCAAAGGGCATACGTTTAAGATGAGGAATAAGTGGTTTAGAGGTGATCTGAGAAAATATTTTTCACCAAGAGTGTAATAGAAAAATGGAACGTGCTACTTGTTAGGGTAGAGGAGGTGAGTACTCTCACATCATCTTAGAAACATCTAGATGATTCCTTAAAATCCCATGGCCTAGTGAGCTATGGACTAAGTGCAGACAATTGGTAGATTGGAGGCCCCATCTACCTCCAGCTCCTACAACTGATACTGAGTTCAAATTCTGCCAGAATCTATCCATAAAGTCCTGATCTAATCAAGAACAGGATAGTGACATTTCAGAGCCGCAGAGAGAAGGACTGCCTTGATGCTAAACCATCAGATTAGTGAAAGTGACATCAAGGAGCTCCAGTAAAGATAATGTAGAGAAAAGAGGATAATCTTTTCAGTAACTGAAGTTATGAACTAAGCATAAAGGAAGATGGCTTTGGTTATTGGAAGTGAATTAATTCAGCTCCAGGATATTGTTACACAAGTTTCTCAAGGCAATGTATAAAGATCAATTATTTTGAGCTGCTTCATTCAAAGTCTTCCATCCATCATAAGGTCACAACAGAGTTAAAAGCTGGTTGCACAGACCATAGGTTATAATTGTCAAAGTGGACCTGAACATGTAAAAGTCCAGAATATTTGCTGAAAGATGTCAACCCTCTTTCCTTCCTCGTTATTAAATTACACTTCCCTTCAATATTATGTGAACTTAAGAAGAAGCACCTTTTAGGGCACAGTAAGTGTGATAATATACAGATGTCCTATAAAGCAATTTTTTTTCTTTTAAAATAAGTTGAGTGCAGATTTACCATTCTTTTCATCAAATCTAATATTTTCATCTTCCCAGTGAATTTAACACTTTTTTATTTAAAAATTGAATACTTACACCACACTCTACATCTGCAAGGCTGAGAGCATTGTGGAAACCTCCACACATCCTTCATTCAAACTCTTCTCTCTCCTGCCATCTGGCAGAAGATACTGGAGACTGTGCAACAGTTTCTTCCCCCAAGTCATCAGGCTCCTGAACACCATATGATCGCAGTTTATTCCATCTGAAATTCATTGCAAGACTTTTCAAGTTACTGCTAAACCAATTTTTTTTTATTAATGTTCACTCATTATTACACGGTAGTTTGTGTTATTGTTATTGTTGGTGTTCATGTAACACCTTGGTCCTGGAGGAATGTTGTCTCATTTTTACCATACCAGTTGTATATGGTAGAAATGACAAATAAAACTACTCTTGACCCCTGACTCTCTTGACTAGATTGCTGCAATTGTCATACTCAGCTTCCAAAAAAAAAAGTGACAGTAGCTGTGACAAGAACAAGAATTCATTTCAATGTGAAGTTGTTATGCTCAAAGGCATATTTAAGATGAGTTATGAGACTGAATTTTCTAGTATGGCTGCCATCTAATCATAATTTTGTGTTCCTGCTCATGTGTATCGTTCTTACCAGCTCCATGTCCAATCTTGATCTAGTAAAGGAAATTGGTTTTGGGCAGTGGTGATGGGAAAGTTGGGAACAGGGGATGGTGTTGGGGGAGAGACAGCAGAAGTGGGAAACAACTAAGAAATTTTGGTTCACGTAAAATTTGACAGGTATGGACATTTGCACTTTCTTAAGGCCATTGAAAATATTCGCTTTATTTTCAATACAGATGGCAGCTTTTGCCAAAACTAAAGAAGTATGATGAAATTCCCAGGTGAAGAGAAAGGGAAAGAAAAAAAAAATACAAAGCACAAAACTCAGTTTGCATACAGGTGACTGAATTACACAACACATTGCAGCCAGCAAGCAGAGACTTGAGATAAATTTTCCTCAAAGGCATTGCCTGTACATAGGAAATGCTGAGACATTTGAAGGTTCAGACCACGCTCCTGGTGAGTTCTCCTGATGCTTTGGCTGATATTTATCCCTCAATTGATGCCAATTAATGCCGATTAGTGTTGGGACCACGATTACTTACAAATTATGTGCATGATTTGGAGTTGGGGACCATGTGTACGGTGTCAGTGACATTATGATGAGTGGCAGAGCAAAGTGTGCAGAGGACTATGAAACTTTGCAGAGGAATACAGACACATTGAGTGAGTGAGCAAAGGTCTGGCAGTTGGAATACAATGTAAATAAATGTGAAGTCATATATTTTGGTCAGAGTAACAGCAAAATATATTATTACTTGAATGGTTAAAAAGTTGCAGTAAGCTGATTTGCAGACAGACCTGGGTGTCCTTGTGCATGATTCATCGAAGGTTGGTTTGCAGGTGCAACAGGTAATTAGGAAGGCAAATGGAATTTTGTCCTTCATTGCTAAAGAGCTGAGTTTAAAAGCAGAGAGGTAATATTTCAGCTGTATAAGGTGCTGGTGAGGCCACATCTGGAGTACTGTGTGCAGATTTGGTCTCCTTACCTAAGAAAGGATGTACTGGCACTGGAGGCATTGCAGAGGAGGTTCACTAGGTTAATTCCAAAGTTGAGGGGATTGGCATATGAAGAGAGGCTGAGTAATTGAAATTCAGAAGAATTGAGGGGGGATCTTACAGAAATATATAAAATTATGAAGGGAATTGATAAAATCAAAATAGATAGGATGGTTCCACTGGTAGGTGAGACTAAGATAAAAGGGCATGGCCTCAAGATTAGAGGGAGCAGGTTTAGAACTGAACTTAGAAGGAACTTCTTCACCCAGAGGGTTGTTAATCAGTGGAATGCCTTGCCCAGGGAAGTAGTTGACGCTACTTCAGTAATCACTTTTAATGCTAATGTAAGTACTTTTTTGAAAAATAAAGGAATTAAGGGATATAGTGAAAACATGGGTAAGTGGAGCTGGGGCCATGGAAAGATTAGCCATGATCCTACTGGGTGGCGGAACAGGCTCGAAGGGCTGAACGGCCCACTCCTGCTCCTAGTTCTTATGTTCTAATTAAAGGTAAGGCCGTTATAGTCTTATCAGACCATAAGGGTGCAGTCTCATTACAGAGAGAAAGACAATTGGTGGCATTTTAACCTGAGGCTCACCATACCTCAGGCAAGCAAAGAAGTTGAGAAGGAGAATCCTTCATGACAATCTCAGCTAGCATAGAAATTGAACTCTTAGTTGCTTATACCACTCACTAGCCATTCAGGCAACTGAGCTGAAGCAACTCATAATGTCAGTTGTAAATTAGAGCCACATTATCAGATCGTTGCTTCAAATAGCTATGAAACTTTGCAGTATGAGAAATGGCTGCTGTGGAAAGTAACCGCAGGAATATTATACAAAGTACAACAGATAAATAGAGATTTATGCCTCTTGTGCAGGAGAAATGTATTGGTGAATTGAGTTTTTCTTACAGCTGTTGCTCATTTGATATTTTTCTTAACTTCCGCTTCATTCTCTACAAAATGCCTTTAATAGAACAAAAACCAAATTGACTAAAACATGTTTGCATTGGTTACCAAGAGGCGGTCTTACTATGCAGTATAATACTGAACATTTTGGGGGTGGGCAAAGTGAAGTGGTAAATATGTTAAGTCAAATTCATGACTTGATTATCTCCCTCTGTCTTTCACTGCCCACAGTGATCTCATTATTTTCCGCATACGCTACACGTTTACTGTGAGCCATTCAACTACAGCTCTTCACTGTCATGTAACTTAATCCATAGATTAATGGTTGATCTTTATGAAATTACAGCTCAAGGACGTGTGTCCAATTAACTATGTAGCTGGGGAAATGTTCTCATTCCTCACAATCTGGGTGGTGACATTGTCTGTTTCATGAATCCTTGGCTTTCTGGGAGTGTCTTGTTTTGTGGTATTGCAGAGGATGTTTCCAATTCTTGGATATTTGCACATACCCCCAGCACTATACAGAGATATGTACTTGATTCATCGCCAGTTTTGGGATGTTCTTTATGCTTGAAACTACTAATTGAAAGCTTTTAAAATAAATTTATGGATAATCTAAATTATATTAATACCAGATTTGCAAACCACTTCAAGTATTAAAAAGGGAGAAATTCAGTTGAGCTACTGATGCATTTCTGTTTTACTCACAGTTTAGACTCAGGGCTTTGTACTTAGTAGCTTCTCCTGGTATTTGCCCCAGTGTGTTCCAGTGGACTGATTGTAACTCTGTTGAGAGTGCGTTGCTGGAAAAGCACAGCAGGAGAGGCAGCATCCAAGGAGCAGGAGAATCGACGTTTCGGGCAAAAGCCCTTCATCAGTCTCTGGCCCGATTTTCCTGCTCCTTGGATGCTGCTTGACCTGCTGTGCTTTTCCAGCAACACACTCTCAACTCTGATCTCCAGCATCTGCAGACCTTACCGTTTCCTGATTGTAACTCTGTTCATTGCTTTCCTTTCCACCAAGAACAACTCAGCTAAAACCTGTCTAAGGTGAGCTGGACAGAATTGTGAACAAAATATTGGACAGAATTGTGGATAGAAATTCAAGTCCTCAATGGCAGTACAAGTGGGTGAATAAGATACATGTGCATATCTATGGTTGTGAAGACAGATGAAGGCTGCAGTTGGACTAACAGTATCCAGTCGTCACAACTTGCCAACCCATCCAAACTGTGTGATTGGTGACAACACACTGATTACTTCATGTGAAAAGATGGCACACATAGTCATCAAAATAGGAGTTGAACCCACAGTAATAGAAGAGGCTGTGAGTAGGCTGTGAACCAGGAAGTAGCTAGTTACAAAAAAGGCAGTGGATTTCTTATGGTAGCTGAGCTCTTGGATTTGAGACTGAAATAGAACTCACACCTGAGCAGTCCTTTCCAGGGTCACCTCAACTCTCAATGTTTAATGACGAGGCTGGAAAGAGGCTTTAAACATGGGCTGGTGCAACCTGTTCTAATTGTATCTTGTGAGATCATCACCCTTGTGAACTTCTGTACCTGGAATACATGCACCCTAGTGTACAATCAAATCAGTGAATGCCCGGAAATAGGATTGCACTGAGCTCCCAAGAAAAACACTGACTCCCGTAAAAGATCAGTTTGGAGTTGAAGGAGGAATTACACTTTCAAAGGGAAACTAAAAGAGGACTGATTAGTTTAGACATGGGTTTGTCATCAAAAAGAGAATCGCAGGTAAACTTTAAACAGACAGTAATTCAGTTCATGGTTCATAACCCTATGCTTTTAATTTACCAATAGACCACAATCATGAGTGCTTTTATTGTTGCTTCCAAATTGGATTCTACTGACAAAGCCAAAGAGCCTTTCAATGCAAATCCAGAAGCTCTATTTGCAACTATCCCAAAACAAGACAACATGGTTCTTTCAGAGATTTTAATACCAGTGTTTCATGCAGCCATATTATCTGGAAGGGCACCATCAGGAAAGAAGAATGGCATCCGAAACGTTTAGAGGGAAGAATACCAGAACTTCCTCGATTGGAAATCAAAGATATCAGATGGAACCATCTAAACAATGTTTTACCAGCTTATAGATCAAATTTGGGCACGTTACCAATACCTGCTGAGAAACAATAGGTTGTCGAACAAATACAAAGCTAAAAATCACACAATACCAGGTTATGGTCCAACAGGTTTATTTGGAAGTACAAGCTTTTGGAGCGCTGTTCCTTCATCAGGTAGCTAATGGAGTAGGATCATTGGATACAGAATTTATAGCAAAAGATTATAGTGTCATATAACTAATGCAATATATTGAACAAACCTAGATTGCTGTTAAGTCTTCCATCTTTTAGAATGGTTTGCAGGTTTCGATTCATTCATATGTAAATCCCAGAGTTTGTTTTCCCAAGATAACTTAATGTTTTATAAAAAAAGATGACATCTCAGCTCAGACAATGCATTAAAGATTATTGATTTGACAGGAAACATCTTAATCTCAATTGGTTGACAGGCAAGAGTCAGGTGACCCTCCAACATGTCCATGAATTACAATGTGCTAAAAAATGTTAAGCTGTGGCCCATACTGTACAAAACATTCAGACTACACTCACTCTCATCAGATTGATATTAAAATTAGTTGCTCTTCCACTTAACAGCAGCAAGACCAACATCCTTCAGTTGCCTGCTTGCAGACAAACACTTACATCCCCAACGGTTGTTATTGATGTGGAGACTTTAGAAGACATTGAACACTTTCTATATCTTGACAGCTCTTATTGCAAAAGGTCACCATTGAGGAGTAGGTGAAACATAGAATTAAAAACTGAAAGAACTGCAGATGCTCTAAATCAGAAACAAACACTGAAGTTGCTGGAAAGGCTTAGCAGGTCTGACAGCATCTGTGAAAAGAAATCAAAGTTAACATTTCAGGTCTAGTGACCCTTTTTCAGAACAGTCACTGGATCTGAAATGTTAACTTTGATTCCTCTTCTCAGATGCTGCCAGACCTGCTGAGTTTTTCCAGCAACTTCTGTTTTTGTTTCCAGCAAAGTAGAATTAGTTGTGTCAGTAAATTTTTGCAAAAATTCAGCCATCAGGTCTTCAATAACAAAGATCCCCAGGCTTTGGTCTACAATGCTGTTGTTCTCACTCACCTTCCAGAGAGCCGTGAGGTTTGTGTCACCCAACAAAAGCACTTCTGAGCATTGCAGCATCTCCATCAACGTTCTCTCAGCAGGATACTCAAAGGTAAGTGGGAAGACAATTGAACAGCATTCATACTGAAGGCAATTCTTCCAGTATCGTACCTTGTAAACACCACGTAGAAGTTTGCTGATGACACCGTCATTGTAGGTCGCATCTCAAATGACACCGAGACAGAATTTAGGAAAGTGATTGAGTGCTTCATGTCATGGTTTAAAGCCAACAAACTTTCCATCAACAACAGCAAAGTGAAGGAGCTGATCATTGACTTCAGGAAGCAAATTGGACAGATTGGACAGCATGCACCTATCTGCATCAATGGTCCTGAGGTGGAGATGGTCAAGAGTGTCAAGTTCCTGGGAGTGATGATCACCAACAATCTGTCCTGATCTACCCATATCAACATGACAGTCAAGAAAGCATAGTAATGGCTCTATTTCCTCAAGAGGCTAAATAAATTCTGCATGTCCACAAAGGCACTTGCCATTTTTTTATAGATGCACCTTATAAAGCATCCTATCTGGATGCATTACAGTGTGGTATGGCACCTGCTTTTCCCAAGACCACAAGAAACTACAGAGAGTCATGAACTCAGGCCAGCTCATCACACAAACCAGCCTCCCATCCATTAACTCTATCTATGCTTCCCACTGCTTCGGGAAAGCAACCAACATAATCAAAGACCCCTCTGTTGGGCAGAAGATATAAATGTTTGAAAACATGTATGAACAGATTCAAGAACACCTTCTTCCCTGCTGTCACCTGACTTTTGAACAGAACTCTCAAATATTAATTCTGATCTCTCTCTTTGTTCCTTCTGCAGCATTTTATTCTGCATTCTGTTCTCTACCCTCATGCACTTTGTGTGGTGTGATCTGCCTGTCGAGCACACAAAACAACACTTTCACTGCATTTTGGTATATGTGACTTCATCAAGCAAAAGTCAAACAATGATCATGTGAATATAGCCCCGCTGGTCTGTATGCAATCAGTATGGAGGAAAGTAGATGATACTGCAGAAAGTGAAGCTGTAGTTCATAACTGAGAAACTGAAGAATTATATGTCAAGAGATAATTATTTATTTGAATAGCATCACTGACTTTAAACAGCCAGCTATCAAAAAATAAACTAGGGACACATTGAAGAAACTTAAGAGACAAAGCTTTGCAGTATTATGTTTTGATTGACACTCTTGTTTACCCACCCCCCTTCCTCACCCCCTGAACTGGGAAAGTCAGTGCAAACTCTGACGCACATCATCAGTCATGCTTAAGATTCTGGCTGCATTTTACTGAATGCTAGTAATTTGGGCAAATGCTCTCGAAATGGACTGTTATTGGTGACATCATCTTGGCAGACTGCTTATTGTCAACTTTTTTCTATTCGGCAATCATTTGTATTATTTTAAGGAAAAAAGCAAAATAAGAATCTTTTAAGAAGGTCGTCCTTAGGATTTTCTTAAGCTGTCCAACTAACTTACCACATGAAAAGCTCATAGTCTGGTCGATAATACAGGTACTCTATTACTGTTATGCCATTTTTTTTTACCCTTTCTACATTTACACAGAGATGTAAAAGGCCAAGAAAATATATTACAACTTGTTCAATCCAGTTTCGTCAAACAGCTGAGCTGTGGTTAAGTCATGCTCAGGAGGCATTTACACAATTCCTCTTCCAAGCAGACAAACCAGTATTAGATTTTCTTGGCTCCTGCCTGGCAGGAGAGAGTGCAATTAACACATGTGTAAGGTTCTTTGGTAACTGTTAGAAATTTAAATGTTTAGTAAGCCAGGAGGGGTAAATCCCTACTCTATTAATGCTTAAATAAAGGTTAGACATACTTGGAATGTGACCAGGGGGTCCACTGAAACCCCTAAGCACTTTGTAAAGCAGATTTGAAACAGCATGCATGTCTCCTTTTGAGATGTCAAGGCAAAGTGATAGGAGACTATTGCCTTTCTGGAGCCTCACACTATATTGTTTTGAAATGAAGCCAGATCTTAATTCTTAGATTTATTTGCAAGTTTAGTGCTTTTGAAGAGGACAAAATGAATTTGCAATAACATTATATGTGTCGTCTAAATGCGCTCTGAAGCAGTTCCTGCTATCTTATAGCATAACACTGTTGGCATAATCTCCATCTATGCCTGTGTATTACGCAAACATTGACAATTAAAAAAACAGGATTTTCCCAGAAATGATTCCAATTCTTGCTTTTGACTGGGAACAAATACACAGAATTATTTTCTAGGATCCATGCCCAAACACTATGGATCAGAACATAATGATAATTATTGGAAAATTGGGTGAAAAGTGCAAATGGAAAGCTGAGCAGGATTCTTGCTTCATTTACCCATTTACTGCACTTAGGTGATCCAGTGTGCAGACCCTAGAAAACAGGCACCCCCTGCCAGGTTATTATTGATGTAAGGTTTGCCCTCCAATATCATGTAAGTTACTGAAGTATTCATGCAGATTGCATGCGAGAATTACAAACTCCACGCTTGGACTATAACATGTAACCAATGGTACAATAGCCTTATGAAGAGGTTTATACTTTGAGTAATGTGCCTAAATGTAAGTAGCAGATTGTATTTAATAAAAATAATAGATTCAAATATAATTTCTGATATTTCCATTGTTTTAGTAGTCTTTGAAATGTCTGACATGTTTGAGTTATCACACGATTACGTGTCTCCAAGCAAATCGACTGAATTAATTTACATTTGCCAAGAAGTGCACACCCTTCCCACAGGGACACACTCAACTTGCATAGCCCATTAAATATAAACATGGACTGTCAAGACCCATTGGACATAGGTGCGTGTGCATGTGCGTGGGTGTGTGTATTGTGTGTGTGTTTATTGTGTATGTGACTTGTGCAGATTAATTAACAAACAATAGACAGCTCACCAGTATAGAGTTTTGGAAACTTCCCTTCAGTTTGTTCATCTGGTATCATATCCAGTGTGGCCGAACTCAAGATGTCTAAAGTCTAGTGGAGAGAATCCAACTTAAAAAAAATGTGAAAAACTGCAACAGTTGATTTTTTAAATAAGCTCTGTGCGCAACTAAGTTTGCTTCCCATCAAGTTTCAAATAGCTGTGAAGCTTGCTCTTTTTATGTTTTTATTTAATGGGAGATTATTTTTAAATGTATGGTAATGGTAAAACAATCTGGATGATAACTCATAGATCAATGTACTGTGTGGATTAATTGGACAGGAAAGGTGCCCAGTTCTATTCATTTCAGCTAAAATTCAAGGATGCAGAATAGACGATAACAGATCTGCTCCCTGAGAACTTGTAAAATTATATGAGCATTTAGCATTATGGGATAAGGGAGAAAAATGAGTACGAGGCATATTTTTTAAGTTCTTGAAAGGAAATAGCCATGTATGTTTGTTTTAGATATTTTATTTCTAATTGAATACAATACAATTATATGTCCAGCAATAACTTAAATAAAGATTAATAGTAATAAACTTGATTTATTCTCACATTTTTGAGACAGGAAATATCTTGTTGCCTATTATATAGTTCATTTTTGGCAGCCGCTTCTTCTTTGCTATTGAGATAGATATATGAAACTGTTAGGTGTGTAGATATTTGAAATACATTCTGAATGTCAATTTTAAGCAGCTCCATGACAAAGTGTGGCACTGAATATTGGAGTTGAGAAAAAAATACAAGCTCTTTGTGAAAAAAATGGACTAGGCCACCAACCATGATGGGATTCTCAATGCAGGATAAATGCGCGTCAATTCGTGGTGATACAGGCAACATGCAAACTTTGTATTGTGTGACATGGATGTGTAGCCTCAGTGCTAAATGTGTTGGTGAGTGATTGTATACCTCAGTCGGGACCCCATTTCAAGTGAGGTGAGCAGTATGCAAACCTATTCTGTACTACTTAACGACAGCCTATGCTCATAAAGGAAAGTTGCACTTGTTTAAAGGAAATGCTGGGAGTGATTTACAAAAGGAGTATCTGAGCAAAATGAAGAATGCAAATGCCAAGGCAGCATGCTCCAAGATTCTCTGATGTAGCACTGGCGATCTTGGTACAGGATAAGAGATATCATCTTTCTTCAGGGAACCTGGAAGTCTTCCAGTCAGATAATATAGACTTTGGAACATGTAAATGCCACTGTCAATGTTAACAGTCTCATTCTCTTCTGGATGTAACGCCACAAAAAATTCAATGACCTCACACAGTCAGTGTTATTGAATACGTGTTCATATGCTATATCCTTTTAGATAACCCCTAGCCTTACAGCCTGTTTCATTCAGCACCCAACTTCACTAACTTACCACTACTTTGTGCCACGCTTCATTTGTACACAACATTCGTAGCCTCACTTTCACCCAAATACACTTAGAGCAACTGTGAACCTTGTACTTATCCTTTGCAGGTTTCATACGCTGTCAGCTATTCACCAGCAACAGATACATCATCCAAACATTTTGCACCACATTGGCAAACATACTTTGCTCTTTCTTGCAGGGTAAAGTGCCCATAATTGGAGGCAGCAGTTACATGCTTTCACTCCCAATAGAGGTGAAGATATTGACAATTGGTGATGCTGCTATAGCTAACTACAGGGATGAAACCATAAAAGATGCTAATATGCTCCTAATTTATCACATCTCACTTCCCGCTTATCCTACTATTTCTTGTGATCTATAAACCACAGATGGTGTAAGTGTGAACTTCAAGCTTTACTCTTCCCTCCTTACCACAGCCACTACCCTGTGTCTTTACACTTTCACATGCCAAAGAGCTGACACCTAGTCAGAATTGATGCAAGCAGCTGAAGTACAAGAGATTCAACATACTAGAGAAGAAAAAAAAAAATCACTATGTCTCACATTTTTGTTCATCAGCTTTGAAGGTTACACATTTTAGTTGTAGCATAGGTGTGAAATCTGCAAGTGGTGAGACATGGATCACCAGTAGGTCGCAGTGAGGATCACCTTAGAAATTAGTGAGAGTGTGAGCTCCCTGGAAGGTGAAGTTCCATATCAATTCTCCTCGGAGATGAGTCAGATAAAAACCTTGCCAGGACAGCTTAATCAAGAAGGCTGAACAATAAAATCTTTGGTGTACTGACAGGTCTGCCAGAAGGTGCCTGCTCTCAGTGTCAAGGAACAGAGGAGAGGTTGGAATGCTGTTGCAGAGCTTAAGGCTCACTTTTTCCAGATGAATAGCCATGGGAACAAATTGTAGACCCCAATCATGATTTACCACTTGATGATGTCTCAGCTTCCAATGTGCCAACAGCAGAAGCCATCTGAAGACCAAATACTGGAGTAGATGTTTAGACAAGGAAATGGCATCTTGGCTCATTGCACACTCAATAGGGTGATGACCTGGTCTTGAGGGGAGAGTCTGGATTTTCATTACACGTCCTGATCGTTCCCTCAAAATCATCAAATAATCCCTGTTTTCATCATCTCCTTGCTGGACAACTGTTAAACTCCACCAATGGGAACAAGGCAGTGATAAACCAGAACGTGAACCGAGTAGGGCTAAGGGTTAATGAACACTCGATGCCAGGGAGACATTCCCAGCTGAGCCTGTACTCCAGAAACTCTTACAAGGTGTGTCTGGGTCCGTCTCTCAGTTATGGTGGTGACAGCATCTCTTGGCAACCAAGATGGTGAAAGATGTACAGCAAGTGGTACAGCTTCAGGTAAAATCAATCAATGAGAGTGCCAGAACGAAACATCTCAGTACTCCTCTGGAGAATTGCATAGACTTTATATCTGCTTAATGTCAAACTCTGTATTACTGAAAGCTGATCAGTGCATCCTGGCTTGGACTTTCATTCACCCTGAAACTCAGACTGCTGTTATTATGACTGTAGACACTGGTTTTCAGAGGGGCTGCTGTCTATTACAGCAGCCTATGGTCTGTCAGATGGCTAAGGTTCCACTCCAGGAGTGAGTGGCAGTGTTTCAGTGCAGTACCAACCACCTGTCTAATCTTAGGATACAGAGAAAGGGTCCTAGCACCGATCCCTGGGAAGTAGGCATGGAGAAAAATATTTCTGAATTTGTAGTTGATACTCAGGTAAGGCAAATTGTGAATTGTGACGGTGATGCTGAGCGACTTCAGAGGGACATTGACAAGTTGGACAACTGGTCAGACTCCTGACAGGTAAAATCAGGATAGACAACTGTGAGGTAATGCATTTTGTTAGATGAAACACTGAAGGACAATACATGCTCAATGGTACAACTTGGAGAGGAATATAGGCGCAGAGGGACCTCAGAGTTCGCCTGCATTATTTTCTGAAGGAGGCCAGGCAAGTTGAAACAGTTGTTAAGAAGGTTTATATGATTTATAAATAGAAGAAAAGAATATAAAAACAAGGAAGCTAAATCTCAACCAATAATTGGTCAGACCACATTTGGAGTATTGTGTTCAGTTCTGGGCATTTAAGGAAGATGCTAAAGCCCTGGAGAGAATTCAAATGAGGGATTTATGGGGCAGAGAAGATTAAACGGTGACCTTATTGATGTGTTCAAAATTATGAACAACTTTGACAGGGTAGTGAAGGATATTCTGTTTCCACTAGTTGGTATGTCAGTAACAAGGGTCACAATTTCAAGATTGTCAGCAAGAGAGCTCAGAGTGAGATAATGAGAAACTTTTTTATCCAGATAGTTGTTAGGATTTGGAATATGCTGCCTGGGAAAATGGTGGAGGCACATTTCATAGGAGGTTTCAAAAGAGAGCTAGGTATATATTTGCAAGTGATGAATTTAGAGGGCTACAATGATAGGCCTGGCGAGTGGGAGCAGCTGGGTAGGTCTTTTGATGAGCAGCATACACACATTGAGTTGAATGGCCTCCTTGTATACTGTAAAATTCTATGATTCACTGTTGTGCAAAGCCAAAAAATGGTTTACAAGTGAGAGGCACTAAGGATGCAGCATGGTATTGCAGTGAGATTGTGGATGATGTGGCCATGTTTTTGAATGATGTTGTAGAAGATGTAACATGGTTTGGGACTGAGGTTGTGGAGGATAAAGCATATTTTTGGAGATATGGTTATCTGAGTAGTGGGTGACTCCTTGAAAGTGATCCAGTCAGTAGAATCCTTGTTTCCGAGTGATATTGGTCTGTCCTACAATGTTTTATGTGACAATATGGCATTTATTGTACACTCTGGTCACATATTTTGTTTAGTGGAATTGGGTTGTGTGTTCAGTGTGAAGTTGCTTGCTACCCAGCAAGCAAGCTAGCTTAACTGTGGAACAGCAGACTGCTGCAGTATAGAAGCATCCTGACTCCAAATCATCCACATGGTCTGCCTGCTTCACTGATTGCAGAAGGAACAGAATTGACTCCCCTATCTTGGCAAGTAGGGCATCTGTTGTCTCTCTGATGGAGCAGTGGATGATGAACTGTGAGATGTTACAGGAAATGTCCACTTCAGCCTGGATCCCAGCGCATAGAAATCTCAGTTGCACCCATTTTTATGGCCATGCCATTCTTGCCCTGCTCTGAGGCAGCAGATCTATTTTAAAGTGGTAACAGCTCTGTGAGCATATCCTCTGTAAAGCAAGATGATACACACACTATCTTAAGGGGTGATTCATATATTAGATCAGCATCCACAGGGAGATCCAACACCAGGTCAGTTTCACTAGCTCAGCTTTCTCCAAGCAATGACATCAAGTAAGTTTGTTGAAAGTCAACTTGACTACATTCAAAATCATTCCATCAACAAGAATGATAGGAAGGATGAAGTAAAATTTTCAATTCTTATTTGTTAAAGAATATTGCTGAAGAAACAAGGTGCTCAGGGCAAACGTAATGATACCACCTTTCAAAGGGAATACCAATACATATTGCATGAGAAAAAGGTTCTAATTGGTTGACAAGTGGATAGTAATTTCCAAGGAAAATGCAGAGGGAAAATCCTGAAGCTTTTACTTTAACATTCAAGAAAGGCAAAGTAATTCTGATTGGTCAAGGTTTACCACCACGAATGGACCAGTGTTCTCCAAACTATTAGTGCATTGAAAAAAATGCAATGCCAGAAAATATTCTTTTCCATCAGAGGATCAGGGATTCTGCATATAAATATGTTCAGCTTCTAGATTGTATCTGAAAGCCACATGATAAGCAAATTGAGAACCCTAAATTGGTTAATGGCACCACTATTGGCACAGTCTGTATTGTTCAATAAATACTAGCCAGTTGTGGAATGACATTTAATTTTGGCACTATGTACTTAGTTTCAGAAGCATGGTCTGGGTGAATATGGCCAGTACATTACTTGTTGCAAATGCCTAAAGGGATACGCTGTTTGCTATGATCAGTCAGCCATTAGGATGTAAGGTCTATCTATGCAAATACCTTTTCAATGACGCAGAAATTCATATCCTAAATTACTAATTTTTCTGGTAGGCAGACAGCGTTTTTAGCTTGGTAGCAGCAGCTTGTTAGTGAAGTGCCCAGGGCCATAAGAAACTACAGAAGGTTGTGTGCACAGCCCAGACCATCACCTTCCATCCATGGACTCCATTTACACGACTTGTTGCCACTGAAAGGCTGCCAACATCATCAAAGACCCATCCCACCCTTGTAATGCTCTCCTGCAACCTCTTCCATCAAGTAGAAGATACAGAAGCTTGAACACACGAACCAGCAGGTTCAGGAACAGCTACCTTCTGGCCTTATTGAACCGATGAATGGACTCTCTAAGTTCAAATATTGCTAACGTTGATCTTGCCTAGTGCACACCCTGTGCAACATAACCTGTATGCTTATCTAAGTCTTATTTTCACCCTATGTCTTTGCTTAGTATAATCTGCCTGTACTACTCATAAAAAAAGCTTTTCACTGCACTAACGTACATGTGACAATAAATAAATCAAATCAAATCAAATCAAATTAAATGTTTCTATTGCATAAGTGCAGGATTAAATAACTAGCTTGACCTCTGCCTCATATTTTGTAGACACTTTTATCCTTCAGATTGATTTTAACTAATCAGGATACTTGATTGAAAGTGGCAACCTCAGGTCTGTTCATGGCTTTGCATGATTTGAGGCGAGCAATGATCTAATCAGGGTAGTCAGTATGCTGCACAATAGCTTTGATCTGGCTTATTTCAGCATTGACCTTTCATGACAAGCAAATAGCTTGGGCCCTATTTATATGATTGTCAATAATGCAATCTTATAATGCATGGAGCTGTAGGAATTCTAATACATACATTGACCAGTGAAGTTCAACTTGCAATAGACAGCAATAGAGAATCCATCAACAAATCTTTCAACAAGTACCTCAGAGAAGGGATTATTTTTATGCTGAGCCATATTAAAGGAAGATTTGAGCACAGAATGGAACCCATTAAAGGTTGTATAGATATTCTCACATCTAGCTTCAGATTCCAAGATGGCAAATACTTCATCTAAATCAAAAGTTTGGAGAACACTCTTTGCTAGTGCATTTCCTGTGGCACATCTCAACTGAATCAGAAACTGAATTTTTAAAAAAGCCAGGACCGTTGCTTTGACTAATCAGTCTTCACTTGCCAACTAATCAACCACCCTGTTCCTCATGCAATATAAATTATTGTTCTCTTTGAAAGTTAGTATTCTTTTTGTCTGTCCTGATGAATGAAAGATGAAAAGCTTCAACAGCATGTTGCTTTTACTCATGTCCAGTACAATCGAGTGACGATTCATTGATTTTGGCTAATCAGTGCATAGTTAATCAGCAGAAAGGGCATTTCTACAATTCTTAATGTAATTATAAAAAGAAGAAATGCACATGTAACAAGTTGGAAATGCTTTGCTTATGATTTCTAAATGTTTGTTTGATACCCTTGAATGTTCTTAAATTAATTCCTTTACAAATGTTTCAATCCATTATATCATGATGAATTTTCTGCTGAAATGTCCTCATTTTAAAAAAAAGGCAAGCCCTGATACTTTTGATTCCTGTTACAAATTCATTACAATTTGTTCTAGAAAGTCGCACAGATTTCAGTAATGAAGGAGAAACGGTAGCTTGGTCTTTTTTGTAGAATAATAGGATTAGGAAACTGAAGCTGCATATAGAATTAGAAGTCAGGAGTCAAAATGTTGTCATTTATTAAAATTAGTATTTTGAAAATATCACTTAGATTTTCCTTGGTTTTTGACAAGATCTTTATGAGTAATCCATTTAATACATGAGGATTGAATACGCTGAAGCTTTCTAGGTATAAGAAATTGCATGATTATATGAGGGACAGTTGAGAATCTAACCTTAACAATATGGAACAATGTGGCTGCAAGGAACTGAGATAAGAGGGCCTTCATCACTTGTATGAAAAATTAACTGGGAGTTGAGGGCTTGGGTTGTGGTTTCCTTCAGCAGGAGTCTTCCACTTTTGCATGTGGCAATAAAATTCCAATCTCGTACATGAATGTCACTTTCAAATTCTGCTGGAGCACTCTGAACACATCCAGCTGCAAGCAGCACTCAGGCCTTAGCAACTTTCAGCCAATCCTTCTTCCTGAAAATGTGATGATGTGAGGAGAGACAGGCATAAGAAGCGAGAATCAAAAGGAATCTCAATCACTCCATTACTAAACTGCTCCCCATTACTGCAGGAAGTCTTTGTGTACCAAGCAGAGTTCAAAGCCTGTCTGCAGCAATGGGAAGGACCCATGCAGTCAAGATGAACAGAAACATACACTGAGGAATGAATCCATGCTCGGTTATATCTGAGAGATGCTTCACAATCACAAATGAAGCAATGAACTATGTTTTGAAGAAACATTGTGGCTCCGTTCTATCAAACTATAAAAATGTTTTTCTAGAAAACTGCTAGATAAAGTCCCTGTTTTCTTTCATAAGAATTACCAATGTATAAAATATAACCCATAGATGTGGAGCTAAAATTAAGCATGAAGCTGGGAAAGTTGAAAGGAAATTCAGAATTCTAATTTAACGCACTGAATGTTAATTAGGTTTATTTTCAGTGTTGTCTAATGCATATCAGGAATTCTAGATTGTATCTTACAAGAAGCCATTGGAGTGCTATTGTTCCTATATTCGTCACACTGGAAACTTTTGCTTTAAATTCTGTGTCTTACAATTGTGTCCTCCACAACCACCTGATGAAGGAGCGTTCCGAAAGCTAGTGCTTCCAATTAAACCTGTTGGACTATAACCTGGTGTTGTGTGATTTTTAACATTATTCATATAGTGTTTCATCATACGCTTCCTTATGAATATTCTTGTGTAACAACTTATCGTTTTGGGGTTTTGACAGGTAATAACAGAGCAGCTTTAGTCTGATGCTCAATTACTTATAATAAGCAAGAATTTCTGCAGCTTTAAATATGTCATTATTTTTGGAAAAGAAAAATAATACTTTGTTACTGCCAAACTAAAAGTTGAGTGAGCTGAGTTTTCCACTCCATTGCCTATCAGCTAATTAGCAAAGATTGACAGGACATTAGAAGAACACAGCATGACTGTTCAAACTTTAGCCAGTCTTATCGGGAAACTGGAGACAAGCTGTGGAGAAGGCAGACTGGTGTTTACTAAAGGCCTGTGTAAACAGGAGAAACAGTAGCACATGTCTCAATTTTAGTAGCAATTATACTCTTAACTTGCTAAGATTCACACAGGCCAGTGTAAATTGCTGCACAATACCTGCTTCTCATTAAAATGTTTTGAGAAGAGGAGAGTGGATGGCCCCACAGCCTCTCAATACGCACACACATCTTTTTTTCTCTGGGAAACAAAAATGCCTGGATTTGTGTTACAGATTCCATTTCGCACTGTTAAAGTTTGTCACTGCAGAACTAGGCGTTTAAATGTTTGTCAATGACACAGAGTAAAATATATTCGTTTTAGATTTTGAAACTTCACTTGGCATCAAAATCAATGACTTTAGCACTTAGGAAACTGGAATGCAATTCCAATTTTATCCACTTAATCCTCAAATAATGGCTGAAGCTCTAACTGCACTCCAGTGTGGGGAATAATGGGGAATAACTACATAAATCCACCTCTTCATCAATATATGGGTACCATATAAAGGTCCATACATAATGAGGAATATGATACAGACTGCTCGGAATAACTGCATTGCAAGAGAAAGCGGATATTTCCTCTTCCAGGACCTATTAATTTGGCAGCTTTGTGGTAAACACAGGTACAGACCCACCACAAAAGCAGTGAGATCAAATTCAGCCGTACTAATCCTTTTGTATTGATAAGATCATGAGAGCATGCATACAGATGCATACCAACCACGAGATCACTAGATAATTGGATACAGACCACCAGATGATTGCAATGGAACTAGAGGCTCCTTACTTGACTGTCAAGCATTTAAAAGTAACATAAAATCACTTAATTTTGCAGTAATTGCTGCAGTCACAGACAGTGGACATGGCTGGCACTTCTCAAAATAGTATGAAAAACAATCATAGTACTCATATCATGCAGAAGATTATTAATATATAAACTATAGTCTGGTCAGCATAGAAAACTGAGCAGTCAGGATTGCACATTAGCTACAGAGCCTGTTCAATGTCCCTTCAGCTAATGGGAATCAGGTGTACTTTTGGTATCGACATTTGATCAATCCTTCAGATCGATATTGCTGCACTTTGCCCATTTTATCTCTGTATGCCATCATAAAAACTTAGACTAAGCCCAAGCCTTCCCTGCTCCAAAGTTTACAAGTGGTTTGCCTCGTTTCTGTTTTGATAGCACCAATCCAACCCAAGTGGTGTACTTGATTGCACACAATCAATCCTCCATAGCTGCATTCTAGAAGATGTGCAGCTACAATCACCAAGTCTCTTTCAACTACACTTTCCAAACCCATGACCTCTCACTCCTACAAGTACAACGGAAGGTAGGTTTATGGGAACACTGGAATTTGCAAATTTCTGTTCAACTGGAATTTGGGGAAGTTAGTGATTATATCTTTGGGATAGTCTATATTATAGTAGAGGAACTGTTGGACATATTGGAAAGTATGAAGGTGGATTAATCTCCTGGTCCTGACCAGATAAATCCAAGAACATTGCAAGAGGCTAGAGAAGAAATTGTGTGGGCCCTGACTGATATTGTTGCATCATCTTATCCACAGGTGAGATCTCAGAAGATTGGAAGGTAGCAAATTTTGTGCTCTTATTCAAGAAGGGCTGCAAAGAAAAACCTGGGAACTATAAACCAGTAAGCCTAACATCTGTGTTGGGGAAGTTACTGGAGAAGATTCTGAGGGATAAGATATACAAGAAATTTGGAAAGACAGTGTTTGGTTAGGAGCTGTCAGCATGGCTTTGTGCATGGGGCATCATGCCTCACAAAGTTATAAGGGTTCTTTGATGAAGGCACCAGAAAGGTTGACAAGGTCAAGGTGGTAGAACAATGTCTATATGATTTTCAGTAAGGCCTTTGATAAGATTTCACATGGTAAGCTGCTCTGGAAAGTTAGATTGCATGGAATCCAGTGTGAGCTGGCAAACTGGATACAAAATTGACTTGATGGTGGGAAGCAGAGTGTAATAGTGGAAGGATGCTTGTCAGACTGGAGGCCTGTGACTAGAGAAGTGTCTCAGGGGTCAGTGCTGTGTCCATTGCTGTTTGTTATCTATATCAATAATTTGGATGAGAATGTACAAGGCATGATTAGTAAGTTTGCTGATGACATTAAAATAGGCGGTATCGTGGACAGTGAGAAAGATTATCAGAAATTGCAGCAGGACCTTGATCAGCTGGGAAAGTGGGCTGAGAAGTGGCAAATGGAGTTTAATATAGATAAGTGTGAGGTGTTACATTTTGGAAAGTCAAATCAAAGTAGGAGTTTCACAATGAATAGGAGGACCTTAAGGAACAGAGGAACCTTGAAGTTCAGGTGCACAGTTCTTTGAAAGTGGAATCACAGGTAGACAGGGCAGGGAAGAAGGCCTTTGGTACACTAGCCTTCATCAGTCAGAGCACTGAGTATCAAAGTTGGGAAGTTATGCTGCAGTTGTACAGGATGTTGGTGAAGCTGCACTTGGAGTATTGTGTTCAGTTTTGGTCATCTTGTTAGAGGAAAAGTATCATTAAACTGGAAAGAGTGCAGAAGACATTTACAAAGGTGTTGCCAGGACTCAACAGCCTGAGTCATGGGGAGAGGTTTGAGAAGCTAGGACTTTTTTTCTTTAGAGCGTAGGAGACTGAGGGGGGAATCTTATAGAAGTGTATAACTTCATGAGAGGCATGGATAGGGTGAATGTACTCAGTCTTTTTCCCCAGGGTTGGGGAATTGCAGACTAGAGGGCATCAGTTTAAGGTTAGAGGGGAAAGAATAAAAGGGAACCTGAGGGCAACCTTTATTACATCGAGGGTGGTAAGCATATGGAATGAGCTGCCAGTAGAAGTTGTTGAGGTGGGTACATTAACAACATTTTGAAAAAAACATTTTAGAAAAATACATGGATAGAAAAGGATTAGTAGGCCAAGTGCAGGGAAATGGTGTTCGAGTAGGTGGACATTTTGGTCGGCATGGACCAGTTTGGTCCAAAGGGTCTATCTCCATGTTGTAGGACTCTGTGACTCTATGCCTCTATAACTGATGCTCTCTCCTGGCTTTGAAGTATGTTCTTTGTCATCAGAGAGTTCAAATCCTGGAATTATTCCTGAACAACATTGTAGATATACCTATCCTGTTAAACCTGCTGTAGAACTATCACTCCCAGTTAATGGTTAGGGTGATTGCTGTTTACCAATGCTCCTTTCTACTCTTTTAAACAAACAAAATTTGGCTAGAAACCTCCTGATGGGGCAGTGTAATAAAAGTGCAAATTAAAAGGCAATAGAAACTTACATAACAAAATGGAAACATTCTAAATCAAGACAACTTTGTCCAGGATGCTGATGACTCTTCCCACCATGCCTCCCCCCCACCACCAACAAGCCTAATCCTTCTTTCTAAACTGGATCCAAGGGCCTGTTTGGTTAGCACTTGTAGAGGATGAATCACCATGAATCTTAATAAGAAGAGGCATGTGTCTGAACAGATGTAGTTTATCACATGACAGCCTTAAGAAACATTGGCTAATTAAATACAATAATAAAAGCTATCAAGAATCAGGATGATACATTTGACCTTATTGAGATCTCAGAGTTAGACTTCTCTCTTCATACCCACGACTGTATGACATTATTACCTTGGATAGAATGCAATGCAATCTCCAACATTAACCCTTTCAGAGCCATTAGTTTATAAAATGTGCATGCATGTGCTGCATGGAGATAGCTTGCCAGCACCTTTTCTAAGACAATTCGGAATGGGAAACAAATGTTTGCCGAGCCAGTGATACCAATATCCATAAAGAAATGGAAATGAATGCAAATCCAATAAGATTGCACTTTTGACATAACTCCACAAGTTTTATGGTGGAGCCAGATGGTCAAAAATAAAGTGAGTATATGAATTTTCAGTTGAAATAAAACTCTTAAGGACAAGAACAAGCAGACAAAGTGAAAATGCAAGATATGAATAAAAATGACCAATGTTACCTTGAATCAGGGTCCATCTCCACATTGCCACGTAATTTCTGTAGCTATTGAGGTTAGAAATGAAACACGGCTCTGCTTTAAGACCCCATAACTGTCAGCTCAGCACATCTGGTTTGAGGTTGTAGAGGATAGACCTTGGCAAAAAGGATACCACCAACCATTCCTTTACTTTGAGAATTTCAGGATTAGGCTGAGAGATAAGACACATAAAACAGAATGTGGATGCTATTTCAGTCACATTAGCATATACAAGTGTACGTGAGGTAGAAGTTCTATTGGACTGCTTTATGAAGCATTTTGAGTGCATAAACTTTACATATTAGAGACTATTATAGACATAAAGCTTACTATACCAAATGATGTTTCTAAATCACTTGTGCTACATTGAAAGATTGCAGTGAAAAGAGAAAATGCAATTAGCACTTTTCAGGCATCTTAAATACCAGTTAATTTCATTTGATTATAATAAAGGCTGAAGTTCAAGTTCTTTATTAGTTTGGATTGGATGCAGATCATAGGATTGTATCATTAAAAAGAATCAACACTAAATTTATAAAATGCCCAAGAGATCCAGTAGATTTTAAGTATTTATAAACTCAAGCTCACAAGGATCTGTGTTTATATTCCACCTGGAGTGAAATTTGAATGATGGGAGCTTATCACTTGGAATAGGAAGATAGTGCTATCTTTCAGGTTCTTAGGGAGTCCGGTTAAGTCTTAATTAAAACTTTATAAATGTAGAGACTTATATCGCATAACAATGTAGGAATTGCAGCCTGTACAACAGGAATTGGATTCATCCCAGTAAGTAGCTTAAAAGCTGTTTTCAATCCACCAATGTTAACATTTTATTGGCATTTTGAGCCTACACTAAGAAATGTGAATTTGAATTACTCTAAGACTTTTTGAACTAACTGTCAGTTTTTCACTGTTTAGTGGTCTTAAATTTACTACTTGACGCACATTGCCAAATATTTATCAATTTCTACCGTGATCAGTGTCAGTTGATTAAGTGACTGTAAGATACAGATATTAAAACTGCTTTTTTTTCTTAATAGCTTAGGGAGTGTGCATCTGCTTTGCATGGTGTTGTAGGTTATTGCAAGTAGACTTGACTTCCTGTTCAACTCAGATGGGGATCTGCATTGCACATTAAGGAGAGAATCTATCCTTTTGTTCATAGGAGGAGGGTGTATTTAATTCAGTGGTAAATTGAGCAGCCAGGAAGTAGACATGTGTTTTTGATCCCTACCAATACAATATCAAGCCATATATCTAAGTTGAGCCTCCCTTGATTCAGTGTTTGTGTTAAACGGGACAAAAGTGCAGCCAATGCTGAGCTTTATATGAGCTATCTGGGCTGCAGTTATCATACGATCTCTCTAGTTTTATGCGTCCTTCTCCAGGAAGGGTTTGAAGGATTCTAAAAACATTTATTGGCATGAGATATTTTACCAATTGGGGAAGACTAGAGAGATTCACAGTTTTTGAGTTCAATGGAGAGATTAAGAAGGGACTTAGTTAAACTATTTAAAGTTGATAAAAACTTTTGCTGAGGTAAATAAATAAAATTTACATGTATTAGTCTTTGTGTTGGTAATTAAGGGTATAAATTAATTTTACCCACAAGTTTTCAAGGACATGTCATGTCCTACAAGAAACAGTGATGGAGGCAAAGTTTGTATTAGTGTTTGTTCAATAAAAAGTTTCAGGCAACACTTTTAGGGAAAAGAATGTTGGGGGTGGGGGTAAAGGACTGAGATGAGGAAATATTTGTTCACTCAGAGGGTAATAAAATTGTATAATTCTCCACCATATAATGCTATGGAAGCCATGTCACTGAATATATTCAAGAAAAAAAGTGATAAATGTTCAGATATTAAAGGCATGAAGGAGTATGGAGAGAAAGCAGAAATATGATATTGAGTTGAGGATAAACCATGATATCATTGAATGGCAAAGCAGGTTCAAGGGCTAAATGACCTACTTCTGCTCCTAGTTTCTAGGTAAAGGCCAGAGTAAATACATTAATTGCTTGATTTCTTTTTTTATAAACCTCATTCCATGCTTTAACATTCTGTACAATAGTCCAGCTTGATTGTGAAGAAGTTACATTCAACTCAACGCCATGGTCAAGGGATGACACAGCTTAAGGTATCAGGAAGAATGATCCAAACATGTGGTTTTTAAAAATTTAATCGTGGGACATAGCCAGTATTTAGTGTCCAACCCTAATTGTCTAGAAGGTAGTTAAGAGTTATCCACATTGCTGTGTGTCTGGAATCAGGATGTGTGTCTAGAATCAGGACCAGACCAGGTAAGGATGGCAAATATTTATTCCTGAGAGGGCATTAGTAAATGAAATGAACTTTTCTGAAAGTTGTTTAATGATCATCTTTAGACCCTTAATTGCAAATTTTTATTGAATTCAGACTTCACAATCTGCCATTATAGGATTTGAGCTCATACATCCAGGATATTACCTGGGTGTCTGGATTAATAGACTAGTGGTAATACCACTAGACCATTACCTCCCCATTCAGAAATGCAAATTTATTGGTTGCTCCTTCCTAACTTGGCACCTATGTTAGAGGTAAAAGTAACTGTTGCAAGTTATCAATTACAGGAATGTAGCCTTTTGTCTGAAATCATATACAACTTTTGTATTCCTTATTCTTTAATGTTACGTAACATTCTTCAGTCTTTCTTTCCTTTCCAAATGAAGTAATTCAAAGAACTGCTTTTCTCAAAAAGTTTAAATCTTTCAGTCTACAAAATGAAAATCAGTCATGACCTTCTTAAAAGCTTTTGTGTGTCAAGTAGATGTATTTCAGAAATGAATTCTGGTACATATTGACCTCAATTGCCTGTCATCGTAAATGCAGTATTTAGATAAGAGCACTGCAGAGAATCTACCGTGCTGTATGAAACTGAAGTCGATATGCACTCTAATCTGTCTGGAAACTCACATATTTGTGTGACAAGTGTAGTTCCCTCCATTGAACTGTTATCATGTTCAAATTGTAAATCTCACAGCAACTAATGGAATGCCGACATTATATGTTGTTGTACCAGGGGCTTATTTTTTGGTTGAGAACTGCCTCCAGAATGCTGAAATGGCCAGACATGCATAACTTAAGTTCTACAACTTGAAAAGTTGTAAATCCTATTGAAAATGAATTAATAGAGCAGACTGCAGAGAAAGCAATAAAATTCCATTGATGGTATCGGTAGATTTAGGACCAAACAACTTTCATTTTCCCTGTGGAACTCAAACAAAGTAAGAATTCATTTGAGGGTGAAAATTTGGAAATGATAAGACGTAAACAACAAAAAGCTTAAATAATGTTTTTTTTTCCTTTTTGGAAGTAAGGACAATATTATTTAATCTTAAGTAATATTTTTGAAGACCTCTTATTTTCATATCTACTAAGTCTTTCTCTTTTTTTTGTTGCTGTTCTGAACTTGCCTAAAGCTATTACTATTTATGATTTACTTAACCTGCGATATTTTCAGCTTTGTATTTTTTCTATGAAGAATGCCAACTGCATTTGACTGAAACTGGATGTTGTGCAAATCTGTTGATATCACCCAGCTGAGTTTTGACAGTGTCTGACCAGATTTCCAGATTGCACAGTGCCTTACAATTGTGACTTTTTGGACCAGATTGCCTTAATTTCTTTGGCAAAGTTCTCTGTATTAGTGGTGAGTGTGGTCAAAGATTAGGGTTAGATCTACATAGATCTTCTGAAGAAATTAATTGCAGGATTTGCGTCCCTAATTCTTTCAAGCTTTCAGGCCTTGCTGGAAACATTGAAATATGAGATCATGCCCAAATGGTGTCATTCCCTTAATTGTCTCTGAAATGTGGTTGCTGGGATAAATGTGATTTCCCAGGCCCAGCATTCACAGTCAGGGAATCACAGAATTGCTATGGAGCAGAAAGAGGCTATTTGGCCCATCATGTTTGCACCTGCTCTCTGAACATTTAGACTACATGTCAATGTCCTGCTGTTTCTCTGTAATCCTGAATAATGCATCTACTTGAATAATCATTCAATGTCATCTTGAATGTCTCAAATGAACTTGTCTTTCAGGCAGGGGCAGTCCAGACCCTAACTGCGTACTGTTTGAGAAAGATGTTTCTCACCTTGCATTTGCTTCTTTTGCAAAATGCTTTCCTTACTCTCGAATTTTGGATCTTCCTACAAATGGGAACAGCTTCTCCATGAGTATACTTACTAGACTCTTCATGATTTTGAAAACTTCTATTAAATCGCTACTCAGCTTCCTTCTCTCCAAGGCAAACAGTTCCAATTTTGCCAACCTATTGGCATCATTGAAGTTTCTCTTTGCTTCTCGTCAACGTCTTCTGCACTCTATCCAATGCTTTGCATTTTTTTTAGAGCATGATATCCAGGAATGTACTCAATGGTCCACCTGATAGCTAACTAAAAGTCCTTAGTAAGTTTAGTCCAATCATCCTGTTCTTGCCTCTGTTAATGAAGGCTAGAGAATGTATACTGTACTAATTGCTCTTTGTCCTTTCAACAAAAGAACTCGCAGAGACAGTTTGGAAGGAAATGATGAATGAGGACAGCTACTTCGCTACATAGGAGGAAGGAAAAGAGATTCAGGTACTTTCTTTTTTGTCCAAATGTGAGGTTAGAGCAACTTGTCTAGAACAACTGAAGAGGATCTTACTAAATGGAGGATTCCTGAATTCAAAACAAATGATCAACTGAAAACACACACACACACACACACACCTCCTTTTCAGAATCAACCTCCCCGTTTCATCCCAATTTATGTCCATGAGATTCTTCTAAACCCTCTGCTCTAACTTCTATTGTCCACAGCCCCTAGCTACACGAAGTTCCACTATTGTTTTAAATTTATTTCTGGAGGGGGGCTGACCAGCAAAGTGCAGATGAAGTCCATGATTTTTTAGACTGAGGCCCTCAAAATTAGGTCTGCACTTGAAGTTTTTTTGTGGGCGGCACGGTGGCCCAGTGGTTAGCACTGCTGCCTCACAGCGCCTGTCGACCCGGGTTCAATTCCCGACTCAGGCGACTGACTGTGTGGAGTTTGCACATTCTCCCCGTGTCTGCGTGGGTTTCCTCCGGGTGCTCCGGTTTCCTCCCACAGTCCAAAGATGTGCGGGTCAGGTAAATTGACCATGCTAAATTGCCCGTAGTGTTAGGTTAAAGGGGTAAAGGTAGGGGTATGGGTGGGTTGCGCTTCGGCGGGTCGGTGTGGACTTGTTGGGCCGAAGGGCCTGTTTCCACATTGTAAGTAATCTAATCTAATCTAATCTAATCTAATCTAAAGTTACACATTTATCCCAACATCAGCCTCCCAGTCCAAAACCAACTGGGGGTTAAAAATTGACTCACAGCACAGTTCAGTAATTTAAATTAGCATTTAAACTTTCTTTTCATTAACAAAGTCAAAACCTGTAACTAAAAACAAGCTAGATCTATGAGCTAGCATCTGAAATAGCAAAATTTGTAGTTCACTTGAAAGACTTGGCTCAGAACTATTCTGAGTCACTGATTCAAGGCTGTTTACAGATCTTAAGCAGCACTAACCATTACATTATATGAAATTACTGCATTTTAGCAAAGAAATAACATTAAGAACCTCAATCCAACCTAGTTTTATACCATTGACATTGTGCTGCGAGCTGAAGATGTCTGTTAACTCATCCTTCCTTTTGATTCTTGTCAGCAAATATTTTGTCATGAAAATATTCAGTTTAAATAGATTAAGGTGCTGAGAGCTACCTCATACCCAAATGACTCAAGAGCTCATTACCAGTGGAGACACAGGAATAATTGCCCTACATATACTTAGCACAAATAAGGTCAGGATATTAGAACAACAGCATCAAATGCCACATTCGCAATATCTCCAGTTGTTCAGCATCAATGGCAACACCTTGGCTATACAGGAAGGCCAAAGGCCTTCAATGACAAGTGGCTTACATTTTCACTGCTCAAAGCCTGTTTATTCTCTACAAATCTGAAGATAAAAGTACAATGAAATATTTGCAACTTGGATCACTGGTTGTAGCAACAAAAAAAAGTCAAGAAACTATGATTAACAACTATTCCACAAGTTTCAAAATTCACTCCATCAATATTTTGTAAGTCTATGGAATCCAATACAGCAACTTACTGAGGTTCATTCAAAAGCACCTAGCCTTGAGACTACTATCATTGGAAGAAATGAAGACAACAACATGAAAGGAATTCCTGAACTTTAGGTTCTTCTTCAAGTGACTTACAATCCTAATTTGGACTGTGTCATAATTCCGTCATCATCGCAGGGCCAAAATCCTGATATTTCCTCATCAGTGTTTTTGTTGCAGTATCTTTATCACAAGGAATATAGTAGAAATAAAGTTTCAAAGGGAGGCCCACCACTAAATTCTCAGATTCTCAGTGCAGTAGAATGGAATGTGCACCTAGTGATGGCATAGCTGATGACCCTACTCTGACATCAATAGAGCAGATCAGAAAAAGAAATCAGACTAGACAAATTAGAAGGAGTATGTAAAGAGAGAAGTTTTGGGACAACACTAGAGATTTGTATTCAGTGATCTGTATTGCTTTGATATAAAGAAAGGGTGTAACTGCACTGATGGATTCAGACTGCATCACTCTACAATAAGAGTGGAAAATGGATGCTAAAGACCAAGAAAATTGGTTAAGTAGGAAAGCTTGCATCTTCTAAAAGTGTATATGTACACACCCAGAGCTCAGAGATACTGAAGAGCGTTAGCCAAAAACATAGAATAAGGAAATCCAGGTTAAGCAGTAAATGTAGCCATGTTTGCATCAGATGCAACATGAGAACACGCAAGTGGGGGTGAATTAACAAAGGTCTTTAATATTATGAAAGGATTCAGATCGATACATATAGAGATGATGGGCTGGTACTTTCCTTGGCAAGTGTCACTTACTTGGAGGTGTTTTCACTACATGGCCTAGTGAGATTTCTTGCCATAACTTATCAAGCTCACCTCTTTAACTGCCACTCTATGAGGGCCTTCTTGTCTCATTCTAGCTCCATCTTGCTGCATGTTATTACTGGAAGAATTCACCACCCAATGAGTATCCACTAAAGACCGGCATCGCTTGTGCCTGTGCCACCTTTAAAAAATTGCTGTGCATTTGAATGTGAGTTGACAATGCGGTATTACTTCTCAGAAGCAACACAATGGCTCAGCAAACTCAAAGCCATGCTGATCATGACACACATCCAGCAAGGCTGACACTCCCTTGCACATATAATCCATTTCTCTCAAGCTAGTTGCTTTTAACCACGATTCCACACAGTTTAAGGGTGGCATGATGGTTCAGCGGTTAGCACTGCTGTCTCCTAGCACCAGAGATCCAAGTTCAACCCCGAGCGACTGTCTGTTTGGAGTTTGTACATTCTCGTCGTGTCTATGTGGGGTTCCTCTGGGTGCTCTGGTTTCCTTCTACAATCCGAAGATGTGCAGGTTAGGTGAATTGGCCATGCTAAATTGTCCACAGTGTTCAGCGATGAGTAGGTTAGGTGTATTAGTGAGGGGTAAATATAGGATAATAGGGTAGGGAATGGGTCTGGGTGGGTTGCTTGTTGGGCTGAAGGGCCTGTTTTCACACTGTAGGGATACTATACTAAATGATCTACTATGAGTTTACTTGTCCTTTGGCACATCCTGTCTACACTGTCACTATCACTATGTGTGTTGGTATTGTACAGTAGAGGCACATCATATACTGGGAAGCATTCAGGCAATTCTGAACATGTGATTTTATTGATAACCAGCAAAAAACAAAACAAATAGAACCTAATTTGCCCCTATGATGCAAACTAAATGCTGGCATCAACAACTGTTCAACATTCCATGACAGTCTGTTGCACCCAGCTGTCATGTGCAGGAGCTGCATACCAATTAGATGCTGCCTGGCCTGTCATGCCAATGCAGCTGATCTCTGTCATGCACAAGCTTCCTCCTCCTCAATGTAGCCATCATCGTCCTTGGAAGGCTGCTTCTTTTCCCCAGTTCCTCAGCATCTTACACATTGTTCATACCTTACTCCAATTATGTGGACCACAGCACACCAAGATAATATGGCACTCTCTGTCCAGACAATATTTCAGGGATCTCAAAGATCACATCTTTAACAATCCTATCATCAGTTCCAATGTGGCCCTGGTCGCAGCACTAACTTGGTGAAGATGCTGTGCCGAATGAATGACCAATGCATTACACTAAATAAAAAGTGTTCCTTCTGTGTTTCAACCTACTTCACATCTCAGGCCCACATCAAGCAGTCAAGGTTTGACAGGCAAAGTATGAGTAACTATAGATGGATTAGTCTAACGTCTACTGTTTGAGATTTATTAGAATCAATTATCAAGGAAGTAAGGCAGACAATTTTGAAAATCAGAATCCCATCAAATAGATTGAGCATGGCTTCATGAAAATAAAATAATGTTTGACTAATTTATTAGATTGTTTTGAGGAACTCTCAACCAGTGTGAGAAGAGAGGAACCAATAGGAGTGTTACATTTGGACTTTGTGAGGGGCAGGGATACAAACAGTTTGCAGGAGTTGGGGAGTCCAGAACTAGAGAGCATAGGTTTAGAGTGAGAGGGGAAAGATATAAAAGAAACCTAAGGGGCAACTTTTTCACACAGAGGGTGGTACGGGTATGGAATGAGCTGCCAGAGTAAGTGGTGGAGGCTGGTACAATTGCAACATTTAAGAGGCATTTGGATGGGTATATGAATAGGAGGGGGTTGGAGGGATATGGGTCGGATGCTGACAGGTGGGACTAGATTGAGTTGGGCTATCTGGTCGGCATGGCTGGGTTGGACTGAAGGATCTGTTTCCATACTGTACATCTCTATAACTCTCTGATAGATTAAGTAAGCAGGCAAAAAGTTGATAAACGAAATATAATGTGAGAAAATATAAAGTATTTGATTTGGAAGGGAGAACAAAAAAACAGAGTATTATTTAAATGGAGAAAACCTGCAGAAAGCTCCAACAAAAAGGGACATGTGGTACTTGTGCACAAAACACAGAAAGCTAGCACACAAGTGTATCCGGTAATCAGGAAGCATAATGGAATATTGACCCTTACTTCAAGATGTTTGTAATATAAGAATAGGAAGTCTTACCGCATCTGTACAAGGTGTTGGAGAAACTACATCTGGAGTACTGAGAGCAGTTTTGTCCTCTTATTTAAGAAAATATATTATTTCATTGAATGCAGTTCAGAGAAGGTTCACGAAGATGATCCCTGATATGGAAGGATTATCGAATAAGCAAAGATTAAACAGATTGGAACTCTACTTATTGAAGTTTATAAGAGTGAGAAGTGATCTCATTGAAACATCAGGGGCTTGACAGGGTAAATACTGAGAGAATGTTTTCCCTCATTGGAGAGTCTAAGACCAGAGGGCAAAGGTTTTCCAATTTAAAACTGAGATGAGAAGGAATTTCTTCTCTCAGAGGGTTGTGAGTCCTTGGAACACCTTGCCACAGAGATTTGTGGAGGCAGAGTCCTTGTGTATATTTAAGACTGTGTTGATAGTTTCCTGATCACTATGGGCATCAAAGATTATGAGCAATGGGCAGGAATGTAGAAGTGATGAGTGTTGGATCAGCCACGATTCTTTTGAATGGCAGAGCAGGTCTGAGGGGCCAAATGGCCTACTCCTGTTCCTATTGCTTCTGGTCTTATGTTTTCATTGCATTCAGTAGAGTCCATTGTAATATGTACATTACTTATGCTGAAATGGTGTTCCCCTCTTCCTGACCTTGGAAGTTACATAAATAATTGGACATTTTTGACCAGCATTCACCATCTTTTAACCAATTACTGCTAACTTCTGCCTCACTGAGATACCAATGTTTGATTTGCAAGTAGCAATGGCATTGTGAAATTCATATTTGACCAGGAGTTGAACCTGAAGCATGTTCATGCTGCATGCATTGTAAATGGATGATGAAATGATTGCAAATTAAATGCAGTTTGAGTTTGCAAATGCAAGTTTCATGTACTTGCCCCTTTAACATTGCAACATCCAGCAGGCACAGGTTGGACACATTCGCCCATCAAACTGACACTGACACTTCTGAGGAAGAGCTCATACCCAAAATATCCACTCTCCTGCTCCTTGGATGCTGCCTAACCTGCTGTACATTTTCCAGCACATGTTTTTCAACACTGACTCTGCTTACCCTGTGTATTGTCCCAACCATTTCCTGTTGCATTTCACATCCAGAGAACATCAAGTGATGGCAGGAAACGTAGCTCACAGTGGATACAATCAGCACTGGCTACTGCTTGGTTACCAGGACCTTCCATATCCCCTTTTACCACACACTAACTTGACTGCCCATCTACATCCATATGAAACGACCACATTGACCTTTGACTCTAATATCCTTCCTGCACCTTGACTGCTAACATTACACCTTGATGTTGTCCACACTGGTCCTCTACACTCCCCGAGGATCAGAGAGGATGTCATGAGGATATTGAGAGGTCCGTAAATGTTGGATGCTAGTGTCTGTGGATCAGGGGTACATGTGGCTGCAAACCATGGAATTTACCCTGGGATACTATTTGATGCTGAGCAGAACTGAGACTTTTTACCAGTGGGCAGATACCTGTTCTCACCTCCGAATTGAGAATCCTCAATGTCTAACTTGTTTGTTGTGTTTGATAAAATAGGAACCTGAATATTAATGAGGTGAGGTGTAGCATTAATCAGAAATTTATCAAGCAATAATCCTCACTGAAATGGCAATTTTATACTAGTGGGAAACCCGCCTCACTTTTTGACAGATAGTCACAGTAAATGTGCCGGAAGACTGGAGGTTGGCTAACGTGGTGCCACTGTTTAAGAAGGGTGATAAGGACAAGCAAGGGAACTATAGACCAGTGAGCCTGACATTGGTGGTGGGCAAGTTGTTGGAGGGAATCCTGAGGGACAGGATGTACATGTATTTAGAAACGCAAGGACTGATTAGGGATAGTCAACCATGGCTTTGTGCGTGGGAAATCATGTGTCACAAACTTGATTGAGTTTTTTGAGGAAGTAACAAAGAGGATTGATGAGGGCAGAGCAGTAGATGTGATCTATATGGACTTCAGTAAGGCGTTCGACAAGGTTCCCCATGAGAGACTGATTAACAAGGTTAGATCTCACGGAATACAGGGAGAACCTAGCCATTTGGATACAGAGCTGGCTCAAAAGTAGAAGACAGAGGGTAGTGGCGGAGGGTTGTTTTTCAGAGTGGAGGCCTGTGACCAGTGGAGTGCCACAAGGATCATTGCTGGGTCCTTTACTTTTAGTAATTTACATAAATGATTTGGATGCGAGCATAAGAGGTACAGTTAGTAAGTTTGCAGATGACACCAACATTGAATGTGTAGTGGACAGTGAAAAGCGTTACCTCAGATTGCAACAGGATCTGGACCAGATTGGCAAACATGTTGAGAAGTGGCAGATGGCGTTTAATTCACATAAACGCAAGGTGCTGCATCTTGGGAATGCAAATCTTAGCAGGACTCATACACTTAATGGTGAGGTCCTAGGGAGTGTTGCTGAACAAAGTGACCTTGGAGTGCAGGTTCATAGCTCCTTGAAAGTGGAGTTGCAGGTAGATAGGATAATGAAGAAGGCGTTTGGTATGCTTTCCTTTACTGGTTAGAGTATTGAGTACAGGAGTTGGGAGGTTATGTTGCGGCTGTACAGGACATTGGTTAGGCCACTGTTGGAATATTGTGTGCAATTCTGGTCTCCTTCCTATTGGAAAGATGTTGTGAAACTTGAAAGGGTTCAGAAAAGATTTATAAGGATGTTGCCAGGGTTGGAGGATTTGAGCAATAGGGAGAGGCTGTATAGGCTGGGGTTGTTTTCCCTGGAGTGTCAGAGGCTGAGTTGTGACCTCATAGAGGTTTACAAAATTATGAGGGGCATGGATAGGGTAAATAGGCAAGTCTTTTCCCTGGGGGTGGGGAGTCCAGAACTAGAGGGCATAGGTTTAGGGTGAAAGGGAAAGATATAAAAGAAACCAAGGGGCAACTTTTTCACACAGTGTGGTACGTGTATGGAATGAGCTGCCAGTGGAAGTGGTGGAGGCTGGGTATATGAATAGGAAGTGTTTGGTGGGATATGGGCCGGGTGCTGGCAGGTGGGACTAAATTGGGTTGGGATATCTGGTCAGCAAGGACGGGTTGGACTGAAAGGTCTGGTTCCATGCTGTACATCTCTATGACTCTTTGACTGTATGTCTATGACTAGATGCGTAAAAGATGTCATAAGTTGTGTCTGACGCCGAGATAGGATTTGCCGGACTTCTTGTGAGATTCCTTGACAGATCTCTCTATGTGCTCTATAATGTTTCCATTTGAGGTGAAGTTGAAAAAAGAAGAAAATAATTATGAGATAATTCCCAACAAGTCCCATAAGGAATTTGGGAGAAGCTGCTTTGTCTAGAGACTGAAATGAAATATGGAATAGTTGAAACAAATAACATAGATACATTGAAGGGGATACTTGCAAGAGGGAGAAAGGAATCCAAGGAGTTGCTGGCTTAGTTCGATGATCCAGAGGAAGAAATAACTGATGGATACCATTGCAGTAGCATAAATGCCAAGACAAACCAATTGGCTTGTTTCTGTGCTGTAGATTTTGTCATTCTATGTAATAAAAACTAATGTACTTGTGGACAGGGTGCACAAGATGAAAGGTCTACTCTGAAGACAGATGTGCTTGCAAGTAAGAACCTTTAACATGAACCAGAATTGACCCATGGCTTTAAAGTTGCAAAGGACTTAATTTTTGTTGTTCCACATCACCTTTTAAAGACACACCTTTGCAATTCAGAGCTTAACAATTAATGCTACCTTTTCTCAGTATTTCTTATAGTTGTAGGTACATTTTTAAAAGTAGCCAGTCATGCACCGAATTCACCATTTCATACAAAGTGTTGAATTGTTGCAAACTGAATGCTTTTCCACTGTCTGAACAATTTGCTCTATTGTTTGAAACAAATGCTTTGCAGTCGCCATTTTGTTTTTTTATTTTTGATCATTTTACCTTCCATTTCACCTTATGCCCTAATTTGGAGTACGGCTTAAGTTGTGGCTCTTAAGCAGCTTCGAGAATCATTTGTTCCATGTGTCTGTTCTCTTATTCTGTGGATTTTCCATTCATTTAATCGTCATGTAGCATCAGATTTGAATTATATGACTTCCAAAAAGTACATATATATTATTTATTATGACTGTAAATTTTCTGAATTTTCTGTGTGGTGTAGAGTGCTCTTTTCACATAATGGCATCTTGGTAAACAAGACAAGAAACTGTGCATTTCCTTCACCAGCCACACAAATTAACAGCACAACTACAGAAACAAAAATGTCACTTTGAGCAGTTAAAATCAACATTAAGTCAGGCATAGAAAGAGAAATAAGAAAAGGGAAAAGAGTTGAATTAAAAGAGAGCAGACAGAAGGTACATTTCATTGTTTTAAAATCTCTAGCAATAAATACAACCTGAAATAAGTAAGACTGTAGACATAAAATACTTCACATTCAGTGCTGGGATAGTTGACTAGCCAGAATAGAAATTGAACATATCATTAAATGGACAGGTCCAGTTCAGATCTATTGCATAAATATAGAAAATTCACATCACTTAATATATTGCAAATTATATGTCTAAAGAAAATTACAATGTGATAATCTAATTCGGAGGGACCACACAATGGCTGGTATGGGAATCAGAACATAACGTGCAATACTATGTAGAATATCAAGAGTGATTTTCTGAAGTTGTGAGGTGTTTAAATATAGGACTTATTCACAATTGCCCCTCCCCCAATATTTGACTGATGATGTAGTGCTTCCAGGGTTTCTCGCCTTTAGCTCAGTTTAATTTTTCATTTGTGCCTCATTTCCATAGAGCCATACATAATAAAGTTGCAACTGTCCAAACCACTCAAAATGCACTGGACATATTTTGATGCAAATGGCAAACATGCAAACATATATTTCTGTGTTGATTTTCTGTCAGGTTTTCTGGTGCACAAGTGGAACATCCAAATTATGCATTGGCTTCTACAAAGGGTTCTGGGAATGGTATGAACCATTTGCATACCTTTGTAACAAGTCAGTTTGAAAAATCAGTAATAACCAGTGCAAAATCTAAAATAGGAAGCTCAGATTCAAACACTGAATTCAGTATAAAATGAGGTATATAATGTGAAATAAAGAGGAAGAAAGATTGGTTTAAATGACAAATACCTTTTTCAATATTCCAGTAATAATTAAAATCTGAAGGAATTTAACTCCACACTTTTTACAGTTAATATTCAGTGCCAGAGTTTGTTTCATGGCAATTAATATTTACCATATGTTAACATGGTACTTAGACAGGAATGACTTTGTTTAGTTCATATCCATAATGGTAGAACAGGAACTTCACATTATTCAATATACTTAAACGGAGTATCAAATTTATAGATGAACATAGCTTATAGAGGAATACATTTAACGGTGCATGCAGGTTCACTGGAAGTTGTTATTCAATTTGCAAATAAACACGCTAGTGCAGTTAACATCATTTCTTTTATAGCGAAATTGGACATGGCTCAAAAATAATGGCAACATTTCAAGTGCAACGTTTAATTGACTGGGACAATGACCCATCTCACAGGGATGACTCATTTGTTTCCCCAATTCAAATTGAACACTCAGACTCAAAGCCAGATAAAATAGCCTTAAGCTTTTGCATCGGCTGTAGAGTCGTTTCTAGTACAGCTGCCTCTGAGTCACAAAATTCTGGGGTTCAAGTCACAGGGTTATTACTTAATAATGCAGTACTAAGGGAGTGTTGAAGGTGCTACTTTTAGGGTGAGACTTTAATCCAACGCCTCATTTGTGTGCTTGCTTGGTTAGATGTAAAAGATCCTGTAGCACTATGTTGGAGAAGAACAGCATTGGTGTTTAGGACAATATTGACCCCTCAATTAATGCCACAAAGAAACAGAATACTGTATCTGATCATCATTGCACTGTTTTTGTTGCAGTTTACTGAATGCAAGTTAGCTGCAACATTTCCTACATTACAACAGTGACTATACTCCAAATACTTAAATCTTTTTAAGACACTTTGAAATATATTGTGAAAAGAGCTGTACAACTGCAAGGCTTTCATTTGTTTTTTTAAATATGCATACATTATTGGCTATGCACGACCATGCCAAAAAGCCTGGGGAATTGTCTTGGAAGTGAATAATATTGCAAACTGATGCTAACCAATTGGTTGCCTGTTTTTGCACCCCAACAGCTATTACTTCCTGTTATAATGTCACCACTAAGAAGTAAATAAAAGATGATTCACCAAAATGTTCACAGATTTTCAAAGATACGTAGGATGCATAATAAATTCACGAGAAGCAGCTGTTTCATGAGCAAACAAAGCAATTTTAATTGTTTTAAAACATATCGCCATGTGCATGTCTTTGGAATGTAATAATGTGAGGACAACAGGACTATAGGTGTGACAAAAAGGGGTTGTCTTTTTTCAGTGATTGGCAAACCTGGGCAAATTTTCAAGGTGAGTGGAAGTAGACTGGAAGCTGGAAGCTTATAAGGGCAAAAGCTAGGTACAGAGGTACCACTTCGAAAAATATTGCAGAGATATTATCAGGACTGCAGGACTTGTAAATTCATTTGTAATTATATATTAGAGTTCTGGTTTGGAGGTTAGATTCTAATTCCTCTTTGTAAGTCATTTTAAAATTCCGTGTCTGCACTTAATTAGACAATTAAAATCTGAAACTGCTTTCTTGGAAGTAGTGCAGGTCATTTTGATTGTGATTGCAATTGTATAATAGCAGTCACTTTGAGCCAGCCTGATTATAGCTCTTCGCCTGGAGTCATGTGGATGGGGTTTGAAGTGGACAGGAAATAGTCCAGGTGTCTCCAACATGGGATCTGAAATAACTGCACCGAGGCCAGTGTCCCATCTTTGTTTATTTGTGCATATTAATCAGCAAGAGCTTTCCTGATTGGCCCATGATGTGGAAGAGCCAGTGTTGGACTGGGGTGGACAAAGTTAAAAATCACATAACACCAGGTTATAGTCCAAAAGGTTTATTTGGAATCTTTCAGGGAGCAGCTGCTTCATCAGTTACCTGAAGATGGAGCAGTGCTTCAAAAGCTAGTGCTTCCAAATAAACCTGTTGGACTATAACCTGGTGCTGTGTGATGTTTGACTCTGATTGGCCCAGGTTAACAACCTCAATCAATAACGTTATGGTCAACAAGGCCAATCTGGTTCCAATCAATGTGGGACCTAAGAGCTTTCAGCACTAAGCCTCACCTACACAGAGCCCATCAGCAGGCAATAGGAGTTAGCCACAAGCAGTAGCAGGACCCTTGGCAGAAGGAGGCCACAACTGGAAATGAAAAGGAAATGCCCACAACAGACGGAAGAGTCATTAAGACAGGGATCAGGAGGGTCTGGCAGCCAAAGATGCAAAGAGATTTGGGCAAGGGAGGCTCATGTTACCTGATGAATCTTGGCGAAGTCCCTATGTGCCTCCAGCAAATTAAAAATAAAAGGAAAACCCATTTCTAATATCATATTGGTCTCAGTTACTTTGGCTTCCATGTCGGCATGGATTGGAAGCTACATTAGCTTTTCCAATTGGGCATCAATGACAGCAGAGTCTAATCTTCATATTTATAATAAAGGACTTCTCTATCTCATGGCAGGTATTCCTCACCCTTGTTGAGAATAGCAGTCAAAGAGCACACCGTTATGCACAAAGCGTTTGATACAGCTAAGCCACAACAATCATTTTAACAATCTCCAAATACCTCTTTGCTCCCTTGAAAACCTTTTGAAGACCCACCTCATTCACCCAATGCTCAGACACCCTTCCTCTCTTCTTCAACTAAGTTACCTTTGCAACAATTTACCCAATATACTCTCATGAGATACTTCGGGGCATTTTTCTACTATAAAGACATCACATAAATCTGTTGTTGGAAGCACAAGACATCAAGTATTGACAGAAAATTGATTTGTTATAGTCTCATATACCCTCAAGCAATTTTGCTTCAGAAAATGATGGTTAGTTCTTCATTTATATGAAGAAAAATGTTGCAGTTATGAACAATGCACATGGCGAAACTGTGGAAAATTTTGCATTCATATTTTGTTACCTTTTAGGACTTTTCCAGAATGTTCAGCTGCAGCTGTGACAGTTCTTGTTTTCAGGTTATGAACAGAGAAATATATCTGAAACAGTTCAAACGCTTGATGTATTATTTGTATTATAATGTCATAACTTTGAACAAAAACATGGTGTTTCTGCTGAAGAAACGGAAACATGTCAATGCCAATTTTCTGTTTGAAGTTTGTTTGAGTTGCAATTTTAATCCATCCCTCTAGTAATTTGCAACGTGATATATTTTATGTAGACCTGGAGCAAACAGGTATGTAAACCTTGCTATTTTACATGTACAGTTGTCCCCTTGTACCCGCAGGGGGTACATTCCAAGACCTACCTTGGCAGCCTGAAACCACGGATAGGAGAGAACCCATTTATTTAAATGGGAAACGTACCTTCCCGGCAGCCTCCTGGTCTCTGGTTCTGGAACGTTCCCTATAATATGTTCCGGACGCAGTAAACCACGGATAACTGAAACCATGGAAACCGGACCCATGGATACAGAAGTCGACCTGAATTAACAATGTCAGGCAGTACATTTTAAAAATGTTGTAAAGTTGTGAGAAAAGTGCACCAGATTTCTGTGGCCCATTGCATCCGTGCAGAAGTAAATATTAGATTGGATTACTTAGTGTGGAAACAGGCCCTTCAGCCCAACAAGTCCACACCGCCCGCCGAAGCGCAACCCACCCATACCCCTACACTTACCCCTTACCTAACACTATGGGCAATTTAGCATGGCCAATTCACCTGACCTGCACATCTTTGGACTGTGGGAGGAAACCGGAGCACCTGGAGGAAACCCACGCAGACACGGGGAGAGTGTGCAAACTCCACACAGTCAGTCGCCTGAGGCGGGAATTGAACCCAGGTTTCTGGCGCTGTGAGGCAGCAGAGCTAACCACTGTGCCACCGTGCCGCCCATTATTGCAAATAGAACTTAAAATCTTTGAAGAAAATTCAATTTAACTCTGAATAAAAGCAAGATACTGTGGATGCTGGAAATCTGAAACAGAGAAAATACTGGAGAAAATCAGCAGGACTGGACAACATCTGTGGAGAGAGTAACACATTTAGCAGTTTAAGTCCAATATGAGAAACTGTTCACTCTCCACAGATGTTGCCAGATCTGTTGGGTTTCTCCAGCACTTTCTGCTTTTAATTCAGAATTATAATTCCTCATTATCCTGATATAATCAGGCCCTTCCATAACATCTGTATTGCTGTTATTCACTCTGGAGTAATGTCTCAATAGCAAATACAAAGGCACCTTCTCAAAATTTATGTTTAGGAATTGCAATGGATCTCAATTATTAGAGTTACCCAATTGGTAAACAAAGTTGCACAAAAAAGAATTGAATTCAACCCTTTATAGCTAGCACTGTAAGTGATAAGAAAATTAATGACAGATTCTCAGAATATTTCCCTTGATGACAAGGTGTTAGATACATAGAACAGGAAAGGTTCTAGCACAGAAACAGGCTATTTAGTCTCACCGGTCCTTGATGGTATTATCAGGGATGCATATAGTTTTCTGACATTTACTTGACCTATTTCTGTATGTTACAAGACCATAAGAAGACCATAAGATGTAAAAGCTGAAGTAAGCCATTCAGCCTACAGTACCATGTTTTAATGAGATCATAGTTGATCTGATAATCGTCAACTCCACTTTCTTGCCTGTTCCCTATAACCCTTGACTCCCTTACTTATTAAAAATCAGTCTGTCTCAGCCTTGAATATATTTAATGATCCAGTCTCAACAGCCCTCTACAATAAAGAATTCCACAGATTCACTAATCTATGAAAGAAGAAATTCTTCCTCATCTCTGTCTTCATTGTGTTTGTCTTATTCCGAGATTATGCTTTCGGGTCCTATACCTTCAGCCAATTTTCCTACGTCTCTTTGTTAAATCTATTTTTGAATCGTGATATAATTTCCACTTTAATCATTAACTCTGGAAATTAATTCCACGACTTCACAACTCATATGAAGTGAATTAAGAAGGGTTCCTTGCTTTCTGTTCTCTCCCTCCTTCATTCAGTCTTCGATCAATGTTCCCTGATTCTTGATTACTGAATTGGTGGAAACAGCACAGGGTTTTGTTGCCGTGGTGGAACTGTCCCAACAGCTAGAGAACAATAGCAACTCATTTTCATGGCTCTGGGGAGGCTTGCGTGACTTAACTAGTATCAGGCACAACCTGGCCAAGAGCAGGCTTTCCTCAGTTTTGAAGACAGGAGAAGTGATAATGCTGCTCTGAACCATTACTCCCACACTGCCCTTCCTGTCCCGCCTAGAGCAACTCTCCATTGCTGGAGATTGCAAATATCTCCGCTGGATCCCAGGGTGCAAGTGAAAGTGTCACGGTGGGGTTGATGTGGGGGTCAACAGCGAAGAGGGCAGAGAGACCAGAGGCAAGGGAAGGGGTATGATCATGATGGGGGCTGATGTGGGGGACAACAGTGAAGAGGGCAGGAAGATCAGAGGCAAGATAGTGGGTAAGACTTTCAGTGACACACACATATACACACACACACACACACACACAACTCTCACTCTCTGCCCCCCTCCACCCCCTCCCACCCCGGTTCTTCCACCTCCCCTGGTCCCTGAACACCCACCCCTGTAGACCACAGGAAAACGGGGCACAGTTTACTGGGTGGCCTTCATAGGGCACAGGAACATCTCTTGCTTAAATCCTAAAAGCAACATTAGATTTTGTCTGGCCCAGGAAAAGTTGGTGACAAGAGGCTCATTAATGAGCCGAATAGAGTCCCACCACTGATGGATGGGAGTTCTGTATTGAGCCCTTCTCACACCCAACCTAATTGTGGGCAGGTTTCCCATTCCTCCTAATGCTCCTGTTTCTACATGCATTTATTAAATTCTACTGGCTACTTTACAGTGCATTCATCCATTTTAGTAATATTCCACTGGAGCTTCTTTTGATTTTCTGAAGTATTAACTGTATCTTCTGTTTTGACATCACTCATAAATTTGAATAACACTCCCTCTAAGTCTACATCCAAATTCTTCATCTACATCATTGCCAGAAATGGCCCCAGAGCTGAACCTTGCGGGACACCACCATTCAGTTCAACAACACTGTAAAACTGCCTTCAACTCCTACTCTCTGTTTCCCCCTTTCTAACCATTCTTAATCCACTTTGCTATCCTCCCACTAATTCCAAGGCTCTTAATCTTCTCTATTAATCTCCTGTGTATAGTTTGTCAAAGGCTTTCCCAAAGTCCAAGAGTGCTATAATCACTGGCTTCTCCCATCCATATTGTCTGCTACTTCCTCAAAGAGTTTTATGAGACTTGTCAAGCACAAGCATCCCCTTTGAAATCTGCTGATGAATCAACACAGATATAATCTAGTACTTGATGCCTTGTAACAGATTTGCTGCTTCCTTGGCTCTGTTATGATAAGTGATAAACTAGCTTTAATTTGACATGTGTGTTCATGTATTTCAATTAAACTCACATTAGAAAAAGTTATATTCTATTCATAGATAGTAGGGCTGAATAATTATTTTAAAATAAAAATTAAGATAATACTGAACAATAATAGAATAAATGTTCTTTCTGTTGGTAAACTTGTCTTGTGGTTTTGGAAATGTGTGATAAGGACATTGAACGTAGGCTGTGAGATACACAGGTTCAGTTTGAGCACACTGAGACTTCTATAACACAATTGGATTCTGACTGTCTTTGCTAAAATGGAGGAGAGAAGAATGTTTGAATGAAATGCTGAATGTTTGCACCCAAATATTCATTGAACATGAACGCTGTTTCCCTCTCGACAGATTCTGTCTGACTGCTGAGCACATCCAGCACTTTTCTACTTTTATTTCAGATTTCCTGCATTCAGAGTATTTTGACTGTGGGTCAAAAATGTTCTGAACATTTCTTTTAAGTTATACTTTCCAGATATTTACAGTCAAGAAGCTATAACCATTAACGAAGTCGTCTACTTTTTTTTTGCAATACTGCTTTTCATTTTTGCATATCTATAAGTATAGAGCTCTTTGCTGGTAATAAGTAAACTGTGGTTGCTGAATCTAACTTATTTGTCTTATTACTATGATTCCAGTAATATGGAACAACTTACATATTTAATAGAGATAGGTCAACTTTAAGCATTAATGTGCCTTAAGGCAGCACCATAATGTCTTTTGCTACATTAAGAATGGTTTAGGTATTGGTTAACGTCATTTGCTGAGGACATGATTGTCTTGTGAGCTCTGGCTGCCTGACTTCCACAATGGCAATGGGAAAGAGGAAGTATGCTTTGATAGTTGAAAATGCACTTGGCAATGGACAAACCAAAACATGAGAGCCAATAGTCTGCAAACCTATTGCTCTCTTCAAAATTCAACTTTCAGGAGTTCTCTTGCAATTGCACAATAAGATAAATGTGAGGTCAGTGGGCATTTTCAAAACCCTTCAAGAATGAAATGATGTACAAAAAAAAATCATGTCTTGAAAGTCATTGTGACCCACAGTCAAAATACTCTGAATGCAGGAAATCTGAAATAAAAGCAGAAAAATACTGGAAATGCTCAGCAGTCAGACAGAATCTGTCGAGTGGGAAACAGCATTCATCTTTAATTTGACCCTGCGTTATATGGTGACCTATTCAAGACAATCTCGCAAAATTGGCAATATATAGCCAGTTGAAAGTGGGGACTGCAGATGCTGGAGATCAGAGTCGAAAAATGTGTTGCTGGAAAAGCACAGCCGGTCAGGCAGCATCCAAGGAGCAGGAGAGTCGACGATTCGGGCATGCACTCTTCATTAGGAATGAGGGGGTGGCCCATGGGGGTGGGTGTGAGCGGTGGGGCTTGCGGGAAGGTAGGTGGGAACGAGATAGGTAGATGAAGGTGGAGGGAGGTAATGGTGATAGGTCGGAGAGGAGGGTGAAGCAGATAGGTAGGAAGGAAGATGGACAGGCAGGACTGGTCGAGAGGGCAGTTTCCTCATTTCCCCATCCCCCACCTTATCCCAGATCCAACTTTCCAACTCGGCACCACCCTCTTGACCTGTCCTGCCTGTCCACCTTCCTTCCCACCTATCCGTTCCACCCTCCTCTCTGACCTATCACCATCACCTCCCCCCACCTTCAAGACAACCTCGCAAAATTGGCAATATATAGCCAGTTGAAAGTGGGGACTGCAGATGCTGGAGATCAAAGTCGAAAAGTGTGTTGCTGGAAAATCACAGCCGATCAGGCTACTTCTCCCCAAGCCTCACCACTCTCCCCCCTTCCCATCTCCCAATTTATCTCTCAGCCCCCTTGGGCCACCCCCTCATCCTTGATGAACAGCTTATGCTCAAAATGTTGACTCTCCTGCTCCGTGGATGCTGCCTGATCAGCTGTGCTTTTCCAGCAACACACTTTTCGAATATATAGCTGGTATTTTCACCCTCTTTAGTAATATAAATATATAGACAAAGCATGATATGTTTCAAAAGCAAAGTAATTTAATACTGTTTTATTACAAGAGGAGAGAGGGGGAGAGCAGAGACTGGAGGTTCAAGGAAAGGCAGGAAAGACCGAGGGGATATAAACAGAGAGTAGGTATCAATCTACATTTACTGGGAGAGAGAAAGGTGGATAGCAGACCTGCTGGGAAGAGGAACTGGGACACACAGGGGATATGAAGAGAGTAGGACTTCGGACATACACTTAGTTGAAAGAGAGTTGACCTCTGAAGCAATGCGACAGAGACACAGTACTTAGATATATTGCACCTCCTGCCACCTTATCCTCACACTTACCTTGAGTGCAGCTGTCAAAGTTGCTGGCCATGATGCTGGATCTTTAAATTTCAGAATATGCAGTTTTGAAAAAAGGGACATGATTTGCTTTCCTCTGACTGACCTGCACTGTCGGGGACCTGTCAGATTGAATGTATTGCTCTGCTTTTCTGGAGGAGTCCTGACATAAACGTGAAGCTCTTTTGTTCCATAAAAAAGGAACAAAGTGGCAATGTACATGAGATTGCCAGCCCTCAGAAATTCTGTCCAAGAAGTCTCCCTTAAATAATTAAATCTTAATGAGATTCTGAAAGAAAAATAAATTAGTACCAGTAAAAATACAACATTGGTGAAATTAATAGGACTGAAAGTATATAAATCTCCAGGATCTGATGATCTTGACCCTATAATGTTCGAAGAAATGGGTATGGAGATATTGGATGCAATGGTGATCATATTCTGAAAATCTCTTAATCCTGCAATGGGTCCTAAAGTTTGGAGTTGAAACTTTATTGCTGGAACAGCAATTCCTGAAGAAGGGCCTGTGCCCGAAACGTCGAATCTCCTGTTCCCTGGATGCTGCCTGACCTGCTGTGCTGTTCCAGCAATAAAGTTTCAACTTTGATCTCCAGCATCTGCAGACCTCACTTTCTCCTCCTAAAGTTTGGAAGCTTGCAAATGTAGCCTCATTGATTAAGAAAGGAGGGGGGAGAGAAAATAAGGAAACTGCTCTTTTTTTTAATGAACGGGAACATTTTCTCCCTATCTACTATATCCAGCCCACTCGTGATTTTGAAAACTTCTATCAGATCTTCTCTTAGCTTTCTTCTCTCCAAAGTAAAGAGGCACAATGTCTTCAATCTGACCTGGGCTACAATTTAAGTCCAGACTGGCTTGATCTAGTAGTGTGGCCTCCTGTGGCAGTCTGCCGGGAAAAGAGGGGCCTTCCTCTCCAACACCCTATTTACCAAAACCTCCAGATTCCTGTCTGAGAAGCTGGGAGTGAGCTTTCCTTCCTTCTGGGCCATGACCTCGGTGAATATAGTCTCGGTGTGAGTGGTCAATACTGGCTTGCAGCATCTGAAGTGGCATGCAGCTGGACTTTAAGTTTGGCAGTGGAGTTGTGAGCACCGAATGATCCCAGCTATGGCAAGCACTCCAGCTGCCCGATTCCCTGAGAAGTGAGAAGAATGGGTTAAAAAAAAGAGTCAGAGCCATGGACGCCTGGGAACCATAAATCACACTCAACAAAACACTTAATCACAAGAAGGAAAATTCTGTCCTCTGTTCCTAAACATTTTGTAATCATGTGGTAATAATTTTGTGTTGTATTATTTTATTAATTCTATGATGACTAAAGTGAAAATCTCCATTTTAATGCTGCTTAATATTCTGGCAATCATATCTTAAATAATTAATTTTGCATCACCTTGTACCGCCTATTCCAAACTTTTTGCCAGGGAAAATTAAACGTAAAGAATGAACTAATAAACCAAAACATTTTTATATTCACAAAAGACTTCCTGTGTCATCATTCATTTATTGTGTAGTTTAATGTCAGCCAATGAGTTTGGATTCAAGACATACTGCTTGAGGAGAAGACAATGTTGAGAACTGAATTCAGGCTTGGAATTGAAAATAACACTATTTATTCTACACAAATTCTAAATATCATGATACATGGTAATGCTAGATACACCTGGTTTTTGCTTGTAGTTGCATTTGATGCTGATTCATCTATCTTCTTTGTGTGTTTATGTCCATGTGCTGTATCAGTCTTTCTAGTCTGCTCTAGCTCTGCCCATACTGTGCTATGAATGTGCAGCTTTGTGATATCTTCATAATATAGTTCAGGGCATCTAAAGCTCTTCGACCGCAAATATCTGTGAAACATTAAATTGAAATTGAATATAGGTGAGTGCAGATGTGTTAGCATACATAGACAGAAGGTCAATTTGTGAGGCTTGAGGACTATCGAATGCCAGCAGTATAAATTAAAAACAATGCTGCTAGCTAACACTGTTCTTAACCTGGTACTACCTTCAAACCAGTTTTTACATTGTAACAGGGTATTTACCTTTACAAAGAATTACAATAACTTTTAATGTGATATTTGTTCCTTCTCATATATTTCCATCCATTCATTTTTAAGGAAATGGTATAGACATCCTTAACTGAATTGTATTGAAGGAAAACACTGTTGTGTGCGTGGGAAGTGGAATTTGGTTATTAGACAGCTGGCCAACAATATAGGTCCTTAATTATTGAGAACTGTAATGCAAAGCCACTGAGAAGACCAATTGCATTAAGAGACATAACAGCTCCCTGATTCCTGGGACCTCCAGGGACAAATGGACAATGTAGTCTGTTGGTCATAACAGGAGATTGATCAGGGATTATAGGTCAATATTTTGAAGTTTCTTTTGAAGTTTGCTCATGATCTTTCTGGTAGTTCACGAGAGGGAATTCTATGGGTTAGTTTGTCAAAAGATGGGCTTGAGACAGAAGGACTGTTTACAAAATCATGAGGGGCATTGATAGGGTCTTTTCCCAGGGGTGTGGGAGTCCAAAACAGTAGCACATAGGTTTAAAGTGAGAAGGGAAAGATTTCAAAGGGACTTAAGGGGCAACTTTCATACAGAGAGTGGTGTGTGTATGGAACGAACTGTCAGAGGAAGTGGTGGAGGCTGGTACAATAACAAGATTTAAAAGGCATCTGGATAGATACATGGATAGGAAGGGTTTAGAGGGATCTGGACCAACTGCTGGCAAATGGGACTAGATTAATTTAGGATATCTGGTCGGCACGAATGAGCTGGACCGAAGGGACTATTCCTGTGCTGTACAATTCTATGACTCTAGGACATTTTCTTGATCTATACTTTCTGTCCAATTCTATGTTTTTATTTTTAGCTGTTAAAGGTAGCTTTTAGATCTTGTACTTTGTATGGGACAGACAATATTAAAGTGAGTGCAGGAAACAGAATGTACTCCAGGAAGAATATCTTGACCTTGAACAAAGCGAAGCACAGAAATTCACTAGATTGAGGTTGATCTTAAAGGGATAAGTTATGAGGACAAGTTGGGACTGATCCTTTGAGTTTAGAAGATTTTGCATTGATCTAAGTAAGTGCTTAGCGTCAGAAAGGAATTTGATTGAGGTTTGTACAAATTAACTATTTCCTTTTGTTGTGGGTCCAGAGGGTGGAGGTGGCTAGAAATCAAGAATAGGAGGGTATAATTTTAAAATTAAAGCTAGGCTGTGTAAGAATGAAATTTGCAAGGATTTCTTTGCACAAACTGTAGTGGAAATCTGATACTCTCTTTCTTCAAAAAGACTTGCAGATTAATTGAAATTTTCAATACAGTTACACTTTTGTTAGGCAGTGATATCAAAAGCCATGATCTATTGGAATGGCCCAACTAACTCAAAAGACCAATGTGTCTATTCCTTTCATGAGCTGTTGGTGTTGCTGTTTTATGAATATCCCTAATTGCCTTTGAACTGAATGACTTACTCAGTCATTGATCATTGTAGGGTCATATGCAGGGCCAGAACTAGGTAAGGACAATAATGAATCAATTGGGGTTTAATCAATAATATATGACAGCTTTCATGGTTGCTATCATTAAGACTACTTTTATATTCCTGAATTTATTGATTGATTTTAAATTCTATAATTTGTTGTGGTGGGATTTGAACCTGTAATCTCCAGCGTGTTTGCTAAAACCTCTGGATTAGCAATGCAGAGACATTGCAACTACATCACTATCTCCCACACATAAATACACCAAATGTTAGCGGTGCAGTTAAAAAAGCTGTTCAGAGAATAATGGATTGACATAGTCAATATTGGTAATCATTTTCAGAAAAGTTTCACAGTCTATAGTAACTTTCAAACTCATTTTAGTTGAGATGCTATCAGATCTATTATTTTTCTTTTGAAGTTAGTATAAAACACTGGAAAAGCATCTCAGCTATCTGCCAGTGGAGCAAAGGAAGAAAGTACAGATTGTGGCACAAGCTAGACTTTAAATAAATATTAAAGGATTATGTAGTTTACCCATTCAAAATGAAGTGTTATCTGGAGAAAAAACAATATGTTCAGTTTGTGCAATTCACTGTGAAAACATTGGATTCAAACATTAATCATACCTCATACAGTGTGCTAAAATAATATACAATTAAAGTGATTAGGTTTTAGAAAAATATCAGAAACAAACCCTATTCTTTATTGCTTTACATATATGGTTCATTTAATCCATTTAAATATATAAAACAAAATAAATACACATTTTTTTCTTATCATGCCATTAAAGGATTTAGTTCCATTACAGCTCTACAATTTGAATTTGAAATAACAGGAGTCTGAGGATAACAGTACTGAAATCATCTTATCAGCTGGCTGCATAAATACAAGTTGGTGTTTCTGTCTGGATTTCTAAACTGGGCTTTCTACTTTCACTCTTTCAGCATTATAACACATAAACCCAAAAAGGTTATCAGTTCTGAATCCTTAAGCTAAATGCCAAGCAAATCAGCATCTAAAACTAAATTATCAATTTAAATCCTTAATCTGGAATTCTGGTTAAAGGAGATTGACAATGTAGTGCTACATTTTATGAGAATTCATAAATGAAACAATATCCATAGGTATTTTTTCTTAAAATAGAATCATCTTTTAAAATGTGATCCACTAAATTAAAAGAAGTTTACTGGATCAATGTTATTATAAATTTTAAATCAAGATCTCAATTAAAAACTCACCTTACTTTCTAGGAAAATGTTAAAATGGTAGATCATAATACGAAGAAAATGAGTCACTGCCTATAAATTCCTACGAATATTTCAAGTCTGGAGCTATTCACATTCTGCATTAAAAATCTGGACAAAGACAAATTGTTGCTAAGTTTGTAGATAACGCAAAGATAAGCGGAGAGGCTGCAGAAGGACTTGGACAGGTTAGGAAAGTGGGTAAAGAAGAGGCAGATAGAATACAATATAGGGAAACGTGAGGTTACGCATGTTGGTAGCAAAAATAGAGGCATATTTTCTAAATGAACAAAGGCTTTGGATATCTGAAACTCAAATGGACTTAGTAGGCCTGATTCAGGATTCTCTTAAGGTTAAGATGTAGGTTCATTTGGCAGTTAGGAAGGCAAATGCAATGTAGCATTCATTTCAAGAGGGTGAGAATAGAAGAGCTCTTGTCAGATCATATTTGGAATATTGTGAGTAATTTTGGACCCCATATCTAAGTAAGGATGCTCTGCAGGGGGTCTAGAGGATGTCGCGAGACTGATCTTGGAAATGTAGGGCTTGTCATTGGAGGAGCGGTTGAGGGTCCTGGGTCTGTGCTCAATGGACTTTAGAAGTATAACGGGGAATCTCATTGAAACTTACAGAAAACTAAGAGGCTTGGATATAGTGGATGTTTAGAAGGTGTTTCCATTAGTAGGAGAGAATTGGATCCAAGGGCACAAACTCAGAGAGAAGGGATGACCCTTTTGAACTGAATGATGAGGAATTTCTTCAGTCTGTGAAGTCATTACTATAGGAGGCTGTAGAGGCCAAGTTATTGATAGATCCTTGATTAGTAAAGAGATGAAAGGATATGGGGACAAGGAAGGAGAATAAGGTTGAGAAACATATCAGCCATGATTGAATGGTGGAGCGGACTCGATGGGCCTAATCCTGCTCTTACATCTTATGGTCTTATTGCCTTATGGTTGAGAGGACATTGGGAGATTAATTAAACTCCAAAGCTTTAGCTGAAGTAAACTTTTGCATTCTATATTGCTGTGATATGCCTGGTTGTTAATACTAATGTAAAAACAAAGTACTTTGGGATGTTGGCTATCCAAAATAAGAATCAAAAGTACCAGAGAAACATAGCAGAGCTGGTATTTTCTATGGGGGGAGAAACAGATTTAATGCCTCTTCCTGGTTTCTAATATTTTCACAGCAAGTGAAAGAGTGGAAACATAATTGAATTCCAGGTTTGGAAGCATCCCTTACCAAGTAACTGAAAGCCTGGCAACAGAGGAGTAAGTTTAGATAGGCGCTACATGGTCTGTCAGGGGAACTTTGGTGGAAGAGCTGTAGAAACTCGTGCAAAATGTCGTGAATAGCACGTGTTGTTTTTGTTTACAGATTTTTCACCAAATTTACAGCCAATGAGTTGGAGGGCAATCATGTAAGCTGAAAAATCATATTCAATGCTAACAAAACAAATGGTGCAGTTCAATCTTAGTTAATAAGATACAAAACTGCCCACTCCTCTGTCAGCATTTTCTGATGCATGATAGCTTCAATATAACAGGCATTGTTCAGAGGTCCTGCATGAATAGAGACAGTTGAAATTAAAATCCTTTTCTTTCAGCTCATAAGGTCTTACAGGGAGTTAATGACATGCTTCCCTCTTTCTGTGCCCTCCTCCTCCAGTAATGGGATCTAGCCTCATGCAACCCCCAGAAAGAAAACTCCTAAGCAGAGTATTGAAGCATTGATCATGCTTGCACTTAACCTCTTCTCCAGAAAGGAGAAAGTGAGGTCTGCAGATGCTGGAGATCAAAGTTGAAACTTTATTGCTGGAACAGCACAGCAGGTCAGGCAGCATCTAGGGAACAGGAGATTCGACGTTTCGGGCACAGGCCCTTCTTCCTGAAGAAGGGCCTGTGCCCGAAACGTCGAATCTCCTGTTCCCTAGATGCTGCCTGACCTGCTGTGCTGTTCCAGCAATAAAGTTTCAACTCTTCTCCAGAAAAACAGGTGAGCACCATACATTTTCATATAGCAGCTGCTTCGATTGTTTTACTGCTGAGAGGAATTTCTATAATCAGAAGTGGCTTTTCTGTTTTGTGACAATTATAATTAAACAAGAGCTCTGCTGAGGATAATGTTTTATAATAACAGGGTCCTGAAAACTTGCATTTTGCCTCATGATTGTAATTACACAAACTACTCTTTCATTAGGAGTATCTTCTTTGTTGATTGAAATCATTAATCTTAAACCTATTGAAGTTACTCAAAAACTATTACATGAAAGTACTCAAACGGAATTTCCTGCAGAGTGAAACCAGTGACATGAGTTGGCTTATTCCATATGGCTCACCATTCTCTACATAATTAGACCACTTGATTCTTTAGGTATTTTCTAGTCAACCTGTTTAGAAATGTTGTTACACATGTCAAAAGCTGATGGGATTCAAACTCAAGTCTCCTGGCCCAGAGATAGGGACATTATCGCTGCACCACAAGCATTCTCTTGTGTGATTAAACTTTGACAAGGTGGAATTTGAACACGTCTCCAGAGAATTAGCCTGAACCTCTGAATTTCTAGGCCATTAATATTACCACTATGCCAACATCTCTTCCCTCCCATCCACCTCCTTATACTCTCTCCTTTGGGTTAATTAATTAAGAACTGAGATGTTTCACCAGAAAAGTCTCACATAAATCAATGGTTCTTTACCTTCTAGACATTATTCTAAAGGCAAGTGAAATTCTATTTTTAAGGAACAATAGCACAGTGATAGAAAAAGTTACCGGACTGATCATCAAGTCCACTGAAGGGAAATACAAGTATTTGATTAACAGACTGCCAGTACTGGGAAGAATGGGTTATGACCTTTCTTTATTCACTCATGAGACATGGATATTGCTGGCTGGCCAGTATTTATTGCCAGTCCCTAGTTGCCCTTGAAAAGATGATGGTGAGCTGCCTCCTTGAACTGCTGCAGTCTGCATGGTGTAAGTTGATTCCCAATGTCCTTACGGAGGGAATTCCAAGATTTGACACATAATAGTAAAGGAAGGGTGATATATTTCAAAGTCAGAATGATGCGTGGCTTGGAGGGGGGGAACTTACTGGTGGTCATGTTCCCATGTATGCTGCCTTTGTCCTTTTAGATGAAAGTGGTCCTAGGTTAGGAAGGTGCTGTCTACAGATCTTTAGTGAACTTTTGCAGTGCATCTTGGAGGAGGGAAGCGATTGTACTGCATTAAATTTGCCACCAGCTGTCCTGCTGGCATTGGCAGCACTTGGAGCTGTTGGCCACTGATTTGTTGAAAACTCACAGTCATTGGCAAATCCTCCACCAAGAACATCAATGGTTGGAAAGACCTGTCTGGGGCCACATTGAAAGGCACCTTTCTGCATTGGGGCTCATTCACAGGACTTAAAGCTGTCCCTTGACCATTATCTGATCAGATGATACCACTTCAGTCCAGCAGAATCTTGCCAAATGACTTAGGATAGTTTCGACTGTTCAGCACAAATCAAAGGCTTTCCTTATTGTTATCCACTATTAAATCCACTTTTAGTAATAATGTTTAGAGTACAATGGATTTATGAGAAATAGATTATGAAGGTCCCATCTATCCTCTATTTTAGATGTAGAAGATTCCATGACATGACTGTGATAAAGATATTGACATTTATTCATGGCATCCTTTATCAACATGACAAGATAAATTATCCTGTCATTATTAAATTGGTATTTATGGGAGCTTGCTGTGTTTAACTTGGCAGATATTCTTCCCATATTACAATAGCGACAGCACTTCAAAGTACCTCATGAGTTCCAAAGTACTTTGGGATATCCTGTGGTCATATAGGGTGCTATGTAATTGCTAGTCTCTCTTGGTACTTCTTAGTATTGTTTGACATCTAAGTAGGTCTGTTACATGATTCAGTGGAGCATAAACCTATTATCACTTCAATTGTTGGATACTCCTCACTTGCCTATCAGAAGATGGCAACAAAAAGTATGGGATTTTCTTTTCTGGAAAAGACATTGTCAGTTGTCAATATGCATCTCAGGTCTTGAATATTGTGGTGACATTGTGGCTTTCAAGAGGTTATTTTGTCCTGGTTTTTTGAAGAGAGATTGCAAGGCAGAGGTTTTGAGCTGTCTCTAAGAAACTAAACAACTTGTGATGCCTTGGAATTTTTTTCTTTGATGTTGGAACAATGGAATTAGCCTTGGTGTGGCCAGCTCTCTCAGACCAGTTTTTTTATTGTTTTTAGTTTTAGCTTTAAGCTGAAGCTATTGGAATTTAGAAAATATTGGAAGCTGCAGAGAATGCATCGTGGCTGCTACTTTCTCTGAATTTTCTCTTGATATTTTTCCTTTTGGATTGGAGAACTGCTTGTGAGAATCTGTGTCTGAATTTTTTTTTGCCAAGGGGATGTCACGACATTGGAGGTGTTAATTAGTAATAGTTACTGTTTCTATTATTTTGTTAAGTTTTCCAAGATTTAAGTTATTCTAAATTTCTCTTTCTTTTGTTTATATTTAAACTATAATGTATAAATAAATCATGCTTCACAATGCGGTTTGGTGGCTCAGTGGTTAGCACTGTTGCCTCACAGCACCAGGTTCAATTCCTGCCTTGGGTGACTGTGGCGTTTGCACATTCTCCCCGTGTTTGCATGGGTCTCCTCTGGGTGCTCTGGTTTCCTCCCACAATCCAAAGATGTGTAGGTCTGGTGAGTTGGCTGTGGTAATTGTCTATAGTGTTGTGCCTATAGTCATGTGTAAATATACAGAATAGGTCTGGGTGGGTTACTCTTCGGAGGGTTGGTGTGGACTTATTGGATTGAAGGGCCTGTTTCCATACTGTAGGGAATCTAATCTTATTGTCAAGTTTGACCAGTCGCATTGCATCAGGAACACAGCATTTTACGTCTACCTTTAAAATAAGAAAAAAATAGGTTCTAGGCTATCTTCTTAAAATATTTTGAGGGGTTCTGATCTGGTCCATAACAATATATAATTAAGATTAATGCTGAAAGTGTAGAGCTTTATCACAGTGGATATATTCTCAATGATCAGTTAAGCTGAAATCTTGGATACCTGTTTGGGTAATTCAGCAAGATCTATAGCACTATTCAAAGAGGAACGAGGTAACCAACATTCTTCCATTAACTGCCATCTGAAAGATGAACTCATTCCTAGAGCTTTATTGAACTGAAAAGAGAAGCCTTGTTTGCCTACAAATCCAGAGAGACTATGGGTGCTATCTAATCCAGGTGGTGGAGCTGGCTCTAGATCTATGGTGCCTCCTTTAGGCAAGATCTGCCCATTAAGATCACAGGTCAACCCTGCTTAGGATCAAAGATCCTGTCAAATGAGAGGTCGTAGTCCCTGAGAGCTGCTGACCAATCACAGGCTAGTTGGCAGCTGCCCAATGCAGGCAGTGTCAATGGGAGTGGTGACTGCTATCACTAATGCACACTCTTGCGACACAGGCTCAACGAGGGACACTGGGGGGCAGAGGGGGTGATGGAGGTTGAAGGTCAAGAAGATTTTGGGGAGAGGGAGGGGGCATGAGGTCAGGGTAAGGGCAAGGGATATGATCCTTACCCAGTGCTTCTCCCCTCTCCCTCACACTTCCTGAAGTCAGGTGCCTCCATTGCCACTGAATGCTTTTGAATGAGGGACTGGGCCTTGGGGTCGATTAGAAAACGTGACATGGTCTGCTTCTTAGGCTGCTGGCACAGTGACTGCTGCATTATCCACATGGGGTGTGAATACCAGTGGTAGCAAAATGACGCTCTTTAGTGGCAACTCATTGCCCACTTAAGAGCTTCAATGAGCAGAGGTGTAGATATGCCATCCAGAAGCCTTCTCACCCCACATTTAATGAGGATTGAGGCAGGATAGTATTGGTGTGACTACCTGAAACTCTTTCACCTGCTTCAATGCAAACCTTAGCATCACAATCTGTCTCAGAGTGAAGATAGGGTGGCACGGTGGGGCAGTACTATCCTGCCTCAATCCTCATTAAATGTGGGGTGAGAAGGCTTCTAGATGGCATATCTACACCTCACAGCACCAAGGACCCGGGTTCAATTTCTGCCTCGGGCAACTGTCTGTGTGGAGTTCGCACATTCTCCCGATACTCCGGATGCTCCAGTTTCCTCCCACAGTCCAAAGATGTGCAGGTTAGGTGAATTGGCCATGCTAAATTGCCCATAGTGTTAGGTGCATTGGTCAGGGGTGAATGTAGGGGAATGGGTCTGGGTGAGTTGCTCTTTGGAGGGTCAGTGTGGACTTCCACACTGTAGGGAATCTAATATAATCAAATATGTAGTTTCACCCTGTATTTCCAATGTCTGTGAAGTGCTTTGAAGCATTCCTGAGAGATGTAATAGGTTTATATAAATGAAATACATGTTTCTCATTCCTTTCCTTCTCAATATAAACCAGTTTGCCACATTTCATTGTTACATTCTTCTCCCTCTTTGTCCTCCTCCATCTGGTACATTGCAGGGGATTGCCCAACTCACAGCACGGTCCATTCTACGAAATAGTGGCAGGAGTATGGGAGGGGACAGTGGAAAGGAGCTGAAGCAATACGGTTGTCAGCTGCGCTCAGACACAAATGGATGCCGTCCTTAAATCAATGATGGTCCACATCAAGCAGACTCTGAAATGTATGCGGGCAGTTTTAAGTCAGGGTGGGCGCAATTTTCTTGAAATGACTTTAGGTCACTTTATTTCAAAATGTTAAACTGCTTTTTCTTTTTAGACTTTTCACATTTTGGAAATATTCCATTTAACAGTGGGGATGATTTTAACTGTATTTGGTCCTCCACACCGTACAGACTAATTGATCCCACTTAAGAATGTTCATTCCATTTACATCCATTTTCAAATTCAGACTTCTTCACCATGAAGCAGGCAAGCCTAGTGGGTGCTGTTCATTGGCGCCAGGCATATCTGGAAGCTGGGTGATTGTGGAGGGAGAGGATATGGCTTATTTTGGCCATTATTCTTAATGGAGCCCAGAGGAGAGTTGCTGTTCATTCTGATCCCAAAAACAAACGTCTTGGTGTACTGGACTGGACTCGTGATCAAGAGGCTCTAGGGATGTGGGTTCAAATCCTTTCACATAAACTGGTGGAGGATGACTTCAATTGTTAAAACTAAAATAAAAGTCTAGTCTCAATAATGGTGACTGTAACAGGCATTCACCAATTGTTGTAAAGATGTCATCCTTTCCCAAACTGGTCAAAGTGTGATCCCAGACACACAGCAATGTGCTTGATACTGAACAATCCTTTGAAATAGCCTAGCAACCATCAGTTTTGAGGGCAATTAAGGAAAGACAATAAATGTCGGCTTTGCCAACAATGTCTACAACGCATGAATGAATGTAAAACATCTGCTCTTCTTACGTGTCAAGTTTTACAGAGTGGATTGGCTCTCCAGTGTTCATTGCAACTCCTACGTTTGTCACAGGTTCCTGATTTGCATCAATAATAGTTTTCCTCAATATGTGAAAGGAAAAGGATGAGTGAGGATAAATGTGAGACCATTACAAGTTGAGGACTGGAGAATTTATAACAAATAATATGGAAATGGCAGAGATACCAGATAGTTACCTCACATCTGTGTTTGTGGAAGAAGGTACAGAAAATCTCCCAGAAAGGGAATTGTGCATAATTCATATCTCCTCATTGAGGGAAGGCTTAGAGACAGCGTGATAGGGACTCAGCAGGCTAATGTTTGGGAGAGATTGAGGAAACTTGGTCTGTATGCTGAAGAGGTTTGAAGAGTGAGAGGTAATCTCATTAAAATTAACATAAATTACAGAGTGAATATAGATACGATGTTTCTCCTGGCTGATGACTCTAGAACTAGGAGACACAATCTCAGGAGATGGGCAGGCCATTTAAGACTGAGATGAGGAGGGATTTATTCATTTGTTAGGTAGTGACTCTTTCGAATTCCCTACTCCAGAGGGTTGAGAAAGTTCAATCATCGAGCAGGCTGAGGACAGAAACTGATAGATTTCTGGATGTTGATGATATTAAGGGATATAAACATAGTGTGGGAAATGGCATTGAGGAAATGATTAACTATGGTCGAGAAAGGCAGAACAGGTTTAATGGGCTGAATGATTTATTCCTGTTCCTATCTACCCACTTCCCACCAGATTCAGGGAGTCCAAAGGAAGGTCTGAGAACAGTTGGCAAACCAACTCCATCACATTTAATTTAGATTAGATTCCCGATAGTATGGAAACAGGTCCTGAGACTCAACAAGTCCACATTGACTCTCCAAAGAGTAACCCACTCAGACCCATTCCTCCACCCTATATTTACCCCTGACTAATGCACCTCACACTATGGGCAATCAGCATGGCCTATTCACCTAACCTGCACACCTTTAGATTGTGGGAGGAATTTGGAGCATCCGGAGGAAACCCACGCAGACACGGTGAGAATATGCAAACTCCTCACTGTTGACCAAGGCGAGAATCAAACCCAGGTCCCTGGCATCGTGAGGCTGCAGTGCAAACCACTAAGCCACTTTGCCGCCCATGTTTTATGCCTCTAACTATACTAGCCCCAATTACAACAACATTTCTCTTCTCTTCCCCCCCTTGAAACGTTCCCTAAAATCAGTGCTGCAGCCAATCGGCTCATCCTCCTTGCAGTCTCCATTCCTATCCACACAGGAAGCAAAACTCTTGAACCTGTTAGACACCTCCAGGAATCCACCACCTTCCTCACTCATAGCCACACCCTATTCTCTCTGACCACTGGCTGAATTTGAGTTAGTTGATCTAAGAAGTGTGACTGTGTCCTGAAACACAGAGTCCACGAAACTCTCCCCCTCCCTGATGTGTCAAATGTTTGAAGCTTAGACTCCATTTACAGTGGAAGTCAGTTCAAATGAATGAAAATGATCAAGGGGTTGGTTTGAAGGAGTTACTGAGCCATGTAATAGGAGGGAGTCGAGTTGTTTCTGAAGATACAAATCTCTGGCCAGGGTATTTCCGCAATCATTTTTTTCAACTGTCCAGTATTTCAGTTCCCTGATCTCTTGAAATCATAACTGCTCGAAGCTTTCTAGGTAAAATCCTAACTCGTCCTTAATATTTAAACCAAAGGATTTCAAAAATCAATGTCTACAAATAGACTGATTGAATGTTTAAAGGCATTCAGAAGTTAAATTTAAAAGACGATGTTTTGATTTCTAAAACTACAAGCATTGAGTTATGTGTGGAGTTGTTCAAAGATCTATAAGACAATGTATCATAACTTGGCACTAGATGGCAGCATGAGACAAGATTTAAAAAAAAGTAATACCGATGTCACAATTAACCAAGACTACTTCATAGTGACAAAAAGGAATAAAATCTAATAGTGCTGTAGGGTATGCTTCAAAGGGACAAATATCATAAAGTTTCTGGATGGGAAGAAGATATATTCCAAGCAACCTGCTCAGTGATATTATTTCACGTCTCTGAAGCAGGTTGTTCCTGAACTTGGTACTCCTGGCACAGAAGTAGGGATATTACCATTGCACCACAAGAGATCCTAATGAAATTTCTGTAATGGAAAGTAGTGATTACATTTCCCAGCTGACAGTTACTACTAGTTTGGTTTTAACAATTAAGGAAACCATTTAAAATTGATGACCAATGAGCAAGATTTGAATTTATACAACAGAACATTCCATGATGTGGGGCTGGATCAAAAATAATTTGTACAAAAGTAGCAATGCAATATTTCCTCTGACTGTTCCTATTAGAAACAAAACAGTTCCTCCTTTCACAAAGAGAAGACTTAAATGGAATTCTATGGTCAACAGACAAATTTTAAAATCTATAGACTGTGGCAGTGGTTGCTGACGAGGATTGTTGCAATAGCTAAACTCTATTGGATTAATTCCTGTTATGCCAGCAGATTAGACCATCAAAACCCAACCACAGTGGTATACAAAACAAAAAAATCCATATTTGTGAGCCCACACATACTCGTAATCATTTCAGACGCTAAGGAGATTCATGGCATGTGGTTAATATGCATGTAACCAGCGCTCATCTCTAATGGCATCTGACCTGTGTCCGAATGGAGCTAATGCCATTCCAGTCTCAAGACTAAAAGAACGTTAGCCTCGAGCTTGTTTAGCATTCAATGACAGCTGATGTGCTCCTCAGTTCAATTATCTGCCCTGGCTCCATAACCACAATACCTTTACATACCAGAAAATTACTAATCTTAAAACTTGAAAGAGAATGCTAGACCTACCCTCTGTTAAAAAAATTCTGATTTCTCTCCTAAATGCTGGAGCTCTAATTTTTCTATTAAATCCCTTCGTTCTGGTTAAGAGGAAAATTGCAAGTGGTGGTCTTCCCAGGTGTCTGCTGCCCTTATCCTTCTAGTGGTCATAGGTTTGGAAGGTGCTATCTAAAGATCTTTGGTGAATATCTGCAGTGCATCTGTAGATAGTGCACACTGTTGCTACAGAGCGGAGGGAGTGGATGTTTGTAGATGTGGTAGCAATCAAGTGCTTGTGATTTATTGTAAAACTACCTTGCTAAAAACAACAAACAGCCCATCCATCAAGCCAGATTTTGATCTGGGATCTTGGCTTGTCTGGTAATATCATTAGCTGGGAACATAATAATTTGGGGCTTTTGGTGGGATTGGAATTCATGGGACTTAAGAGGGATCTGTGTCATGTTTTTTTAAAATGAGAGGTACATGGATGAGGGTGAGAAATTTGGGACAGTCTCATGAGATCTCAAGTGACAACTTCTTATTGTCAAGACCAGCAAGTTGCATTTCCTGACCAAGTCCTGGATGTTGAGATGAGATTCTCGCTGCTGAGCAGTGAGAGGCCTATTAACAGGGTTTATTGATCATTATCACCCTCATTATTATTTAATATTTCCTCATTAATAGCACTCTCCTACTCTACCATCAACTGGACAGAAATTAGAGCTTGGGAATTCCTCACGCAAAAGACAGGGCAAATACCTGGCAACATCAGCTTGCTGCTGGCTCCTCCAAGCCTTCACCTTGGCACCTAGCACCAATGTCAGAGGGTATGCTCTGTGAGTGATAGCTGCACACACACCCTATTGACTGACATTGGTATCTGACAAATGCCAGCCTCACTGCATTATCATGGAACATCTCTAATGCATTTACAATATACTTTCACACTTCAATGCTAAACTTTGGGTTACACTGGAGTGCACCATAAATCAGGCCCCATTATTCCCAGAGTCGTAATGGTTATTACAGGATTTTCTTAAAGTAAATACTGTACCCCAATTTACCTGACTTTCAGAGCAAGGTTGATAGAAAGCCAGGTACCTGTACTGAAAAATAATTATTTGTTACAGAGGTCTTCATCAGGAGGCTCACTGAAGATGTTACCTAGTATGGTGACAAAACGTCCGAAAATGAACTTTGCAGCTCAGCGAGCAAACCTACATCCAATACCTGAGGTTAAGTGGGCAGATGAAGACTCAGATAGGCAAATTGGGAAGGCACTTGGGGAAGTGAAAATCCTATGGGATTGTGAGGAAGGATGACCAAGAAAAAAGAGTGCTTATATCTGGGGGGTTCACCAAGATCAATCTTTTTACACCTGAGACTGACTGATTGAGGAGGAACCACTGTTTCCTTCCCCTATGCTGCAAACAGCATGTGCAATGGAGATGGAAATGGTGGTGATTGCATCTGGAGTGGGAAGGGTTAGTGCTTTGTTTGGTAAGGGAGGAGGATTTGATTTCGAGCAATGTGATACACTTCAAAAGGCATCAGCATTACACTGACACCCAGACCTTGAAGCTAAAATACACCCGTGAGCTCTCCATATTTTGTCATCTTAGGTACGAATCACTTGTGCACTGTTCAAATCCTTGGCACAAACACTCCTGACTATAACGAATGATGCAGGTGATGCTACATCAATGTCTTTTCACTTTGAAAATTCACACATTGCCTGCTCATCTCACACTGTGGACAACTGAACCTCATGTAGCATAGGATGTGTCCCATCAATATTGTAGCTGCTACACAGAGACTCACACACACAGCTGCTGGTGAAAAGTGAACATTTATTTACAAATGAGATAACCTATTTATGTTGACATGTCCTCAAAAGGTTTTTGTTCTTTCCCTCCTATTACTTCTCCGTACAGTCCCATGCTCCATAATTGGGGTAGAAGGGGTCAACCTTACAGTTGACCCTTTTGGCCCTGGAGGTTTGGTTGGGTTATCTGAAGGGGATTTGTGGCTGGAGGGCCCAGACTTGCTGAGTGTATCCTGCCCAGAGCAGGGCAGAGGTTGGAAATAGAAGGCCTTTCCATCTCGAGTGTTCTGACAGAATACTTCAGGGGAGCCTATGTATGGTTCTTCCTCCAGCTGGGTTTCTGTTAATATGGAGTATTATCTTCACATCACTTTGCAGTTGGTGCTGAGCACAAATGGCATCGGTGATGGAGTGCCAGCCCGTGAGTATATCCAGCAGATTCTGAGACTGTTAACATCCTGGGAGTTACCATTGACTAGAAACTGAACTGGACCAGCCATATAAATACAATGGTTAAAAGACCAAGTCAGAGACTAGGAATTCCACAGTGAGTAATTCAGTTCCTGACTCCCAAGAACCTGTCTCCACCATCTACAAGGCATAGGTCAGAACTGTGATGGAATGCTCCCCACTTGCCTGGATGAGTGCAGCTTCAAAAACACTCCTAAAGCCTGTCACCATCTAAGACAAAGCAATCCACTCGACTGGCATCTACCATCTTCAATATTCACTCCTCACACGACTGAAAGACAGTGATAGCTGGAGGCTTCATCCAGAGAAGCACTGCTAAGACTCACCATGAGTCCTCCAAAAGCATCTTCCAAACCCATGCCCTTCACCAAGTCAAAGGAGAAAATCAGTAGGTGCATAGGAATAGCAGCATCTGCACATTTCCCTCTGAGACACACCACCCTAGCTTCGACGTGTCTCACTAGTTCTTCAATCTCACTGGGTCAAATTTCTGGAACTTTCTCCTCCCAAACACTGTTAGTGTCTCTAAACAACAAGGACTTGAGTTGGTTCATTACCAGCTTCTCCAGAGCAATTAAGGATGGGCAATAATTGCTGACATACGCAGTGAGACTCATGTGAAGAAAAGATATTAAAGAAAGGACTGGACGGGACTTTGGTTAACACTATGTAAATATATGCTGTTGCTTTCTTTGTTGGACCTGAAGTCATGTATCATTTCAGTTGACAACCCTAAGTAAAGATCATGCTCCTATAAATGTCCAATTGATACAATGTTAATATAACACCCACATTGACCGATAATGGGCAGAGTCTAGTACATTCATCCTAACCATGGAGGTCCTGGGCCTCCTTCACCGCCGCTCCCTCACCACCAGATGCCTGGAGGAAGAACGCCTCATCTTCCGCCTCGGAACACTTCAACTCCAGGGCATCAATATGGACTTCAACAGTTTCCTCATTTCCCCTTCCCCCACCTCACCCTAGTTCCAAAGTTCCAGCTCAGCACCGTCCCCATGACTTGTCCTACCTGCCCATCTTCTTTTCCACTTATCCACCTCCATCCTCCCCCCGCCCCCAACCTATCACCTTCATCCCCTCCCCCACTCACCTATTGTACTCTATGCTACTTTCTCCCCACCCCCACCCTCCTTTAGCTTTTCTCTCCATGCTTCAGGCTCTCTGCCTTTATTCCTGATGAAGGGCTTTTGCCCGAAACATCAATTTTACTGCTCCTTGGATGCTGCCTGAACTGCTGTGCTCTTCCAGCACCACTAATTCAGAATCTTGATTGACTCCCTAGAAATGAAAGAACTGTCCTTACATCTAGTAAACAAGCTGTTATGTGTTTGACAGTGTAACACTGATTTTATGAAGTGCATGATGAAGTGATGTATAATTGATAGTAAGCTATTGGAAACAAAAGTCAGTGTCTGATTATAATTATTTCCTACAGCTGATTTGTTTTATTCAAAATAAAGTGGAAGTAGGCCCACTGACAGGAAATCAATTTTAAATCAGCGTTCCAAAGATGGCCTTTCTTCAGTGAATTGAAATGCAATGACGCAGGTAACCAAAAATATTACTGAGCTAAAATATCTGATCCCTTCAGAACTTGAAAATGGCTTGTGGCTTTAAAAGACTTAGCAACTAAAAGCTGCTTTGCTGTATTGTGATACATTCTGTTCCAATTATAGGTTTCCCTCCTGATTTTCTGTGTAGGTATATGAAGAACATTAAAAAGATCCTGCTTCAAATCAATTTTTTTCAAAATGTTCAAATTTGATGATAATAAGCAAGTTCTCTATGCAGAGCAGCTGGTTTCCTATTTTTAAAACTACTTTGAAATGAATTTATGGAGTGAAATGTTTGCAAGCTGTCCATTAAATATGAAATGACAGGAATTATTTCTGAATAACTTTAAACAATTTTGTTCTGTTGATTGTTATAAAGCTAATTTTTTTTTGTTTGAAACTTTGAGTTGATTTAGTAAGACTGGGACAATATAGCTATGTTTAGACTTCCCAGCAAAGTTTCAAATCTTTTAAGTTTGGACTGGGCTGGGAAAAAGTAAATTCTAATAGAGCTGAGGTGCTTTCCCTGATATCAGCACATGCAATATATTTACAAAGTGAGTGTTGGCAAGAAGGTAAGTGATGTTTAACTATCTGAAATGTTTAGAAATGGAGCATAAAATCATTCAGAAACATCACCGTTCATTGCTACAGGAATTGTAAGCCTCTATCATGTTATTAATGAGTGGTGATTTGTGGTTTGCCTCTACAAGCTCTTGAAAGCTACTCTGAGAACACGTTACTGAAAGTGAAAGCATAAAATTTAATATTTGTGTTTCTGCCTTCCAAACAAAATGGTTGCGTACATAACAGCTTTACCTTATATAAAAAAAACTTCCTGTCCCTTGCAATGGATGGATGAGATTTGAAATGAGTGGACACATTTTCCTACAGACATGAAATCAGCACAAGTGTATAGCCTCAATAGTTTGATAGCAGCAAGTAACACAAAAAACATTATTCTGGAGCCACTCAATTCATAATAGTATTAAGTTTTCACAAGCACCATTTTATGTCAAAGGAGCAGAGCCAACAGAACGTGGAGTGTGAGCAGAACAAGATTAGCAACTGATATTGTCAAAGTATTTGAATGAACATAGCCAAATTGTTACGGCAAATATTTCAATCTGTCCATTTAATTTTATTTTCTTGAAAGAGCACACTAAAGAACTGAAAAATACAGCATTAACCGAGAGCAGGTTAGCCTTCCAAAATGAACATGTTGCCGTGGTGGGGTGTACTGACCTTGTTTAATTGCAGAAGGCAAATACTGTTTTAAAGTTGTTGAAAGCCAATCTTCCTGTTAGCATCAAAGATTGCAGTAAAATTGTTCTGTTCACATATCCCAATCTCTCACACAACCTCAACAGGTACTCAACCAACGATCTCCAAAATAAAAAGTTGCCATAGTTTCACCAGACCATGGAACTGTTGTCACTGGAGAGGTGACTGATGGTGGTTTAAATGAAGGATCACATGAGGGAACAGGTTCAGAAGGTGAGACCTTCACAATAGCCTCAGCCGATGTGGGAATTGAACTCATGCTGTTAGCATTATTCTGCATCATAAACTGACTATCCAGCCAACTTAGCTAACCAAACCCCTGCAGAATAGCATCCTCACAGAAATATAATTCACACAGTGGCTCCACTCTCACACACTACGGTACCATACAAATTAATTCTCCTCTTCAAACAAAAAGGAACGTACATTCCAGGAAAATGACTTGATTGAGAGACGATGCTACGATGGGACTATATATGGACAAGTAGACCTAACAAGGTCAGAAAATTACAACTGTCTTGGAGTTTGAGAATCTGCTGAAAACATTTAATGCGTCACAAAATATCTGAAGTGCAAGTTGTTAATGATGCTTGGCAATTATCTTGACATTTTCTTCAAATTGGTCACCACTTCCACTTCCTTCTTTCCAAATGTTGTAGGAATAAAAAAAGTCCTCCCTCAGTCATTGCTTCCCACTTCGTCCTAGTACTCTGTGTGTGTTAATATGGGAATGGGGAGATCTTTGCCCTCCTGACTGATTTTAACCAAAGCTCACACCACCCACAATAACCTGAAGGATATTTGCAATGACACAGGCTTTTTACATTTTCTGTTTAGTGTTCAGCTTTATACAATTCATTGATGACCTGAATCACTGCAAGGGTCAGACCTTGCTAAAAAAAAATGGTGTGCTAAAAATGCTGTCATTAATATATAAGTAAGTTAACAGGTGCAGGGGATTATGAATGTGCCGTGAGTTATAAATGTCCAGAATTTACTGATCAATTTATTGTTTGCTTGCACAAATGACATTCTAACCATTCTCCAGGTCAAGAAGATTTTTCTGAAACTTCAATTAGATTTATTGGTGATGTTGTATTTATGGTATCTCATTCTGCTTTTGTTTGCAAGTGAAAAAATATTTTCTTCACTTACCCTATTAATCTCCTTCATAATCTTAAAGATCACTATACAGTCAAACTTCAATCTCCTCATTCCAAAAGAAAGGATTGCCCAGTCCGTTTAATCTACCCTGACAGATATAACCTCTCAGTTCTGGTTCTGGGATCTGACAACTTTCTGACAATAGAACTGAAGAACAAGCAATGCCCCTGAGTGAGGCTGTTCGAGTACAGTTACGACACCAGCATCTACTTGACAATGTGGATAATTTCCCAGTTTTGTCCTGTGCACAAAATAACAAGACAACTCTAGCCCGGTGAATTTCCGTCCTATCTGTCTATTCTCCATCATCAATAAAGTGATGGAAAGGTTGCCGACAATATTATCAAGTGGCATCTGCTCACTGACACTCAACTTGCACACTGCTAGGGCCATTTGGCTCTTAGCTTTATCCAATATCCAAATGTGGAACAAAAATCCTCTAGAATTCCAGAGGTGAGGTGAAAGTGACTGCCCTTGTCAACAAGACCACACTTAACTGAGTATGGCATCAAGGAGACACAGAAAAAACTGGAGTAAATTTGAATCTTTGGGAACACTCACCACTGGCTGGAGTCAGACCTAACACTCAGGAAGATAATTGTGGGTTGTTGGAGGTCAAATTTCAGCGCAGGATATTTCTGCAGGTGTCCCTCTGGATAATATCCTTGGGCCAACCATCTTCAGCAGCTTCATCAATAATGTTTCCTCCATCATAAGGACATAAATGAGAACGTGCATTACTCAGTGAACAATGATCAGCACCATTCATGACTCCCTAGCCCACGTCAATATATAGCAACATCCAGTTTTGGACTGATTAGTAGCAACTAACATTCACAAAATGTAAGTGGTAGGTAATGACCATCTCTAAAAATAGAAAATCTAACCATTGTCCTTGACACTCAATGGTATCACCATTGCTGAATTCACCACTATCCATATCCTGGGGATTAGTATTGATGAGAAGCTAAATAGATCAGCAAAATAAACACTATGGCTAAAAGACCAGGTTAGAGAGTCTAAGAATTCTGTGGTGAAAGCTCCTGTTTATTCAATATTTGTTTGTTCTCTACAGACTACAAATTAGTAGTGTGATGGAATATTTGCCATTTTCCTGGCTGAGTACAGCTCCAACAATATTCAAGAAGCTTGACGCCACCTCAGACAAAGCAGCCTGCTCATCTACCACCGACTATATTAATGAACATTTGGCAGCAGTACATACCATTTACAAAATGCTCTGCAACAACTCATCAAAATATCTCCAATGGTACCTTCCAAACTTGTAACCTTTACTACCAAGAAGGACAAGAGGAACCAATGAAAAGGAACGTCATCAACTGCAAATTCCCCTCTAAGAAAACCACCCTGTCTTGAAAATATATTGCCCTGTTCCTCTGGTATCACTGTGTCAAAATTGTAGAACTCTCTTTCTAATGGCATTATGGGTGTTCCTACCCAATGATTGTCGGGGTTCAAGAATGCAGCTAACCACCACCTTCTTCAGTGCAATTCTGAACAAGCAATAAAGAATGGTATAGCCAACAACACCATGATCCCATGAACAAGTTATCATCGATCTTTGAAACACATTTTTCAGTCGCTCCATGTGTTTTTAAAAATAAGGAAACCAGAACCATTCAATGCATGCTTAATGTGGTCTAACCAAAGTTCAGGACAATTTGAATATAACACCTCTGGTATTCAAGTGCCATGAACACAGCCCATCAAACAGATCAGCCTTCTGTCATTGACTCCACTGATACTTCCTGCTGTGTCGGGAAAACAACCAACATAAAAGACCTTTCCCACTCTGTTATACCCGCTTCCACCCTCTTTCGTTGGGCAGAAGATATGAAAGTTTGAATACGTGTACAGCAGATTCAAGGACTGCTTCTTTCTCGCTGTTATCAGACTGTTGAAGGATGTCTCAAGTGTTAAGTATGATCTCTCTCTTTGCACCTTTTCTGCAGCTGCACTCTGTTCTGCTACCCCTGATGAATTTTGTATGATATGATCTGCTTGTATAGCATGCAAAGTAACACTTTTCACTGTATCTCAGTACATTTGACAACATTAAATCAATCAATCATTCTTTGTTTTTGTTAAGGATTCTTTAACCTATATCAGTACTTTATTAAGTTAAAAATCATGCAACATCAAGTTATAGTCAAACCTGGTGCTGTGTGCTTTTTAACTTTGTCCACCACAGTCCAACACTGGCACCTCCACAGTGTTTATATTGATCTGTATACCTACACTCCTAGATCTCTCTATGTGCAGGTCAGGTGAATTGGCCAGGCTAAATTGCCCGTAGTGTTAGGTAAGGGGTAAATGTTGGGGTTTGGGTGGATTGCGCTTCGGCGGGTTGGTGTGGACTTGTTGGGCTGAAGGGCCTGTTTCCACACTGTAATCTAATCTAATCTAATCCTCTGCTCCATTTAGAATTTTATTTCAAAGGGCTTTGTGGCTTCCTTATTCTTCCTACTAGGGTGCAGTAACCCACATTTATCTACACTAATGTTAATTTGTTATTGACACACACGAGGTTTCTAATGTCTTTTTGTATTTATTGCAGTTTTCCTTCACATTAATTGTTCTGCCAAATTCCTGATCATTCGCAAATTTTGAAACTGTATTTCTGATTCCCAGGTCCAAGTCATTTAACTAACTGGTGAAAGTGGTGGTCTCAGACTAATTATTGTGGAGTTCCACCTTCCAATATTTGCCAACTATTATTGCATTTGCTTCCTGCTCTCTGTTTTCAGTTTAGTCATCTACATGCTATTCATTCTGCTACTTCATCCCTGTCTCCAGTGTTCTGACTTCAATTGGAAGTCTGTTATGCAGTACTTCATCAAAGGCTTTTTGAAAACCTAAGTATAGTTGGTCTACTACATTCCTACTATCTACACTTTCTGTTACTTTTTCAAAAAATGAGTAAGATCAATAAAACCTGATCTACACTTTTGGAATAAATACTGACAACTGTTTTAGTATATTTTCTGTTTTTAGATGTTTCTGCTATATCTTTTGGGAAGGACTTCATTATCTTTTTGACTTTCAGGGTCCTGAGTTCCCTAGACTAGTTCAACTTTCCTTTTTATGTCTAGGTAACACACCATTTGACTGTCAGTCCCCTGTTGTTTTAAACAGTTCAAAGCATTGCATTATGAACAATAGATTCAAGATTTTTTCATCAACCTGGTCAACCAACCTGTAGAGGGCAATGCAAGACAACTATGTATTTGTTCCCTGATCAAGTTCAAAAGACATTTCAACAAAGAACCCTCAGTGCTGCTGACTGCTTATTCATCATGTATGTAGAAGGATAAATAATAACATGAACAGAAGAAAATTGAATAAGTACTAGATAAGAGATGTAAACAGAGTGCACAGATTCTTAACTACCATGGTGGGCTTTGAATCCACATTCTCTGGATTAATAGGTCTTTGGATATTTAATTAATCCAGGATTACAGCCATTACATCATTGTAATCGACATGGTACCTGGTTTGGGCTAGGATAAAAAATGTGCAGAAAGAAGGGACTGAATTTTCCCAGGCACCAAACGATGCAGACATTGGTGAGAAAGCTGAGACAATAGCATGAGGTCAGCAAAAATGAGATTCTTGACATTGAGAACAAGAAATCCTACTTTTCAGCCATGTATTGAATATTGAGACATGATTGTATCCAGAGAGTTGCACGGGGCTGATTTGCATGCAATAGCATGTATTAACATCCCCAATATTAATTAATGGCATCTCATTAATACCAAATTTCTCTTTCTCCCATCTGCTGGATAGAATCTAGAATAGCAATAATTCCTAACAGGGAAGTCAGTAACCCAGTAACTCAGGCTTGCTGCATGCTCCTTGACCCTCCATCTTGGATACCAGGCACCAAATCCTCAGGACAGGCTCCATAGGCTGTGACCACATGTACCCATGTTCACCAAACCTCTAGCTCCCAGCCAGCAAAGTCAGGTGTTGATTTCACTCTGTTCTAAATGTCTGGGGAATAGACAGGGAATAGATACCTGGGGTTCAAAGATGGCAGCAGAAATTCAACAAGGTTTGCCTTTGGCGAGTGGGAGAATACAACATTTAGGCATATGGATAATACTGAGGCAAATTTGGGAAAATGGTGTGTGAAAACCCATTAGGGCTCTCAAAGAGAAATCCTTGATGAAGCTCACCAAAACTTACACTTTGCCAATTTCTAGTAAAACTCAGCCCAATGTATTTATGGGAGTGGAATTATCACCACTGAGGTGAGAAATGGGAGTTTGGTCTGGTTTTCGGTACTTAACCTGCATTTCGTTGAAATAGTCTCAAGTCCAATATTTTATCAGGATGATCCTTAATTGAAATAGAGATGGGTTTCCTATCCATTTAGAAGCTGTAGGGGCAGTGAAGTTGGTCAGAAGATGTATGGCTTTCATTTAGCCTCTTAAGGCAGCCAGCATTGCTGGGCCTGGTTTTGCTGAAGGTAAGATCTGTTGTTTTTGCCGAAGCCTTCCACCATCCCAAAAGTGAGATGTCACAGGAGAGCTCGAGGTAGAGCAGGGCAGATTCTTGTTTCTTCAATGTTGACCTGGATTGAACATTGGAGACTTTGAGGGAGAACAGGGAACTCATTTTCCCCAAGCATTGTGGGGTGATGTCTCATAATTGTGCTGCAGGAGAGTACATACTTTGAATCTACCATCACTGAACTGAACTGCTCTAATAATGCACACTGTATACTGCTGGGCAGACAGAAAATGGGGCTGCACCAAACTGTTGATTTTGTGTGATGGTCTCAATAACAAAATTATTAGAATTTATAAAATCTTCGGTAAGTTAATTGCTAAGAAGATATTGAGAGGAAAAGAGTAGCTTGACATTTTTTGATAACTCACCCCGATAATGAAAATGACATAACATATATATCCATTTTATATGCTTTCAATAAGAAGTAAATATTCTGCAAGGGAATAGACTGCAAGGGAAGTATGCAGTAACATAAAGCTAAGGACGGTAAGAATTTATATTTTCCAGCTGAGGTTTCTCAGGATGTCTCCCGATGAGTTTTGCATCCAATGGCTTATGTTGGATGAGCAGTCACTATTTGATATGCCCCTTTTCCTTAGTAGCTAAGGTCACTCAAACAGACTCTTCCAGTATCTTGAGCTCCCTTGCAGTAGAAATTGCATATCAATGGGAAGTAAAGAAATCCTGGTCTACTGCCTGCCTTACAGACATTTTTTGGGCAAAGAAATTACTGAGGTACTGTTAAATTGATGCTGGGGGCTGATGATCCTGACCCTACAGTCTGCTGCTGTCCTTTCAATCTGCCAACATTTCCTCTCTTCTAACAGGTGAACTTAAAATCATTGATTTTCCAAAAAGCTGGTGACCACCTCATTTATCAAAACAAAGTGGATTCTAGTGGTTACAATGTAATCAGCACTTATTATTTCTGACTGGAGAATCCAAGCTACACTGTGAACTGCTACAAAAAACCATAAGTGTTGGAGAAACTCAGCCAATCTGGCAGTGTCTGTGGAAATAGAAAAATGAAGTTCGGTTTAAAAGAAAAAGATCATACTGTAATGTTAACTTTGTTTCCCTCAACACAGGTGCTGCCAGACCTGCCAAATTTCCCAATACTTCTCTAATTTTATTTCTGATCTCCAGCATCTGCAGTACTGTATTTTTATATAAGCCTTTGAAAGCAAATCAATTCAACCCAATCATTCAACTGCTATTAATCACTGCTTGTAGCGCAGTGGTAGTGTCCCCAGCTCTAGGTCAGAAGGTCTGGGATCAGGTCTCACCTGCCCCAGACATATATCATCATATGTCTAAGCAGATTTATTAAAAATATTTACAATAGTTAGTAGCAATCCAAGATAATTTTCATCAGTGCACGTTGCATTCATATTCATGTTACTTTCATATACAAATCACTTTGCTACAAATTTCTTTGCTTTCCAAAAACAAATCAACCAATATGTGAAAGTAAGTCTTTTCTTTTTCTTTGGCAGTGAATATTTAAGTAAAACTGTCCAGTCAAGGTGAAAGTATAAGAGCTGAGCATTTATTATTCAACTGAATTTATGGTTTCTAGACCCAGTTTGATGTTGGTTTACACACTGCAAAGGAGTCTGCACAGTATCATCTCATATAATTTCAGCACATAGAAAATAGAAATATTAAACGTTCAAATTAAGAATGAGCAATTTTACAAGACTTCATCTAGGACCGAGTTATAAATCCATTTAAAAGCAATTAGATGATGATTTTACTGCAGAAATGCACAAAGGAAATTTTTGTCTTTTGAATTGTGGAAATAAAACAAATCAAACATCTTACGTATTTCTGCACTCCAGCAGAAAATACTGAGTAAGAGTTATGTTTGCCATTTGACACATATCAACAAACTCAGGCACATTTATTAATAATTTCCTAACTTTCCCTGCTAATTGCAATGCTTTGCCACTTTTGCAGCTAATGATATTGCTAATAGTTTAGATGTGTTCTCAGTGTATTTGTCTTGTGCCAGCAGCATGTACATTCCAGAGATTTGGGTGAGCAGTCCCTAGCATATGCAATGTTAATCCCCTGTTAGTAGAAGTTCATTAAGATTTTGGCAAAGTGTACCAGCTTCATTACCTCACAGAGAAAAACAAAGATGTAAGTTGTTGCAAAGTGATCTCATCCTATATTCCCTACGTGGTTTTGATTCACAGTTCTTGATTACTCAGTATCATTTTGAAATGTATGATAGGATGCCTGCAAGTATTTTATAGAAAGGAAGAAATAGCTTGCCTTTATGTAATACCTTTCAGAAGTGGTAATATTATTGAACTAGAAATGCAGAGCTCCAGACCAATGCCATGTGGCTGAAGGCATACAGGGAGATAATGAGGAACCAGTTACGCTTTCAGAACATAGGTTTAAATCTCACCATGGCAGCTGGTAGAATTTGAAATCAATTAATAAAGAAACATCTGGAACTAAAAGTTTCTCTCAGTAATGACAATCCCCGTGACATCATTATAGATGGTTATAAAATTTGATCTGGTATTGCTAATGTCCTTTGGGGAACGAAAACTGCCTTCCTTACCTGGTCTGGCCTATTTGTAACTCCAGACCCACAGCAATATGGTTGATGAGTAACTGCTTTCTGAAATGGATGAGAAAGCCACTCATTCATATTAAACAGCTACAAAGGCCAAAGAAAGGAATAAAATTGGACAGACTACTGGCATTGACCTAAGAAATGGCAATTACAAACCTAGCTCTGAAGACTCTGCAAATTCCTCCCTCTGGTGAGTTGTGCCAAAGTTATGGTAACTATTTTACAGATTGCTCAAGTAATAACCTGACATAGTCATACTTATTGAATCCTACTTTACATCGGTATCCCAAGATAATGCCATACATTATTGGCTTTTCAAAGATAGCGGGTGCTTGCGTATCCTCCTCACCTGATATAATATTCCAGGTAATGGCCAAATCAACCAATTCAGCTCCCTTTAAAAAACGCATAGGCAAAGGCACACATATCTCCAAGAGAAAAACTGATAATTATCTAATTCTACCTCCACTTTGATTTCATTGAATATAGTTTATTTAACCATATGCAAGGTGAGTCATTCCTATTTCCCTTTGATGTTGTGTCACTTTTTCCCTTTCACTTTAACTCTAAGAGTGGACACCATTAATTACCATTATAACTGATTCAGGAACTCTAAAAAGAGCTTTACTTTCTGGAGTAAACAACAATAACATGATTTCACGAGCTTTAAAAGAGACAAACATCATTACTATTGTGTGGTTTGAAGCATTACCAAATTTTGCTTGTTTAGTCTTTCTTACAAAAACACAGTAAATGTTCTCAACTGAAACTCATCAGATTATACTTGATTTAGCTTCTTTCAAAATCATTCTCAATTCAAAATTGACAACAACTGACTCACAGTTTCTTTTATGTACAGCTTCAGCAGTGTTGCAGGGCTGACAGATTTCATTATTGGTCAATTATTTTCTTCCCAAACTATCTTTCCACAAATTAAAATCACCTAAACTGTTTCCATTGGCTCTTGTCTTAAACTGAAATTCCAATTTATTTGTCCTTGAAACTTCATTTGACTTTCCCATTGCGTGCATGAACTACCAACTTTTATCAGCGTCAATTTCAGAAACAATTGCATCCAGGGGTGGTGGTTTTAAAGAATGCCCTTATATTGGAGATCCAAGTGCTTGTTATCAGTTCTTCTGTTTTCAACAACTTTCTCCTCACAAAATTTCCAGCTTTTTTGCTGTATTCTTGAAACATGTTAAACAAAAGCAAAATCCACCATGTTTCTGTAAGAAGCCCAATGGTTTAATAGTATCCACACACACATCTGTAACATTAGAAATCCAGAAGTTAGACCTATCCAAAATCACACATCTATCACATAGAAAGTGTGTGAGAAGTTTTAAAACTGTCAGCAGAAACATTAACTCTGAGAAGGGACAGAGCCAAGTCACAAGGTGACATCATATTGTATCTTCATGTACTTTGTTCAAAAACTGTCAAAACATCTTTTCATGATCTCAAAGTGGTATTTTAAATCTCTACTGGCTTAAGAAAAACATTTTCTAGACCTTTATTTTAAGACTACTTGATAAGTATACAAGAAAAGTGATGGCTTAACAGTACTATTGTGAGGCTATTAAGCTGAAGATTCAAGTAATGTTCTGGGGACCTGGGTTCAATTATTCCAATGAAAGATAGTAGAGTTTGAATTAAAATAAAACATGGTCAATTGTCAGGAAAAGCCCAACTAGTTCACTAATATTCTTTAAGGAAGGAAACTACCATCCTTACCTGATCTGGCCTACGCCTGACTCCAGACCACACAGTGATGTGGTTGACTGTTAACTACCCTCTGGACAATTAGGGCAATGACTACTTGGTCTGGTGAGTGACACCCACATCCTGAAAAAGAATTTTAAAAAATAAACATTTCCCATGCCAAATTCTAAGTATAAATTGGATGACTTCCAAAAGGTTTCATCAGTACTTTCAAAGCAAGCTAAACCATTTTTTTCACAGCATATTTTTACAGCAGTTAAAAGAAACACTTTTGGAACTTATCAATGCAATAAAATTTCAAAATTTTGGACTTATGCGGCTTTAAGACTACTCTCTATTTTAGTACTGCTTTCAATCGAATGTAAGGAATGCTATCATTGCAACTCACACAACACAAGGTTATAGCCCACCAGGTTTATTTAGAAGCATTTGCTTTCATAGCACTGCACCTTTATCAGGTAGCTATCGAGTAGGACCATAGGACACAGAATTTATAGTAAAAGATTACACTGTCATATAACTGAAATGATATATTGAGCATAGCATCCTGATGTTGTATGATTTTTAACTTAGTCCACCCAGTCCAACACTGGCTCCTCCACATCATCATTGTAAATAGTATGAGAACTCTGTGAATACAATCCAATTTTCACAAATGGCTTATTTTCACTTGACAGGAAGAAAACGACCAGTTGATCGCTCCCTTAACTATGCCAAAATGTCTTAGTCTTTTACTCATCTTGTCCCGCTCCAGGTGAAATTATCAACTTTGTATCACAACACAGAGATGTGTTATTTGGGCAAACACTATCAAATCCATTCTTGAGGTCTCTTGCCTTGACTTGCAAGGTAACAGCCCCAGATGATGACTGACTGGCGTGTTTTGATTTTTACTATATCAAGGGAGAAACCCATCTGATCATCAGTCCCATTATCAACATCCACCAAGTGCAGCTGCAATGCTGGAAGTCTGTAGACAATTTCAGAAATTTGAAGCTGTTGGGAAAAATTCTTCATTAAAAACCTGCCATTATCTGAAAATCATAACAGTATCCATACATCCATCCCACTTCAAGCAGAATGGATTAACTAGTCCAAGTATCTCGATTCAATAAAAATTATATAAATTGAATATATAAATTCTCTGAGCTGATGCAGACAGTTTACTATTAATCTGAAGGGGTGGGCTGAAGACTCTTTAACACAATTATGTAAACACTCCCGACTTGCTCCTGATTTGGAGATGCCGGTGTTGGACTGGAGTGTTCAAAGTTAAAAATCACACAACACCAGGTTATAGTCCAACAAGTTTAATTGGAAGCACATTAGCTTTCGGAGTGCCGCTCCTCCATCAGGTGATTGTGGAGGACACAATTGTAAGGCACAGGATTTAAAGCAAAAATTTACAGTGTGATGTAACTGAAATTATACATTGAAAAATACCTTGATTGTCTGTTGAGTCTTTCATCTGTTCGAATACCATGATAGTTTGCTCCTGGACAGAGATAAGGGCCCTGTGTTACATTTACTTTCTGAACGAAGGAAAAGTCTGCCTCTTTTGTTTGATTTTGCCTTCTTCAAACTCTTTAATAGCACTTTTCTCAGATTTTCAGAGAGTGAATCTCCTTTCCAAAATTCAAATTTTTCCTATATTTTCAGAGCACCAATTCACATCAACAAACATTTGGGATGAGCAATTCTTCTTATCCAGAATGAAAGATGCACTCATATGCTATAATAATATTTGGAACTTAACTCTGACCAGAAAATGAAATTCCAAACACAATAATACAATCACAAAGGTTTTGAAATTTTCCATTTACCCAGGACTCTTTCCTTAACTAAATACAACCCACATTTTAAGGAAAGAGGAAATACGTTATTCCATTTAACTTAATTTTCTTTCTTCAATTGTTTACATATGACAGCAACCAATTCTGAGAGGTAATTTTTATTAAGTCCTTAAGACAGCAATTCTACATAAGCAATCTGTAGCAGATCTGTTTTAACAAAACCACTGATATTTCCTTAAAGGAACATCAACTTTAAGCCTCTTCAAATCCTGAGCTGTATGGAGGAAAACACACAAATGATCGAAGTCAGCATTTTAGCAGTCAACAAATGAAAATACATATGAACCAGATCACAAAGGGTTAACAGTTGGTGCAGATACTGTGGACACTTGAGGAATTCACAAATAAAAAAAAATTAGAATCATAGAAGTCTACAGCAGGGAAACAGGCCCTTCAGCCAAACTTGCCCATGCCACTCAGTTTTCACAATTTAAATTAGTCCCATTTGCCTGCCTTTGGTCCATATCCCTCCATATCTATCCCATCCATGTACCTGTCTTAGTGTTTCTTAAATCATGAAATCATACTTGCTTCCACCACTACCTCTGGCAGTCTCTTCTAAACACTCACCTGCCTTGGTGTGAAAAAACCCATCTCTCTCTCACTCTCTCTCTCTCCTGTATAACTTGTGAACCTTTCTTCCTTTACTCATTATGGGAGTGAGATGACTAAATGGTTTTACTTCCAATGATTTACATTCCAGAACCAGCAGATGTAGAAGACTGTCATGAGATTATTTTGGTTGTTTGGTTTCCTATATGATCATCTTTTATTCAACTATCAGTCATATTAGCTTGGTTTTTCCAGGTCAAGTCCTGCATTGGTAGACACTGTCAGAAGTCCATCTCTCAGGATTTGTAATTGCCTTCCCTCACTAACTTTAAACCATCCCAAAGATTGTGACTATGCCACATAGCTTTACACAATTAATTTGTGATTTACCACTCTTTGCTATAGCATGGACCACTGGAATAGCTAAATAAATTCACTCAACACCCAGAGCCCACTTGCAGTCTCAAAGCATTTATTGTTGATATATCACTCTCTCTCAATCAGCTGAAGCTAATAACTATTTTTATTAACCTAATTTTATAAACATTCTGTTCAGAGTTGTTTTTACACTGGAGCAGGTGGAACTTGAACCTGGGACCTCAGTGCAGGGGTAGAGACACTACCACTGAGCCACAAGAGACCTCTCAGCTAAAGCTAATAAAGAGATCACTTTTATCGGATCCACGTTTCTCCCATTTGTTATTCTGGATGGTGGCTAACTTGAGCCACCCATGCCAGCACAACCTTTTAATGTTTTGCTGAGCTCAGTGCATCAGTCAATGTATTGCTGTCTCCTTTAATTCTCTCACCTGCCGAGACACTGTACAGAGGCTGGTAAGTAGAACCCACCTTTAGGGCAACACCTTTGGTTTACTTTGGGAAACCAACTTCCTCCAGACAGTCCTTCCTGACATGGAGTAACTTCTTGGGATTTTGCTCCAAATTCTTCCCCCCACAACAGGGGTCCCAACCCAGCCAACCAGTTCATCAGCACAGGGAACTCATCATTAAGGATTAATTCTGGGACATGGAATCTATCCCTAGCCATGTTCTTCTTCTCGAACATTTTGAAAGATTCTATTTATTTATCTGACTATCCATAAATAAATCATTCATTTATCGTTCATTCAGTGTCAAGCGTATTGTAAGGCTGAAAGCATGTAATGGATTCTTAAGGTATGATCAAAATGAATACAGCAAGACACTTGTGTTTTAATACAAACAAGTGAATCTCACACTCCCTTCTATCTGTCAGGAACTTTGGCAATGGTGGTACTTGGAGCTCTACCTCAGATTCCACAAGCCCAAGCTAATGGGGAAAGTCTAGTGAGTAGGACAAAATCCCTTATATTAATACGATTCTGATTACCAGAATTATGTGCAGTATCACCATTTCATAGCACTTTCATTACTTTTGCAGACATTCCATCGTGCAGAAAACAAATTGAAAAGATCTCCAGTTGACTCCATGTTAGCTATGTAAAAGAATGGTTCTCACAGCCAATCAAGGCTATGAGGCTACCTCTCAGTCAAAACAGGCTGTATTCAGGCCAGGGCTATTTTCATGTATTCTTCCAGTTTGTTTCAATTGCTCATTGTCATATCCAATGCACTCTTCACCGTTGACCCTTAATTGTCTGATCTGAGGATGTCATTTTCAAGCTCAACATTACTGACACCGCATTGGCCAGGATACCAAAGCCCCGTCAGAGAATTAGAGTGCCATATTCCCTTTTGGACACTATCCGTCAATGAGCAGGGCAGTATTGGAACGCTTGCCAAGTATACTGGGGTCTTTTAATATGGTGCAAACAATGTAGTTATTTTGGCAGATATCTGCTGAATAGTGAAATTTTCTAGATGCAGCAGAACTCAGACGTGAACGACGCCATAGCGCCACGGTAGGTAATTAACAAGGTGAGTTTAATGAGATACAGTGAGAAAACATGCTGGGCCTTGCAGTTATAAACCTTCAAAACATTCAATAATATTCAGACCTAATCAAAAAGAGGAAGATTTAGTGCATAATCTAATCAAGTAAAGTCAACATGGTTTCATGAAGGTCAAATCATGCCTGTCTAAATTATTAGAATTCTTTGAAGGAGGTAACAAGCTGGATAGATAAAGGAGAACCAGTAGTTGCAACATATCTGGATTCCAAAATACAGTGAATAAGGTACACATAGGCTACTTGATAAGATAACAGCCTATGATGTTGGGGGTAGTATGTTAGCATCGATAGAAGATTGGCTGCTCCTCCAGCTCTTGACAATTCCCTCACAAGTGGCTATCCAGGAAATGAGAAGCCTCCTTGAGTTCATATATGGAATGGGATTCACATTTCACAGAATGATTTGCTGTGTTCTGTCTCTATTTGTTGGACTACTAACTAAATTAAGATTGTATTACATAAAGTGTCACTGAGTTTTGTTGTAAACAATCACGTGTCTGAAGCAAGTGAAATTGTAACCATGTGAATAGCAATTTGGTGTATAGAGGCATTAGTAAGGCAAAGGAAGAATTGATTTTCAGTTCTAGTCACAAATGAGAGATAATGAAATATTAGCTTGATACATACTGCACCCAATATCCTTTTCCATTAACTGCATGCACAGCATGTACATGGCGTGCACGATGTAAGGTTCAAAGTTTGTGAGAAGATTTGTAGCTCGGGTGCTCATTGTTGTGGTTCTGTTCGCCGAGCTGGGAATTTGTGTTGCAGACGTTTCGTCCCCTGTCTAGGTGACATCCTCAGTGCTTGGGAGCCTCCTGTGAAGCGCTTCTGTGATGTTTCCTCCGGCATTTATAGTGGTTTGTCTCTGCTGCTTCCGGTTGTCAGTTCCAGCTGTCCGCTGCAGTGGCCGGTATATTGGGTCCAGGTCAATATGCTTATTGAATGAATCTGTGGATGAATGCCATGCCTCTAGGAATTCCCTGGCTGTTCTCTGTTTGGCTTGTCCTATAATAGTAGTGTTGTCCCAGTCGAACTCATGTTGCTTGTCATCTGCGTGTGTGGCTGCGTACGAAACAACCACCCCAACACACACAAAAGAAGTTGCACCAAGACACTGTTCAAAAGGGCTACAATACACTGCAGTACACCAGAACTGCAAAAAGAGGAAGAAGAACACCTATACAATGTATTCGCCAAAAACGGATATCCCCACAATTTCATCAACAGATGCCGAAGGGAAAGACAACGGAATGAGGACATGCTGCAACCCAAAGGACTAGCCACACTACCATACATCAAGAGCATTTCCGAACTGACAGCCAGACTGCTGCGACCACTAGGACTCATAACAGCACACAAACCAATAGCCACTCTCAGACAACAACTCACCAGAACAAAGGACCCGATACACAGCATGAGCAAAACCAATGTAGTGTACAAAATCCCATGCAAGGACTGTACAAAACACTACATAGGACAAACAGGAAGACAGCTAATGATCCGCATCCATGAACACCATGAAATGACATGACCAGCTATCCTTAGTAGCCACACACGCAGGTGACAAGCAACATGAGTTCGACTGGAACAACACTACTATTATAGGACAAGCCAAACAGAGAACAGCCAGGGAATTCCAAGAGGCATGGCATTCATCCACAGATTCAATCAATAAGCACATCGACCTGGACCCAATATACCGACCACTGCAGCGGACAGCTGGGACTGACAACTGAAAGCGGCAGAGACAAACCACTATAAATGCCGGAGGAAACATCACAGAAGTGCTTTACAGAGGCTCCCAAGCACTGAGGATGTCACCTAGACAGGGGACGAAACGTCTGCAACACAAATTCCCAGCTCAGCGAACAGAACCACAACAACGATGTAAGATGTTAGATGTCCAATCCTTTCCACCAGACTTCAAGCTCTGGAAATTTCTTTCTTCCTCAAGCCATGAGTGAGCCTGCTGCAGTGTTTGCTTTTTACACCCAATGATGCAGCTGGATTACCACAGCTCTAACCAACCTATCCTGAGCACTTCATCACTTACATGTCAACCGAAGTGATCCCCAGCATTTTATGTAGATGAAGTCCTAGTGACCTATTTAAGTGATACTCTACTCATCTGACTCCTTACCTACCTGGCACTCTGCTTACCTGGCACCTAAACAATCTGACACCCAATCCACCTAATTCCTGAACTAAAGGTCACACTAATCCCTTTAGTGTTCCCTTTACATTATAAGCTGACTGTTTGATAGCAGCTATCAATTTGTCTGACTTTGCTGTTGGATCTTTTAATTTCAGAACACCACACATTGACTGCTGTTAAGGGAACATGGTTTGACTTCCCCCAGCTATTCTGCATCTTGAGGGATATGTAATCTGTTCAGTTACGCTCTGAATTTTTGAAGGAGCCATGATTGAAATTTTTTGCCAGAAATATAGAATTGTGTCTTGACAGTAAAAGTAGGAATGGAGTGACAATCTGACTGTGGTGCCATTCTTCAGGAAGGTTTGGCCCTCTGATCCCAGTGAATACCACAGTGTCAATGTCCAAAAATCTTGTGAACCTGCCTCTGCCATACACAGATGCTACCAGTTGCAAACATGAGTGTTATATGAATACACATTTTCATGAAAGTGCAAAATCTACACTCAAAATGTCTGGAGCTAAGTAGTAACCCTTGAGTGATAGGTTATAGCCATCTTAAATGCCAAGCTTTTAACTAAATGCTTTTAGATTTTTCAGTTCAATATAAAGTAGAAGCCTAACATCAAACAGATGCTCAGAGTGATTGCAATAAATAGCATAAATTAACCTTTAAATCATTAATGCTCGTTTGTGATTTGGTTTCAGAGGATGATAATAGTGTCACACTTAGATAGGTAGTCAACACACTTTATAACCTTTATGAAAGTCTAAATAAGATGAATGTGATTGTACCTAATAATATGTCATCCTGAACATCTGCAATCCTATTCTTCCTCATGAGGAAACATTTATCATTTTAATTCAGGGTGTTCTGTAAAGGGATTGTATCTCTGGAAAATATTGCCTTTCACATCTTAGAATGCAGCTTCAGCTCATTTTAACAGTTCCCTAGTGGTACCCGTTATCCCAGGTGAGTTCAAAAACACATTTAATGGAAGAAGCAAACAAACGAGGACCAGATGCCGGGCATTTTCTCTCTTAGAATTTGTATTGGAGCTGAGGCATTAGTTTGCTTGCTTAAACATATGCAGTGTCATGGTTAATTGCACAATCTACCACAATAAATGCACAATTTTTCTGGCGTAAACTCATGTCATAACCTTCCTGTTACTAATTCATCATTTAGACTTCTGGGTAAGATTTGAATCAATTTTGTTGTGATATAACTTATATAAAACTAATTTTTTCAGAAGTAATTCTATTTCATAATAATAAAACCATTTAAAGGAAATTAGTTACATTATAAAATGCAGAATGAATGTCAATGATCTATTCAAATGTCTGGATCTAACAGTGGTAATATTGATCTGAACATAGGGAAAGGAATAGACCATTTAACTTCTTGAACCTATTCCACCATTCAATGATATCATGGCTGATCTACAATCTAACTCTACATAACCTGCTTTGTCCTATATACTGAATACAATTGTTTAACAAAAATATATCATTCTTAGTTTTAAAAGTAATAGATGATCTTGCACCAATGTTGTTTGTGGAGTGGTGTTCAAAACTTTTTGCGATAATTTGGGCTGAATTTTATGCCATAGGAAGGATCCTCAACAATTGGCATCCAAAGGTAAGAAGGTAAGAAGTGCATAGAAGGTTTACCAGACTGTTTCCTGCAGTGGCAGGACTGATGTTCGGGGAGAGACCAAATCAGTCAGGATAAAATTTCCTTAAGTTTTGAATAATAAGGGGGGATCTCATAAAAAAACTTTAAAGTTCTATCAGAATTAGACAGAATAGATACAAGAAAGATGTTCTTATTGATGTGGGAGTCCAGACCCAGGGATCACATGGACCAATCTAAGGATACTGGGGAAGCCTTTTAACACAAAGATGAGAGTGATGAGCATGCGGAATTCTCTGCTACAGAAAGCAGTTGAGGCCAAAACATTGAGTATTTTCAGGAAGGTGATAGATTTTTTTTCTTTGGGCTAGAGATCAAAAGATCAATTGTGTTTGGGGATTCTGTAGTCAGAGATACAGACAGACATTTCTGTGGCCAACAGAGAAAAAGCAGATTGATGTGTTGTTTCCCTGGTGCCAGGATCAAGGATGTCTCAGAGAGGGTGCAGAATGTTCTCACGGGGGAGAGAGGCCAGCAGGAGATCATTGTCCACATTGGAACCAACGACATTGGAAGGGAAAAGGTTGAGACTCTGAAGGAAGATTACAGAGAGTTCAGCAGAAATTTAAAAAGGAGGTCCTCCAGGATAGTAATATCTGGTTTACTCCCAGTGTTACAAGCTAGTGAGGGCAGGAATAGGAGGATAAAGCAGATGAATGCATGGCTGAGGAGCTGGTGTATGGGAGAAGGATTCACATTTTTGAATCATTGGAATCTCTTTTGGGGTAGAAGTGACCTGTACAAGAAGGACGGATTGCACCTAAATTGGAAGGGGACTAAGATACATAGAACATAGAACATAGAACAATACAGCACAGAACAGGCCCTTCGGCCCACGATGTTGTGCCGAACATTTGTCCTAGCTTAAGCACCCATCCATGTACCTATCCAATTGCTGCTTAAAGGTCACCAAAGATTCTGACTCTACCACTCCCACAGGCAGCGCATTCCATGCCCCCACCACTCTCTGGGTAAAGAACCCACCCCTGACATCTCCCCTATACCTTCCACCCTTCACCTTAAATTTATGTCCCCTTGTAACACTCTGTTGTACCCGGGGAAAAAGTTTCTGACTGTCTACTCTATCTATTCCTCTGATCATCTTATAAACCTCTATCAAGTCACCCCTCCTCCTTCGCCGTTCCAACGAGAAAAGGCCTAGCACTCTCAACCTATCCTCGTACGACCTATTCTCCATTCCAGGCAACATCCTGGTAAATCTTCTCTGCACCCTCTCCAAAGCTTCCACATCTTTCCTAAAGTGAGGCGACCAGAACTGCACACAGTACTCCAAATGTGGCCTAACCAAAGCCCTGTACAGTTGCAACATCACTTCACGACTCTTGAATTCAATCCCTCTGCTAATGAACGCTAATACACCATAGGCCTTCTTACAAGCTCTATCCACCTGAGTGGCAACTTTCAAAGATTTATGAACATAGACCCCAAGATCCCTCTGTTCCTCCATCTCACTAAGAACCCTACCGTTAACCCTGTATTCCGCATTCTTATTTGTCTTTCCAAAATGGACAACCTCACACTTGGCAGGGTTGAACTCCATCTGCCACTCCTCAGCCCAGCTCTGCATCATATCTAAGTCCCTTTGCAGCCGACAACAGCCCTCATCACTATCCACAACTCCAACAATCTTTGTATCATCTGCAAATTTACTGACCCACCCTTCGACTCCCTCATCCAAGTCATTAATAATAATTGCAAACAGCAGAGGACCCAGAACTGATCCCTGCGGAACTCCACTTGTAACTGGGCTCCAGGCTGAATATTTACTATCTACCACCACTCTCTGACTTCGACCGGTTAGCCAGTTCTCTATCCAATTGGCCAAATTTCCCTCTATCCCTTGCCTCCTGACTTTCCGCATAAGCCTACCATGGGGAACCTTATCAAATGCCTTACTAAAATCCATGTATACTACATCCACTGCTCTACCCTCATCCACATGCTTGGTCACCTCCTCAAAGAATTCAATAAGACTTGTAAGGCAAGACCTACCCTTCACAAATCTGTGCTGGCTGTCCCTAATCAAGCAGTGTCTTTCCAGATACTCATAAATCCTATCCCTCAGTACCCTTTCCATTACTTTGCCTACCACCGAAGTAAGACTAACTGGCCTGTAATTCCCGGGGTTATCCCTATTCCCTTTTTTGAACAGGGGCACAACATTCGCCACTCTCCAGTCCCCTGGTACCACCCCCGTTGACAGTGAAGACGAAAAGATCATTGCCAACGGTACTGCAATTTCCTCTCTTGCTTCCCACATAATCCTAGGATGTATCCCGTCATGTTGTTCAAAATGTCCAACACATCTTCCTTCCTTACAAGTATCTCCTCTAGCTTCTGTGAGGAGCAGGATCTGACTGCATTTCCTGCAGATGAAGTCGGCAGGAGTATCGGTGGTTACCCCTACCTCAAACATCCTGCAGGAGTAACATTCCACTGCCTGCGCTGCCATTACTCTATACCTCGTCTCCAAAACAAGAACACTGAGTAGCTTACCTGTGGACTTTAAAGTTAGGTTAGAGGAGGAGGATGGGAGGGAGGCCATACTGTCAAAGAAATTTGCTAGAACTGCTTGGGACGATTTAAACTAGCAAGGTGTGGGGGGGGACCCAGGGAGATAGTGAGGAAAGAGATCGATCTGAGACAGGTACAGCTGAGAACAGAAGTGAGTCAAACAGTCAGTGCAGGCAGGGACAAGGTAGGACTAATAAATTAAACTGCATTTATTTCAATGCAAGGAGCCTAACAGGGAAGACAGATGAACTCAGGGCATGGTTAGGAACATGGGACTGGGATATCATAGCAATTACGGAAACATGGCTCAGGGATGGTCAGGACTGGCAGCTTAATGTTCCAGGATACAAATGCTACAGGAAGGATAGAAAGGGAGGCAAGAGAGGAGAGGGAGTGGCATTTTTGATAAGGGATAGCATTACAGCTGTGCTGAGGGAAGATATTCCCAGAAATACATCCAGGGAAGTTATTTGGGTAGAACTGAGAAATAAGAAAGAAATGATCACCTTATTGGGATTGTATTATAGAACCCCCAACAGTTGGAGGAAAATTGAGAAACAAACTTGGAAGGAGATCTCAGCTATCTGGAAGAATAATAGGGTAGTTATGGTAGGGATTTTAACTTTCCAAACATTGACTGGGACTGCCATAGTGTTAAAGGTTTAGATGGAGAGGAACCTCTTAAGTGTGTATAAGACAATTTTCTGATTCAGTAAGTGGATGTACCTATGAGAGAAGGTGCAAAACTTGACCTACTCTTGGGAAATAAGGCAGGGCAGGTGACTGAGATGTCAGTGGGGGAGCACTTTGGGGCCAGCGACCATAATTCTATTCGTTTTAAAATAGTGATGAAAAAGGATAGACCAGATCTAAAAGTTGAAGTTCTAAATTGGAGAAAGGCCAATTTTGATGGTATTAGGCAAGAACTTTCAAAAGCTGATTGGAGGCAGATGTTCGCAGGTAAAGGGATGGCTAGAAAATGGGAAGCCTTTAGAAATGAGATAACAAGAATCCAGAGAAAGTATAATCCTGTCAGAGTGAAAGGGAAGGCTGGTAGGTATAGGGAATGCTGGATGACTAAAGAAATTGAGGGTTTGGTTAAGAAAAAGAAGGAAGCATATGTCAGGTATAGACAGGATAGATCGAGTGAATCCTTAGAAGAGTATAAAGAAAGTAGGAGTATACTTAAGAGGGAAATCAGGTGGGCACAACAGAGACATGAGATAGCTTTGGCAAATAGAATTAAGGAGAATCCAAAGGGGTTTTACAAATATATTAAGGACAAAAGGGTATCTAGGGAGAGAATAGGGCCCCTCAAAGATGAGCAAGGCAGCCTTTGTGTGGAGCCACAGAAAATAGGGGAGATACTAAATGAATATTTTGCATCAGTATTTACTGTAGAAAAGAATATGGAAGATATGGACTGCAGGGAAATAGATGGTGACATCTTGCAAAATGTCCAGATTACAGAGGAGGAAGTGCTGGATGTCTTCAAATGGTTAAAGGTGGATAAATCCCCAGGACCTGATCGGGTATACCCGAGAACTCTGTGGGAAGCTAGAGAAGTGATTGCTGGGCCTCTTGCTGAAATATTTGTATCATCGGTAGTCATAGGTGAGGTGCCAGAAGAGTGGATGTTGGCAAATGTGGTGTTACTGTTTAAGAAGAGTGGTAAAGACAAGCCAGGGAAAGATAGACCGGTGAGCCTGACCTCGGTGGTGGGCAAGTTGTTGGAGGGAATCCTGAGGGACAGGATGTACATGTATTTGGAAAGGCAAGGACTGATTCGAGATAGTCAACATGGCTTTGTGAGTGGGAAATCATGTCTCACAAACTTGATTGAGTTTTTTGAAGAAGTAATAAAGAAGATTGATGAGGGCAGAGCAGTAGATGTGATTTATATGGACTTCAGTAAGGCGTTCGACAAGGTTAGATCTCATAGAATACAGGGAGAACTAGCCATTTGGATATAGAACTGGCTCAAAGGTAGAAGACAGGGGGTGGTGGTGGAGGGTTGTTTTTCAGAGTGGAGGCCTGTGACCAGTGGAGTGCCACAAGGATCGGTGCTGGGCCCTCTACTTTTTGTCATTTACATAAATGATTTAGATGCAAGCATAAGAGGTACAGTTAGTAAGTTTGCAGAAAACACCAAAATTGGAGGTGTAGTGGACAGCAAAGAGGGTTACCTCAAATTACAACAGGATCTGGATCAGATGGGCCAATGGGCTGAGAAGTGGCAGATGGAGTTTAATTCAGATAAATGCGAAGTGCTGCATTTTGGGAAAGCAAATCTTAGCAGGACTTATACACTTAATGGTAAGGTCCTAGGGAGTGTTGCTGAACAAAGAGACCTTGGAGTGCAGGTTCATAGCTCCTTGAAAGTGGAGTTGCAGGTAGATAGGATAATGAAGAAGGCGTTTGGTGTGCTTTCCTTTATTGGTCAGAGTATTGAGTACAGGAGTTGGGAGGTCATGTTGCGGCTGTACAGGACATTGGTTAGGCCACTGTTGGAATATTGCATGCAATTCTGGTCTTCTTCCTATCGGAAAGATGTTGTGAAACTTGAAAGGGTTCAGAAAATATTTACAAGGATGTTGCCAGGGTTGGAGGATCTGCGCTATAGGGAGAGGCTGAACAGGCTGGGGCTGTTTTCCCTGGAGCGTCGGAGGCTGAGGGGTGACCTTATAGAGGTTTACAAAATTATGAGTGGCATGGATAGGATAAATAGGCAAAGACTTTTCCCTGGAGTTGGGGAGTCCAGAACTAGAGGGCATAGGTTTAGGGTGAGAGAGGAAAGATATAAAAGAGACCTAAGGGGCAACATTTTCACGCAGAGAGTGGTACGTGTATGGAATGAGCTGCCAGAGGAAGTGGTGGAGGCTGGTACAATTTCAACATTTAAGAGGCATTTGGATAGGTATATGAATAGGAAGGGTTTGGAGGGATATGGGCGGGGTGCTGGCAGGTGGGACTAGATTGGGTTGGGATATCTGGTCGGCATGGATGGGTTGGACCGAAGGGTCTGTTTCCATGCTGTACATCTCTATGACTCTATATGGGGAGACATGGGAACATGATATTGGGAATAGGAGATATGGGAATTGGATGAATAGCCATGATCATGTTGAATGGCAGAGCAGCCTCAAAGGTCTGAATGGACCAATCTGTCACTTTTATTCTACATTTGTATTCACTTCATCAGCTCACACCCCAGCTATTTAGTAGCCATTAAGCCATTAATTGGCTTTAACTGGATGTTCTACATGGTCTCGGGTGAAAAGCCGACCTCCAAGAGTTGCCAACCAATCAAATAGCTATAAATTCTTTGATCCCAGCAATGCTACCAACAACATTGGCCACGTCTGGGACTACAACAGAAACTGTGAATGGGGATGGTTGCTGAGATAAGTGGGGCTGGGCTGAGCTTGGCTGGCCTGGCAGACTCCAGTGAGTTCATGGGAATGGAAGTGGCAAAGGGGTTTGGGGGTTGATATGGACATGTAGGAGAGCAAGCAAAACACAGGAGAGAGATCTCAATGGGCATAGGGGTATATCAAGCAGTTACCAACACCTCCCATTCCCATTATCCATCTCCATGGCAATTAAATCCATTAGCATGCATTGATTTGGAGATACCCAAATACCTGAGGCCTGTAGCTATACTAGAACGTCTGATTGGTGTCTGTAGCTCACTGGTTATCTGTAATTTGTCCGGAGTGTCAGGTCTTAGGGCAGTACCCTTGATAATGTGGTATATTGTCTGGAACTGAAAATGTGTTGCTGGAAAAGCGCAGCAGGTCAGGCAGCATCCAAGGAGCAGGAGAATCGACGTTTCGGCATAAGCCCTTCTTCTGGAATGAGAAAAGTGTGTCCAGCAGGCTAAGATAATAGGCAGGGAGGAGGGACTTGGGGCAGGGGCATTGGAAATGCGATAGGTGGAAGGAGGTCAAGGTGAGGGTGATAGGCCAGAGTGGGGTGGGGGCGGAGAGGTCAGGAAGAAGATTGCAGGTTAGGAAGGCGGTGCTGAGTTTGAGGGATTTGACTGAGACAAGGTGGGGGGAGGGGAAATGAGAAAACTGGAGAAATCTGAATTCATCCCTTGTGGTTGGAGGGTTCCTAGGTGGAAGATGAGGCGCTCTTCCTCCAACCGTCGTGTTGCTATGGTCTGGTGATGGAGGAGTCCAAGGACCTGCATGTCCTTGGTGGAGTGGGAAGGGGAGTTGAAGTGTTAAGCCACGGGGTGGTTGGGTTGGTTGGTCCGGGTGTCCGAGAGGTATTCTCTGAAACATTCCCAAGACCGCTCCAATTTCCCTCAGCACCACCTCTCAAGGAGTCTAAAGACAATGTGGTATGGATCTAATATTAAAAGCCTCTAGTTCAAGTACTTGCAGATTGGCTCAACTGGAAAGAAACAAAATCAATGCACTATTTATCTAAAAATAAAACTATAGATGAACAGTAGGAAGAAATACTTCTAAAGCAATAATGCTGGAATAATAATTTTTATTTTAAAGACTGTTGCATTATTTCTCAGACTGTTTAATTATTAGCTTTATTGTTCTTGAAATCCCATTGTAATTATTAATATCATGTGGATCTAAACAAATTAATGCCGAAATTTGATGACTTATGATGTGGTGTGTTTCACTTTGATCAATGATCATGTTCTACTGACAATAGGCCATCTAATATTAGCATCCAATGACAGAAAAAAATACATCAAAAAAATGTCACTGAATAATGAAGTTTAAATTCAATCATTTAATCATTGATATTCTCCGACAACATCATTGCTCTCTTTTCAATTACAATAATCTGATTAGTTCTAAGATATTGCTGTGCAAAAACAATTGCAAAATTCCTTCCCAAATTCAAAAAGCTGACCAACTGTGCTGACTGTAACAGCAGCCATTTCTAAAACATGATACCGAGCAACATTAGGAGGCCGTGATTCAACACTTCATCAAACGACTGTGTTTTAAGGAGTGTATTGAGAGAGGTTGAGAAAGTGAGAGAGACTGGAGTATATGTCCACAGGTTCTTGAAGGTGACAGGGCTGCTGAATAAGGTAATAATGGAGACATAAAGAATCCTTTCCTTTGTTGCATAAGAACAGTGATTTTATTCTGACACTTTTGAGACAAAGGTTCAACCAAGTAATTTTGCTACAGTTCTAGTCACATTATAAGAAGGAGTAATTTCTCTAGAGAGACTGCAGAGGAGATTTACAAAAATATTGCTAGTGCTTGAAAATTGCAGGTGTGAAGAAAGATTGGATCGTCTTGTCTTATTTTCAGCAGTTACTATTCACTCCAACCTCCACAAAGAGTCAATTTCACACCAGTATTACTGAGTTATAAATCTGAAGACATATATTTATCACTCACAGATATATTAATTGCTTATATCTGATGAAATTGCACAAGAGGGCTTCCTGATCCTTACTGTCAGGAAGCTTCACCTGTCTCTGAGTTTCCAAGATACCTTAGTATCACCCTATTACTGGAAAGAGGATTTTTAGCCTCCGGAGCAATTAAGTTCCTCTGTGATTCAGGCTCTTGAACATTGTAAAAGATTCCACCCTCAGGGATGAAAGCTGTGAAGACATCTCAGAGAGAAAATCTTTAATGTACTCATCTAAGTCTCCTATAGCAGCTCCAACGTATTTCAGGTAAAGGTTACATTTAAATTGCTAATGCTGATTCAGCTAGGAGCTCCATGACATTTAAATATAATTAAATATGTGGCATGAGGATATTTGCAAGGTTTGATCTGAATTACAGGATGACGTATTCTTAGAAACTGATTGAAATATAACCAGTAAAGAAAGTTAAATTATTCATCCTTTGCTTTACTGGTGCTGTCATCTCAATAGACAGAAAGCCTTGTTGGTAAAGTGGAGGAAGATTATGAACTAGGTATGAAGCTTTCTGCCAGGCTGTTATTTTTCTGGTTACCCACTAAATTAAGGATGTAGCTTCATGGCACTTACGAAGTTGACTCGATATATTACTTTCAAACTATTCACCTTAATAATTAATTTAGTGAATATAGAAGAATATAGTGGTCTTAAGAAGGTTTGAAATTGGGGATAACCTTTTAACTTTATTGAATGGAATAAATGACTAAATTACAGCAATAGCATTAACAAGGTTTTAGTCCAAACAAATTCAATATTTAAGATTTACAAACATCTTGTATATCAGGTTATAAATTTGCTTGCTGAGCTGGTAGGTTTGTTCTCAGACGTTTCGTCAGCATACTAGGTAATATCATCAGTGATGGAAATGTGTTGCTGGAAAAGCGCAGCAGGTCAGGCAGCATCTAGGGAACAGGAGAATCGACGTTTCGGGCATTAGCCCTTCTTCAGGGCTAATGCCCGAAACGTCGATTCTCCTGTTCCCTAGATGCTGCCTGACCTGCTGCGCTTTTCCAGCAACACATTTCCACCTCTGATCTCCAGCATCTGCAGACCTCACTTTCTCCTCAATATCATCAGTGAGCCTCCATTGAAGTGCTGGTGTACTGTCCCGCTTTCTATTTGTGTGTCTTGGTCTGTTAAGGTGAGTGATATCATTTCCAGTTCTTTTTCTCAGATGTTGGTAAATGGGGTTCAGTTTGAATGCCAGTTCTCTAGGAATTCCCATGCATGTCTTTGTTTAGCTTGTCCTAGGATGGATGCAATGTGCCAGTCGAAGTGGTGTCCTTCTTCTTCGGTGTGCAAGGATATTAGTGATAGTTTATCGTGTCTTTTGGTGGCTAGTTGGAGCTTGTGTAGCCTGGTAGCTAATTTCTTGCCTGTATGTCCAATGTAGTGTTTGTTACAGTCCTTGCAGGGTATTTTGTATCTGACATTCAATTTGCTGGTTATTGGTACAGGGTCCTTTAGGTTAATCAGAAGTTGTTTCAGTGTGTTAGTAGGTTTGTGAGCTAGAAGAAACCTACATCATTAATAGCATCGTTACTGGCATAAATTTCACCAAAGAAGAAGAGAACAACAACAGACTCCCTTTCCTAGATGTCACAGTGGAACGAACAGTCAATAGAGAACTGCAGACCAGTGTCTACAGGAAAGCAACACATACTGACCAGATATTTAACTACAGGGACAATCATCCCAACATCCACAAATGGAACTGCATCAGGACATTATTTAAACGAGTCACAACACATCGCAGCCCCCAGAAACTACAAACAGCAGAAGAAAAATACCGATACAGCATATTTAAGAAGAATGGGTACCCGATAAACACAGTCCACCAATTCTTAAACAACAAACCCAAGCTCGAAGACACAACACGTCCAGAGACTCTAGCCATGCTACCATACATCAAAGACATCTTGGAGATGTCGACCAGACTACTCTGACCCCTAGGCATCATGATAGCCCACAAACCTACCTACACACTGGAACAGCCACTGATGAACCTAGAGGACCCCATATCAACAACCAGAAAATCGAATGTTATTTACAAAACACCCTACAAGGGCTGCAACGAACACTATATTGGACAGACAGGCAGGAAACTGACCACCAGGCTATATGAACACCAACTGACATGACCAGATATCACTACTGTCCTTACACACAGACTAAGAAGGACACCACTTCAACTGGGACAATATATCCAATCTCAGATAGACTTAACAAAGACACGCACAGGAATTCTTAGAGGCCTATCATTCAAACTGGAACTCCATTAACAAATACAGATTTGGACCCCATTTACCAACCTGTGAGAAAAAGAACTGGAAATTATATCACCCACCTTAACCGACCACGACACATAAATTTCACCAAAGAAGAAGAGAACAACAACAGACTCCCTTTCCTAGATGTCACAGTGGAACGAACAGTCAATAGAGAACTGCAGACCAGTGTCTACAGGAAAGCAACACATACTGACCAGATACTTAACTACAGGGACAATCATCCCAACATCCACAAATGGAACTGCATCAGGACATTATTTAAACGAGTCACAATACATTGCAGCTCCCAGAAACTACAAACAGCAGAAGAAAAATACCGATACAGCATATTTAAGAATATTTAAGTGGGAAAGAACACTAGCACTTCAACGGAGGCTCACTGATGATGTTACACAGCATGGTGACAATACGTTTGAGAATAAACCTACCAGCTCAGCGAGCAAATTTACAACCTGAATCTCAACCTGAGCTACTAAACCTTCTCAAAAATCGCAAACACCTCATATATGTCTAAAAATAATAAAAAGTATGGCCAACATCCTGAAACAGTGAACAAAAATGTACAGGTAATACAATGATATCCATCTCCAATACCCCTTGATTTAATAGTTTGGAATGCTATTAATGTCCTCTGATACGAATACTAATACAAAATATTTATTCAACTCCTCTGCCATTTCCTGGTTCACCATTATTATTTCCCCAGCCACACTCTCTAGAGGGCCTCTGTTCACTTTGGACACTCTCTTCTATTTTACATTGGTAAACAGGTTCTTATGCTGTTCTTATATAACCAGAGTTATATTTGGGGGAAATGTTAAATGTCAGGCTTCACTTAGACAAACCTACCTGGAGCTGATGGGATATCACATTACCATTGTCCAGCAAGAATCAAAATCAGTAGAGAGTGGGGTGGAGGGTAGTAGGTCTAAGAATTTTGAATAACCAGTGATTTATGGAAATAGTCCCGAGGCAAGGTATGTAAGGATGGGAATATGGCACAGTTTGGAGTTGAGTAAGTTGCCATTAGGTGATAGGGGAATTTAGAAAGGATAGAATCCCACTTGTTTCTCCTTTTGTATAAGGGTTCAGGATCCTTGCTATCATGGATCAAGGCTTGGTGACAGTAGTTGGCTCATAGTTCTAAAGATGTGAATGTCCCAATGACATAATTAGGGCAGGGCACCACCAATGAAACAAATTGCCAGTACCTTAGGGTGGACAGTCAGCTCTTTCCTCAACCTTCATATTATGATAGGTGGATAGGATGTGTGAAATGAGAAAGGCAGGAAACATTAGGAATATGGTATCATCTTGACTGCCTTCCTGTTCCATTCTGACTAGATACTGTGAACGAGTTAAGGTCACATGTCATATCTATTTTAGTTATAGTTACGTGTCTTCCAGAAAATTCTTTTGTACACTCCATTATATCAACAAGACCATAAGGTCAAAAGGCATAGGAGCAGAATTAGGCCATTCAGCCCATCAAGTCTGCTCCCACATTCAATTATGGCTGATATGATTCTCAATCCTCTTCTCTTGCCTTCTCCGTGTAATCCATGATCCCCTCACCAATCAAGAACCAATCTACCTCTGTCTTAAATACACTCAATGACTTGGCCTCCACATCCCTCTGTGGCAATGAATTCCACACATTAATCATCCTCTGGCTGAATAAATTCCTCCTTATTTCAGTTCTAAAGGGTCGTCCTTCACTCTCAGGCTGTCAACATGACTTGTCTTCTCTGTAGATCTGACAGACTCTACTTAGAATTTCCTCAAAGCAAGGATGATATTCCAGAAGGAAAAGCCATAAAACACCAATATCTGTTCTGATGAAGAGTCGTATCGGATTTAAAATGTTATTTCTGTCTCCATTGATGCTGCCAGACCTGCTGAGTTTTGCCAGAACTTTCTGATTTTATGACATAATAAAGACCTGGGAATGGCTGGCATAACTTGATATATCAGAAAATCAAAAGTATTTTTCATTTTTCTTGTAACTGCATGAAGCAATGCAAGCAATACAAAGCTTCTAAAAACCAGTTATGAAAAATTGCCAGTCAATGACTGCATTGGACAAACCCAACACATTCAGCTTTGATTTCATCCAGCAGGCTGTAGATCAGTTCACACTAGGGATCTCAGGATGCAATTTCCTGTTTCCTTTTTGTTTCTTTTTTAGTGTTTTGTACAAGTGCCAAGTTGTTTCTGACATAATACGAAATGGATTATTGCCACATGTACTGAGGAAGAAAGGATTGGTGTGATTCATATGCTATACAAAGCAGATTTATTTGCAATAGTTTGGTGTATTTTAAGATTGTTCTTTAAATTTGTGCATCAGCACAGAAATAAAATGACCCAAAACATGTATGGGACTGAAAAAAAATTTAAAACATATGGAATTATCTATTGAAATAGCTCAGGAAACAACCAAATATAACCTTAGCTTTGGACATTTGTTAAAAAAATAAAGCCACGTGTTTAACTTACAAAGACATTTTCTTAATACACTCACTGATGTGTAAAACATAGATTGCTTTATCTGAATGAAAATGCAAAATGGATATTACCCTGCTTGCATGTTCCAAAGATTTAAAGATTAAGTCAGCGTTTGTTGTTCTGCCTATGTAATACTTTTCTATCATCGTATTGTTTAAACAGTGGGTGATGACAACTGTTCAGAGAAATCTGCTTTGCAGGAGTTATCAAACCAGACGGTGTGTGAGGGCTAAAATGACTGAATAATTTAAAATAATAAGCTAGCTGACATACGTTAACCACTCGACGCCCAGCATCCTGTTATCGAAGATGCATTAACCTGAAGCTTTGAAAGTCAAGTGAAGCTTTTTAATTTTCTCCTCAAATAAAATCTGATAGAAAGCTGTCTGTAAAGAATGTGTGAATATAGAACTTTGAATGCATATGTAGTGACATTCTATGTCCAGTCAAATAAAGTCTTCCTTGGCTTTATTATTATTGCTTTCAATGGTTTGCTTTTGCCCACCGCTGATTGGCAGATCATTTTTGTTCAGGATACGGTAGCAGGGTCAAAGTCAACTCACGAGGTCAATAGACAGATCATATCCTAATGTTGCAGTCACAAAATCTGCACCACTTACTATCTTTTAAAAGCATGTTTTAGCCTATTTATCCCCTTATCCTGACTTACTCTTTTCAATGATGTTTTCATTAATCCATGATCTCCATGAATTGAATCTGTATTCTCCCTGTAACTTTGCATTTCATATTCAGTTCTCATTTCAGTTCCAGTCTTCTTCCCAATGTCCAGGTGAAGATGATACTCTCTCTCACCCACTCCCTGCTTCTAAGACTTTCGAATGCTCTGTGAACCGCCAAGTACTGCAACAATGCACCACCCCAACTCTGAGCAATTAGGAATACTGACCTGGCCAGTGACACCACATCCCATGAAGGAATGAAAGAAAAATGGCTGTTCTGTAGTAATTTACCGCTTTCAGAAGAATGAGAGCAGAACTGATTGAGGTATATAAAATCCTGAAGGGGATTGAGAAGGTGGATGTAGAACTGATGTCTCCCCATGTGGGATAGTCTTGAACAAGAGGGCATAGATACAGACTGAGAGGAGGTTGGTTCAAAACTGAGATGAGGAGGAACTACTTCTTTCAGAGATTTGTGAATCTGTGGAACTCACTGCCCCAGAGTGCAATGGAGGCAGAATCATTCAACAGATTCCAGAAAGATATGTTTCTGATGAAAAACAGAATGAAGAACAATAGGGAGCAGAAAAGAAAGTAAGTTGAGACCAGGATAGGATTAGCCATGATGGCGTTAAATGGCAGAGCGGGCTGAAAAAGCTGAATTGCCTATTCCCACTCCTAATTCCTATGTTCCTAACATCAGGTTGTGCATTTGTTGCAGGATTATTTTTCTTTTTGTAGATAAGACAGCACAAATGCATTGTGTTGAAGGATGTATAATTTTATATGTATAAATGTTATTTTTGCAACCTGGATTTCAGAATAGAGGTAGTTCGGTGTTGGTTCTATGAAGTGCTTTCTTTATAAAGAACAACCTCAATTATCCAAATGTCAATTATCCGAAGTTTGGATTATCCGAACAAGATCTTAAGGTCCCATAAAAACACTATCCATTATCTGAACTCTCAGTTATCCAAACAAAATACTCCCCACCCATTTCATTTGGATAATCTAGGCTGTTCTGTGTATATAAAAAACACAAAAAGTCAGAGGGTCCTTCTGAAACAGTGACTAAATCCAGCACTTGTCATAAAATAGGTGACGGAAGACCTCTGTGGTGTTGATGGAACTATATACGATAAATAAACATACTATTTGGGTTATGACAGGTGGGACAAACATGTAAGGCCATTAGCTTTGAAGATCTGGGGCTAAGTAAGATATTTATTCAGTTCACAAGACACCTGGATTTAGGTTAATACCAATCTTGGTTTTTCCCCCTAGAAGGAGTTCAGGACAATTCAGAGACCAGTCAGCAGCAAGAGGTTTTGTTTGTGAATCTTCCAAGTCAGGAGAGTTTGGATAGAAATCTGCAATTTATTAAACTGAGAAAGTTTAGGCTCTCAGATTTGTGAAACCTTCATGTTAGCAGATTTGGAAAGGACTCATTGAACTGTCTCCACAGATGAAGACCAAAACGCTGTCAGAGATCAGTTCAGTAGAATACCAAAGATTTGAAGGAAGGGTAAAAATTGGACTTAAATGATGTCAAGGTTATTTTAAAGAAATTCGTTGAAATTTTGTTCTGCTGTTTTATTTTTCAAGATTATTTGGATTGTCGTCCAAGTGTAGGTAGCATTTTTTTTAAAATTTCCTATTTTGTATAATAAAATTCTGTTCAGTTATTAAAGAAAATCTGCAGATTTGTATGGTTATGCCTCTGTGATTAACCACACTGCTAACCAACTAAACAAGAATAAAATATATTACCGATTAGTGGGCGGCACGGTGGCACAGTGGTTAGCACTGTTGCCTCGCAGCGCCAGAGACCCGGGTTCAATTCCCGCCTCAGGCGACTGACTGTGTGGAGTTTGCACGTTCTCCCCGTGTCTGCATGGGTTTCCTCCGGGTGCTCCGGTTTCCTCCCACAGTCCAAAGATGTGCAGGTCAGGTGAATTGGCCATACTAAATTGCCCGTAGTGTTAGGTAAGGGGTAAATGTAGGGGTATGGGTGGGTTCGCTTCGGCGGGTCGGTGTGGACTTGTTGGGCCGAAGGGCCTGTTTCCACACTGTAATGTAATCTAATCTAATCTAATCAAGTCAGACTTCATTGTGGATCATAGACAGATTGTATGCATTATTAAATTTTTTTACTTGGATTCTATAATTAAAATGTTGCCCATGAACCCCACCTCCTGTTTACCTAAATTCCCATTAAACTCTGAGCAGTCAATTATCCTTCCAGAAGGTAGTATAACATTGCTAATGATTTTCAATTATTTGGCATTTTTCAGTGAGCAGCAGGCTTTCATGAATTCCCAAAAGCTCCAAGTCAGGAAAAAAGATATAAGTATTTCACTTACTGCAGCTCTACCTTTGCAATTACAAGAAGTCCCTACATTTCCAATTGAAGGCACAGTGGGGTTTTGTGGCGTGGCAGGCACCAGTCCGACTAATAGGCTGCCTAATTGTTAAGAAATTTTCTTTTTCTTACAGTTAATGTAGATGTAATGGCTTTAGCTTTACATTTATGTACTTAACCTAGATAATTATATGAGCAATAGCAGACAGAAATGCTTTGCTGACTTCATCATAGTTGGGAATTGGATATTGAGTTAATATATAGATCTTGGTCTGTTCTGAGTAACCACTAAAGAGTTTATAATTTCCCAGTTGTGCATCAAATCTCCATGGTTTGCATAGAAGCAATTTAGGAATTGAGACCGCTAACTGAACTTTTTAACATTACAAATCCCATAGAAATTATTAATATTGCAGTTTTCAGTGGTGTGTGTAAAACCTATTTAAGACATCCTAGCTTTATTGATTTTATAATTTTTTTAACATGCATTAGCCACCTTTTATATTTCCTCTATGTCTGTATTGGACCTGTAAAATCCTGCAAAGCTGGTAAAGTTTGAACTCCAGTGTTTACATTGTTTATGTGTGATATTATCAACAATACACAAGATTAATGAGTCATTGTAGTTAACTGTCTTTCCTGTCTTAATGTTTTTTAAATTACATTTTAGCACAATGTAGAGCAGTATAAATTGTACTATCACCAATTACATAATTAATCATGTAATTAACAAAAAACCCTGTTGCAGAGCATGATAATGATATGCATTAGATTTCCAAACTGCATGCCAGGAATGGTGATGTGGAGCTACACATGTGAATCTAAATCTAACGTGAACCACTGGTGAAATATACCAACTGGAAATCAATTACTTCACTGCAGGATCCTATTGAGAGAGACATCCAGGGCTATTCTTCATACATCCTCATGGTTAGTTACAAGACAGGAGTAACAAAGACCTTGTTTGACAGACTGACTTACTACCCTTTTGGCCAAAGAAGAAAACATGATATAAGGAAGGAGCAAGGTTTCTAAAATATCATCTAAAAAGTAAACTTATTTTTGGTATGTAGATTGTAAGCAAGGATCGAACAGATTGGCTAAAAATGGGAGGGAAAGTGAGTGATTTACTTCTGTCTCATAATTCAGCAACCAATACATTTGAAAACATTTGATGCTCCCATTTGTGCTTCTTTTTTGTCGAATTAAGGACTCTGAGAACTTCAATGCCAGTTATCCAACATGTGGTTCAGCAAATTTTTTCCCTTAAAGAATTAACTGGAAAGAATAAGCATCAACATTTGAATTAAAAAAAAAACTCATGACATTCGCGAAATGATTGATATCACTAGTACTTAGCCCATTATACTTCAGGTATAAAAACATCACTGTGATTATAAAGTAAAAACCTTTCTGTCATCAGTTACTTAGTGTTAATGAATGATCTGTTATGACAACATAAATTACATTATACACTGAAAGTTGGCGAGACAGATTGTTTTGTCTAGTTTTGGCTTTGGGCAAGTTTGTCTTAGTGCTTGCCGGAAGTAGTTACCACCTCCGTTCCAGTCTGTTTCTGGCTTCAGGCGTTCAGATTGTTTTGCTTTTCATGCGTTTTGTTGGCAATATTTGGTAATGTTACCACCTGAAAAGGTGAATAATATCAATTTAAAGGGGACACATGATGAAACGGACCAATGAGAATCAGATGAAAACCAAACTCTTTTTTTATCTAATTAAAATCCAAGGCCAGGATTTAGTGCTTTGGACAGGAATGACTAAATCCCTTGCCCACTGCTGAGAAAGATTGCTGGATCAAGTATCAGTTAGGTGTTGTTGCATCGATGCTTTATGTTTAATACTGTTTGGAAAATTATGGAAAAATAGAAGGCATTTTAAGTCTTGTGGGCATATCTGGAGTAGTTTCTTTAAAAGCTGTCATTGAAAGTTCACAATAGACATTGGAGATTTTTTTTAACAATTCCTAAAACTCACATTCTTGCTTAGCTGTAGACCCGTTTGGACCCACCTCTGACCCAGGAGGCCCAGGTTCAAGTCCTACCCAGTCCAGAAATGTTAATAACCCTCTGAAGAGGTTGATGAAAAGACATATAGACCCTACTACGGCTGTTTTTGAACAGTGATGGGCTTGCAGAAGCACTTGTTTTATTTAGTTCAATTAGAAGAAAACCAGCTAAGTTGGAGAAAGACATGGTCAGAGCAAACTGAGTTGAAGGGAAGCTTGCTGTGAAGAACCTACTTTGCTGATCACCCCCATCTTGGAAAACAAAACCCTCTCCATCAGTTCAGTGTGGAAACGTTTGAAAGAGTGCCATCTCAAGATTGTATTTCCTGAGCAAGTTGTCTGCAAGACTTCAGGGACAACCGTGCATGAGGCCAAATAGAGGCCAGCAGAGTCAGGGAACTGTAGAATGCTACAGGAGGTCTAGACTGTGCAGCAATGTAGTATTGCACTGGAAATTGGGTGGATTGTAGGGTGAAGGTTGCAGGGTAAAAAGAGACAAAGGGTGAAGTGCAAAGCCTTCTGTAGACACCGCCATTTCCATTTACTCCCAGATTGGGGCACCTCCTTCCCCAAGCCCCACTAGCATAATCAAATATAAGGTATTTATAAGATTATCCAAAGGAACCATATCTATTCTTCTGATTTGTAATAAGAACATAAGACCATAAGAAATAGAGCAGGAGTAGGCCGTTTGGCCCTTCAAGCCTGCTCCACTATTCAATAAGATCATGGATGATCTTTTCCTGGACTCAGATCTACTTACCTGTGCTCTCACCATATCCCTTAATTCTATTATTGTTCAAGAAGAATCTACCTTAGCTTTAAAAACGTTTACTGAACTCGCATCAACTACTTCACTGAGTAAGAAATTCCAGAGATTAACAGCCCTCTGGATAAAGAAGTTCCTTCTCAATTCAGTCCTAAATCTGCTCCCTCTAATCTTGAGGCTATGCCCTCTTGTCCTGGTTTCACCTGCCAGTGGAAACATCCTCTCTACTTCTATCTTATCTATTCCCTTCGTAATTTTGTATGTTTCTATAAGATCCTGCCTCATTCTCCTGAATTCCAATGAATATAATCCCAATCAACTCAGTCTCTCCTCATAAGCAAACCCCTCAACTCTAGAATCAACTGAGTGAACCTCCTCTGTGCCCCCTCCAGTGCCAACACATCCTTTCTCAAGTAAGGAGACTGCCATAGTGCAAGAAATGGAACAGATATTAAGTGCACAGAGAGTTCCCATAAACAGCAATGTAATAATGACCAGATAATCCTTTCTGAGGTGTTGGCTGATGGATAAATATTTGTCAGGGCATCAAGAAGAACACCTCTACTTCTTTTCAAAATAGTGCGATAGGACGTATTGCAAGGACATAGCATCAGATGAGACTTCAGTCAAAGGAGAGGCAGGAGCATAGTGGCAATGTCATTGGGCTAGTAACCTAGAGGTCCCAGCCGACTGTCTGGCAGCTGATGGAATTTCAATTCAATAGTACATCCAGAATTGTTAGGGCGCTTGTGATACAGGAGGTAGTGTCCCTACCTATGAACTAGGAGACCCAGAATCAAACCCCACCTGATACAGAGATGTCATAATATCCCTGAAATGGTTGATTTAGAAAATATCTAAATTCAGAATTATGAGCTGACCTCCGTAATGGTGATCATGAAGCTAACATTGATTGTTGCAAAGACCCATCTCATCCCTTACCTGGACTGACCTATATGTAACCTCATAATGACAACAATGCAATTAATTCTTAACCACACTCTGAAATGGCTCAACTCAAGAGAAATTAGGGATGTGCAACAAATATAGGCCTTTGCAATGATGAGAATGGATAATGAAAGCTCTGAAAAACAACTACTCTAAAATTACATTATTTCCACATTATCACATAAGATTGTCCAGCATTGATTACATGCACAAATGTTGAGTGGAATTTATAACCTTCTGATGCAGTGGTATTGATTGTAATTTAGGAGGTGTGATCCATTAAGTGTGGTAAACAGAGAAAGAACTGATGGGTTGACCTAATAGAGGTTTATAAAATCATGAGGGGCATGAATAGGGTAAATAGGGTGTTTTCTTTGGAGTAGGGGCATCCACAACTGGAAGGCATAGGTTTAGGATGAGGGGAAAAATTTAAAACAAACCTAAGGGGCAGCTTTTTCATGCAGAGGGTGGTGTGTGTATGGAATGAGCTGCCAGAGGAAGTGGTAGAGGCTGGTACAATTACAACATTTAAAGCCAATTGGATGGGTACATGAATAGGAAGGGTTTGGAGGGATCTGGGCCAATTGCTGGCAACCACGACTAAATTAATTTAGGATATCTGGTCGGCATGGATGAGTTGGACCGAAGGGTCTGTTTCCACGCTGCGCATCTCTATGACTCTATGACTCTATGACTGTATGATTCTATGACCTGCCTTTTGTTATTGTATTGGATAAGTCGACAGTTAGATAATTACTTGAAGACGTCAATCACCTTGTCCATACTGAGGCATGAAGTAATATGGCAAGGAAACAGGCTCTTCGGCCCAAACTGGTCAATGCTGACCATGGTGCCCACTCAGCTAGCTCCAACTGCCCGCATTTGGTCCATATCTCTTCCCATCCATATACCTGTCCAAATGTTTTCCAAATGTTGCTATTGTACCTGCCTCAACTACTTTCTCTGGCAGCCCAATCCATATACGCACCACCCTCTGCATGAAGAAGTTGCCCCTCAGATTCTTCTTAAATCTTTCCCCCCCTCACCCTAAAGTCAGTGTGTAATTATGCAGATAGTTAGAAAGAATTCCCACCTTCACGCCAGGGACTTGGAAATAGATTTGTAGAACATCTGTTCAGAGCCAGTGGAGTAAATATTTTGTCAAAGGTTATATTGCTTCTTTTAAGCCACTTAAGTTGATACATAAACAAATGTGCTTCCTTCACAAAGCACAGCTAAATAAATAGAAAAGCAATCTGTGTGTGACTCAAAACCTTTAAGCTTTTCAGTATGAAACTGAATGTCTTCTCTTCCACCTGGGTAGTCTCAGTTCTACTTTGATTTTATTTTCAGCACACAAGGATGTTTATTGTACTATCAATTACACATCAGCTGCTTAGAATAAGATGTTTTAAAGACCCACAGATAATGCTTCATCAAGACCAGTTCAGCACTTTGCGGCTGTATTATTCAATTAGCAAAACATCTGAAATATTATTTGCATCTATCAATATATTCTGGAAAGGGAGAGCGAGGGGGAATAAATAACGATGCATACAGAATGGAAGATACAAACAGAAACTGACAGGCTGAAACCTTTCAGGCTTTCTAAAGTGTGTAGAAATTACAGTCTAAAAGCAAGAGACTGCAAGATATAAATGAGGACAAAAAGTAGAGTCTGTCCCTGAAGAGTTGTGTTGTGAAGCACCTGAAATTCCTACACACAACAAAAATGCAAAATACTGCAAATGCTGAAGATGTTGGTGGATGAACTCAGCACACTGGGCAAAATCTGTGGAGTGAGAAGCATTTAACATTTCAATCCCAAAATGACTATCCTCCAGAACTGAAGTGAGGTAGATAAATGTTGGGTTTTATGCTGGGGAGAAAGGTGGGGAAGAGCAAGTGTAACATAAGGAAAGATCAGGAAGTCGTTAGAGGGCCAGGGACATTATGACAATCAAAGGTGTCACAGTGCATAAGGCAAAGGGAACAGCAATTGTTGCATACAAAAGACCAACACAGATTTAGAGTTGATATTTCCTGCAGAATATAAATCCATTCTGCTGAAAACAAAACCAAGAAAACAAAATACAAGGATTGAGGTACGGAGTGCAATTTGCAGTTGATAAAGTTGAAGTTTGTTCCAAGCTAAATTTTGATAATTGCCAAACAGGACATATTAGGCCAAAGGACAAAGTTGGATCTCCTGGTACTCAGCACGAGACAACATCACACTATGCTTGCAAAGCTATGGTAACCTGATTTAACACTAGGCCTGAGGATAGATGAGGTGTAAAAATTCATTAGGAAACCTGCAAAATAAACTGGCTCAAATCTACGAGTTGACAGTCCCAATGTGGCATGTCATGAAACATTGCTTGTAAATCTGTTCAATATTCACTGCTTGTCCATACCAAGCCCTCATGCTGTCTTACAACAGCTTTCATTGAAACTCATTTTATTAATACTTCAGCTTAGCACACACTCCAGCTACATGTTGTAGTTGAAAGCTTTGGCACACTAACATATTCCAAGGACTTCACACATCTTAATTTTAGAAACTATTTCCATTCAGGATGGGCCATAGTTTGGTAATATGTCTCGTACTACTAACGGCATCCTACATTTTGCATCAACTGAGGACTACATTGTAAAAAGATCAAGTAGTATAGTTATAAGTTTGAAATACTTACTTGCAGCATGTGTGGAAAATCTCCAAATTTGTTTTCAATGAACCTTACTTTTTGTGTAATTTTACATAACAATGGTATTTTTTGTTTGAGATGTGCAAATATTTTGGCAGTCAGTGATGTGAACCATTTCTATAATACCTGTCAATTAGATTTAGCCCAAACCACAATATTATAACAGTTCATACCAAGGTCTTTGCCATTTAAAGTCCATAGCTAAGACTTAGATTTGCAAAACTTTCTTTTTAAATTGTCTTTGATTAAATGAACTGGACATTTTGCAATGTGTTTCTCTGTTCAGTGAACCAATCATTGCTCAAATATCATTCCAGGCTTATTCTTTAATTGCCAAAAAAATCAGTTATGGACATGGCATTATGCCATTATCAATCATTACATCTCATCGTAATGCTTTCAACCATTTATATTAGAATTCCCAGTTTGCTGGATGCTAGTTCTTCTCCAGAGATACCAGAGCTCTCCCAGGGCCCATGAATCCTCACAAACCCCAGGAACTGCCATGTCTCTCTCTGTTCCAAACCCATCCCACACCTTCAGAAACTCTGCAGGATTTCCCACCCCCACTACTCCCATTGCCAGATCAGAAACACTTCCAATCCCATCAGATCAACAACCAAACCTCACACCTTTTGGTGTACAAGCCAACTTAGCCTTGCCAGTTCCTCTGGCCATCAAAATGGAAGCTAAAACTGTTAAAATGCCACAGCTTATGAGGAAACCCTAATGCCTAGGTACCCCATGATAGTCATGTCCTAGTCAGTCATTCCATCCAGAACAAGAAATCATGATTTTAATTGAATGTCATACTATATACTTCTCAATTTTCAGATAATGTCAGTTTACATCCAGTTCAGACATTCTGAGTTGCTATGCCATATGCTCCTTTGCATGCATATTGTAGTCTGGAAGGATGGAGAATGACGGCAAGCATTCCAACTTCCCTTCCATCAAATGGCTGTCCAGGAAATCTCGCTCATTTTTCCTGCCTGCCACAGGCATACGTTAAAAAGATTTATAGGTTGGGCATCAACCTGTTTGACTATTGTGGTCGGTGTGGGTATATTCGCTGAGCTGGGAATTTGGTTTGCAGACGTTTTGTTCCCTTTCTAGGTGACATCTTCAGTGCTGTGGAGCCTCCTGTGCAGTGTTGATATTTGAGGAGAAAGTGAGGTCTGCAGATGCTGGAGATCAAAGTTGAAACTTTATTGCTGGAACAGCACAGCAGGTCAGGCAGCATCCAGGGAACAGGAGATTTGACGTTTCGGGCACAGGCCCTGAAGAAGGGCCTGTGCCCGAAACGTCGAATCTCCTGTTCCCTGGATGCTGCCTGACCTGCTGTGCTGTTCCAGCAATAAAGTTTCAACAGTGTTGATATTTGACCTTGTTATGAATGCAGATTCTATGGCCACCAAGTCCTGGAGTAAAATTTGAACATAGGTTCTGTCTCAGATGCAGGCACACAATCTACTGGATTACAAGGCCTCCCCCTCAATGTATCTGTTGCTGCAAATTTTATAAACTGATGACTGACTCTTTCTGGATCTCCATATAGTCAGCAGTTTTAATCACGACTGAAGACAAAGTTTTTCCAGAACATAACAACTACCTTACAAACATTGGAACTTTTGTAAATCCCATAATGCTAAGTACAGTGTAGATAAAGTTACCATAGTCTCAGGGGACTGCTTTCTCATAAGAGAGGGAGATGACTGGTAGTGGTGGTAACTTGATGGTCACCACCATTCAGACAAGGGGAGGCTTTGGTAACCTCACTCATTACAGGAATCGAACCCACATTGTTGGCATCAAGCTGCATCACAATCAGCCATCCAGCCAACTGCGCTAGCACTGTGTGTAGTCATGGATCACTCATGTTATGCCTATTGATTTAACCGGGCAAGGAATTCTCTTCTAAACTCTCAGCTAAAGCTGACCATTTTCACTGAGCACGTAGTGTTAGTTTAAGCAATTTCCCAACCACAAACATTTTGTTTGATATACAGTAACCTTCTTTTGGAAGATTTAAGATTTAGAAAAGCTGAATTTTAGTGTGGCTGTCAAGAAGTAGAATTTATTCCAGAAAGTAAATTCTGATTTTTGATTGCTAAGTAGTGATAAACTTCTTCTTGTGAGGTTATTAAAGCAGAGGTTGCTGAATCAGTTTAGAATATGTTTGTATTGTTTCAACAGAGCCTTCATATAAATTATGTGGGAAGCATCTGAAGGATTAATATTATTAAAAATATAATAGACAAAACTGTCAGTGTGAACAGGAAACAGCACAACATAATATTCAAGGGTTGTGGCTGAAGAGAGAAAGTAAGACGAGTTATTACTTGTGTAACGTTCGAGATGATGGCAGGTTTGAGGTGTGTTTTCCCACAAGCTACAATTGCAACAAACATGACACCGGATGAAGTGATTTAGTTAATGAATACCAAACAAATAATGAGTTGCCAATTACCAAAGAACAAAAACTAAATGATAAATGAACCTAATTTTAGCGGAAACAAAATAATGAAATATATGAATAAGAATGAAAAACTGGTTGTATGAAACAAAACATGAAAAAAATAACACTTTAAAGTCAAACTGATGGAGAGGGTGGCAAGTCATAGTTCAGCCATAATGGCCCTAATAGCCATGATCTTGTATTGTCACCAAAATTAAATGCAGTACAGGTAGTTCTGGGATAACACACATTTCAGCAGCACGATTTGGCACTGACTTTGCTGAAGAATTAGGGAACAGTATTTTTGAGAATGCTTACCTCTTGTTGGCAATAGCAGAATTCCAGTGGGGATTGGTTCACATGCTTCGTGTCAGCAGTGTCAGCACCGGTCTTCATGCTGTTTAGCACATGCACAATGTCAGTCACCGACAGAGCAGCTTTCTGTGAGAGGTACAGTACAGACAAGAGCTCTCTTACATTTTTTAATGTACTGTGTTAAATTTATTTTGTTTTGTTAATAAATATGACTTCAACCTTCATTCAGGTTGTGCTATACTTTACATTAGAATTTTGGGTGATTTTTGAGTGATTGCGAGTGATATTGTTTGCTGGTCTGCCCCAAACCCACTTTTCCCATAGATCCTATTATTTCTATTTGAAATTTTCGATTATGTGAGGTTGCGCTGGAACACAGCTATGGAGTTATAGGAGAACTACCTGGACCAACAACAATTGGATTAAAACCCTAGAGACTGGGTATCAAGGATTTCCCAAAAAGGATATAAAGAATGAAGGACCTATGCTATGTGGAAAAGTTAAACATGAGATTGTCCTTCTTGGAGAAGTCAATCTGCCAGAATAAGATAACTCATTTGGCCAGTAGCAAAATGCATGTTTTTAGGTAAATGCTGCATATAAGTTAACTTGATTAGCAATCTTTCTGCTAATAAATTAATGTTTAGTGTTATACGTCCACTAGGAGTAAGCCTCACTTTTCACCTCTGAAATACACGTTTAAGGTTATTCTTATCTTTATAAGTTGGTGCATGGGATCAAGCAAGCAACATGGGATAAGTTGTCAAGCTGATGCATGGGAGTTCAAGAGATGTCAAATCAGCTGTTTGTGTGTGGTGAATAATAAACAGAATTTGTTCTCTTGCAAAGCAAAATGAAGGATGAAGCTTGTTTCAAACTGAAAATTGTAATGTTTGCTAACTCATCACATATTTGCTGCAGTTAAGGAATTCTGTGTTACTGAAAGACTGGTGTGAGAATGAAAGAAGTCACTGGCCTGATTTTGAAAAGCATGTATCAGAATGGTCCTTTAAAAACATAAGAGTGGTTACAGCCTTATCAGAAATGCAGTTTATACCTATGCACTTTGGTAGGCTAAATCAGCAAATATTTCAGGGAAATACAGTTAGCCCAGCCACTTCATGGAATGAAAATATCTAGTGTTACAGCAGAAAATCAAGATCACTCAGAGACTTCTGAAAGACCTCAATTTCAATTTATGTATGCGTGTGCCAAAAAGCCATAGCAGGATCATGTTTGTGGTCAAATAGAATTGGGGGATAGTAGATAATGAACAAAAAAAAATCATTTATACAGTGGAAAATTATTTGCTGCCTCGCTTAACATTTTGTGAAACTGAAGCAGTATCACTGGACATGAAATGTTAATTCTGCTTTCTCTCCATAGATGCTACCAGAGCTGTTGAGTTCTTTTTCCAGCAGTTCCTGTTTTTATTTCTGATTTCCAGCATCCAAAGATTTTTGGCTTCTTTTGTGTGTTGCTTTGTGTAGTTTCCTTATCAAATTATCATAGATTAGATTACTTACAGTGTGGAAACAGGCCCTTCGGCCCAACAAGTCCACACCGACCCGCCGCAATCCACCCAGACCCATTCCCCTACATTTATTCCTTCACCTAACACTATGGACAATTTAGCGTGGCCAATTCACCTAACCCGCACATTTTTGGACTGTGGGAGGAAACCGGAGTACCCGGAGGAAACCCACGCAGACAAGGGGCGAATGTGCAAACTCCACACAGTCAGTCGCCTGAGACGGGAATTGAACCCGGGTCTCTGGCGCTGTGAGGCAGCAGTGCTAACCACTGTGCCACCATGCCGCCCATGGGATGGTATTATGGGATGGTATTAATGCACAAATTCTCATCAGAACATTAAAAATTTATTGGGAGTACCTGCTGAAAGGGATGGACTGCAGAATGTTAGATTAGACTCTCTACAACATGGAAACAGGCCGTTCCACCCAACAAATCCACACCAATCCTCTGAAGAGTAACCCAGCCACACTCATTTCCCTACATCTACTCCTGACTAATGCACCTAACACTATGGGCAATTTAGGATACCCAATTCACCTGCCCTGCATATCTTTTGGAAGGTGGTAGGAAACCAACACAGACATGGATAGAATGTGCAAACCTGAAAATGTGTTGCTGGAAAAGCGCAGCAGGTCAGGCAGCATCCAAGGAACAGGAGAATCGACATTTCGGGCACAAGCCCTTCTTCAGGAATGAGGCAAGTGTGTCCAGCAGGCTAAGATAAAAGGTAGGGAGGAGGGACTTGGGGGAGGGGCTTTGGAAATGCGATAGATGGAGGGAGGTCAAGATGAGGGTGATAGGCCGGAGTGGGGTGGGGGCGGAGAGGTCAGGAAGATGATTGCAGGTTAGGAAGGCGGTGCTGAGTTCGAGGGATTTGACTGAGACAAGGTGGGGGGAGGGGAAATGAGGAAATTGGAGAAATCTGAGTTCATCCCTTGTGGTTGGAGGGTTCCCAGGCAGAAGATGAGGCGCTCTTCCTCCAACCGTCATGTTGCCATGGTCTGGCAATGGAGGAGTCCAAGGACCTGCATGTCCTTGGTGGAGTGGGAGGGGGAGTTAAAGTGTTGGGCTACGGGGTGGTTGGGTTGGTTGGTCCGGGTGTCCCAGAGGTGTTCTCTGAAACGTTCCGCAAGTAGGCGGCCTGTCTCCCCAATATAGAGGAGGCCACATCGGGTGCAGCGGATGCAATAGATGATGTGTGTGGAGGTGCAGGTGAATTTGTGGCGGATATGGAAGTGTCCCTTGTGGCCTTGGAGGGAAGTAAGGGGGGAGGTGTGGGCGCAAGTTTTGCATTTCTTGCGGTTGCAGGGGAAGGTGCCGGGAGTGGAGGTTGGGTTGGTGGGGGGTGTGGACCTGACGAGGGAGTCACGGAGGGAGTGGTCTTTTCGGAACGCTGATAGGGGAGGGGAGGGAAATATATCCCTGGTGGTGGGGTCCGTTTGGAGGTGGCGGAAATGACGGTGGATGATACGTTGTACATGGAGGTTGGTGGGGTGGTAGGTGAGGACCAGTGCGGTTCTGTCCTGGTGGCGGTTGGAGGGGCGGGGCTCAAGGGCGGAGGAGCAGGAAGTGGAAGAGATGCGGTGAGGGCATCGTCGACTACGTCTGGCGGGAAATTGCGGTCCTTGAAGAAGGAGGCTATCTGGGTTGTACGGTTTTGGAACTGGTCCTCCTGGGAGCAGATGCGGCGGAGACAAAGGAATTGGGAATATGGGATGGCATTTTTACAGGGGGCAGGGTGGGAGGAGGTGTAGTCTAGGTTGCTGTGGGAGTCGGTCGGTTTATAGTAAAATGTGCAAACTCCACACAGTCACCTGAGGCTGGAATTGAACCTGGACCCCTGGTACTATGAGGTAGCAATGCTAACCACTGAGCCACTATGCTGTGAAGCAATAGTATGGAATCTGGAAGTGCCATATCTGATCCAGAATGGCAACTTTATGATGAAACCATAGCCAAAGTGAATTCAACTAACTCTATAGATGATGAAGATGATGAAATTCGTGGATTTTAAAATGTTATCACTTTGGTTCAAACTATTCTTTTAGAATTTTTTCATTCAATAATTCCAAAACTTCATTCAATTTAACTTGAATTACTGGCTTTATGTCTTTAATCACATCACAAAACAATGGCTACATAAACCAATATCACGTTTCACATATTCTGCTCAATACATAAATCAGTCCCCCTCTGCAGAAAGATGTTTTGAAGCTTCAAAGATTATGTTATACACCATGTTTTATGGTAATATAAATGTTCATAATTATGAGAGGTTTTGATAGCATATAGAAAGAGAAACTATATCCTCCATTAGGTAAATAAATAATTAGAGGGAGATAAGAACACAAACAAATGCAGTGGCTGAATGATTCGCAAAATTTGACGTACTCTTGGGAAATAATGCTGAGATGTCAGTGGGGGAGCACTTTGAGGCCAGCGACCATAATTCTATTAGTTTTACAATAGCGATGGAAAAGGACAGACCGGATCTAAAAGTTGAAGTTCTAAATTGGAGAAAGGCCAACATTGACGGTATTAGAATCCAGGTTCCTTCAAACATATAGGGAGTATGCATAATAAATGGATTCAGAAGTGGAGAACTAATGTTACATATACCATTGTAAGTTACCTGAGCAAGTCACTGCAAGCTCTATACAAAATACTATGCTATACGAGTAGTTTTTTGTGCAGCTATATTTGTATGCACAGCTGTTCTGCAATCTTTAACTTTCAATGTTGGATAATATTATAGATCACATTATTTAAGAGCCAGATATACATCACCAAAGTAACTGCATTGAGCTGCAAAGAATTGCAAAGACACCAATAGCCCTTAAGTAATAACTTGCACATCTGACCATTATTCAGAATGACAAACAGAATATTGTGGATTCTGGAAATCAAACAAAAGCAGAAAATGCCTGAAGCATTGATCTGTTTCTGGCAGCCACCCTGTGGAAAGAGAGTTAACATTTTCAAAACTGTAACCATTCATCGAAACTGGAAAAAAGCTAGAGATGTAAAGCTTTTAAGAAAGAGCTGGATGGGATGAAGACCAACAAATGGGGTAAAAGTGAGAAGAGACTGAATGATAGAAAAGTTAGTCCTCCAAGGGAAATGGAAATGAAGCAAGAATAAAACAAGTAACAATAGGCTTGTCCTGAACAGTTGTGCTGCTAACTTAATAGAAAACCTGAAACAAGGAAAAGGAAAGAAACAAAATGGAACAGATTATGATCTGAAATTGCTGAAATCCATGAGAAAAACCGTAAAATTCCTAATCAAAAGATGAGAGGGTGTTCCTTAAGTTTGCATTGATGCACACTGAAACAACGTCGTAAAACGATTAGACAGGTTAGGTGTGCAGAGGATGTTTCCTGTTATGGAAAAAAGAATTAGAGGTCACTGTTTAAAAATCATGGTCTCCCATTAAAAATGAAATAAGGTGCTTTTTTTCATTAGAGTTGTGAATCTTTGGAATTCTCTTCCTGAAAACATGGTGGAAGCAACATCCTTGAATATTTTTAAGACAGAGATAGATTCTTGTTAAGTAAGGGGTTGGAAGGTTATCAGGAATAAGTGGGCATGTAGATTTGAAGTTTCAGTCAGATTGCCAATACTTGATTGAATGGCAGGGCAACTTGAGGGACTGAATGGCCTTCGTCTCCTCCTGGTTCAAATATTTGTATGACTACAACCTTTCAAGTGGATGGGCCTTCGTGACTCTGATAGTCGAGAATCCATTTTGCATTCATTGGTATGCCATAGATATCCAGATTAAAAGTGGGAATGCAGGAGCCTATTTTTAATGGTTGGATTTGGAGAGCTGGGATTACATCCCACCACCCCTCCAACCTTGGTTCTCCTGACTCAGCATTAAAACTCAAGGCCTCAATCTACAAAAAGAAAAGATTATGCTCGATGTCTCAGCACTACTGTGAATGGTCGCATCATCAGAACAGATGTGACAAAGGTTGGAGAATGGAATGGAATTATTGCAGAGAGTGGGTTGTGAGGAAGTGTAGCTGAGGTAGTTGTGGGGTGTAAATGTGTGAATGATGTTTGATCTCTGCCACCTCTTTTACCAAGTGTAGCAACTTCTTTGACCTTAAGTGAAATATTAACAAAACCAAAGTTTTCTATCAATATATTTTCTTCCACTGTGCTGATATTACATATCATCTGTGACCAATGGCTTGTATCAGGGTAAATATTCCATTGCTTTTGAGTCAAAGATTTGAAATCCAGACATGCCATCGTCATTGCAAAATGATCAATAAAGGCTCTTTATTTACTGTACAGTGAGATTGCTGCAATAATCTTTGACAGAGACTATTGCTAATGTTTGCATAGATCCATTTTAAATTTCTCTTCCACGACATAATCAGGTAATTTTATTGGCAGTACTACCAATTTACACAGGACTGCATTTTTTATACAGCCTGATTTGACTATCTATTGATTGAACATTGAAACTTTTAAAGTTGAAAAGGCGTAGAAGTATCTAAATGAGTGGATTGATTTTCGCGAGTGGAGTACTGCCTGGCAAGATCTATACTTTGTTTGCCATACTAAATACTGTGGTCTGTGGGAGAGAGCGTGTGTGTGAGAGAGAGTGTATGTAAACCTAAAAATAATCAGTAGCAAAGCTTCAGTCTTAAACAAGATAAAATTTACTCTGCAACAAAAAGCATTGCTGTAAGTCACGTGAGTCAAAGGAATAAAAATAACTAAAGGTATACAAGCAAAACACACAATACATACTTAAAAAGTAGATAAGGCTGAAGTCATTGACAAAAGTGACATTCAGTTCAATTCTTTGGGATATTGTTGCAGGCTTGCAGCTTGCAGTTGGAATCTTTGTCATTTGCAGTTAAGGAGTAAAATTGAAGAGCTATGTTACCCTACACTTGATCTTAGCCAAAAGGCCCTACTTAAGAGGGAAATCAGGAGGGCAAAAAGGGGACATGAAATAGCTTTGGCAAATAGAGTTAAGGGGAATCCAAAGGGTTTTTACAAATACATTAAGTGACAAAAGGGTAACTAGGGAGAGAACAGGACCCTTCAAAGATCAACAAGGCGGCCTTTGTGTGGAGTCGCAGAAAATGGGGAGATACTAAACGAGTATTTTGTATTAGTATTTAGTATGAAAAGGACTTGGAAGATATAGAATGTAGGCAAATAGATGGAGACATCTTGAAAAATGTCCATATTACAGAGGAGGAAGTACTGGATGCCTTGAAATGCATAAAAATGGATAAATCACCTGATCAGATGAACCCCAGAACTCTGTGGGAGGCTAGGGAAATGATTGCTGGGCCACTTGCTGACATATTTGTGTCATCAATAGTCACAGGTGAGGTGCCAGAAAACTGGTGGTTAGCTAATGCGGTGCCACTATTTAAGAAACGTGGTAAGGACAAGCCAGGGAACTATAGACCGGTGAGCTTGACATTGGTGGTGGACAAGTTGTTGGAGGGAATTCTGAGGGACAGGATGTACATGCATTTGGAAAGTCAAGGACTAATTAAGGATAGTCAACATGGCTTTGTGCATGGGAAATCATGTCTCACAAACTTGATTGAGTTTTTTGAAGAAATAACAAAGAGGATTGTTGAGGGCAGAGTGATAGATGCGATCTCTATGGACTTCAGTAAGGCGTTTGACAAGGTTTCCCATTGGAGACTGGTTAACAAGGTTAGATCTCATGGAATGGAGGGAGAACTAACCATTTGGATACAGAACTGGCTCGAAGGTAGAAGACAGAGGGTGGTGGTGGAGGGTTGCTTTTCAGACTGGAGGCCTGTGACCAGTGGGTGCTGGGTCCACTACATTTGGATGTGAGCATAAGAGGCATAATTAGTAAGTTTGAGAGATGACACCAAAATTGGAGATGTAGTGGACAGCGAAGAAGGTTTCCTCAGATTACAATGGGATCTTGATCAGATGGGCCAATGGGCTGAGTGACATATGGAGTTTTATTTAGGTAAATGCGAGGCGCTGCATTTTGGAAAGGCATTTCAGAGCAAGGTTTATACACGTAATGGTAAGGTCCTGGGGACTGTTGCTGAACAAAGAGACCTTGGAGTGCAAGTTCATAGCTCCTTGAAAGTAGAATCGCAGTTAAATAGGATAGTGAAGAAGGCATTTGGAATGGTTTCCATTATTGGTCAGATTACTGAGTACAGGAGTTGGGAGGTCATGTTGTGGCTGTACAGGACATTGGTTAGGCTACTTTTGGAATATTGCGTGCAATTCTAGTCTCCTTCCTATCGGAAGAAATTGTCAAACTTGAATGAGTTCAGAAAAGAGTTACAAGGATGTTGCCAGGGTTGGAGGTTTTGAGCTATAGGGAGAGGCTGAATAGGCTGGGGCTATTTTCCCTGGAGCGTCGGAGGCTGAGGGGTGACATTATAGAGTTTTATAAAATCATGAGGAGTATAGATAGTTTAAATAGTCAAAGTCTTCTCCCTGGAGTTGGGAGTCCAGAACCCAAGGGGATAGGTTTAGAGTAAGAGGGGAAAGATATAAAAGACACTTAAGGGGCAATATTTTCAAACAGAGGTGGTACGTGTATGGAATGAGCTGCCAGAGAAAGTGGTGGAGGCTAGTACAATTGCAACACTTAAAAGACATCTGGCTAAGTATATGATTAGGAAGGGTTTTAGAGGGATATAGGCTGGGTGCTGCCAGATCTGACTAGATTGGGTTGGGATATCTGGTTAGCATGGATGAGTTGGACCGAAAGGTCTGTTTCCATGCTGTACATATCTATGACTCTATGTTTTACAGCTGTGATGGCTTCTGCAATTGAAGGAGTTTGTCTTTGTAGGTGCTCAAAGCAGGTACAGCAGCATCAAGAATTAAGTGAAAGCCCCTTTTCTTTCCTGAATCCTCCAGATTCCTTCTTCAGCAGAAGAGGGATAATTTCTGGGCACCTCGCTTGGAAATTCCTGGTAATGCAGAAACATTTCAGTTCTCACATTATAGTTCAGCTGAGGCACTGTGGCCAGCAATTGTTATCATGAGTTCTCCTGAGGCCTCTGTACCAAATGATTATTCCCAGCTAGAATTTATAAAGTTCAAACTCCAATTGGCTGCTGTCCCAACCTGTTGATTTATGCTTCCATTTTAGGCTTTGGATTAGCCCAGGTCTGGGGTTCAGTCACTTCTTGCAACTTTCAGATGAGGTAATTCTTCTATTAAATGTTTCCACTATAAATTTGAATAGCTTCATTCTTCCAGGTTTGATGAGGTAGGAATGAACTATTCAAAGTCCCAGGAAGGCCATTGTCATTGAATTTCTGTTTAATCTTATGGAAATGTTCATTGAATTTCAAATGTATTTTCTGATCCTTCTTGAGATCATTATAGCTTGGTTCCTCTATCTGGTCATGTTGTGGCTTTACAAGACATTGGTTGAGCCATTTTTGGAATATTGTGTTCAGTTATCATCTCCCAGCTATAAGAAGAATGTTGTCAAACTTGAAAGGATTCGGAAAATATTTACAAGGATGTTGCCAGGGTCGGAGGGTTTGTGCTACAGAGAGAGGCTGAATCGGCTGGGGTTGTTTCCCTTGAAGCATTGGAGGCTGAGGAGTCACGTTATATAGATCTATAAAATCATGAGGGGCATGGATAGGGTGAACATGCAAAGTCTTTTCTACAAGATAGGGGAGCCCAAAACTCGAGGGCATAGTTTTATGGTGAGAGGGGAAGGATTTAAAAGGGTCCTAAGGAGCAGCTTTTTCACGCAGAGGGTGGTGCATGTATGGAATGAGCTGCCAGAGGAAGTAGTCAAGGCTGGTACAATTGCAGCATTTAAAAGATATCTGGGTGGGTGTATGGATTTGAAGGGTTTAGAGGGATATGGGTCAAATGCTGGTAAATGGGACTAGAATTATTTAGAATAGTTGGTCAGCATGAACAAAGTGGACCAAAGGGTCTGTTCCCACGCTGTATACCTTTTTTTTAGAATACTTACAGTGTGGAAACAGGCCTTTTGGCCCCACAAGTCCACACCGACCCTCTGAAGAGCAATCCACCCATACCCATTCCCCTATATTTGCCCCTTCGCCTAACTCTATGGGCAATTTAGCATGGCCAATTCACCTAACCTGCACATTTTTGGACTGTGGTAGGAAACCGGAGCACACCCACGCAGACACGGGGAGAATGTGCAAACTCCACACAGACAGTTGCTTGAGGTGGAAATTGAACCCAGATCTCTGGCACTGTGAGGTAGCAGTGCTAACCACTGTGCCACTGTGCCACCCATCTTTATAAATGTAAAGTTAAGTGTAGTTGTAGTCACAAGAGAAGTCAGGTGACATTTTCAGCCATATATTAAAAGCTCCTTTGTGTCTATTTTCAAAAGATAATACTTTGTTGCAAAATCTGCAATGCTATAACTACTATTATGACGTTCAATTTCAGATAAATCAAGGAGAAGAGCAGGGCTGGAAATTGAGCTTTATTTCAAAATTTCTGCCACTGTGTTTGTCTATGGCAATGCATCTTGCAGCTGTGCGACATTGTTCTAGGAAGAAGGAGGGTCTTTATATTTTATAAAATACTTTTGAGCAATTCATTTGAACATAGGACTTCATAACATTTAAATCATAAAAGCAAGGTACCCCATCAGCTTCCTTAAAAGTTGAAATGGTCATGCCATGGTCAGGTTATAAAAGTATGGATGATGATCTTAACATTGGATGAGATAAGGCAGGACTGGAGTCTGGTAGATTTTGTTGGTGCAAGTCAGTGGTCTTGGTAATGGTCTGGATATGTTGTTAGAAATTCCTTTTCCTGTAGGGCACACCTTAATATATACCTCATTAGAATATTAAATGTTAGCATGATTAATATTTGTTGATAAAATATGTTTTCATTAAACATATACAAATTATGTTCAAGTTGCTGTTCCTCTGTATTTGTTCTCAGTGTCAGATTTTGTTACACTTTTGCTGTTGATGGAGGCTATTGCCTGAAGTAGGGATTATAGATATTTGCTTTGGCAACCTTTGTAATTTCTTATTATTTCCAGAGATCAGTCTTTATGAAATCATGACTTCACTGTTGGATCAAGGCATTTTGCAGTGTTTGAGTTCTTTTATTTTAACTCCTAAATCCTTCAAGTGAAACATTTCAAGAAATGCATCCAAACAAATTTGACTTTAACAACAACAGTGACTTATTTAATTTTAGATATTTTGCTAATGTTTTTAGCCATCCTTTTCTCCCCTTTTGATCTCTTTTCTTAAAGGTCATTGATTAGCCTAGATCCTATTGAATGGTGGAGCAGGTTCGAGGGGCCAAATAGGAACTCCTGTTCCTATTTCTTATGGTCTGTATAGATGCTCTGAGATATGGTTCATAGGTTCAATGGTATTTGTACAATGCATTTTTGGCAATAATTATGATAAATTGTTTGATCAAACGAGGATCATTGAAGCTGAGTCCAATTTTACCCACTATCATCCACCCACACTTCACCCTGATGAAGGCTGCACACCTCTATCTGAGTATCTCGACTTGAGTTTTTTTTGTTCTTCTTAACTTCAAAACAATTCAGTGAATCAGATTTTAGTATCTACACCACTGATCACACATCTTTTCACATTGCAAAAGGAGATCAGAAAGAATTCAGTGCCTATTAACATAGGGGTTTGACGCATTTCTAGTGGAGCTAAGGCGATCTATTACAGCATCTATATGCATATCCATTTACAACTCGTAGATATTCCAAATATAGAGCTGACTTGATGGGTTGAATAGCCTATTTCTGCTCTCAGGTCTTAGGTCTGCAGCCAGAGAATTAACGTTAGTTTATAGTTTACAGAAATGAGATGATTATTTTAGGCACAGCAGGGTCACACACAGACTGATGAGACAAATAACAAGAGATACTGGTCTCAGAGATAGTGATTGAATTATAAATGCAGGCTGAAGAATTTTCTCATTGGACTTCCTTTTATAAATTTCTACTTTGATTTTAGCTGAAAGAAGCAAAATTCAATGAAGAGCTTGAGCATGTTGTAGCTGGATAGAAGTTGAGTGTTTTTTTCTTGGATTGGAAGGATTCAGTTTGACTTCCGATCCACTGAGGTGATCTGGGATATAATGTAAGAGGTTGGTTAACTGAATGTCTCTCAGAAATTGCTACTAGTGTCCGGAGAGATGACAGTACTGGGCAACAGCAGTGGGACACTCTAACAGACATATCAGCTTATTTGTGAGTTTACAACCTGTTAAATATAAAAGATTGTTATTGTTCTGTTTTTGCCTTCAGCTGAGAATTAATGCAAGAAAACGAAGGCTGAAATTTTTCCCTTTTTCACATGAAGTATGGGGGCAGCTGTGTTAGATATAAATTAATTTGGCCCCATTGCCAAAGAAACCTGACAGATCAGATGCCAATTGGCTTAAGAGCTGACCAGAGAGCTGTTCAGAGAATCACAGGCCTCATTGCCAGAGGTTGCCAACCTGTCGATAGCTTCTAATTGCTTCTGGGTCTTAAAGACTAATGGTTAAAGTCTGTTGTTCAGGAGATGCAATGGAGAGGGTTTAGGTCTTTCTCAAATGCTTCCTGCGGGTTGGTGATCAGAGGAAAAGAAAGGCTGAGAGTCAGAGGCGAGAGTACTTGGGGTGCATTTCAGAGAACAACACCTACCCTCCATTCATGCCTCCAACAGCACCCATACAGGAGCAAATGGAACATCTTCCCACCATAAACAGCCAGCCGTTGTTGGTAGGGAGTGCATAGGTAATGTACCTCTGGTTTAATTACATCATCACCATAAGGGATTTATAGACATGCCAAGTACTATGCAACAAGTGGTACCTTCGTGGTCATTTGCAAGCCTATTACAAAGTAGTATAGGAATAAGCACCATACAATAATCACTCATAGACATGGTGATGAATGTATTCAGATCTTGGCATTCACTTACTGGAGTCTGCAATTCCTAGTCTTACAGACTGGGAAATAATTTGAGGAAAGCAGCGAAAATGGGTTTTTATTACACAGGAAATGCTCTACACCCCTTTTCACAAGTAACAATGCAAAAGAAGCATCATCTCCATGCCTCTACCCATTCTCCAAGGCCATGGAGATTCCCGAAAAGATTTAAAAAGTATCAGTGAGTTGGAAGCCATCTGCCAGATGTGAGGGTGGAATTTCATGTCTTCCATGGTAGTGAGTTTGGAGGTGGACTCTTCCATTGAATGGGAGGGTGTAAATTAAGCATCTCCAGTTTTCTACCCTTTGCTAATTAAATCCAGAATGAGAAGGCTTATGGAGGGCCTTTGTAACTGAGCACTAATTACACTAATTGAGGTCCGTAAAAGGCCGATGTTAAAAAGGTGTTAAAAAGAAACTGGCAATTCAAATTGAACTGTTCTTGCATTTCATCACTGCAGGCTCTGCTAAAATTGTACAAATTTACATGCTTAGCAGGTTACTTTTCACATCAGCTTCTGTAATAATAGAAATTTGGAGATAGAGACTATTGGATATATATTAGATTTTCTATGCAGTGGATGGAATATTCAACAGGGCTATGACAGCTGTGCTGAATTTACAAATGTTTCCAGTCCATGTAAAGCTCCATAACTGAAAGTTATATTTTTGCTTATATGTATTGTCCGTCTGTTTCCTTCCCTCTCGCCATTTTGGTAATTCATGGTTGGATATGGCTTCACCAGTGCAGGCTGTCAAGAACAACTGCAAATTGCTATTTATAGCACTTGTGATATCACCTTTGTTAAATAATGGGTGCACTCTTATAACTTTGTAAATTGTGCACTGCTTTGTCTATTGTGTAAAAGTTAGTCTGTGGCATTTTTTTGACAGTGAGGCAAGCAACAATCCTTTTGCAGTTGAAATTAAAAAGGAAAGGCATCCTGAATATTCCCTGAACCACAAAGCAACAGATGCTTATTGATCAATTCAGATGTTTATGAAGCTCCCATATCGAACCATGTTTACATCCAACAGTGAAACCATAAAAAGCTACCGCCAATCCCCTGACCATCTGTTATTTAAAATGCTATTTTAGAAAGTAGAAACATAGAAAATAGGAACAATAGTAGGCCATTTGGCCCTTTTGAGCCTGCGCCACCATTCAATGTAATGATGGCTGATTCTTCTACTCAGTACCCTGTTCCCATTTCTGCCCCACACCTTAGATTCTTTTAGTCTGAAGAATTGTAGCTATCTCCTTCTTGAAAACACCTTCAATTTCCAATCTGTTAGAAACAAACAAATTCAGAACACAAACTACGGCAACAAGGGAAACCCGACAAACATTTGAAAGTATAAAATGAATTCTCCCATAGGTAAGCTCCTTCCAAGGATGACACTAAAATAGCAGATGGTGCTTTCAACGACCACCTTCATATTCCAACAACACATCAAATGAATTGGCATGGAAATGAAATGGAAAACATCCCTTCTTTTAAGGTTATTTTCAATCAGTTTTGTGTGTATTATGATTAAGTGGATGCGATCCTGTGTCATGTTTTGTAATTTGTTACTTTTAAATACAAGACTTTATTTCCATTACAGTGGGGTCTAAATGTTACTTTATCTGAGTCAAAGAAATAACAATAGATTCTGTTCTGAAGAAGGATCACTGGTCTTGAAATGATAACCCTGTTTTCTATCTACAGATGCCAGACCTGCTGAGTTTCTCCAGCAAATTTCTATTTTTGTGTGACAATAGATCTGGATTGTAAAAATTAAAATTCAAGAGACTTTTTATTAGAACTGCTTTAGCATTAGCAAACATCATAGAATCACTCACTTTCTTGTAGAAGGAGACCATTCTGTCCATCTGTTTTCACTCTTTCCCTCTCTCTAGATTTCTTTTGATTTTCTCCTATGATTATCTTTCCTCATCCGAAAGTAATGACTACACTCAGATAAGAAATGATTTCAGCCAGGTATTGCAGTTCCTTTCCAAATCTCCTAATTGAGTATCACAGGAAGGTTGCAAGAACATGGGCACGTGTTAATTAAGGTTGGCTCATGAATTCTTTCCTCTCTCTATCTCTGAGTTTGAATATCTTACTCTTTTATACTGCTTCATCTGGCAATATGGTTGATGACTGACAGAATTCAAAGTGACAGGCAGTAATGAGTAGTTCTATGACTTTAATTTATCGCGAGGTTTCTAGATATCATAATCCTGCTGCTTAATGAAGAGAATATTTCATTTCACTTCGAGGGCATATATATTTTTTAAACATTTAACTTAATTTGAAAATTTGTCTTGGTTGAATATAATGCAACGCATTAATCAAACATCACTTAGCAGCTTTGAACAAGCTTTCTGTAGAAACATTGGCTAAAGATATTGAATCGCTCTTTAGAAAGGAAAACAGAACATATGTATGGCATTTAACGCAACAGAAACAGAAATTGCTGGAAAATCTCATCAGAGCTGGCAGAATCTGTAGGGAAAAACCAGAGTCATAGAATCATAGAGATATATAGCACAGAAACAGATCTTTTGGTTCAACTCGTCCATGCCGACCAGATATCTTAACCTAATCTAGTCCCATTTGCCAGCACTTTGACCATACCACTCTAAACCCTTCCCATTCATATACCCATTCAGATGTCATTAAATGTTGTAATTGTTACCAGCCTCCATCACTTCCTCTGGCAGCTCATTCTATAACATACATGACCCTCTGTATGAAAAGGTTGCCCCTTAGGTCCCTTTTAAATCTTTCCCTTTTCACCCTAAACCTATACCCTGGACTCCCCCACTCCAGGGAAAAGATTTTGTCTATTTATCCTATCCATACCCCCCACGATTTTATAAATCTTTATAAGGTCACCCCTTAGCCTCAAACACTTCAGGGAAAACAGCCCCAGCCGGTTCAACCTCTCCCTATAGCTCAAATCCTCCAACCCTGAAAGCATCTTTGTAAATCTTTTCTAAACACTTTCAAGTTTCACAACATCAGAACTACGGTTTATCAGAGACCAGAATTGCACACAAAATTCCAAAAATGTCCTAACCAATGTTCTATACAGCCGCAACATGACCTCCCAACTCCTTTACTCAATGTTCTGACAAATTATGGAGAGCATACCAAATGCCTTCTTCACTACCCTATCTAGCTGTGACTACTTTCAAGAAACTATGAACCTGCGTTCCAAGGTCTCTTTGTTTAGCAACATTACCCAGGACCTTACCATTAAGTGTGTAAGTCCTGCTCTGAAATGCCTTTCCAAAATGCAGCACTTCGCATTTATCTAAATTAAACTCCATCTGCCACTCCTCAGCCCATTGTGCCCATCTGATCAAGATCCCATTGTAATCTGAGGTAAGCTTCTTCACTGTCCATTACAACTCAAATGTTGGTGTCATCTGAAAACTTACTAACTATACATCCTATGTTCACATCCAAATCATTTATATAAATAATGAAAAGCAGTGGACCCAGCACCAATCCTTGTGGCACATTACTGGTCATGTGCCTCCAGTCTGAAAGGCAACCCTCCACTACCACCCTCTGTCTTTGACCTTTGAGCCAGTTCTGTATCCAAATGGTTAGTAGTCCCTGTATTCCATGAGATCTAACCTTGCTAACCAGTCTCCCATGGGGAACCTTGTCAAGCACCTCACTGAAGTCTATATAGATCATGTCTACCACTCTGCCCTCAACAATCCTCTTTGTTCCTTCTTCAAAAAGCCTAATCAAGTTCATGAGACATGATTTCCCACATACAAAGCCATGTTGAATATCCCTAATCAGTTCTTGCCTTTTTAAATACATGTAAATCCTGTCCCTCAGGATTCCCTCCAACAATTTGCCCACTTCCAATATCAGGCTCACCGATCTGTAGTTCCCTGGCTTGTCCTTACCACCTTTCTTAAATAATGGCACCATATTAGCAAACCTCTAGTCTTCAGGCACCTTACCTGTGACTATTGATGATACAACTATCTCAGCATGGGGCCCAACAATCACTTCCCTAGCTTCCCACAGAGTTCTAGGTTACACCTGATCAGGTCCTGGGGATTTATCCACTTTTATATGTTTCAAGACATCCCACACCACCTCCTCTGTAATTTGGACATTTTTCAAGATGTCACCCTCTTTTCCTCATGTTCTATATCTTCCACAGCCTTTTCCACAGCAAACACTGATGCAAAGTAATTGTTCAGCATCTCCCATCTCCAATGGCTCCACACATGGGCTGCCTTGCTGATCAATGTTTCGGGTCTAGCCACCCTTCTTCAGAACTGATGGGAGCTAGGAAAAGTTTGGTTTTTATACAAAGATAGGTTGGAAGGGTGGAGTAGGAGTAAATGATAGGTCGAGATAGAGCTCAAAGAGAGAGGAAAACAGTTGGACAGACAAAGGTATGGATAAAAACCAGACTGGGGGAATGAATAGCTGCTAATGTGGACTATTAGTAGCTAGCAGTGAATAGCGTGTGGTAGCAGCTCATGTAATTACAGGCATGGGTGTGTGGGGGTGGGGTAAAGCATGGGGAAAGGTGCTCAAGACGTAAAATCGTTAAACTCGATACTAAGTTCATAAGGCTCTGGTGTTTCCAAGTGGAAAATGAGATGCTGTTCTTCCAGGTTGCGCTGAGTTTCACTGGAGTACTGCAGCAAGCCTGAGACAGAGATGTTGGCCAGGGAACACGGTGGTGTGTTGAAGTGGCAAGCATCTGGAAGTTCAGGTTTTATTTTGCTGACAGAATGTAGGTGATGTGCAAAATGGATACCCAGTGTAGAAGAGACAACATTGTGAGCACCGAATATAGTAGACCAGATTGAGCGAAGTACAGGTAAAGTGCTGCTTCACCTGGAAGCTGTGTTTGGTACCTTGGATACTGAGGAGGAATGAGTAATTGAACAGGTATTACACCTTCTGTGATTGCAGGAGAAGGTGCCACAATGTTGTCAGGATGTGTTGGGAGTGAAGGAGGAGTGGATCAGGAGGTCCCGGAGGGAAAAGTCCCTGCAAAAGGTTGACAAGGGAAGGGAGGGGAATACGTTCTGAAAAAGGGTCTCTGGACCCAAAACATTAACTCTGATTTCTCTCCACAGATGCTGCCAAACCCACTCGGATTTTCCAGTAATTTCCATTTTGTTTTGGAAGGGAAAATGTGTCTGGTGATAGAAACCCACTGGAGATGGTAGAATGGCAGCTAATGATCCTTTGGATGTGGATGCTGGTGGAATGGAAGGTGAGCACAAAGGGAGACCCTACTGTTGTCGTGGGAGAGAGGAGTGGGGGTAAGGACCGAGGTACAGAAGATGAGTCGGACTCGGCTGAGGGCCTTGTCAACCATGGTGATGGGGAATGATTGGTTGGGGAAGAAGGTGGACGTTTCGGATGCCCCTCTTGTCGAAGTTGACATAATCAGAACAGGTGGGATGGAGGCGGAGGAACTGGGAGAATGGAATAGGGTCTTTACAGGAAGCAGGGTGTGAGGATATATAGTCAAGGTAACTGTGGGAGTTAGTGGGTTTGTGCTGGATATTTGTGGCCAGCCTATTCCCAAAATAGAAATAGAGGTGTTGAGGAAGGGAAGGGAGGAATCAGAAACAGACCAGGTGAAGGTGACAGCGGGATGGAATTTAATGCCCCTCCCCCAGCAATGTTTAAAGATGAGGGCGAGCATTTAATCAGGTGAATGTGTATGACATGAAAGCCCTGCCACCTTCCCAGAAAACGGGCGTAATTTGAACGATCACTCCTCAGAAGCTAACCACAGTAAAGTATTTTGGCTATGCTCAATGTTAAGTTACTAGTAAATTCTAAAGTTACCACCTGAAACAAATGATGAAATATTTGTAAACACTCAGTAAAAAAACAATTCTCCTCCTTTATTTTTCTTCCTTGTCCTTCAGGGCTCCCTCTTCTGAGGGATGTCATCTCCCATACCTCAACTCAACCTAGATTCCAGAAATTGAGTGTCAAGGAGTCATTCGACCATGAAAGATATCACAAATAAACTTATTCCTGTTGCTGCCAAGCATCTGTGTTTCTATTTGTTTGAAGTAATCATCAAATAGTGATCAAAATATCAACACATTCTGTTAATTTTGCTCCCCACTCTCTTCTCACTACAGTGATGCTATAGGTAATTGTATCAACCCAATTACTGCTACATGTTAAGTCAGCAATCATTGCACAGAAATGGATCTTACGGTCTGTACACTGAATGCTTAAAAAAACAAATTATTCACCTAATTATTTTTAGCTTTCCTTAAAATAACATTCTGTGCTCTTGCAATTGAGGTTTCAAAATTCCTTATGGACACTTGTGGTTTCCTAATTCTCCACAACATTTCCCTTTTAGGAACTTATGCTCTTGGCATGCTTTGAACCACAAATTAGTGGAATTTCTAAAAGATTGCAGGCTATAAATGAGCCAGAAGTCAGGAAGCAGTTCTCTAGAGATCTTTCATCTTTGCAGTACACATGCATCTTTAACCGTCTGGTTTGAAAATGTCTTATGTCTTAGAACTCTCCTGTGTTATGTACAATGTTGAAGGCTAGCAGTGGGTAACCACACTATCTTTCTGGCAGCATTATTTGAAGTCAGGCCAGACAGCATGTCTCTCTACTGCTAGTAAGAATCTGTAAGGAAATGTATTTGGGCAGGCACAACTCGGTTTCCAATCAGCTAAAGTAATTCAAAGGACAAAATCGCCCATAATTAGCCATCAGCTGCCACAAAATTAATAGCTTCATTCAAAGAATTTGTACAAAAAGTTGCCTCTTGTGTAAGTAAAATTACATTGAAAGAACTTAGGGCTGGAAGAGGTTTGTACTGCTTCTCCAAGCTTACCACAGATTCAGAAGAGCCAAAGAAACCTTAGTAAGAATATCCTTCACTTTGACAATCTCTTCATTCTCACAAATCAAGGCTGGACAAACAAGAACTTTGACTACTTTCAACTTTCAAGCTTTTATTTCTTGCTGGATAAAGTTCATTGCCCAGAGTGTTATTGGTATTCCAAATAAAGGCAAAGAATTTGTAAATATTAACATATACAGTTTCAACTTGATAAGGAATTGATACAAGGTACTATATGCAGGAATCCAATGTTACTGGTGTTAGTCAGATTAGCTGCAGCTTCCACCTCCTCTGCCCCAGCAACATGTAAACATTGATAATAGATGGCAGCTCCTGTACATGTTGCCCAGCTTTGCTGAACATGTGTCATCTGGATGTTTTCAAAAAGGAGCTAACATAGCTCTCAGGGCTACAGGAATAAAAGGATATGGGGTAAAAGCAGAAAAAGGATACTGAGTTGGATAATCAACCATGATACTGAATGATGGAGCAGGCTTGAATTGTTGAGTGGATTCTGGATTAGTGGTGCTGGAAGAGCACAGCAATTCAGCCTGAACTGCTGTGCTCTTCCAGCACCACTAATCCAGAATCTGGTTTCCAGCATCTGCAGTCATTGTTTTTACCTCGTTGAATTGTTGAGTGGCCTAGTCCTGTTCCTATTTTCTATGTTTTTATAAATGACTACATTATTGATGTGTGTTATTGGCTTAGTAACCCCCTCATGGCCATGTTGTAATAAGAACAGATGAAACAAAAGCTTTAATAAATTGCCATTTCTCAATTCACCAAAAAATGTTTTGGGTTACATTCACAATGAATCCCGTTACATCTGGTTCAAAATATTACCAATTCCTGATATATCTCTCAGTTTGGAAATAAAACAATTTATATTAGGATCTGCTGCATACCTCACTCCTAACTATTCTCTGTATTGATTGCTGCAGATTGAATCTTTCTTTGCCTCTAAACATCCTAACACAATTAAGTTTTTACTTAATTGCAGTTGCTGATGGTTCTAGTTAACTGTTTCATTTACTGTATTGTTTATCCTGGATGCAAGCTATTGTGTGGACATGTCACTCTGGAGCAGGGCTCAATCATAAAATTGCTACAGTGCAGATAGAGGCCACTTGGCCTATCAAATCTGCACTGACCCTTCAAAGTAAACAAGCCGGATGGTGGAAGAACACAGCAAGCCAGGCAGCATCAGGAGGTGGAGAAGTCCCTTTCAAAGAGCATTCCACCCAGAACCACCCCATCCCCACATTTGCCATGACTAATCCACCAAACCTGCACATCCCTGGACACTACAGGGCAATTTAACATGCCAATCCACCCTAACCAACACATGTTTAGATTGTGTGAGAAAACCAGAACACCCAGCAGAAATCCATGCAGACAGACGGAGGAAATGCAAACTCCACAGTCACCCAAGGTTGGAATCAAACCCAGGTCCCTGAAGGTGTGATGCAGGAGTGCTAACCACTGGGCCCCTGGGTCACCGCTTCATTCACCTCCTTGAGTATATTCAGCTCCTTGAGCCTACTCTGCCACTTAATAAGATCATGATTGATCTGACTATGAACTCAAGCCCACATTTCTTGCACAGCAAGACCCAGCACTGATATCTGTGTCACATCGCTCTTATACCTTGCCTACCTGAAAAAGATCCATTCATACTTCCTCTGAGCAGCCAGTCTTCTATTCATGCTCTATTCCATTTCCTACACTATTAGCTTATATTTTCCACAATAATGTTTGATGTGGTATCTTGTCTTCCTATGACCTACAAAATGATGTCATCTGAGCAGTTAGTTTTTTTTTGAGGAGTGAGTCTTTCTCTCTATTGTTTTTGTTATCCTCTAAATCCTTTTCTTGAAAACAATCTTTATTTTCTTGTGAAAAGAGGATACTTTATCTTTCTCACCTCCAACAATGACATTCATGGTAGGTTGTACCTGGGGGTTGCAGTGAGAGAGGGACTCACTGAAATCTTTGTAGAGGGACATTCATGAAACAGTCCATCAGCCAAACACGAGTATGACACTTTGTACCTCTTACTCTAGTCCTATTTTTCAAGCTTTCCCCTTTCATGCTTTTCAGAATGAGTTAAAGGCTCTTCTCACTATGGTGGGGTTGCAGGATGCCTACAAGTGGCAGATTGTATAGCCCTTTGAAAGTTTTCCACAACTGTTACACAAGTCTGCACAAATGTCCATTCAGAATGATTTATTAACACATTCTCTCTTCTTTTGGTCTGCCATTTTGTTCTCTTTCCCACCTGCACCTCCACACTGACTCTGTGCAGCTTTTTCTTTCCTTCTACATTCCCTCATAAATACATTTTACCTTTAACCACCTCCAAAGCCATTTCTTTTTCATTTAACTTGCCTGTGTTTGTGCCTGATCTTGCTCCTATTTACTTCCAGCCCTCCTTCTCAGTCGAATGAGATATAAGGAAATCTCAACTGAATGAGTATGAACTCCTTCATCATAAACTCAAACTTTATTAAGATTGAATATTGGGAGCCACTTTCATTCTTTATGATACCTTTAAGGTTTCATTTCAAATGCAATGCCATATTTTCAATGCGTTAGCCGTGAAGTCATTGTAATTAAAATGGTTCCATAAAAGAAGGGTGTCTACACACACAGATGTACAAACGGCCTGAGGAAACATAAGGCATGTAAGTGAAGAATTACAGGATGTACTTACAAGGCAAATTCAAATTAATGTATAGGCTTGTTTTAGTTTTTTTTCTTCTACAGTCTAACTGCGGTAGTGCATATATTTTAGAAGAAAGTGAGGACTGCAGATGCTGGAGATCAGAGCTGAAAATGTGTTGCTGGAAAAGTGCAGCAGGTCAGGTAGCATCCAAGAATCCAAGGATTCCTGAAGAAGGGCTCATGCCCGAAACGTCGATTCTCCTGCTCCTTGGATGCTGCCTGACCTGCTGCGCTTTTCCAGCCACACATTTTCAGCTTGTGCATATATTTTCCCCAGCACTCATGTTGTGTGTGTGTGTAGGTATGAGACACAGTGAAAGACAACAGGTGTACAAATCTTTATTCAATTCCCACCATTAGAAAGAAAGGAAACACCCAAGTGGCCAGTGACAAGCAATGCCCTTCTTTTTTTTTTACCCAGGTGGCCAGTGACAAGCACTGCCCTTAACACTCCTGTCGATATTTTTCTTTGGAATCCCCTGTTTCTTTTTTTTAGTGCTTATTATTTTTCCCCAGCACCCATGGTGTGTGTGTGTGTGCAGGTGTGAGACTCTCCTCTTTATATTTTTTTTCTTTTTAGCAATGCCCTTCTCATCAAAGGCAATGCTGCATGATAGGCTCGTTCTGTTGTCCCTATAGTGATTGGAACCAGGTGGATCTCATTGACTACAAGATACTTGATTGGGGTTGTTAACCTGGACCAGTCTGGTAAGTCCTATCTGACCAGTATAATCAGGGGATTCCCACCTGCACACACACACCATGGGTGCTGGGGATAAAATAAGCACTACCGCACTTAGGCGGAAAAAAAAAAAAAAAAATATAATCAGGGGATTCCCACCTGCACACACACACCATGGGTGCTGGGGAAAAAATAAGCACTACCGCACTTAGGTGGTAGTGTGGGGGTTAAAGGGGAAAAAAAAAGGAAGAGAAAAAAAAAGAAAAAAAAAAAAAATATAATCAGGGGATTCCCACCTGCACACACACACCATGGGTGCTGGGGAAAAAAATAAGCACTACCGCACTTAGGTGGTAGTGTGGGGGAAAAAAAAAACCAGGAAAAAAAAAAGAAAAAAAAAAAGAAAAGTAAAAAACAAAATAGAAAAAAAAGAAAAAAAATAAATGGGGGAAAGGTGGGAGGGGCGGGGGCTTGCTGGGTCTGTATTGTCTGAACTTTTGTATGAAAAAAAAAAAAAGAAAAAAAAAATATAATCAGGGGATTCCCACCTGCACACACACACCATGGGTGCTGGGGAAAAAAATAAACACTACCGCACTTAGGTGGTAGTGTGGGGGGGTTAAAAAAAATAAAAAATAAACAGGAGTATTTGCCTTAGAGTGGTCGGAAGGTGGGAGGGGCGGGGGCTTGCTGGGCTTGTATTGTCTGCACTAAAAAAAAAAGACAAGCAGGGGATTTCACTGTGTCTCACACCTGCACACACACACCATGGGTAAAAAAAAAAAAAAAATAATCAGGGGATTCCCACCTGCACACACACACCATGGGTGCTGGGGATAAAATAAGCACTACCGCACTTAGGTGGTAGTGTGGGGATTAAATTTTTAAAAAAAATAAAAAAATAAAATGGTGTCTCTACCGCAGTTAGGCAGTAGTGTGGAAAAAAAAAAGAAAAAAAAAATAGGGATTCACACAGCACTGCCCTTTGATGGGAAAGGCACTAAAAAAAAAAGTATAATCAGGGGATTCCCACCTGCACACACACACCATGGGTGCTGGGGATAAAATAAGCACTACCGCACTTAGGTGGTAGTGTGGGGGTTAAATAAATAAATAAATAGAAAAAAAAGAAAAAAAAAATATAATCAGGGGATTCCCACCTGCACACACACACCATGGGTGCTGGGGATAAAATAAGCACCAGTGCACTTAGGTGGTAGTGTGGAGAAAAAAGAAAAAAAAAATATTACCAGGACGTTCCAAAAAAAGAAAAAGAAAAATAGGAAAAGAAAATAAATAATCAGGGGATGAATCAGGACGGGCTGTCCTAGAGGTGGTCGAACGGTGTGTCAGGGCGGACCGAGAACTGGAAGAGGCATGGGGTGGACCGAGAACCGGAAGGTGGGTAGGGGCGGGGGCTTGCTGGGTCTGTATTGTCTGCACTTTTGTATGTAATGGTATTGTCTAATGTACAAATGTCATTGTCACTGTCTTGTCATATGTGGAACTGGGATTTGAGGTTTGTCCTCCTCTCCCTGTAAAATGGTTGAACGGTAGGGTTCGGGGCCTAGCTTTGCTGCTCCTCTCCCTTGTAAAACTGCTGTCTTTTGTGTACAGCTGTCAATGCTTTTTGTAAACTGTTTTGTAATTTGTTTAATAAAATAAACAGGAGATTAATAAGCACTACCGCACTTAGGTGGTAGTGTGGGGGAAAAAAAAATAAACAGGAGATTCAGAGGTCTTCTCAGTTTAGAGGAAAAAAAAATATATATAATCAGGGGATTCCCACCTGCACACACACACCATGGGTGCTGGGGATAAAATAAGCACCAGTGCACTTAGGTGGTAGTGTGGAGAAAAAAGAAAAAAAAAATTACCAGGACGTTCCAAAAAAAGAAAAAGAAAAACAGGAAAAAAAAATAAATAATCAGGGGATGAATCAGGACGGGCTGTCCTAGAGGTGGTCGAAAGGTGTGTCAGGGCGGACCGAGAACTGGAAGGGGCATGGGGTGGACCGAGAACCGGAAGGTGGGTAGGGACGGGGGCTTGCTGGGTCTGTATTGTCTGCACTTTTGTATGTAACGGTATTGTCTAATGTACAAATGTCATTGTCAATGTCTTGTCATAGGTGGAACTGGGATTTGAGGTTTGTCCTCCTCTCCCTGTAAAATGGTTGAACGGTAGGGTTCGGGGCCTAGCTTTGCTGCTCCTCTCCCTTGTAAAACTGCTGTCTTTTGTGTACAGCTGTCAATGTTTTTTGTAAACTGTTTTGTAATTTGTTTAATAAAATAAAAAATAAAAAAAATATAAACAGGAGATTCAGAGTCTTCTCAGTTTAGGGGACTGACTTTGTGCTATAGTCAGTGTGTTACTGTTAAAAAAAAATATATAATCAGGGGATGAATCAGGACGGGCTGTCCTAGAGGTGGTCGAAAGGTGCTGAGGGTGGTTAGTGAAGCCGGAAGGTGGGTAGGCCGTCCTGACTGCTGTCACCCTGGGCGGGTACCGGGGCGGGCTGTCCTAGAGGTGGTCGAAAGTTGTGTCAGGGCGGACCGAGAACTGGAAGGGGCATGGGTGGACCGAGAACCGGAAGGTGGGTAGGGGCGGGCTGCCTTAGAGTGGTCGGAAGGTGGGAGGGGCGGGGGCTTGCTGGGTCTGTATTGTCTGCACTTTTGTATGTAACGGTATTGTCTAATGTACAAATGTCATTGTCACTGTCTTGTCATAGGTGGAACTGGGATTTGAGGTTTGTCCTCCTCTCCCTGTAAAATGGTTGAACGGTAGGGTTCGGGACCTAGCTTTGCTGCTCCTCTCCCTTGTAAAATTGCTGTCTTTTGTGTACAGCTGTCAATGTTTTTTGTAAACTGTTTTGTAATTTGTTTAATAAAATAAAAAAATATATAATCAGGGGATGAATCAGGACGGGCTGTCCTAGAGGTGGTCGAAAGGTGTCAGAGCAGCCGAGAGCCAGAAGGCACGTAGGGGCGGGCTGAGATCCGGAAGGCTTGTGGGCTACCCTACACGCTGTCGTCCCAGGGAAGGGGACGGGCTGTCCTAGAGGTGGCCGAAAGGTGTGCCAGGATAGCCCACTGGTCGGAGGTGCAACGGGGTGGGTGAGAGCCCAATGGTACGTAGGGGCAGACCGAGAGCCAGAAGGTGGGTAGTTGTCCTCAGCGCTGTCACCCCAGGCAGGTACCGGGGCGGGCTGCCCCAGAGGTGGTCGGAAGGTGCTGAGGGTGGTTAGTGAAGCCGGAAGGTGGGTAGGCTGTCCTGACCGCTGTCACCCTGGGCGGGTACTGGGGCGGGCTGTCCTAGAGGTGGTCGAAAGGTGTGTCAGGGCGGACCGAGAACTGGAAGGGGCATGGGGTGGACCGAGAACCGGAAGGTGGGTAGGGGCGGGCTGCCTTAGAGTGGTCGGAAGGTGAGAGGGATGGGGGCTTGCTGGGTCTGTATTGTCTGCACTTTTGTATGTAACAGTACTGTCTAATGTACAACTGTCACTGCTGTTGTCTCTTTATATCTTTGTGAAACTGGGATTTGAGGTTTGTCCTCATGTCCCTGTAAACTGTTTGAATGGTAGGGTTTGGGGCCTGGCTTTGCTGCTCCTCTCCCTTGTAAAATTGCTGTCTCTTGTATGCAGCTGTAAATGTAACTGTTTGTTGTAAACTGTTTTTGTAATTTGTTTAATAAAATAAAATATAACCAGGAGATTAGAATTCCCCTTAGTTCAGGGATTGACTCTGTGTTGGCTGGTATTGCAGTCAGTCTGTTACTGTCCCCCTTTTTTTTTTGAAGGGGGAAAAACCTGATTCCTGAACTGGCATTCCTTTTAGTGAGGACTGATTGTTAAACTCCTGATGCACATAATGTGTTTCAGGTATAACTCAGTTCTCATTAGGGGGTTGTTGTTTCACTGGCTGGTTACAGCCTGTGTTACTCTCTCCTCTTTCTGAGAAAAGGACAATGTTAATTTTATGGTAGGGCTTAGCCCTTGGACTGTAGTTTTCTTTGTTTTTTGTATGTGTCTTCACTTTTTATTGGTGTTTTGGACTGAGTCCTGTGGAAGACCTACATTTTACCAGAGGAACTGTTCCTGTGGGGAGGCCTAGCCCTGGGACTGGGCCTTTGAAGATTGAACACCTGTGTGTGCTGGGAGGTGAGCAGTTGCTGTATCCTGGAGTTTGGGAGAAGACCTTTCCTTCAGGAGCGGACCAAACCCCTGTGAGTTAACTGCACCTGTACTATGTACTGTGTTCTTGAGTGGGCCTGGCTCTCCAAGGCTGGACCAGGACTCCATTGAGACTGAACTGTGTGCTGTGGGGTGTGCATTTGCTGCCTCCAGGAGTGGACTCTGCCCTTGATTGTGGACTGTTTTTTAACAACGGTCTCTGCAGTTTGGAGCGGCCTCTAATTCTGACATTGCACATTGTGTACTGGAGTGGATTCTTCCTGGAAATGGATTCCATATCTTGAAGACTGTGTATAAATTTGGACTGTGTACCAGAAGGGAGTTTTTTTGGGTAACTAACTGTATTGTGGTGTTTCCTGGGTCTATCACCCGCACTGTCTTGTGTGTCCCTGGGTCTGGCAGGCCTTGCTGTGAGCTGGGAAGCTCATGGGTCGTCCTGAAAGCTGTCACACCGAGAGCCGGAGAGTGGGTAGGCCATGCTGTGAATCTGAAGGTTGGTAGGCTGTCCCAAAAGCCGGAGGGTGGGTAGGCCACCCTGATGCCCGTCGCCCTGAGAGCCAGATGGTGGGTACGCTGTTCTGAGCACTGTCATCCCGATAAGGGGTAATCGGGACGGGCTGTCCTAGAGGTGGTTGAAAGGTGTCAGAGCAGCCGAGAGCCAGAAGGCGTGTAGGGGCGGGCTGAGATCCGGAAGGCTTATGGGCTACCCTACACGCTGTCGTCCCAGGGAAGGGGACCGGCTGTCCTGGAGGTGGCCGAAAGGTGTGCCAGGATAGCCCACTGGTCGGAGGAGCAATGGGGTGGGTGAGAGCCCAATGGTACGTAGGGGCAGACAGAGCCAGAAGGTGGGTAGCCGTCCTCAGCGCTGTCACCCCGGGCAGGTACCGGGGCGGGCTGCCCCAGAGGTGGTCGGAAGGTGCTGAGGGTGGTTAGTGAAGCCGGAAGGTGGGTAGGCCGTCCTGACTGCTGTCACCCTGGGCGGGTACCAGGGCGGGCTATCCTAGAGGTTGTGGAAAGGTGTCAGGGTGGACTGAGAACTGGAAGGGGCATGGGGTGAACTGAGAACTGGAAGGTGGGAGGGGTGGGGGCTTGCTGAGTCTGTATTGTCTGCACTTTTGTATGTAATAGTACTGTCTAATGTACAACTGTCATTGCTGTTGTCTTTATATCTTTGTGAAACTGGGATTTGAGGTTTGTCCTCATGTCTCTGTAAACCGTTCGAATGGTAGGGTTTGGGGCCTGGTTTTGCTGCTCCTCCCTTGTAAAATTGCTGTCTCTTGTATGCAGCTGTAAATGTAACTGTTTATTGTAAACTGTTTTTGTAATTTGTTTAATAAAAAAAAATATATAATCAGGGGATGAATCAGGACGGGCTGACCTAGAGGTGGTCAAAAGGTGTGTCAGGGCGGACTGAGAACTGGAAGGGGCATGGGGTGGACCGAGAACCGGAAGGTGGGTAGGGGTGGGCTGCCTTAGAGTGGTCGGAAGGTGGGAGGGATGGGGGCTTGCTGGGTCTGTATTGTCTGCACTTTTGTATGTAACAGTACTGTCTAATGTACAACTGTCATTGCTGTTGTCTCCTTATATCTTTGTGAAACTGGGATTTGAGGTTTGTCCTCATGTCCCTGTAAACTGTTTAAATGGTAGGGTTTGGGGCCTGGCTTTGCTGCTCCTCTCCCTTGTAAAATTGCTGTCTCTTGCTGCAGCTGTAAATGTAACTGTTTGTTGTAAACTGTTTTCGTAATTTTGTTTAATAAAATAATATAATCAGGGGATGAAAGGTGTGTCAGGGTGGACCAAGAACTGGAAGGTGGGTAGGGGCGGGCTGCCTTAGAGTGGTGGGAGGGGAGGGGTGGGGGCTTGCTGGGTCTGTATTGTCTGCACTTTTGTATGTACCAGTACTGTCTAATGTACAACTGTCATTGCTGTTGTCTCTTTTATATCTTTGTGAAACTGGGATTTGAGGTTTGTCCTCATGTTCCTGTAAACTGTTTAAATGGTAGGTTTGGGGCCTGGCTTTGCTGCTCCTCTCCCTTGTAAAATTGCTGTCTCTTGTATGTAGCTGTAAATGTAACTGTTTGTTTGTTGTAAACTGTTTTTGTAATTTGTTTAATAATATAAAAATAAACAGGACATTAAATTGTAAAAAAATATAATCAGGGGATTTAGAATCTCCTCAGTTCAGGTGACTGACTCCACGCTGGCTGGCCACAGCCAGTATACTGTGCACAGATAAATAAAGGGTGACTTGGCGACAGGATACCTGCTTCTGGCCAGTTTTAACAGTGGCAATGGGAGAACACAGTACATGCCTGAAGAACATTCATATTATAGTTGGGATAAGCATTTCTGAAAGCATGCCTTTTTTGGGAAGCTTGACGAATTCGATCCTGCCTTCAAAGACTGGGCCCAATATGTAGAAATAATGTGATTTTTTTTTTCCGGGCAAATGATATTGGTGCTGATGAAAAGCAACAAGTAATGCTTTCGACTGCATGTGGAACCACAGCATTTTGGTTATAAGGGACTTAACTTTCCCAGAGGCACCAGACACTACAGCCTGCCAGGAGTTGATAGATTTGGTTAATAAATATTACGAATCCAAGCCTCTAGTTCAGAGATGCTATCGGTTTTATCTGACTGTTAGCGAACCAGGGGAATTAGAGTATATCTTAAAGTTGAATGGCATTCAGCACAAAAGTCCAGCTCTATACCATCCATCGCCCAAAGTCTGGTGAAAAGAACAATCCAAACGTTGGACTGCTGGTGGGCTTAAAGAAGCTGTCTACACCGTCACTCAATACCAAACTGTCCTAGTTCCTGTTTGATTATCCACTAACCCCTCATGCAACAACAGGAATAGCTCCAGCAGATTTGCTAATAAAGGTGAAGCTCCACACTAGGGTAAACCTGATATTTCCAGACCTGGAGGGGGGAGGGTGAAACAGCAACAGGAATGCCAATGCCTGCTATATGCGTCCTCTAAGTGAGAGAGTCAATTTAGTGCAGGAGACTAAGTTTGGAGCCAGAACAATGGAAATTGCCCTGTATTGGTACGAGGCAAGGTTGACACAAGGTCAGGCCCTGTGATTTACAAGGTTTGTGTAAGTGATCCTGAACAAACGTGTGGATCAGCTGAAAGTTGCTACCTCGCAAATGAGCAAACCATGCCTAGCCACTCAGAACAGCCAGAAACCAGTCAGAAACCATGGGTTCTCCCCTTCCATCGAGTTTCGAAGGAACCTCAGAGTCCAAGATGGATGCAGCCTCGATACTGTTATCATTGGAAAAAGGGGAGGAAACTCTCCTTAGATGCTCCAGATGTGAGAGACAGGCTATGGTCCAGTACATGCCACCTATGTCACAGTCTGAATCAGATTAACTGAACCTGGTGCAAAAACGTTGCAGGAAAACCTTCAAGAGTAAGAGTGACCTACATCCCTGGGCTTAGTGGGGAGAGGGATGTAGTGATTGGAAAAGGGTGGATCTCATTGACTGTGAGATCCTTGATTGGGATTGTTTATTTGGGCCAATCAGGAAGTCTAGACCAATATAACCATGCTTTCAGAAATGCTACAGAATCTTCTCAGTTTAGGGACTGACTCTGAGCTGGCTGGTGTACTGTTCACAAGTGAATACATGGTGACTAAAGATATCAGCCTCTGTGCAATTATTTTAGCCTTAAATTCAGTGCATTCCATTGTACAAAACTGAAAGAAGGTATGTAATGGAGATTACCATGTGCCATTATGTAAACAGTAATATCTACAAGCCTCAACACAACTATCTAACAATTACAGTTGAGGAGGTTTTGCAGACAAAATTCAATACAGAGTCAGGCAAAGACATTGCAGTTAATTTTCAGAGTCAGACAATATGATCAATGGTAGTTTATATCACCACCTCCTTTGCCTTTTACTCCTTTTGAATCCTATCAGATTCCCATGTGAATCACCTGCAGCATCAGGTGGTATTTGAAAATCTTCTTAAGAATTTCCAGTTCCATCTGTTCACTAAGGTCCAACCTCGCTGTTTGAAATTGCCTATTATCACTATCACCGATCCCATACTGGTCTAGTACAAAGAGGCCCAGCCCCCAGCTTGATCTGCCTGTTTTTGATAGGGGGCCAAGAACTGCACCTGATATAATGGATCAGATACTTGAATAGAAACTAGATTTGTGTTCTTGCCTGGGGACTAGTGACAGAAGAATAATACAGTTACTTAATGTATTTGCACAGTTGCTTTTCCAAAGAGTCTGGAGTGAGTATAAGGTTTGAGACTGATGATGGCAGCGATGTAACTAACCTAGCAGTCAACTGTTAGCTTGTGATTGTACATTTTTAGTGAAATTGTGTTGTAATGATCCAGAAGAGAACAGGCTATGTCAAAGGTTAGAAATTGTAACATAGATGTACTTTGTATTGGGGAATGGGTATGCATCACAGGATCTTAGTATTTCTACAGCACAGAAGATGGCCATTCAGTCAGAACTGATTTCAGCAGCTCTCCATAACAGCAATTTACCTGGTCCCACTCTCTTGCCTTTTCCCAATGTTCTTGGTTTTCAGACAACAATGCAATACCATCTTGAAGGTCTTGATTATAGCTCCCTCCACTACACTCTCAGTGCACCAACATTGCATTTAGACCCAACTGCATTCTGCACAAAATTGTTTTTCCTTAATTTGCCAGTTACCTTCTATCTGTGTTCTCTTATTCCTCAATCTGTCCACCAATGGGAACACTTTACTCCCAATTTGCTCCGTTCTCAATGCACATGATTTCGAATACCTTGATTAAATCCACCTTCTCTAACAAAAGCCAATCCCAATTTTTCCAATCTGTCTTTGAAATTGAAATTCCTCATCCCTCTCATTAATTCTCATGAATCTTCACTGCACTGTCTTCAATCACTCACATCTTTCTTCATGTGTGATGGCCAGAACTGGACACAATACTCCAGTTGAGGATGAATTAGTCTTCTATGCAAGTTGAGTATACTTGCCTCTCTTTCATTCTCCATGCACCTATCAATAAAGCCCTAGGTCCTGTATGTTTTATTAACTGTGTTGCCAACATATTGTGCCATACTCAATTAATTATGCACGTATACTCTCTGATACATCTGCTCCTCTAACTACTATTACAATTGTAGTTTTTTTTATTTCATATTGTCTGCGAGTGTTCTTCCAGTTATCCAGCTTTTCCACCAACATACCTATGACCTTTCAAAGTTCAAGGTTATTGTCCATACAGTTCACAGTACTTCCAAGTTTTGTGTCATCTGCAGATTTTGAAATGGTGACCTGTACAGTAAAGTTTAGCTCAGTAATTCATGACAGGAAGAGTTAAGGTTCTTACACCAGTCCATGGGGAACTTCATTACAAATTTCTCTCCATTCTAAAAATACTAATTTATCATTTCTATCTCTTTTCAATAGCTCAATAAATTTTGTACAGTATTGATGCTGCTCCTTTTGTTCTAATAAGCTACAAATTTGTCCACAGGTCTGCTGTGTGGCATTTTATCAAATGCCTTTGGAAATGCAGGTACACCACATCAACAGCATTTCCCTAATCAACCTTCTCTGTTACCATATTGAACAACTCCAGCCAGATAGTTGAGCACAATTTGCCCATAGCAAATCCATTCTGGCTTTCATTAATTAATCTGCATTTGCCCATGTGACTATTAACTTTGTCCCAAAGTATTGTTTCTACGAGTTTCTCTACCACTGAGGTATTTGTTCAACTGATTGCTCTATAGTTGTTAGGCTTCTATTTTTGAAAATAAAAGGTACAAACGTTTGCAATTCTCCAGTCTTCTGACATTATGACAGAGTCTAAGAAAGGTGGAAAATTCTGAACAATATTTGCACAACTTCTACTCCCACTTCCTTCTGTACCTTTGGATTGTATCTTATTAAGTCCTAGCAGCTTATTGACTCTTATGCACAGACAACATAACCAGAACACTCCTCTATCGATTTTAAATCCTTCAAATATTTGAATTATCTCCACTTTTACCATGACCTAGGAGCAATATTTTACTTGATAAAGGTAGATCCAAAACATCTTTTGACACCTGAGTGATGCCTCATTCCTCCACGTTTTTGTGTCTAACCAGTCTCTCACGTAATATTCTCCATCCATGCCAAATTGTACTTGGCCCACCTCACTTCCATGGACCAAGTCTAGGCGGCATGGTGGCTCAATGGTTAGAACTGCTACCTCACAGCACCAGGGACCTGGGTTCAATTCCCACCTCAGGTAACTGTCTGTGTTGAATTTGCACATTCTCCCTGTGTCTGCGTGGGTTTCCTCCCACAATCCAAAGATGTGCAGGTTAGGTAAATTGGCCATATTAAAATTGCCTGGAGTGTTAGGTGCATTTGTTAGGAGTAAATGTAGGGGAATTGGGGTGGGTCAGTGTGGACTTGTTGGACCAAAAAGCCTGTTTCCACATTGTAGGGAATCTAACCTAAGTACTGTGTGCTGTTTTAGTCTCCTTACCTCAAAGAATAGCCTTGGAGGGAATGCAACAAGGCTTCACCAGATTTGTTACAGAATAGTTGGATTGTCTTATGAAGAGAGATGGGTCGAGCCAGCATGAAATCCCAGACCCACAGCAATATGGGTGACTTGTAACTTCCTCTGAAATCGCCTAGCAAGCTGCTCATTCAAGGGCAATTAGGGATCAGCAACAAATGCTGACCTTTCTAGCAAAGCCTACATACCATTAAAGAATTAATGAAGAATACACCACAATTTTTTGCAAGGCTTTTTTGGATCAACTTTTGTTTAAAATTGTTCACTGTCCCAATAAGTCCACATTTCCTTTATTCTCAGCAGTCTTAAGGATAAGGAAGTCTGGATTCAAGGCACACCTGCCCAGGGCTGTGTCATAACATGTCTAAACATGTGATTAAAATAACAAGAAATAAGTAAAAATAACCAAAGTTAAAATCTGGCTGTTGATTTCTGTCACCCTCACAGTATCTAAAATGTCTAATTTTAATGTATTGTATTTAACCTTACTTGCAATTTCTGATGAAAGGTTCTGACCTGAAATGTTGACTTCCTGCTCCTCTGATGCTGCTTGACCTGTTACTTTTTTCCAGCTCCACACTTTATCGACCCAAAGGTGGAGCCCAATTATATTTTGATTGATCAATATGATTATTTCCATCATACCATCTACCAGTTTTGGGACTCTGAGAATTGAAATCACTTCGGTTGGGTGCTCTTTGGCAAGCTTTGCAGTTTTCGGCTTGCACTGTTAATTTTGACAGTGTTGCTTTTTTGACATGTGAATAGAGAATTAAACATTGCACTTTAATTCAATGTCTTGGTGCTACCTGCAAGTTGCCTCAATGAGGCAGCACAAGAGAATCATGTAATCATTTCCCAAGTAATCCTTAGAGGGTCTGGTACCAATTCCTGCAGGAATCACTCTGTTATATCTGGCAGGAGGAAAGTGTAATGGTTTACATCTACAATTAAGTACCGCTACATTGTCAATATTGTAAACCAGTCTGTCAACAGAATTTCAGATTTGGAACAGATAACTGATGTTTTCTATTAAAACATCTGGTTATTTATCTCAACCTTACATTGTTTTTCACTTTGAGCTGCAAAACTAAAGATCAGCTCTGCCTGGCAGTCATCTGCCCACTTCTATATGTGACATTTAATTTGAAAGTCACCACATAATGTGTTAATCTATTTACTTTTTACAGTCAAGCATTTCTTCATGAATCTGAGATAACTGCATAATAGTCACTACTATTGGGATTTTATGTAAAGCTATTGCAGTTGAATGAAGATATTTTCTGATTTCTTTCTAAACACTTCTGTTTAAAAGAACTGAATTTATCAAGATCTGTAACATTTAAGCAGAGATTAAACGGGCACATGTGTTTCACACCACTAGATGGCTCAAGATACAAGTTTGCGTCAATGTTTTAGCAAGTAAACTCACATAAGCCAAGAAAAAGGATCGAGAATTTCCCTGAAAAGAAAGTTTCCTGGTGATAACAGGGCAGCACAGTGGCTCAGTGGTTAGCACTTCTGCCTTCACAGTGCTAAGGAGCCAGGTTCAATCCCACCCTCATGTGACTGCCTGTCTGTGCTGAGCTTGTATGTTCTCCTTGTGGGTTTCTGCTTGGTGCTCTGGTTTCCAAACTCAGGTGACTGTGTAGGGTGTAGGTTTGCTCGCTGAGCTGTAGGTTTGATATCCAGACGTTTCATTACCTGGCTAGGTAACATCATCAGTGGCGACCTCCAAGTGAAGCGAAGCTGTTGTCTCCTGCTTTCTATTTATATCTTTCTCCTGGATGGGGTTCCTGGTGTTTGTGGTGATGTCATTTCCTGTTCGTTTTCTGAGAGGTTGATAGATGGCATCTAGATCTATGTGATTGTTTATGGCGTTGTGGTTGGAGTGTCAGGCCTCTAGGAATTCTCTGGCATGTCTTTGCTTAGCATGTCCCAGGTGACTGTGTAGAGCTTGTATGTTCTTTCTGCGGGTTTCTGCTGGGTGCCAGATTACCTTCCAAAAATGTGCAGATTAGGTAAATTGGTCATGCTAAATGAGGTTGTATGAGGGTAAGGGTAAGATGGCCTTCAAGGAGTTTGTGCAGACTTGGTGGCACAAATGGTCTCTTTCCAATTGCAGGGATTCTATGATAGTGGTTTTCATTCTTTCAGGACATAACCTAATCATTTACAAGCATTCAACGATCATCTTTTCAAAGTAAACCAGCCATTTTGGTTAAACAAATCAATGGCAATGGTCAGCAAGGCGGCCTTTATGTGGAGCCACAGGAGATGGGAGAGATACTAAACAAGTATTTTGCATTAGTGTTTACTTTGGAAAAGGACTTGGAAGATATAGAATGTAGGGAAATAGATAGTGACATCTTGAAAAATGTCTATATTACAGAGGAGGAAGTACTGGATGTGTCTAAACACATAAAAATGGATATATCCCCTGGACCTGATCAGGTGTACCCTAGAACTCTGTGAGAAGCTAGGGGAATGATTGTTGGGCCTCTCGCTGAGGTATTTGTATCATTGATAGTCACAGGTGAGGTGCCGGAAGACTGGAGGTTGGCTAACGTAGTGCCACTGTTTAAGAAGGGTGGTAAGGACAAGCCAGGGAACTATAGACCAGTGAGCCTGACATGGGTGGTGGGCAAGTTGGTGGAGGGAATCCTGAGGGACAGGATGTACATGTATTTGGAAAGGCAAGGACTGATTAAGCATAGTCACCATGGCTTTGTGCATGGGAAAACATATCTCACAAACTTGATTGAGTTTTTTGAAGAAGTAATAAACAACATTGATGAGGGCAGAGTGGTAGACGTGATCTAAATGGACTTCAGTAAGGCATTCAACAAGGTTTCCCATGGGAAACTGATTAGCAATTTTAAATCTCATGAAATACAGGGAGAACACGCCATTTGGATACAGAACTGGCTCAAAGGTAGAAGATAGAGGGTGGTGGTAGAGGGATGTTTTTCAGTTTAGAGTCCTGTGATCAGTGGAGTGCCACAAGGATTGTTGCTGGGTCCACTACTTTTCATCATTTTATATAAATGATTTGGATGTGAGCTCAGGAGGTATAATTAGTAAGTTTGCTGATGACACCAAAATCGGAGGTGTCGTGGACAGCGAAGAGGTGGATGGATGTTATGAAACATGAGAGGGTTCAGAAAAGATTTACAAGGATGTTGCCAAGGTTGGAGCATTTGAGCTATAGGGAGAGGTTGAATAGGCTGGGGCTGTTTTCCTTAGATTACAACAGGATCTTGATCAGATGAGCCAATGGGCTAAGAATTGGCAGATGGAGTTCAATTCAGATAAATGCCAGTTAGTGCACTTTGGGAAAGCAAATCTTAGCAGAACTTATACACCTACTGGTCAGAGCCTGGGCAGTGTTGCTGAACAAAGAGACCTTGGAGTGCAGGTTCATAACTCCTTGAAAGTAGAGTCGCAGGTAGATAGGACAGTTAAGAAGGCATTTGGTATGCTTTCCTTTATCGGGCAGACTTTTGAGTACAGGAGTTGGGAGGTCATGTTGTAGCTGTACAGGACATTGGTTAGGCCACTTTTGGAATATTGTGTGCAATTCTGGTCTCCTTCCTATCGGAAGGATGTTATGAAACTTGAGAGGGTTCAGAAAAGATTTACAAGGATGTTGCCAAGGTTGGAGGATTTGAACTATAGGGAGAGTTTGAATAGGTTGGGGCTGTTTTCCCTGGAGTGTCGGAGGGATGACCTTAGAGAGGTTTATAAAATCATGAGGGGCATGGATAGGATAAATAGACAAGGTCTTTTTCCTGGGGTGGGAAAGTCCAGAAGTAGAGGGCATAGGTTTAGGGTGAGAGAGGAAAGGTATAAAAGACACCTAAGGGGCAACCTTTTCACGCAGAGGGTTGTACACGTGTGGAATGAACTGCCAGAGGAAGTGGTGGAGGCTAGTACAATTGCAACATTTAAAAGGCATCTGGATGAGTATACAAATAGGAATGGTTTGGAGGGATATGGGCCGGGTGCTGGCAGGTGGGACCAGATTCGGTTGGGATACATGGTCGGCATGGACGAGTTGGACTGAAGGGTCTGTTTCTGTGCTTTTCATCTCTGACTCTGTATGACTCTATGAAAATACTCTCTCTGTGATTCAAGCAGATGCTACTCATTTTGTGAAATGCAGGCCAATGCAAACTTTTAGTGCAAAATGGCAAGGCATGGGTGAAGTATTCCTGCCACCCATTTGGCATCGATACCTTGTGGCCTAAACCACTTGCTGGTGAATGTTGCCACCTATCCTGAAAAGTCCTGGAACCTCCAGGTATTAAAGTTAAATCCCCTGGACACTGCTCTATGATTCCCAGGAAAATAATCAAAAACTGTAGAAGCATTTCAAAGAGTTTTTTTTTATTTGCGTTATTAATTAATTCAATGAGTGGAGATTGGTCAAAGAAAAGACTGTGTTTGTTTGGCTGGCAATCAACAATCATGTAGTTGGACAATGAGGAATCTGTTGATATACAAATTAATACATGGGTACGTAAAAAATATAAGTAGGAATCTGACATGAAGTGCTCAAGGCTTGTCTGCCATTCTATAGTAAGCTTGTATCTCAGTTCTACATCTGTTTAGTTGCTGTATCCTTAGACTCTCTTAATGTTCAAAGATAAATGGAGTGCATCATGAAGGCAGGTTAGGTAGATGGAACCTTGTGGAATATGTCCATCCACAGCTTCTAACCCAGTTCAAAGTTTGACCTTTACATCACAATGACAAGTCTAACTGGCATCTTTATATGACTTGCATATTGAGAAATGTACCGAATCTACCTTGATGTTACTTGTAGACAGTGCAGAACCTGTTGCAGAGTTGAGCTAATGTTTGAATTCTTAAAGCTAACACAATGAAACCATCTCTGTTAATATCAAGCCAAAGTCAACACTGTGTGCAAAATATCACCTTCTAAAGTTTTTTTTTTATTTTTGAGTTTCCAAGCAGAAATTGTGATGAAAATATTTCTGTTTTATTTACCATAGAGCCCGTCAAACAAATAAAATTGGGCTCAATGTTGGAGATGCCAAACAACCTGAAATTTCAAATCTGAATAAAATTGGACAATTTAGATATCCCTATAAACTCTGAAGGTAACAATTACCATCCAGTGTCAAAAACTGTTATTCACACTGCGTCTACACTGAAAATCTGCTTTGTCAGGATGGTATTCTTACAGCATTGGAAAGTAAACAACATATGCTTTGCACAACTCCATGTCTCATTTACATTTGTTTCTGTCTGTTTATTGCAGGAACAATTGGAGCACTTTTGCAGATGTTTAATTAAGCTTTTGGGAAAAAAAACTAGAAGTAATTAAGAGGCTGAGAAACATGCAAGAAATAAAATTCAGTTAAAGTTCAATTAATCCTGTAATTTTGGTAATTTATGAATCTGCCAGTGATGCCAGGGAAGAGTTTAGCAAAGCCCCAGGTGTGGCCTCAGGGTGGACTCAAGGTGATTCCAGAACGGTCTCCTGGCCTCCAAAGCGTGGAGATGAAGCCTGTGCAATCTGGAGGCAAGGCCCGGCATGGACTGGAGGCTAGGTGCCAGCGAGGGCTGGGTTGGAAGGACTGTTATTCTGAACTTCTTATTTCTCTATTTTCTAATTTATTCTTACAATCTGTATTGCTGGACTTTTTATTTCTTTATTTTTCTACTTTTCTTTTTCTAAGAACATGTACTGAACAATCTGTATCTGGGGATCTTGTACCTAAGAGTGTCATAAGTGATGACTTGCAAATTTTTCACCAGGTATGTCATGGATCTCTGCCGTAATTTTTCTCAGATTATGATTCAACACCCTTTGTTGGTCAGTGCATCGAGTACAGGAGTTGGGAGGTCATGTTGCTGCTGTACAGGACATTGGCTGGGCCACTTTTAGACAATAGACAATAGACAAAAGGTGCGGGAGTAGGCCATTCAGCCCTTCGAGCCTGCACCGCCATTCAATATAATCATGGCTGATCATTCCTAATCAGTATCCTGTTCCTGCCTTATCTCCATAACCCTTGATTCCACTATCTTTGAGAGCTCTATCCAACTCTTTCTTAAATGAATCCAGAGAGTGGGCCTCCACTGTCCTCAGGGGCAGAGCATTCCACACAGCCACCACTCTCTGGGTGAAGAAGTTTCTCCTGAGCTCTGTCCTAAATGGTCTACCCCGTATTTTTAAGCTGTGTCCTCTGGTTCGGCACTCACCCATCAGTGGAAATATGTTTCCTACTGCCAGAGTGTCTAATCCTTTCATAATCTTATACGTCTCAATCAGATCCCCTCTCAGTCTTCGAAACTCAAGGGTATACAAGCCCAGTCGCTTCAGTCTTTCAGTGTAAGGTAATCCTGCCATGCCAGGAATTGACCTCGTGAATCTACGCTGCACTCCCTCAATAGCCAGAATGTCTTTTCTCAAATTTGGAGACCAGAACTGCACACAGTACTCCAGGTGTGGTCTCACCAGGGCCCTGTACAGCTGCAGAAGCACCTCTTTGTTTCTATACTCAATTCTTCTTGTTATGAAGGCCAGCATGCTATTAGCCTTCTTCACTACCTGCTGTACCTGCATGCTTGCCTTCATTGACTGGTGTACAAGAACACCCAGATCCCTCTGTACTGCCCCTTTACATAAATTGATTCCATTGAGGTAGTAGTCTTCCTTCCTGTTCTTGCCACCAAAGTGGATAACCATACATTTATCCACATTAAACTGCATCTGCCATGCATCTGCCCACTCACTTAACTTGTCCAGGTCACCCTGTAATCTTCTAATATCCTCATCACATTTCACCCTGCCACCCAGCTTTGTATCATCAGCAAATTTGCTAATGTTATTGCTGATACCATCTTCTATATCATTAACATATATTGTAAAAAGCTGCGGTCCCAGCACGGATCCCTGCTGTACCCCACTGGTCACTGCCTGCCATTCCGAAATGGAGCCGTTTATCATACCCTTTCTTTCCTATTAGCCAACCAATTTTCAATCCAATCTAGTACTTTGCCCCCAATACCATGCGCCCTAATTTTACTCACTAACCTCCTGTGTGGGACTTTATCAAAAGCTTTCTGAAAGTCCAGGTACACTACATCTACTGGATCTCCCTCGTCCAACTTCAGAGTTACATCCTCAAAAAATTCAAGAAGATTAGTCAAGCATGATTTCCCCTTCATAAATTCATGCTGACTCTGTCCTATCCTGTTACTACTATCCATCCTTTATAATAGACTCCAGCATCTTTCCCACCACTGAGGTTAGACTAACTGGTCTATAATTTCCTGCTTTCTCTCGCCCACCTTTCTTAAAAAGTGGTATAACATTAGCCACCCTCCAATCCTCAGGAACTGACCCCGAATCTATTGAACTCTGGAAAATAATCACCAACGCATCCACGATTTCCCGAGCCACCTCCTTCAGTACCCTGGGATGCAGACCATCAGGCCCCGGAGACTTATCAACCTTCAGACCTAACAATCTCTCCAACACCAAATCCTGGCAAATATAAATTCCCTTAAGTTCAGGTCCTTCAGCCACTGTAACCTCAGGGAAATTGCTTGTGTCTTCCCCAGTGAACACAGATCTGAAGTACCCATTTAATTCCTCTGCCATTTCTTTGTTCCTAGTAATATATTCCTCTGTTTCTGTCTTCAAGGGCCCAATTTTGTCCTAACCATTTTTTTGCCTTGCACATACCTAAAAAAGCTTTTACTATTCTCCTTAATATTCTTGGCCAGTTTACCTTCGTACCTCATTTTTCCTCTGCGTATTTCCTTTTTAGTAGTCCTCTGTTGCTCTTTAAAAGCTTCCTAGTCCTCAGTTTTCCCACTTATCTTAGCTATGTTATAATTTTTCTCTTTTAACTTTATATGTTTCTTTACTTCCCTCGTCAGCCACGGCCGCCCATGCTTCCTCCTGGGATCTTTCTTCCTTTTAGGAACTGATCCTGCAACTTCTGCATTATACACAGAAATATCTGCCATTGTTCCTCCACTGTCATCCTTGCTAAGGTATTGCACCATTGAACTTTGGCCAGTTCCTCCCTCATAGCTCCATAGTTCCCTTTATTCAACAGAAGTACTGTCACTTCCGACTGTACCCTCTCCCTCTCAAATTGCAGATTGAAGCTTATTGTATTATGGTCACTACTTCCCAATGGCTCCTTCACTTCAAGGTCTCTGACCAATTCTGGTTCGTTACACAATACCAGATCCAGAATTGCCTTCTCCCTGGTCAGCTCCAGCATCAGCTGCTCTAAGAATCCATCTCTGAGGCACTCCAAAAAGTCTCTTTCTTGAGGTCCCATACCATCCTGATTCTCCCAGTCTACCTGCATGTTAAAATCCCCCATAACAACTGTAGTGACATCTTTGCCACAGGCCAATTTCAGCTCCTGATTTAACTTACATCCAACATCCAGACTACTGTTTGGGGGCCTGTAGATGACTCCCAAGAGGGTCTTTTTACCCTTAGTATTTCGAAGCTCTATCCACACTGACCCTACATTCCCTGACTCTAGGTCCCCCCACGCAAGGGACTGAATATCGTCCCTTACCAACAAGGTCACCCCACCCCCTCTGCCCATCAGTCTGTCCTTACGATAGCACGTGTAGCCTTGAATATTCATTTCCCAGGCCCTGTCCACTTGAAGCCACATCTCAGTTATCCCCACAATATTGTATCTGCCAATTTCCAAAAGAGCCTCAAGCTCATCCATCTTATGTCTAATGCTTCGTGCATTCATGTATAGTATTTTTAATTTGTTACTGCTCTCACCCTTCCCATCAACCCTTATTTCACTCAACCTTACAGCATGATGCCTTTCCGAGTTTTCTGCCTCATCGATACAGTTGTCTTTCTTGACTTCTCTTGTTCTAACTTTCCCTTCAATTTCCTTTTTAAACATCCAGCTTGTCCCCTCCCCCCTGCTACTTAGTTTAAATGTGGCGGTGTTGCAGTAGAAAACCTGCCTGCCAGAATGCTGGTCCCTAACCTATTAAGGTGCAAGCCATCTCTCTTGTAGAATTTATGCTTACCACAAAATATACCCCAGTGATTCAAGAACTTAAATCCTTGCTTCCTGCACCAGTTCCCCAACCACACGTTCAAGTCCATTATCTCCCTGTTTCTGGCTACACTAGCCCGAGGAACTGGAAGCAAACCGGAGATAACCACCTTGAACGTCCTGCTTTTCAGCCTTCTTCCTAGTTCTCCGAAGTCTCGCTGTAGTATGTTCCTCCTCTTCTTCCCGACATCATTTGTGCCGACATGCACCACCACCTCTGGCTCTACACCCTCATCCTTGAGGATTTCCTGCACTCTGTCCGCGATGTCTTTCACTCTAGCACCAGGAAGGCAACACACCATCCTTAAATCCCGTCTGCTGCCACAAAAACCCCGGTCAGTTCCTCTCACGATGGAGTCCCCTATTACCACGGCTCTGTGCGATGTCCGACTCTTCCGCTCTGCCTCTGCGGCAACTTTTGATTGACATACTTGGCCGCCTTGCGAACTGGCAGTGTCATCAGTCTCTGCTTCCAAAGCTTCAACTTGTTCCTGAAAGGTACTTCTCTCGGGGTCTCTTGCACCTGTCTCGTCTCCACCTTCCTCATCGTCTGCTCTCTTCTGCTCTCTTCTGGCATGATTGGTGTAATAACCTCGCTGAAGGTCTTGTCCAGAAAGATCTCGTTCTCTCGGATGAGCCTAAGGTCTTCGAGTTCTTTCGTCAGCGCTGCAATATGCTCGGTCAATTGCTGAATGTGCACACATTTTCCACACATATACAAGCCAGACACACCAGAGTCGTTGACCTTCCACATCAAGCACGTAGCGCACTGAACCAGCTGGGCAGTCATGTCTTCACCCTCTTCAACTGTGGTGTAATCACTTCACTCAACTTCCTTGTCAAAGATTCCTGAGCTGAAGCCTCACTCTTCGATCTAAACTTCCTTAGACCCTCTTTTTGTGGCATGTCTGTGGACTCTTAATTAAGGTTAGAGGAGGAGGGAGGGAGGGAGACCCTACTTTGTAGGACCTGGGGTTTAGAACACACCCACTCTAATAGCAATCACTTACCTTCCCGACCAGCTTTGCGCTCCGTCTGAACTTCCGCCCAGCTCCCGCAACTCTCTGCTGCGAAAAGACTCATCCTTGAGGATTTCCTGCACTCTGTCTTTCACTCTAGCACCAGGAAGGCAACACACCATCCTTGGAATACTACATTCAATTTGAGTCTCCAAACCATAGGAAAGATGTTGTGAAACTTAAAATGGTACAGAAAATGATTACAAAGATGTTGCCAGGGTTGCAGGTTTTGAGCTATAAGGAAAGGCTGAATAAACCTGGCCTGTTTTCCCTGGAGTGTCGGAGGCTGATGGTGGTAGGGGTGGGGGGGTTGGGGGGGTAGAGGTTGTGACCTTATAGAGGTTTATAAAATCATGACCTGCATGGATAGGATGAATAGCCAAGGTCTTTTCCCCAGGGTAGGGGAGCCCAAAACTAGAGGACATAAGTTTAAGTTGAGACACGGAAAATATAAAAGGGACCTAAGAGGCAACATTTCCATGCAGAGGGTGGTGCGTGTATAAAACAAGCTGCTAGAAGAAGTGCTGGAGGCTAATACAATTACAACATTTAAAAGGTATCTGGATGGGTTTGTGAATAAGAAGGGTTTAGAGGGATATGGGCCAAATTAGATTAATTTCAGCTATCTGGTCAGCATGAAAGAGCTGGACTGAAGGGTCTGTTTCCGTGCTGTACATCTTTATGACTCTATGACTGTAATAAATACATGCTGTCTAAGATCCATAAGGTCAACTACTACGGTCAACCCATCGTCTCAGCATGCTCCTGCCCCATGGAACTCATCTTGTCCTATCTCAACTCCATCCTATCCTCCTTGGTTCAGTCATTTCCCACTTACATCTGTGACACCAACCACACCCTCCATCTTTTCAGTAACTTGCAGTTCCCCGGCCTCTAGTGTTTTGTCTTCACTATGGACATACACTCCTTATACATGTCCATACCCCACAAGGATGGCCTTCAGGCCCTCAGCTTCTTCCTCTCCAAAAGGCCTATCCAGTCCCCCCACCATCAATACCTTCCTCCACCTCGTCAAACTAGTCCTTACCCTTGATAACCATTCCTTTAACTCCTCCCCTTTCCTCCAAATCCAAGGGGTGGCCACGGGCACACAGATGGGCTCCAGCTATGCCTGCCTCTTTGTTAACTATGTTGAACAGCCTCTCTTCAGTAACTACACAGACACTGTGCCCCAACTCTTCCACCGTTACATTGATGACTGCTTCAGTGCAGCATCCTGCACCCAGGTTGAACTGGAACACTTTGCCCCCAACTTCCACCCTGCCCTCAAATTCACTGGTTCACTTTGGACACCTCTCTTCGCTTTCTTGACCTCTCTGTTTTCATCTCCGGTGACAGTCACCAGACAGGCATTTACAATAAACCCACAGACTCTCACGACAACCTGTACTACACCTCCTCCAACTTAGTATCCTGCAAGAACTCCATCCCGTTCTCCCAATTCCTCCGCTTCCGTCACATCTGCTTGTATAAGGAGACATTCCACTCCTAAGCATTCCAGATGCTGACCTATCGAACAATGTGCTTTTCCCCCCTCTGTCATCTGGACAGTCCTCCACCACACCATCTCCAATTGCTGTTTCACTGCTCTAAACCACATCCCCTCCAAATGCAATAAAGACAGAGTCCCCCTTGTCTTCACCTACCACCGCACTAGTCTCCACATCCACAGTATCATCCTTAAACACTTACGCCAACTCCAATTAGACCCCACCACAAAGAACATCTTTCCCTCCCCAACCCTCTCTACCTCCTGTAAGGACCGTTCCCTTCAACAGTCTTTGGTTTGCACCATACTCCCCACCGACACCCCCGAATGCTCAGGTACCTTCCCCTGCAACAGGAAAAGATGCAAAACCTGCTGATATACCATCCCCTCACCTTCGCCCAGGGCCCCAAACAGTCCTTCCAGGTGAGACAAAGGTTCACTTGTATCCGTTCCAACCTAGTTTACTGTATCCAGTTCTCCCGATGTGGTCTTCTCTACATCAGGGAGACCAAACATAAACGTAGGGAACGGTTAACAGTCAGCCGGGCCCATAGGGGCCAACGGGAGTTCCCAATCACCGCCCATTTTAACTCCCCTTCCCATTCCCTTTCCAACATGACCATCTTTGGCCTCCTCCATTTCCACAGCAAATCAGACTGCAAATTGGAGGAACAACACCTCATTTTCTGCCTGGGCAGCCTACAGCCCGGAGGACTCAATATTGAGTTCTGCCATTTCAAATACCCTCCCTTCCCATCCCCCAACTCCCTTCCCAGCCCCTCCCTCTCCCTTCCACTCCTCCCCGCTACCTACCGGATTCATTCCTCTCATTAACCAACCAGGTCGTACCCTCTACCTGTCTTCACCAACCCCACTTCACCACCTGTCCCCCACCACCTCCTTTATCTGCAGCTCTCCCCAACACCAACCCCCTCCCAATCCTGAAGAAGGATTACACTTGACTTGTCCACCTCCTGATGCTGCCTAGCTTGCTGTGTTCTTGCAGCCTCCTGCCTATCTACCTTAATAAATGACCATCCCATAAACAGTTCCCATTTAAAACATGCCCACACTGTAAACCAACTTAACCGGAAGCAGTTAGGCCACAAATTAATTCTGGCACTAAATGCACAATAAATCTCTTGTCTGAAAGCAAGTTGTTTGTCCTTCATCCTTCATCAAACAGAAATAGGTATTTGCAGAATTTGAATTCTTCTATTCTCAAGTATCTTGCCACAATATGTATCTATCGAAGAAGGTGATTTCTTGGCAGCGTGCCTTGCTGCAGTATTGTGCTTGTTTTGGAGTTCGGAATCACTTGTCTGATTTTCCAGTGCATTATGAATGTCTGGCAGTATTACAAGGCTTCAAAACCAACATGGACATATATATCAGTCCACCTGACAAACGGTCTGAAATAGTCATCCTTAACAAATGTGTGTATATCAACAAATGCATGTTATTTTTAATGATTTGTAATTGTATTAATTGGACCTGCAGCTCAGCATAACTCTAAAGGAAGGTAAAATACATTTGCTGCACTCCTCTAAGGGCAATAAGCTGCCACATTGTACATACAATTGCATTTCCTCTCGTGGCTCACTAAATATGCTTGTATGAGTTGCCTGAGAGAAATAAAAGTGATGTTCTTTTGTGCCCTATCTTGACTTTGTCTGTTTCTGCACAATATGAACTCATCAAATAATTGTGTGAATTGCTACTACCCTGTACCAGATTTGACAAGATTTCCACTTAGATGGTGAAGTATCCCTTCAGATTTGCGAAGACCATATCAAACCTGTATATTAAGAGCAACACAGTGTCCATATACACATTTGAAATTGCCAGCCTATTCACCAATGTACTATTCAAACAAAAACATAGACATGCTGCAGTGCACCATATATCATGGTGATTAAGATCCACTACCATTGCGTGAATCGGTATTAATTAACTTGATGAACTCAGCATCTCTCATTATAGGATACAGATTTAATGAGACCACATATGCCCGAATAGATGGTGGTGCCATGGCATCCCTGCCAGGCCAAGATCTCATAAACATCTTTGTTGGATTCCAGAAGAAATGCTCTTCAATGCAATGACACCTAGCCTCCGATCCCTTGCAGATTTCTATGAAGTAGATGATATGTGTGTATAGTTGAAGCAGTAGTGGCATGTAAGAATTTCCTTACACATCTTAATGAGCTCCATCCTTTACTCAAATTCACATTTGGAGTGGAATACCCAAATGAGCTTCCTTTCCTCAATTCCCCCATTAAGAAATCATCTTGGCGATTCTCTACCACAGTCAACTGCATGCCTAGGTTCTCTGGTAAATATATTTGTTGGGATCCCCAAAGTTCCTTCAATATAAGATGGGGTCTGTTTGAAAACCTCACAAGTAGGACCCAAGCCATTTGTTCCCAAGGAAGACAAACAGGAGACTGGAAGAACGCAGCGTTTCTGGTATTAACTACAGTAGGCTTGAAGAAGGCACATTGACTTCACCACCTTCTGATACTACCTGGCTTGCTGTGTTCTTCCAGCTTCCTCTTTGTCTACATTGGATTCCAGCATCTGCAGTTTTCTTGTCTCTTATTCCCAATGAAGCTTGATACTAAGCTATGCCATGTCAAAGCCATTCTGGAGAATAATGGCTACCCTGATCCAATCATTTGTCCCTGTGTCATGTTGACTCAACTATCCTAGAATGATAAAGGATCGCAAAAGTTTTGGAGAATTGCTGTCGCAATACAAGGGGTGTAGAGGGCTAATAGGATGCTACCATCAAGCCAAACAGACGTGCTGCCAATTACACAAATGAGTAATGTGGTATATGGATGTCAGTCACATATGCCAGAAGTCCCAAAGGCTTGTCGTTTGGATTAACACCACATTCCTTTCACTGTTTGCAGCATGCAAGGCATTCAACCAGCCCATGCATTTAAAACCCACAACACAGTGTCCAAGATTATGTGTGATTCTGCAACTGGACAATACATGCTGGATAATCCTGAGTGTGCAAAGAATTGCATGGATAACCAATTGGGATTGTCAGTTCTGCTTGCAGTATGCTGCACTTCCACGTACTGGAAGCAACATATGTTTGTACACACAGTCTGTCCTTTGCAGATGGAAAGAACATGTACACATGCAAAGTAACAGCTGTTTATTGGGAAAAGCATTGTTCTGAATAAGGAGCCAATGCATCTGTTTTCAAACTTTGCAAAGCCTGGCAGTTAACTGTTAATTAGCTGGAGGGCCAAAGGGCCTGTTCCTGTGCTGGACTGTTCTTTGTTCTTTGCTGACTAGCGGAAACCCAGACAGATATGGGCCAAATGTCAGCAAATGGGGCTAGTTTATTTTGGGAAACCGGGTCAACATCGAAAAGCTGGACCAAAGGGTCTGTTTCCATGCTATATAATGTTATGACCCTATGATATATTCTCCATTACAACACTCTATCCAGTCAGGAAACTCATTTTCTACGAGGTGCCCTTGCTGACCTCATTGCAATCAGTACATTACCCCCCACATCCCCCCCCCCCACCCCCAACTCCGAGTCCAAGAGCATAAACTGGTTGTTTTCTTTTGTAGTTTCTCCTGAGGCACTTTAGCACCGGGTCAGGATTCTCCAACTCTGCCTCTGATATAGGATGAGTGTAATGCACAGTAGTTTGCCCCTTGTGCCCAGAGCATTTCAGAAGAAATTCATCCTTTTCTTCAGCGGGCAAAGATGTCACAGTGGCAACATCCACCGTGTCCATCTCAGATTCCGAAGTATCTTCAATGCTTGACAGAGGGAGAACTCAAGGGATCCAGAACAGTCTGAAAGGCTGTCGAGAAGCCGGACATGTTTTGCTTCTACACTGTTTGTAGTCTTCTCCCTATTAGCAACTCTGCTGGATAATCTCTATAATTACATGAAGGGTGGTCCTATAATCAAATAGGAACCAGGGCAGTTTGGTATCTAGTGAAGCTGTAGGCTGATTCTTTAACTGCCTTCAAGGTTTGGATTGCTCTTTCTGCCTGACCATTGGATGATGGGTGGTATGGAGCTGTTCGTATACCATTTGACTTTCGAAAATATTTAAATTCCCTGCTGGTAAATGATGGCCTGGTATCTGTGATCAACCCTTCTGCAAGTCCATGTATTACAAAAGATGCCTGTAGTTTTTGCACTGTTGTGCCTATGTTTGATAAATGAATTCTATGCATGCCTAGCCACTTTGAATAGGTATCCACAGTGACTAAGACCATTGAATGAATGAAAAGACCTAAACAGTTGACATGTAACTGAATTCAGGGTGTCCTGGCTTCCTCCAGAAGCATCTGGAGGGTTTCCAAGAGCAGTGTGTAAATAGTCCAACTCAGGAAGGGGCCATACTGGACCTGGTGTTGGAGAATGAGCCTGGCCAGGTGGTTGAAGTTTCACTAGGGGATTACTTTGGGAATAGTGATCACAATTCCATAAGTTTTAGAATAGTCATGGACAAAGACAAGAGTGGTCCTAAAGGAAAAGAGCCATATTGGGGGAAGGTCAACTATACCAAAATTTAGCAGGAATGGGGGAATGTAGATTAGGAGCAGTTATTTGAAGGTAAATCCACATTTGATATACGTGGGAGACGAGGTGGATTAGAGTGCAGAAGAGACATGTTCCCGTGAAAATGAGGGATAGAAATGGCGAAATTACAGAACCCTGGATGACTGGTGAAATTGTGAGACTAGCTAAGAGGAAAAAGGAAGCCTTCATAAGGCCTGAGTGACTGAAAACAGATGAAATTTTGGAAGAATATTGGGAATATAGGACCAATCTGTAATGAGGAATTAAGAGGGCCAAAAGGGGTCATGAGATATCTTTAGCAAACAGGGTTAAGGAAAATCCCAAACCTTTTATTCATAAATAAAGAGCCAGAGGGTAACTAGAGAAAGGGTTGGCCCACTCAAGGACAAAGGAGGAAAGTTATGCGTGGAGTCAGAGAAAATGGGTGAGATTCTTAATGAGTACTTTGCATCGTTATTCACCGAGAAGGAGGACATGATGGATGTTGAAGTTAGGGACGCCAGTGGTAAGGAAGCTGCTGGAGGAGAATCCGAAGGATCGGATCTATTCCTATTTGGAAGGAAATGGGCTTATCAGTGATAGGCAACATGGTTTTGTGCAGGGAAAGTCATGTCTTACAAACTTAATAGAATTCTTTGAGGAAGTGACAATGTTGATTGATGAGGGAAGAGCTGTAAATGTCATATACATGGACTTCAGTAAGGTGTTTGATAAGGTTCCCCATGGGAGACTAATGGAGAAATTGAAGTCGCATGGGGTCCATAGTGTATTAGCTAAATTGACAGACAACTGGCTGGGCAACAGGAGACAGAGAATAGTAATGGAAGGGAGTTTCTCAAAATGGAGAACTGTGACCAGTGGTGTTCCACAGGGATCCGTGCTGGGACCACTGTTGTTTGTAATTTACAGAAATGATTTGAAGGAAGGTAGAGGTGGTATGATTAGTAAGTTTGCAGCTAACACTAAGATTGGTAGAGTAGCAAATAGTCATAGAACACAGCATAATATAGATAAATTGGAGAATTGGGTAGAGAAATGGCAGATGGAGTTCGTCTGGGCAATTGCGAGGTGATACATTTCAGAAGAGCCAATTGAACAGCAAACTATACAGTGAATGGAAAAGTTCTGGGGAAAATAGATGTACAGAGCAATCTCTGTGTTCTGGTCCATTGTTCCCTGAAGGTGGCAACACAGGTCAAAAGAGTAGTCAAGAAGGCATATGGCGGATGGGGTATTGAGTACAAGAGTTGGCAGATGACATTACAGTTGAATAAGACTTTGGTGCAGCCACATTTGGAATACTGCTTACAATTCTGGTCACCACGTTACCAAAAGGATGTGGATGCTTTGGAGAAGGTGCAGAGGAGGTTCACCAGGATGTTGCCTGGTATGGAGTGCACTAACTGTGAAGAGAGGTTGAGTAGATTAGGATTATTTTCATTAGAAAGATGGAGGTTGATGGGGCACCTGATTGAAGTCTACAAAATCATGACAGGGATAGACAAGGTGGATAGCAAGAAGCTTTTTCCCAGAGTGGGGAATTCATTTACTAGGGGTCATGAGTTCAAAGTGAGAGGAGAAAAGTTTAAGGGAGATATGGGCGGCACAGTGGCACAGTGGTTAGCACTGCTGCCTCACAGCACCAGAGACCCGGGTTCAATTCCCGCCTCAGGCGACTGACTGTGTGGAGTTTGCACATTCTCCCCGTGTCTGCGTGGGTTTCCTCCGGGTACTCCGGTTTCCTCCCACAGTCCAAAGATGAGCAGGTCAGGTGAATTGGCCATGCTAAATTGCCCGTAGTGTTAGGTGAAGAGGTAAATGTAGGGGAATGGGTCTGGGTGGGTTGCGCTTCGGCGGGTCGGTGTGGACGTGTTGGGCCGAAGGGCCTGTTTCCACACTGTAATCTAATCTAATCTAATCTAATCTAATCTAATATGCATGGAAAGTTGTTTACGTAGAGGGTGGTGGGTGCCTGGAACACATTGTCAGCAGAGGTGGTACAGGCAGGCATGATCGTGGCATTTAAGATGTATCTAGACAGATACATGAATGGTCAGGGAGCAGAGGGATACAGACTCTTAGAAAATTGGCAACAGATTTAGCTAGAGGATATGAATCGGTGCAGGCTTGCAGCAGTTCCTGTGCTGTAATTTTCTTTGTTCTTTGTATTCTACGAATGTAGGGGTGCTGCTGGCAATCATTTTTGTCTTTATTGGCACTTCTGACACTGCCCCGCCAATGCTGCTATATCTGCATTCAATCCTGGCCACCAGACGTAACATTTTACCAACATTTTCATTTTATAAACCCTTGGATGACCCGGGTGGAGGTCAGCCAGTATCTGGTGGTTACCTTTACTTGGCTCAATCACTGTTGCTTCCCTTAATAATATGCCGTCATCTACTGTGGTCTGGTCTCTCTGGGTCCAAAAAGGTTTGAATTCTGGTTGTGATGGCCCCTGGTTTCCCATGTCACCGCCAGCTGTTTCACTTTTGTCAGGACTAGATCGTTCTGCATCTAAAGTCTGGTATTGTCAGCTGTGAGTGAAAGTGTGTCCGGAAAATTTAAAAGCGTTATGCCCTCTTCCAGTGGCAGTACCACCTGTGGTGTACCTGCCAGCAGGAACTGGCTCAATGTATCAGCATTTGCTATTTGGCCTCTGGGATGATGTTCCAACTTCAAATTATATGCACTTAGTATGAGAGCCCCCTGCTGAAGTTGGCCTGAAACTATGGGTGGTACTATCTTGTCATCTTTAAGTAGACTTAGCAGGCGTTTGTGTCTATTTATTACAAATTTACATCAATAAAGTTATTTGTGGAACTTCCTGACTCCAAATATGACCGCCAGACTCCCTCCTCTATCTGGGCATGTTTATGCTCTGCATTACCAACGTCCTGGATGCACACGCTATTGGGCGTTCCTTTCCATTGGGGCCACCTATGAGCTAATGCCACCCCAATGCCATATGGTGAGGTATTGCATGTTAATACCAGATCTCACATGGTATTATAGTGTGCCAACCCCTTAGAGGATGATAGTTATTTCTTCACTTCAGTGAAAGCTATGACTTGGCTACGCAATCATTTCCAAGGCTGACCCTCTTTAAAGAGTTGATGCAAAGGTGCCTGAATGGAGGCCAGGTTATGTATGAATTTTCCATAATTGTTCACCAGCCTAACAAAAGACCAAATCTCCGGTAAAGATGTGTGAGCTGGTGCACCTTTGATTGCCCTCACCTCATTTTCTCATGGGCGTAACCTGGTCTTGTAGACTCTGTAGCTCAAGTAGCCTGAAACACACATTTTTCTTTTTTAAGGACTATGCCTGCCTGGGAGAAACATCTAAGGACTATGTACAAGCCCTCCAAATGCTCCTTATTGGTCTTCCCTGTTATTAGCATGTCATCTAGATAAATGGTGACCCAGATCTTATAAAATGCCCTCCATCATCCACTGAAAGTTTGCACATGCTGACAGTATCCCAAATGGCAATGTTGAATATTGGCACAAATCCTTATGGGTATTAACTGGAGTGTACTTCTGGGACTTCTCATCTAACTGCAATTGCAAGTACATACGGCTGATGTTCAGCTTCATGAAGGACAGCATCGCTGCTAGCGGGGCATATAAATCCGCCATGTGAGGAATTGGGAAGTGATCCAGCCACAAAAAGTTGTTTGCTGTTTGTCTAAAATTCTGACAAAGGCAAACCAACCCATCAGGCTTCACAATCAGTATGACTGGTGCTGTCCGTTCTGCAAACTAGACTGGTTTGATGATTCCTTCACTTTCCAGCCTTTTGATTGCTGGCTCTACTTTTGCCCTTTAAGGAGAATGATGCTGGATGGGCCTTGCAGAATCGTGGAATTACTTCCTGGTCAACATGCAAGATGGCCTTGGTTTCTTCGATAGTCCCAAGACCTTCCTGAGAAACTTGTGGGTAGTTAATTAGGAGTTCATTCTAATCCAAACATGTTAAGCCCATCTAGGGGAATCTTACTGAACCAATTTTGTCAAATTAAGCTTGGACCCGAGCCGTTCACAACAATCAGTGGTAACTGAACTAGCTGCTTCTGATAACAGACCAGAATAGAAGTTGTACCCTTTATCTGTAAAGATTCGTTGTTACAATTTCCCAGGCTAGACAAGGTCTAGTGTAAACTTAAGGGTTTGAGTCCAGAGCAAACTTTGTTAAAGACTGGTTCTTCAATTACTGAAATGCTCTGCCAGTATTGACTTCCATTCGAACTGGGTGACCATTTAACCAGATATTTATTTGATTGATTCTGATTCGGATGTTGCTAAGCAATTTAACAGTTCCAAATCAGATGTAGGTGGACTTTCCGGAGTATGCACTCTCCTGGATACCGGCTGAGAAGTTCTTTTATGCAATTTAGATTTAGTGGGAGTCTTTCACTGTCTTGAGACTGCATATCAGCAGCAACTACAATAGCTTACCAGTGCAGATCTTGAAGAAAATTTTAACCATTTGACTGAAGCTTGGCTTTGTTTTGGGATTTTTGCTGTGGGCTGACCTTGAGTCCCTCTATTTCGGATATATCCTGATTGAGATTATGCAACAGCATTCACTCAAGTGGTGTTCCCCAAGCCCCGTCAGACTGGCGAGCGTGTCCATTTCCATTGGAATGTCCTGCACCGTACATGTATCACTTGCAGCATTTTCCAATGATAAAGCCAGTTGTGGTGCCTGTTTAGAGTCCAGTTGGGCTTCAGTTTAGAGGCACTTTGCATGGTAACATCATTAATCCCACATACCAAATAGTTGCTCAGAATCTTGTTATTGGATTAAACCAGCCACATGCCTCTGCCCGTCATCTTAACCTCGTCAAAACCCCTGATATGGATTCCGCTAGTTCTCAAATTGCTGAGTAAAACTGATAGCATCCCAGAATTCGAGGAGGCTTGGGGTCATAATAGCCCTTAACTAAATCCGTCAACTCTTGAAAGGTTTTATCTGGTGCCTCAGTGAAAGTTAGGCTCCTAATAACTGAAAAAGCTGCGAGTCCACAAGCGGTCAGGTGAATTATTCGTTGCTTTTCAACTGCCCCAATATCATTTACCTGGCAAAATTAAGGCATTCCTTCCACATACCGGGCACAGACTTCAAAGGCAGAATTGAATGAGTCAAATTTCCCAAATAATTCCACAATTCCACAAATACTGACCCCAATTCAAAAATGACGGTTGTGAGCAAATTTCTTCAGAAGCATGTTTTTCTCTCACAGCCACTGAAATAACTCCGCAGAAGCCAGTATCCCATCACCATGTTAACTTTATTTACACTGGAGAGTCCTTCGCACTGATTCAGCTTCCTCAGAGCCAGCTCTCAGATTGAACAGAATATTTTATACTCCTGTTCTTCTCTGTCAGCTACGGCTCCCTCAGTGGAGCAGATTAAGACCCCCAATCAGGGAATTCATATCCACCTGGCTGACCTTATTACAATCACTACATTTGAAAACTGCCCTGACAAGTGCAAGCAGAGAAGTTTCAACGAAATGTATCTCTTCTCAGCATTACGCATCAATGTAAAAAAAATAAGAAATAGTAAACAGAAAAGAGCCTTAGAACTATTTTCAGAAAGATAAGGGGATTTTACTTTATGTTTTGACTGGGAAAATTAAATAGGCAGAGGTAGCCTCGAGAAAGAGTTCATTGAATATTTTTGGGATAATTTCCTACAGCATCACATTCTGAAGCTAAGCAGAGAGCAAGTTACATTAGATCAAGTATTGTGCTCTTCAAAATAGAATTAATTAATGACCTTGGAAGCAGTGATAATAAATTGTTTAAATTTTTCATAGTTCAAAAGAGAGAAGAGTCTTGCATTTTTAGATTAAATAAGAGTAACTATGAGGGCATGAAAGCAAAGTTAGCTGAGGTGAACTGGCAAATTATGTTAAGTGAGAGGTCAGTTGAGATATAGTAGCAGATATTTAAGTGGATTTTTCCAGAATATGCAGAATAGATGTATTCTAATGAATAAGAAAATTTCCATGGGAAGGATCCACAAAAAATCTATAATGTAAGAAAATATGAATTTGTTCATTTTACTGGAAAGAATTAAAAAGAAGCATTATCTAAATTGCAGAGCTCTGAGCTGCTGTGGTGTCTCGGTCTCACAATGTGTGAATCGCCAAAGGTTAGTACAGTGAGTAACTAGGAGCTAGGGATTGCTGTTTGAAAATAAATGTTGTTCAACAAGGCCAATGAGAAGATTTTTTTCCTCTCAGAAGATGAGAGTCTTTGGAACTGTCTTCCATAAAAGTCTTTCAATGATTTTAAGGAAGAGATATAGAGGTTATCATGAAGGAATGGGGTGAAAGGTTATCATGGTGTGGTCAAGGGTCTGCTTCTATGCTGTACATCTCTATGACTCTATGACTGTAAGTGACCTCGAGCCCAAAATTGGGCATTGACCCACAGCCAGAGAAATCGGGCAGGACAGAAAATTGGTTAAACTAAACTAAACAGCACCAACAGCTATTGGCTACAGAGAGCAATGGAAACCAAGGTCAAAGAGGTCATAAAGGTTCAGGAGAACCAGTTGTAACCAGCCCAAGGGCTGTGTATTAGAGAAGTATTGGTCAGTCTTTCTGGGGTCACCTCCACTACCAGCCAGTGCCTGAGGATGTGCACTTTACTCCCTGCCATAGCAACAGCAAAGGGTGTTAGCATGACCCCACTGGATATCTTGAACCCTGCTCATAACCCCATTGGCCAAAGAACATTCAGCAATCCAGGATAAAAATGTATACCTGGAAGCCATTCCCTCAGTGAAGACCTGCAGCAGACACTTGTGGCTGAAGACTGTGTGACAACCCAAAAATATCTAGGAGGAATTTCACCCTGATTTGAGAGGTCTACTTTTGTGTGAGAGAGTCAGCCCTGCAAGAGACAGCAAGAAAATTCCAATGGCTCTGTTCAAATACGTGGATTGTTGCGGGTAATGTCCTTTCTCAGATGGATAGAGCTAAATAGAGAGTAAATATTGTGGGAATTTGGGAAGTGCTGACATAGTATTTTGAATAAGGAATATTTTGTCAATATTTTGTTGAACTGCAAACCGAATTCTGTATCCCTTTGTCTGCCTCACCAACAAGACAGCTTGCATAAAATGCTTTTAACACCACAATTGGTCAAAATGTCCAAAGCACAGACAACATTGAGTGGGTGGAAATATGAAATAACCAGATCAGCCTTGAACTTATTGAATGGCAGAGCAGGATTGAGAGGCAGAATAAACTTCCAATTGATAGATTCATGCTTTGTGATGGCCAGTAGTAATGAAAGGTGCTATATAAATGTCAAGTTTTTCCATGTACTTGTTTCTGTGGAATCATGGATCATATATAAAAAATTAACATTCAGAGCAGTTTAATTTCCAGTGTGAACCTCAAGGAGAGAAAAAGGAATGAAATAATGTCGGAACAATTCTTTTTTTTTCTGTCATGGAACATTTGTGTTATATTGAACAATAGAAAATGTAAATCGCAAGAGGTTATTAATAATCATGGGACATAACTATAGCAGTGCATAGGAATAAAGAAATCTCAATTGTCAATATAAAGTGCCACTTCACCAAGGTTTCTACTCTCCTCCTGCTTTGACCAATTGGCTGAAACAGCATTCACCAGCCTCAACAGAAGAACAAGACAGTTTTATTTATTAAAGAAAATGCAAAGGTTCTGCAAATATATGAACATTTGATAGTGTCAAACAGTAAAAGCTGGTTGCCCCATAATTCCACAATCAAAAACCCCAACCCCAGCCTGAGTGCCTGCACGTTATTTTCATTTAGACATTTTACAACCTTCTAGACCCAACATTAAGTTCAACAATCTCAAGTCATGACTGCAGTTCCTTTTACTAGTTTGCAAATACTGATATTGTGCTGTTATCATTTACCAGTTTTCTAGCCACAGTTTTCATTACTTTATCTGTCCCATTATTCCCTCTTTTTGGCTTGCACCATTTATCTTTTTTGCCATTTGATCTCTCGTGCCTTTTAGTTAATAACAGATCTCCCTGAAAACAGCAAAGCAGCAGGTCAGGCAGCATCCATGGAGAGAAAGCAAGCTAATGTTTTGAGTCCACATGACTCTTCATCAGCTCAGTACAGATTCCAGCATTTGTCATAATTTGCTGCTACACAGATCTCCCTCTCCATTCTGTCCACTCCCCCAAACTATTGCCTTGCCTCTGTACTTGCTCAGAAATATTCACTTTCCTAACTTTGTCCAGTTTCTCATGTCCCTGTTGCATTCTCCATCGATGTTTACCCGAGATAATGCTTAACATTCCCAGCATTTTCTGTTCTTATCTCTTAATTGTCTATAATTGAATAAATGAATGATAATTTTACAAAATTTGAAAGAATGGCAATTAATTCCACTTATTAAATGATTTTATGAAAATAAAAAAATCTATTAAATAAGAGCTTTGTTTGTCAGAATGTATGTATCAACTAATTACTATCTACATATAACTTTGTAAACACTTGTGTAAACAGCATAAGGAGCATTTGGCAAAAATGGGACCTGCAAAAAGTTGATATTTCCCAAGAATTTGATAATTCAGTGGGTTCTCAGCACTTTTGAACTGGCATAATATTTATTTATTTTAAATATATAATTTAAAAAAACATTCAATTGGGTGGCTTCAGAACTTTTAAATTCACCAAAATAAAATTCCCACTGTCTCACACTCTTCAGAATGTTAATTGGATCAGTTTTAAAAGAGTTTTTTTAACTGTGTTGTGGTGTTCTCAAGACACTAGAATCCCTGACAGAACACTTCTGGATATTTCAGCTATTTTACTTTTTCTGAAAAGAGCTGCTCTTTAATGAATGGAAAGTGATCATGGTTGGAGCTGGTTAGAAAGGAGCTAATTCTGAAAGGAAACAGATGTATGTGTCTGTGTGAGTTCCTTAAAAATCTCACTGTGTGGGCTAAATCCTTGTTGTTTCCTTTTTTCAGGCCAAAACGTGGGCGTATATTAGTAGGTGTTGTTGGAAATGAAGTATGCAAATATAACAAACTTTACATTGTAATGAAGACAGATTGAGAAATTTACTCATAGAGTTAATCAGTTAAATGCTGATCTGTGGGGGTTTTCAGGGTAAAACTGAGCAATTGATGAGACATTGGCTGGTGGGTAGGATACAAAGATTGCTTGTTTGAGGTACTATACTTGGGTGGTGAGAAGCATTGAGTAGAAAACATACTTAGCCCTTGGTTTTGGAACAGTTCATTATTTCTGGCTTCATAAACTCAATGCAAAACATCAAATCTCACTAGGGCCAGTAATATATAAGACGAATGCTCAGAGATTCTAAGTAAATTGGAGTGTATAGTTATATGAGTAGAATAACTGTTTAGTTATATGAGCTGATTTTTTGGGGGCAAAATACAACACAAAGGATTAAAAAAAGACCGACAATACATCAAAGATCTGTAAATCTAAGGATGAAGTTGAAATGGACTTAGGAATCTTTCTGAACACAATACTCAACATGTTTAACCTCTGCAAGTTGAAATTAGCACAATTAATAATTTAACATTCTATGTAATGTAATAAAGATAAGTCAAGGGAACCCTTAACCAAATTGTACAGTGATCCAACGAGAATAAAAACTGAACAGGTAAGGCCATTCAGTCCATCAAGCATGTCTGCAAATAATCATATGGCATCAATCTCTAAGTTTGTATAAAAATGTTGGAAAATACACAACAGTTAGCCTTGAAGGAGGGATTTGAAAGATTTTACCAGATGAAATGGAAATGAAATAACTCTTCAGAGACCAGCATTCTATCACCAATCATCCTTTATTCATGGTCGTTGACAAGAGCACTGCCTCTCACTGAGTCAGGCATTCAGAGTTCTATTATCCCTGATATTCTTCCTTTTATTGATTCAGGTCACTCTAATTGGACCAAGTTAAAAATCACACAAACACCAGGTTATAGTCCAACAGGTTTAATTGGAAGCACACTAGCTTTTTGAGCGATGCTCCTTCATCAGGTGATTGTGGAGGGCTTGATCGTAACACAGAATTTATAGCAAAAATTTGCAGTGTGATGTAACTGAAATTATACATTGAAAAATTGATTGTCTGTTAAGCCTTTCATCTGTTAGAATATAGTGATCGTTTCACTTCTTTCATGTGTAAATCACAAAACCCTTTTTTTTAAAGTTGCATTCTCGGGTTAGCTGTTAACAATGGTGATAGCTAGACAATATGTTGAAGGTGTTAGCCCCCTGTGTTCTCTGTCTATGACCTGATGTTTAGATTGATTCTCATCTAAAAAGTGAGATAACAGAGTTTTACATAAATTCATGCAGTTTTTGCGCTCAGAGTTCTACATGAATGTATGCAGTTTTTGAGCAAAGTGCAATGTAACTCTGCAAGTACAAATTCACCACACAAAATATGTGTGTATGTGGGTCTTTGTCTGTGTGTGTGTGTCTGTCTGGGGTGGGGGTTGTGAGTGTGAGAATGTGTGTGTGTGTACGTGTAGTGAGTGTAGAGTGTCTTAAGTCTGTGAGGGGATGAATGTGTGAGTGTGGGAGTGTGTGTGTCTATAAGGGTGTGTGTAGGTGTCTGTGTGCGCATCTGTGTGTACCTGTGTGTGTAAGTGTGTGTGTGTAGTGCAATGGTGATCATCTGTCACATTACAGGGGGCTAACACCTTCAACATATTGTCCAGCTATCACCATCGTTAACAGCTAACCCGAGAATGCAACTGATTTACACATGAAAGAAGTAAAACTATCGCTGTATTCTAACAGATGAAAGGCTTAACAGACAATCAATTTTTCAATGTATAATTTCATTTACATCACTCTACAAATGTTTGCCATAAATTCTGTGTTACGATCGAGCCCTCCACAATCACCTGATGAAGGAGCATCGCTCTGAAAGCTAGTGTGCTTCCAATTAAACCTGTTGGACTATAACCTGGTGTTGTGTGATTTTTAACTTTGTCCACCCCAGTTCCACACCGGCATCTCCAAATCATGACTAATTGGACCAGATTAACAGCCCCAATCAGAAAACGTATATTCGGGATGGCTGTGTTATAAATATTACAGGAAACAGAAATTATGGCCTGGATTTTCCTTTGGTCAGGTAGTCATTGTTCCAAAGTAGATGCAAGTAGTGCCTGAGGAACCTGCAGAATTCTCATTGTGGCACAGTCCGAAGGAATTGCTCAGGAAATAGAGGATTCTGTCGGCGATGCCCTGACATCTGGAGCCCTCAAGGTCTCCATTTGAATTGGAAAGTTTGGAGGTTTCTGATAAAATTAAATAAAATAGTTACTCAAGAGAAGTTGGACCATTAAAGACATGGTCGAACTCATGCATAACTATTCAACAGCACCACACTTACTTTACATTCGCGGCCCACAACCACACTTGTCCAGACCCCTTACACCCTCCAGGACCTGACCCTCTTGGACTAGACCAGACCAGACTCCAGCCCCTGAACTTGACATAATCTGACTACCAACCCCCTTCCCCACTGCCAGATCTCACCTGAAAATTCCAAAGGACCCAACATCTTTCACTCAGCCTAACTTACACTGAACACTGAATCACTTACCTTTCTCATTTTGCATCCTACCCTGCTGGCAACCTACATATCTGACTCATTACTCCCTGGCAACCTACCCTCACCTTAACCTCACACTTGCCTTATGCACTTGCTGTTTGGCAGCAGCAGTCAAAGTGGCTCTGGGACATTTACATTTTCAGAATATATCTAGAAAGAGGACGTGGTTTGCATTCTCTGGCCGGTTCTTTGCCTGTGAAAGAACTTTTATAATAGATGTACAGCTCTGCATTTCTGAAGCAGCCCTGATTTGAATCTAGTCAGGATTCTTTTATAAATTAAGGGTTAGAGTAACAATCTGTGAGAGACTGCCACTCAGACTATCTAGCCTGTCATTCTTAATGCAAATTCAATTGCAAGAGTGGGAGAAGAGAACACGGTTTCAAAGTTAAGTGGTCAAGGTTTTCAGGTTGAGAAGGTGCTGTTGTAGGAACTTTGTTGGGTTGCTACAAATTCTCTGGACAGGCAACAAAACAACAATGCAAAGTGGCTGAAAGATGAAAGACTTAAGCTAAATTTGTTTAATATTACATTCCTTGAAACTTCAATCCTGTTGCTATAAATTCTGTATCTTACAATTCTACTCCACAATCACCTGATTAAGGGGCGGTGCTCCGAATTTTCTGGACAGGCAACAAGACAACAATACAAGGTGGCTGAGCAGAGGCTGATAGCCAGTTTCGGTACCCATGGGGATGACCTCAACTGGGACTGTGGGTTCATGTCACATCACAGGCGACCTCCCACAGACTTATACTCCATTACACTCACACACATACACACACTCTCTCACAGACACTCACACCCCCACACACACAACCACATGCACACACTCACTTGGTCTCCCCTGCACACACATATACATATAAGTTTGTGCAGTGAATTTATACTTGCAGAATTACATTTCATTTTGCTCAAAAACTGCATAAATCCATGTAAGATTTCATGACTCCCACGTTAGAAATAGTATCAGTCTGACCTAACACTGGAACACAGACAGACTTCACACCTTCAATGCATTATCTGAGTTGAGATAGCACCTATTGTTAAAAGCTATCTTGAGAATGTAATTTTTAAAATGTTCTGGGATTTACATATGAAGGAACTGAAACTAACATGATCATTCCAAAAGATTCGGAGATGCCGGTGTTGGACTGGGGTGTACAAAGTTAAAATGGTGATAGCTAGACAATATGTTGAAGGTGTTAGCCCCCTGTGTTCTCTGTCTATGACCTGATGTTTAGATTGATTCCAATCTAAAAAGTGAAATAACAGAGTTTTACTTTTTAGATTGGAATCTAGCTATCACCATTGTTAACAACTAACCCGAGAATGCAACTTTTCAAAAAAAAGGGTTTTGTGATTTACACATGAAAGCAGTGAAATTATCACTGTATTCTAACAGATGAAAGGCTTAACAGACAATCAATTCTTCAATGTATAATTTCAGTTACATCACACTGCAAATTTTTGCTATAAATTCTTTGTTACGATCGAACCCTCCACAATCACCTGATGAAGGACCGTCGTTCTGAAAGCTAGTGTGCTTCCAATTAAACCTGTTGGACTATAACCTGGAGTTGTGTGATTTTTAACATTCTAAAAGATGAAAGACTTAAGCTAAATTTGTTTGATATTACATTCCATGACACTTCAGTCCTGTTGCTCTAAATTCTGTGTCTTATGATTCTACTCCACAACCACCTGATGAAGGGGAGGTGCTCCAAAAGCTAATGCTTCCAATTAAACCTGTTAGACTATAACCTGGTGTTGTGTGATTTTTAACTTTGCCCACCCCAGTCCAACATCGGTATCTCCATATCATCACTACAAATTTTGAATACCTTTAAACATTCAAAATAAGGAGAAGAATCACTCCTATGTATTGACATGGAAATGTATCAATACGTTGAAGGACTTCTGTTCAAATATTTTTTACAGTAAGTCACACATGCTCAAGCATTCTTAAACACTTTGTTGTGTATGAAATGATATATTGTAAAACAACTTGGTATTGGTCCTTGCTCTATTAATTTTCAAATATGTACTAAAAATGCTGGCATGTCAAATTGCAAGTCTGGGCTGTCACAGAGTTGTGTTTGTCTACTCTAAGGTAGCTGTGCAACGTGTAATTACTTGTAGATCCAATAATCATGAATATAAATTTAGTTATAGTGACATTGCAGCTGCAATTTCAATCAACTAAATTCATCTAATTATTCTTGAGATACATGTCCATAATTGAACCCTAAAAATGAAATTTCTTTGACTTTGATGAGATGAAGAGTTTTAAACTATTAAGATCTTGTCAATATCATTAGCATCACTCCCTGCTTTTCTCTCAATTGCTAATGAATTGTATCAAATATCCAAAGACTCTGCAATGAAAGGAATATAGTTGTCAAATATTGCACTAAATTACCTATTGTCATGATTCTTACAACTCTTAACCACTGAGGAGAGACCATCACATGCAAAACTATCTTAAATTGCAACCATGGCAAAGTAAGCACCAACCTTAAACACTTCACAAGAATCAAATTATGTAGAGAGGATTATTTTGTTGGACTAGGATTTTTAAGAAGTAGAAGTAACATGCATTGGGGTGGCTCAGTGGTTAGCACTGCTGCCTCACAACGCCAGGGACCTGGGTTCGAGTCCCACGTTCAGCGACTGTCTGTTTGGAGTTTGCACATTCTCCCTGTATCTGTGTGGGTTTCCTCTTGGTGCTCCGGTTTCCTCCCACAATCCAAAGATGTGCAGGGCAGGTGAATTGGCCATGCTAAATTGCCCATAGTGTTAGGTGTGTTAGTCAGCAGTAAATATAATGTGGGGAATTGGTCTGGGTGGTTTACTCTTCAGGTTGTCAGTGTGGACTTGATGGGCCTGTTTCCATACTGTAGGGAATCTAATGTAATCATATTAGGCTTTGCTAGTAAGATCAGTATTTGATCCTAAGGTGGAATGGCCATGTCTAATTGCCTTTAAAATATTCCAGTTATCCTTTTTTTTGACTTACTGCATTCTGGTTATATAACTGAATAGCTTGCTCAGTCACTCCAGAGGTCAATTAAGAGGCCAATTCACCACAGTAGGGTTGGACTAGAGTTCCATGGAGGCTATACTCAGTAACGACCCTGGGCTTGTTTCACTAAAGCTCATCAATGAACTCGCCTGGTTGTTCAAGCAGGTTTTAAGTGGTTAGTTTGATTAGGACCATCTCTTCATTTGAAGACCTTTTGAATTCAATTGTGAATTGTCATGTTAGGATATAAAATCATATCCTTTGGATTATTACTCCATTAACATCAGTCCTTGTTAAATTCTGATCTTTATGCAATCTGTATCTGATTACTGCAAAATGATATCTCAACATTAGACCATCTGGAACTTAGTGGCAGACTGATGGCTGTTAATCACTTGGTGTAGGATTCCTAATAACAAATATTATACTTCCAACTATTAATATGCCTTCTTTTATCATTAACATTAACAAAGTTATTGAAATATTCAAATTTCTTGCTCTATTTCCTGAATGAAAAGCAAGCATTTGGCCTAAATGGTGAATGACCATGTTATTAAAGCTTGTCAGCAAAGGTTAATGAAGGTGAGCTGATACTTTTTGCATCAAATAAGGAGTTAAAAAAGCTAAAAGACTCATTTATTGATACAGAAGTCACAATCAGAGGGATGTGAGTGTCACTGGTTTGGCCTACATTTATTGTCTATCTCTAACATTTAAGAGTCAACCACATTCCTGTGGGTCTGGAGTCACATGGAAACCAGACCAGGTACGGACGGCAGTTTCCTTCCTTAAAGTATGTTAGTGAACCAGATGGGGTTTTTCTGACAAATGACAATGGATTCATAATCATTATTATACAATTAATTGCAGTTTTTTTATTGAATTCAAATTTTATCATCTGCCATGGCAGAATTTGAACCCAGGTCCCTTGAACATTACCTGGGTCTCTGTGCATCCATTCCAGTCTGAAATCCAAGTGAAAACAACTGAATTGTTGCAAGTTCCTACATTTAGTTATTTTAACTAACCTGTATGAACACAGTATGACACAGCCCCAGGGCAGTTGGGAATCGAGCCTGGACCTCTGGCCCAGAGGCAGGGAATACCATCACTGTGCTGGAGGACCCAAACCTTGTGCTTTTTGGCTGATTATCTTGCTGTTAAAGTCCATGAAAAAGTTGTCCCTTGTTGAGTGAAGTAGCTGAGGTTTTAATAGCATGCTAACTTCATAATTACGTTAAACATCCACACTGGGCCAAGAAGATAATTATAGGTTTGCTAATCATCAAATTTCTCTATTGTGTAACAAAGACTTCAAATTTCAAATTTATTTTTAACATGAAGTTCGCTTATACTTGACTTCTTTCATAATCCAGTCAATAATTTATTTTGCTATCTAAAATCTCAAATTAATTGTGAAGGATATCAAATGTGTTTAACTTACTGTCTGTGATTACTGCGATTGGCTGATTACACTGCTTGTTGACACCACTGCTATTGCATGTCAAGACATTTCCTTGACTTGGTGCCAGGTTGAAACTCCTGTCAAGAAAGGGCAACATTATGCCACCTAGATGTCTAGATCATTGTGTGCATTCCACGAGGTCAGTGATGGGAGCAGTAATTTTACAACCACAAAATTCGGCCAAGATGAGAGGAAAGTTACTCAGATAAAATGATTTGAAGGTTATTCATGTTGCCCATAATATGGAATTTTAGTGCCTAAACACTTAATGAACTTGTTTAAATTTCTTACCCCCTATTTTTAGCAAAAATGTTAACCCACCAGTTTCTCTCAACATCTTTTAAGGCCATGGCTTTTAGAGAGATTGGCAGGAAGGGTAATTTGTTAATTAAAGTGAAAAAGAAAAGTGAAAAGTTAAGATGTTAATTTTAATCTCAGCTTCGAGGTGCCAATTAAAATGGCCCAGGTTACTTTTCATCTTGAGCTGCATACAACTGACAGGTTTTGATATGGACCTGCTCTCCTGTAGAAGCTGAAATGCCACTCACCCACAGCCAGTAAGGTCAATTTTAAGAAATGCATGTTAGATCTCAGTGACAATATCTGGACCTAACTTTGTTTAAACCAGGCAGTCTGAGAAAAAAATTGCATTGAGTTTTCAGTCAGGCCAAACGATTAGCGAAAAGGATTGGGTCATACAATCCCTAAAGTGCAGATAGAGGCTATTCGGCCCACTGAGTCTGCACTGACCTTCCAAAGAGTATCTCCCGCTGTCCCCAGAACTCCACATTTACCATAGTGAACTCACCCACCATGAACAGCATGGGGCAATTTAGTATAGCCAAACGTCTTAACCTGCACATATTTGGACTGTGGGAGGATACTGTTGCACCCAGAGGAAACCCACACAGACACACAGATAACATGCAAACTCTACCAAGGCAGTCACTCAAAGCTGAAAATGAACCCAGGTTGCTAATGCTGTGAGGCAGTAGTGCAAACCACTGTGACCTTTCACTGGACTTGAAACATGAACTCTGTTTTCCCTCCACAGATGCTGCCAGACCTGCTGAGTTTCTCCAGCAATTTCTATTATTGTTTCAGATTTCCAGCCTTTGCAGTTCTTTGTTTCATACTTTGGTTTTCTTTAATTTGCACCTTTAAACTTTCTTGAGTGCTTGTCTAGGCCCTTCAAGGGAAGTTCATCCCTTAATAGCCACACACCTGCCCTGCTCACTGACATAATAGTGATATTGTGATCATGATCACAAGCCAGTAACCTGCTCTGCCACTTACTAGCTGTGGGAAGATAACATTTCAGCCACACAATTTTACATCCCTTTTGACTCATATCCCACCTATGTGGTTCAATGGCTGACAGGCTTAATGACTGGGAGTTAAAATCCAAGCCAAAGTCACTCCCACACAATTAAAACAAGGGACGAAATCTGGAGTGTTGACAATCCATGTTCGTAGTTCACAACATTAATGATTATAAACTTTATTCTAGCAACAAAGATTAAATACAGAAGCCTTATCCATGATGTTAATTTTCTATATAAATATCACATCCTGTAACAGCACGTTGTAACTCAAAAATGGCTTGTGTGTTTGTGACATCTTTTAGTTGCTGCAAGTATTGTATGCGAAAATCGCTGTAAAGCTGAGTTGGAATTTCAACTACTGCATTTCAGTGAATCTGTAATGTATTTAAGTATATTCTCAATTGGTTTCCAAAGCTTCATCTTGACAGAAGATTCTTGTGCTGAACATTTCCTCATGAAATGTATATCAGTTAAAAATGTGGGACTGTGAAACACAATATTCATCCATCAGCATCTGTTTTGGATTATAAATTACAATTACTCAAAAAGAACACCATTATTTACAACAAAATCATTTTGCATAGTATATTCAAAAAATACTCGTGTAAATAATCATTTAACTCCATTGTCAAAAGCACTTTTGTGATGAAGACTGTGCATACCTGCTTCCAAACGTACTGTTCAGCTGTTTTATTGGTTGTATTGAAGCCAGTTCTAATTAAGGAGCAGAAATGGCAGGGAGATTTCTGCACATTTTTCGAACATGCATTCATAATTCCACAGTGCGTTGAACATGCAATCTAGCCATAGCTACTCGTTCATATTTATACTACAATGATACATATAAATAATGCTGATATGACTTTGATATTATTAAAAGGGATTAAGCAAAGATATCAGACCAGAAGAAGCATATCATGAGAGAGATCTTATATGTAATTAGAGATAGTTGTATTTAATAAGCTGCAAAGTAGAAAGATAAATAAAAAGTGTTATAGTTCATCGGGAATGGAAGAACCTGACTTTGAGGTAAGAAGCCAACAGCCTTTGGGACTGTGTATATGCAGATATCCACAGCTCATGGATAATAAAACTCAGTATCTGGGTGTGCGAGTAGGGGTATTACCTTCAAATGTATAATACCGTATGGTGGCAGCTGGAGATACAACTGAAAAGGAAAGACTCCTGAGCAGAGTAGTACCTCAGAAACTGGCAAAAAAGAACAGTAGAAGGTGAGGCTCTGAAGACCAGGGAAACAAATCTCAGAATGCTTTGGAATAGATCATACAGAGTGGAAACATTCTGAAAGTTTGGAGGAATTACCCATGACAACTTTGAAGTCAAGTCAGGAACCAGCAATACTATGGAGAGCAAAATCCCAGAGAGCAAACCCTTTCAATCATAAGAAGGGAAAACACAAGTGCTTACCTAGGTGAGTAATTCACAGTAGTCCATAGGGATGGCAGCTCCAACAGACATGTTATCATTACTACAGTTATTCAATAACACGGAGAGCCCAAAATGATGCCAGAGGTGGGTGCCCTGGAAGAAGCAGTTCAGTGCTACAGGTCCCCAATAAACCTGTTCAGGGTTTCAAGTGAAAGAGCAATACCATCAAGTTGGTACATTGTTCAATCCTGTAGATCTTAAAAATTAGTGGTATTCTGATAAAGCAAAGCATCAACAAAAGTACTTCAGAGTAAGATGTATTGAATAAAGCATTAAACATGTACTTTAGCCCCAAAAGAAATATAGTTATGAAATGGACAAGATATAATCAGCAATCTCAGTCTTTGCAAAAATCAATACAAGTGAGTTTTGAGAAGATTTGTAGCTCAGGTTGAGGTTCTGGATGTAGGTTTGCTTGCTGAGCTGGAAAGTTCATTTCCAGACATTACTAGGTAACATCTTCATTGGGGAGAAAGTGAGGTCTGCAGATGCTGGAGATCAGAGCTGGAAATGTGTTGCTGGAAAAGCGCAGCAGGTCAGGCAGCATCCAGGGAACAGGAGAATCGACGTTTCGGGCATAAGCCCTTCTTCAGGAATGGGGAAAGTTTGTCCAGCAGGCTAAGATAAAAGGTAGGGAGGAGGGACTTGGGAGAGGGGCGTCGGAAATGTGATAGGTGGAAAGAGGTCAAGGTGAGGGTGATAGGTCAGACTGGGGTGGGGGCGGAGAGGTCGGGAAGAAGATCTCAGGTTAGGAAGGCAGTGCTGAATTTGATGGATTTGACTGAGACAGGGTGGGGGGAGGGGAAATGAGGAAACTGGTGAAATCCGAGTTCATCCCTTGTGGTTGGAGGGTTCCTAGCCGGAAGATGAGGCGTTCTTCCTCCAACCGTCGTTTTGTTGTGGTCTGACGATGGAGGAGTCCAAAGACCTGCATATCCTTGGTGGAGTGGGAGGGGGAATTGAAGTGTTGAGCTACAGGGTGGTTGGGTTGGTTGGTCCGGGTGTCCCAGAGGTGTTCTCTGAAACGCTCCGCAAGTAGCCGGCCTGTCTCCCCAATATAGAGGAGGCCACATCGGGTGCAGAGGATGCAATAGATGATATGTGTGGAGGTGCAGGTGAATCTGTGGCGGATATGGAAGTTTCCTTTGGGGCCTTGGAGGGAGGTGAGGGGGGAGGTTTGGGCGCAAGTCTTGCACCTCCTGCGGTTGCAGGGGAAGGTGCCGGGAGTGGAGGTTGGGTTGGTGGGGGGTGTGGATCTGACGAGGGAGTCACGGAGGGAGTGGAATCATCCGCCATCATTTCCGCTACCTCCAAACGGACCCCACCACCAAGGATATATTTCCCTCCCCTCCCCTATCAGCATTCCGTAAAGACCACTCCCTCCGTGACTCCCTCGTCAGATCCACACCCCCCACCAACCCAACCTCCACTCCCGGCACCTTCCCCTGCAACCGCAGGAGGTGCAAGACTTGCGCCCACACCTACCCCCTCACCTCCCTCCAAGGCCCCAAAGGAAACTTCCATATCCGCCACAGATTCACCTGCACCTCCACACATATCAGCTATTGCATCCTCTGCACCCGATGTGGCCTCCTCTATATTGGGGAGACAGGCCGGCTACTTGCGGAGCGTTTCAGAGAACACCTCTGGGACACCCGGACCAACCAACCCAACCACCCTGTAGCTCAACATTTCAATTCCCCCTCCCACTCCACCAAGGATATGCAGGTCTTTGGACTCCTCCATCGTCAGACCACAACAAAACGACGGTTGGAGGAAGAACGCCTCATCTTCCGGCTAGGAACCCTCCAACCACAAGGGATGAACTCGGATTTCACCAGTTTCCTCATTTCCCCTCCCCCCACCCTGTCTCAGTCAAATCCATCAAATTCAGCACTGCCTTCCTAACCTGAGATCTTCTTCCCGACCTCTCCGCCCCCACCCCAGTCTGACCTATCACCCTCACCTTGACCTCTTTCCACCTATCACATTTCCGACGCCCCTCTCCCAAGTCCCTCCTCCCTACCTTTTATCTTAGCCTGCTGGACAAACTTTCCCCATTCCTGAAGAAGGGCTTATGCCCGAAACGTCGATTCTCCTGTTCCCTGGATGCTGCCTGACCTGCTGCGCTTTTCCAGCAACACATTTCCAACATCTTCATTGGGCCTCATGGGGAAGAACTGTACATGATTCCTGCCTTCTATTTATATGTTTGGGTTTCTTTGGGTTGGTGATGTCATTTCCTGTTCTTTTTCTCAGCGGGTGGTAGATGGAGTCTAACTCGATGTGTTTGTTGATAGCGTTCCGGTTGCAATGCCATGCTTCTAGTAATTCTCGTGCGTGTATCTGTTTAGCTTGTCCTAAGATGGATGTGTTGTCCCAATCGAAATGGTGTCCTTCCTTATCTGTATGTAAGGATACTAGTGAGAAAGGGTCATGTTGTTTTGTGGCTAGTTGGTGTTCATGTATCCTGGTGGCTAGTGTTCTGCCTGTTTGTCCAATGTAGTGTTTGTTGCAGTCAATTATAATCAATACAAGTATTTTTAAGGCAATTCATATCATCTAGCAGGATGTTGTGGCTTTTTGAAAGACAAAAGAATTAAAAACCGTGCAGTAGAAGTTCTCAGACTTTCTTTAATCTAAGGAGAATTTAACATTTGAACAGCTGATCCAATTTGCTATGCCAGTAGAAGTCAAAGCTGAAAACCTGGCAGAACTGAGAGGAGACATCAGGGTTGGATGAGTGACATGGTTGGATTGGTAGGCTTTCATTTGGCATCATTTTTACAAGCTAGTTTACGTTACCCATCAATTATTTTTCAACTTAAAAAAATACAAATCAAGTTAATCCTGTCTGTCCTCAAAGTGCTAAAAAGGTGGGAATCACAATTATCAGTTAAATTAAGTTGTACGAGGTGCAAAACAGAGCCACGAGCCCAATAGGTGGCACTGATTGCTAGAAGTGTGGTCAGCTGGGCGATACCAAAAATTAGCCACACCTTCATCTCCTCAAAAACAAAGCAAAACATCTTTAAAAAGTGAATTTCCACATAAATTAAAATCAAACTACAAGGAAAATGTTCAAATCATTTCATCTGCTGTCCTAATAGGGACTGATGAATACTGTGTTATTAAGTAAATATGCTTGTAAACATCACAGTCTATTATAATACTTCAGAGGTCGGAGAGATAAATATAACCTCTCAAGAACCATGAGAAGGTAAAACAAATGGGAAAATGACACAGCACAAAGCAGAGGTCACAGACTAGACACAGACTATAAACTCCTTCAATGTTAAAAGTAGGACAGAAAATCTGGTTAAGGGTTAGGAAGTCAGAAATCATGCTGATCAGAGAAAAAAGATCAACCCAGATCTTATAATGTCAGAATGCCAGAGGAGAAACAGGAAGGCATTAATACCACTCAAGTGAAGAAATGAGATTGAGTATGATGATCAAACACTGTGAGACAGTTATACACACGTTACATCGAATTCTGTATAGAAAATTAAAACATTCCAGTTACAGCACTATCACCTTAGTGTTAACGTCAAACAAAACAGATTAGGACATGCAGACAGTGTTCTAGCCTATCTCAACCTGTGACATTCAGACATCAGGCAGGTAGATTTGGTGATAATTGTGATAAAGATAAGAATGATATTAATGATTACAAAGACAATGTATGTAAGCTAAAGTCAATTATTGGAATAATGTAGACCAAGCGGAGAGAAACTTTCAGGGTGAGGTCAAGTAATCACACATGCAAATGATGATATAACATCTGACATCAGAAAGTAAGAGGATTGTCGAGAAGAAATTAAACTAGAGGTAGCATGTAAAGAGACAGTTTATAGACACTGTACTGAACAGTTGTAATGAACAACCTCTAATGTCCAGGGGCCTATAAAAGAGTGCAGACTACATCAGGAGTGGAAGAGTCTTTCTTAGAGGTAAAGTTGTCATAGTCTGACGAGACGATAGAGATGATCTCTTATTAGAGAGAGACAATTAATGATGCTTTAACCTGAGGGTCATCATGTCTCAGATGAAGGGAGAAGCTGATCATAAGAAATAGGAGCAGAATTTGGGCTTTGTGTTTGCTCTGCCATTTGATCATGGCTGATATGTTTCTCAACCCCCCACTCTCCTGCCTTCTCCCCACAACCCTTGATCCTCTTACCAATCAAGAACTTATCTATCTGTGTCTTAAGTACACCCAATGACAGCCTCCACAGGTTGAGGAGGAGAGTCCTTCATTATAGCTTCAGCTGGTGTTTGAATTGAACCCACATTGTTGGCATCAATTTGCATTACAAACCAGCCAACAATGCAGAGTGATGCTAGCAGCATGGGTTTAATTCTCACAGCATGGGTTTAATTCTCATACCAGCTGAGATGACCAGGAAGGTATCTGCTTCACAACATCTCCCCTCACCTGAGGTGTAGTGACCTCTCGATCTGAAGGATACGGTTCAAATCCCACCCACTCTAGAGGTGGTCATAGCACCCCTTAACATGGTTGATTTTGAAATATCTAAACCAACACCAGTTGCCTCTTTAACAAGACAGCAGCCCTATGGGACTATGGAGACATGGATGTCAAATGCCAGTGGCCTTGGGGACAATGAACTCCAGACACACACAGCTCAAGGATACTAAAGACCAGTATCTAGGTGTAGCAGTGTTTGCTAAAAAGCACACGATAAAAATTGTTTACTAGTTGACTGGATAATGCAACATAATTTAAATTAAACTGTAAGAAGTGAATTCTAATTCCAAAAACAATGTTAAACACTTTAACATGCCCATCATTTTCTGACAACGTTTAGTGCATTCTATTTTATAAAGTAATCAATTTATACAACTGGAATATGCTGATGTGTAGAATTTTTTATTAAGGTGTGTAAAAAGTCCTAGGACTAAAAAATAATTGAGTCTATGTCTTAACCATTCAATGGTGCTAAAGCATTATTACTGAAATGTTGAATAATTAAATCTGCAATGATGTGAACCCTAGCATGACTATCCTGAATGAGATGTTGTCCATAGAGTTAGGAGTCACTATGGAAACAGTATTTACTTTCCTAGTTTATTGTAGAAAAATGTTGGCATGAATTTTAGAGAACAGAGATATTGCAGTAAATGAATACTGACAAAATAGAACAGAAATAAGATCCACAAGTCTTATAATAAGATGTTCCATAACATTGCACAGGTCTGATGTCTGGATATTAGATTGTGTAAAAGGGGGAATAAAATGTTGATTAAAAGAAATATCTCAAATTTTCTTCTTGAGATTATTTCCTTTGATAAATTAACATTTATGTATGTCTTTAACATAGGAAATGAGTTAGAGGAATAAAAATGTTTAGTATAGGCGAAGGCCAGTGCCATACAGGTCTTCAGATCTGCTCATCCATTCAACAAAATCATGGCTCATCATCAACTTCAGTTCACTTTCTCATGGAATTTCGACATTCCTTCATTCTCTTAGAGTCCAACTATCTCTCAAACTCAGTCATGAAATGTATTCAACAACAGATAAACTATAAACCTGTGGAGTAAAGAATTCTGAAGGATTCATGATTATGAATGGAGAAATTTCTCCTTGACTCATATATAAATTATTGACCACTTAATCCTAAAGCTCTGCCGAGTACTACATATTCCAGTCCAATACAGAGGAAACTCGATTGTCCAAACGACGTGGATGGGCACTATTTTGATCAGATAATTGATTATTCAGTTAATTGATTTCTTCTGGGGCTCGGGGTTTTCTGTGAAGTCTGCTCCCTGTTAAGGAGATGAGGCAGCAGCACACTCAGCGCGAGACTCTGCCCCACCCCCAACCCCACCCCAATCCGTCAACCCCCACTCCGCCCTCCAAATCTCTTCCGCCCCCGACACTGTCCACATCCCAACACCGTCTGCCCCACCATGTACCCCAGCCCATCCCAACCCCATCTGCTTCAACCCCATCCATCCCCAACCCCGTCCACTTCTACCTCACCCGGCTGCCCACCCCAACCCCATCCATCCCCACCCATGCCCCCCCAATCCCATCCACTTCCACCCCCACGACTCCTGCCCGCCCTCAATCCCATCCACCCACACCCACACGTCCACCCCCTCTCTCTCCTGCCCGCACCCACCCATCCACCAGCACCCTGCCCCCCCGCCCCAACCCCATCCGCTTCCAATCTGCCCACCAACCCCGTCCACCCCCAAACTGTGCCCCCATCCTGCCCCCACCTGCCCTAACCCTGTCCACCCCCAACCCTGTTCCCCTGCTTGCCCCAACCCCGTCCACCCCCACCCCACCCCCCCGTCCACCCTCAACCCCGTCCACCTCAACCTGCCCCCGCCCACCCCAATCCCACCCAACACCACCCCACCTGCCCCCAACTCCACTCCCCAACCCTGTACACCCATCCACCACCACCCTCCCTCCAACCCCCATATGCGCCCTTGACCCCATTCACAACCCTCCTTCGGGGCAGCTGGACTGTACACTAACAGGTGTAACCTCCTCTAGCTTATCTCTCCATGCTTCAGGCTCTCTGCCTTTATTCCTGATGAAGGGCTTTTGCCTGAAACATCGATTTTAGTGCTCCTCGGATGCTGCCTGAACTGCTGTGCTCTTCCAGCACCACTAATCCACCAACAGGAAGATTGCTGCTGCCTTTGAGGGGTAAGTCTCCAAATAGCGCACACACACACACACACCTTTGTGACAGGTTCCATCTTTTCCATGTACAGGACAATGTTGGAGAGATGATCTGGGGAAGGGGGTTTAGGGTTCACCCCTGTTTAGAACTTCAGGGAAAGTGTGGGGGGAGAGAGAGATCGGGAGGTCAGTCATTTAGAGACAATGCCTGAACTGTCCAGGACTGTTGTTGGCAGCATTTCAGTGAGCCGAGTTCAAAAGATGTGATTAGGGTTGAAACAGCTCTTTGACATATGTTTCTATCGGGAACTTGAGATCCCTTTTGGATAATTGATATTCAGATAATTGATATTCGGATAATCGGGGTTCCTCTGTATGTCCTATAGATAACACACATTGCTGCTGCTATGTGTCAGTTGTGAAGTCAGTGAATGCTGAAGATGGTGAATGAGGTGCCAATCAAACTTTGTCTTGGATGGTGTAGAACTTCTTGAGTGTTGTTGGAGCTACATTAATCCAGGTAAGTAGAGAGTATTCCATCACACTCCTGACTTCTGCTTTGTTGATATAGACAGTTACTGGAGAACTGGTAGCGAATCAGTCACCGCAGATTACCTATAATGCTTTTTTGTGTCATTCTTACAAGTATTAATCAAATTGCAATAAACTAATTGTTCTTTGAAGAGGTTTTTCAATGCCTGTGTGTTTATTTAAATGAGATTCAGAGGTAAACGTGCATTGAAAACTTACTAAATGGGGTTTTCACTATCTATGATTGATTGACAGCTTTATGACAATGTAAGAGGAATAATGTTTTTCTCCAAAAGGGAATATTAAATGGCTGTTTTATTTTGTTTTGCTTTTGAATTGTGCCAAGAGTTCTCTGAAATTTCATGACACTTTTACCGTGGATGAGGTCTACACCAAATCTGACCAGCTCCATCAAAATTGCAAGGAGTTTGAATTGTCAGGCCCAACAATGGAGCCAGCAAAGATGAAAGTGCTGTGTGTGGGCTAATTACCCATATCCCTTTTCCAAGCAGGAAACTTCTTTTTTCAGAAACAGTAATATGGCAGAAATCCTGGAAATTGGTTCCAGCCACCATTTTTAAAGATCATTGTTCTTGTGTTTACTCCATGGAAATCAGGGCTTTTACTTCTTAACAGAATGTATTCATATCTACAACTATGAAATATTTCTTTAATTTTTTTCTTATTGCTCATTTTATCATCATAACACAACCTAATTTGCAATGTACCATTGTCAGTTACTCCTCATATATATTCATATGGCTTTAAAATTAATGCTCTAGTTTCTGAATTAAGTGCATCACCTCAAAGTCAACATAAGAGTCTATCATATTATAATCACTCTCTTTCCCAGAGGATCCCTTACCATGATGTCATACAAAACAAGGTCTAAAATAACATCTTCCCTGGTCGGTTTCATAATGTATTGTTCCAGTAAACTGCCTTGAATGTATTTCATAAAGGCCCCCTACAAACTATTTTTCCAATAGTGTGTCCAGTTTGTATGAAGATTAAAATCCCCATGACTGTCGCTATACTTTTGTCACACATTTGTCTTATTCTTTGAGTAAAGCTCTGAGAGGAAATATAACAACTGCTACAGTATCGAGAAATTATTCTGTCAAAGATTTTCTGTCCTTTGCTGTGTTCTTATTGTTATAACCTCTGGAAAGATTTATAACTTTTAAAAGAGATTTATACTTCCAATTATTTGCGAAAGATAAAGAACATGGCAAGATTTCAGATTTTAAAACTTTTACATTTAAAAATGGCCAGAAGTATGGCTGACTGAATTTTGTTTTGCAACAAGTTATACTTTAGATTACAGTATGGAACATTTCTCTTTCATACATATTACTGATCATACTCCCTAATGTTGTCCATGCTTTGGACACGTCAACTAGTTAATGTATTAAAAACATGTTATCCAAGCTCTCTTATCGATAAGGGAGACAAAGGGACTCCAAATTCGGTTTGCGATTCAACTCGGTTTTATTAACAACAAAGACCTTATTAAAACATTGTGTGAACAAATTCCAGCAATATTTACTCTCTATGCAACTTTGAAAGGATATTACCTCCAATGATTCAAATGTTTGAACTGGGCCATGGAACCCTGACATCGGGCTGGCTCTTTGCCATGAAGGTGGGTCTTTCAGGTCAGGGCAGATCTTCTCCTGGGTCTTTTTGGGTCGCTGCAATCTTCTGCTATGTGTCTTGGTTCAAGTCTTCCCTGAATCTTCACTGCATCTTAACTGAAGCCATGGCATCTTTAATTTAAGATGTCCAATGTTGGGCCCCTGGTCACTTGACCGCACTTGGGAAATTGGTAATTGTGACCATGAAATTATAATAAGTTTTTATAAACACTCATCAGGGAAGGAAATCTGTTGTCCTTACCGTCAGGCCTACTTGTGACTCCAGAGTCAGAATAATGTGGTGGCTTTTAACTATCCTCTGACATGGCTTAGCCCCATTCAGTTCAAGGAAACTGGGAACAAATGCTGGCCTTTCCAGTGATTCTAAATATCATGAAAGTATAAAGCAAATAAAGATAAAAATTTATTTAATTTCAACTGTTTGCTATTTTCCCTTTAATTTCACCTGCATTGTTGCCAGTAGTCTCTCTGTACCTTAACGTCAGAATGTCCTTTTCTTTATCCAAACCTGTAAACAATACCATGACTTTGAGGTTACTGATAGCTGCAATTTCAGTGTATTGATGTGCATCTAAATCTAGGAGAAATTTCACTGGAAGGAGAACAGAATATTTCATCAATCTAATAATTAATTGTTGCAAGCTCATCTCACTGTGAGAAAAATAAGTTGGATATAATTAATTTGTTATATTAATTTCTTAAATTATGTATAAGACATTTATTACTAAGATGCTAAATCACTTTGCAATTGCTATAGCTGCTACATTGGTAACAATGATAAAGGGTTATGTATTATACATTTCACAATGCAAGATTAAACTGCCAGCAAGTTTCAACTTGTTATATTTAAAAATTTATGTTCATGAACCATTAGACTTCCATGCCTTGACACAGATAATGTTACAGATTCCTGTGTTGCTTATTTGTACACATGGGCTTTAGGTTTGTAATCTATCTTTGATGCTTCATTTTATCCTGTCTTCATGCTGGCAGTGAGTGTCGTGATCTGCAGACGTGGAAAGGGAAGCTGGGCTTTGGCAGGGATTGTGAATTTAGCTTTACCTATTCAGCAGAAACCAGGTGATTAGGCAGTTAAAATTGTCTGAGCTATTAATCACGGAGGTGCAAAAAGCTGACAGTTTCTAATTTTCTCCCGCCTTCATGTCACCGAATAATTTTCACCTCTACTGAGGTGCTTAGCATCATTAAGAACCAATGTACAATGTGGACTTGACAGGGAAATTTGCATTATTTTTGTTTTACTTCCCTCTAAGAATAAACATCCTTCTCCTAGACCTATAAGGAAAGCTTATCCTGCCCTGCTTTAGATTTGCATCTCATCAATTCTGTAATTCTAACAGAACAATTGCTGAAGTTAAATAGCTGCACAACCTTCCACCAGTCTCTGGGAGTTCAGATATTCTAGTCTTTAACACCGAAGCAGGTGTGCTTCTAACTCATATTGTTGCTTATCCATTGTTATTGACAGTAGTGATATGTGAGCTCAAATTGCCCCTTTCTGACTGCAGCAAAATAGATTTTCGAGGAGCCGTTTAACCCCTTAAGTGCTGTTACGTTTAAGAATCATAGTTCCTTGCAAGTGGAGTCACAGGTAGACATGACAGTGAGGAAGACATTTGGTGTGCTTTACTTTATTGGTCAGTGCATTGAATATAGGAGTTGGGAGGTCATGTTGTAGCTGTATAGGACATTGGTTAGGCCACATTTGGAATACTGTCTGCAATTCTGGTCTCCCTGCTATAGGAACAATGCTGTGAAACTTGAAAGAGTTCAGAAAAGATTTACAAGGATGTTGCCAGGGTTGGAGGTTTGAACTTTCGGGAAAGGCTGAATAGGCTGGGGCTATTTTACATGGAGTGTCAGAGGCTGAGGGGTGACCTTATAGAGATTTATAAAATCATGACAAACATGGATAGGGTGAATAGCCAAGATCTTTTCCCTGGAGTGGAGGCGTCCAAAATTAGATGGCATAGGTTTAGGGTGAGAGGGGAAAGATTTAAAAGGGACCTAAGGGACAACTTTTTTTACGCAGAGGGTGGTACGTGTGTGGAATGAGCTGTCAGTGGAAGTGTTGGAGGCTGGTATATTTACAACATTTAAAAGGCATCTAGATGGTCATATGAATAGGTAGGTTTTAGAGAGATATGACCAAATACTGGCAAATGGAACGAGATTAATTTAGGATACCTGGTTGGCATGGACAAGTTGGACCAAAGGGTCTGTTTCAATGCTGTATAGCTCTCTGACTCTAAATCAGAGATAATCAATGCTTTCTTATCTTATGGTCTTGTAGGTTAGGATGAAAAGGTTTATTTTGCTCAGCAACCAAAATATAAATGTAACAATATCCAATAGCAGCTGAGTCAAACAACACACACACACACACACACAATTACAAAAGATCTAGCTTTCACTTAAATTTACAAAAGGGTCAAAAAGTCAGTGTTACCTTCAACTCTTGATATTGTAGCTGGAAATGTTACGAATCTGAGGATCCTGTCTTGGATCCCTGAAAGAGAGGGTGTTGGAGGTTTCTGCTGTTGAATACATAGGGGCTTTTTCCACACTGGTTTCTGGCTTTCTAGTTGAAATTTTGGTTTCACAGTGAAGATATAATCTACAGGTAAATCACTCAGCAGGGTTTTTCCTTTCCCTGAACAAGATGCCTTACCTCTCTGTGGCCTTGGTCCATGACTGTCTGCTAGGTTAGTGAAGATTTGAATCAATAAAGTGATTCTGACCATAAGCTAATTTCTGCCATATAGTCACAGTATTGTCCGCATAAATGGTTCAGTGGGCATGGCAATTTTGACACAACGGAAAATTAATTTGGTCATTTTCACTTTCTTGTGACCTTCACATACTATTCTGTGTAATTTTAATTTGCCAAACCAAGTTGGAGAAGCATAGTGGCCCAGTGCTGCCTCACAGCGCCAGGGACCCAGTTCAATTCCACCCTCTGGTGACTGTCTGTATGGAGTTTGCACATTTTCCCCATATCTGTGTGGGCTTCCTCTAGGTGTTCTAGTTTCCTCCCACAGTCCAAAGATGTGCAGATTAGGTGGATTGGTCGTGCTAAATTGCCCATAGCATCCAGGGGTGTGCAGGGTAGGTGAATTAGCTATGGGAAATGCAGGGCTACAAGGATAGGGTTGGGGGAATGGTTCTTGGTGGGATGCTCTGCAGAGGGTCAGTATGTACTCGAAGGACAGATTGGCCTGCTTCCACACTGTAGGGATTCTATGAATCTAAGTCTGGGTAACTATTGTATATTAGGTTCTGTAGGTATTTAGACAATAGTAATGGTTAACTCCACAACTGATTTATTGGATTCTTCTGTCTCTTAAATGGAATGTCTGCAAAAACTGTTTACATTTTAATGAATTTCTAAAGAATTTCTAACCCTAACTCTAACCCTGGTCAGTCCTTGTTTGTGCAGAAAACACAGTCACCTTGACCTCCAGAGTCCACCTTGACAAGGTAAGTTTGTCCCATTTGATGCTTTGATTTAAAACTAACATATCTCTCCTCTCCATACCTTTATGGCCACCTGACATGGATATAATATTTTCAAAACCTGGCACGGGCGGAGAAATTCGGTCCAGCTTTCACATACGTGCTTACCATTATCTCTCAAGTCATATATTTGCTTTGCTCTTACAAATTGGGGAACTAATGGCTTTTAGAAGCCCCCTTTCTAAGTTTAGTTTACCTTGAAGGCAGCTCACTACGTTCATTGTCTTCAAGAAGTCTGAACAGTGGTCTTTAAAGGAACCATTTTATGCTGCCACAAAAATGTAAATTAAAATAAAATCTTAGTGAGGATACAGCTGGGACATTGAAGACTATTTCTCCTGGCTGCATACAGTTCCACAAAGACGAGTCCTTCATTTTTTGATGCTCTTCAGATCACATTCTACTTTCACTTTCAATCACCCTCTGAATCACTTTCCTCCCTCCACCAACCACTGTGGGCACTGCCAGCAATCAATGATTTGAAATCGAAATCCTTTTCACTGGATGCATGTAGACTTCATGTAGATCAGACCTGAAATCTAATATCCGATGTGCCTTAATTCTGCCCCTTGGCGTCTCCAATTTGAGGTGGCAACACAAATCAATTTCTAGGTCCTGAAATCATTTAGTAGAGGTTTTAAACATCTAAATCAAAAGCAGCACAACTTCAAGGAGAAGGATTGAGTCATAAAAATTATTCTGTTAGCAATTGTTATCTTCATAATAATCAATTAATCCTTGTTGTTTCAGACACATTCAACGATAGAGATGCAGCATCACAGCTACAGCCTAAGTGCAACTGAAGTGGTATTAGTTTGAATTTTTAAGTCTGTTTGAACTGAGCAGCCCCCTAGCCACTAGATTCATATCCAAACCATTAAAAATGCTCAAACAAAGTCAATAGTGTGTTGGAAACCTGGCAGAACTCCAAAGCCTTTTATCTGATGGCGTTTATCAAGAAACTGAAGAAAAAAATCTGCTCTTGAGAAAACCACACTGAGATGATTAAAGCTCAGTTGCAGCCTGACCTGTTCAATATAGTTAAGTCATGTGGATTTGAATGTTAGTTCCAGTACTACAGCCACATTTGCTTAAATATATCCTGTGCCTCCAGGACTTTGACTTGTACTTAGGATACAGAGACCAGGTGGAAAAGTAAACTCTTCAGTTTGATGCTTGACAGAACATTTGTTGTGCTTAATGCTCAAAATAACTATGCACCATGAAGTCCACCTGCATTTTATTATATCAGACATTTTCTGAGAATAGTTAATATTTTAGGCCCATTTTAAAATTTGGCTGTATCCCGGCCACATGGTGCACCATCACATCTGTCTTAACGCATGAATCTTGGTCCAACCGTGTAATTTAAAATGTCAGTATTCTTATTTCTATAAGTAATATGAAGAACATATGCATCATCTTCATAACCAAAATAGCAGGGATCTTTCAATACACACAGAAAATGCCTTCCAGCATTTCTCACAGTGATCTGTCTTGAATACTTTATTCCTGAAACTTTCAATCCTGGACAGCTAAACTGAGGATTCATGCAAAGTATTCAAGAGATTTGTTTATTTGACATTTGGTATTCAACCATTTTATTTGACTATTGGATTTTCAGACCCTGGGATTTATTTTGACACTGAACTCTGCTCATTTGCTCATCATTTTAAAATTTAAAGAGCAAAATCTGATATTTGGTATGATAATCCCAAATATTTCTTCTTGGGATTAACTTGCCAGATAAAACTTGCAAAACTGTTACTTAGATTTTAATGCATATTTTCTTTTGGAAATGTTCTTCCTCAGCATAAAAGTGACAAAAATTTGTTTCCTACCCAATTCAAAGACACCAACATTGCCACAATTGCACTTGAATCACTTGCTAAAGAAAGTTACTTCAAAAATGAGTTGTGTTTTTTATTCTGATTTTGATTCCTGAGAAAATTGAGATGAATTGTGACATGAAAACTTTCAAAATTGATTGAGAGCCATTAGTAGGACTGTGATTCGTGACAAAAATTGCTTGCTGTTTTATTTTTTGGATTTTAAGATTAATTGTCATTTCTGCATTGTGCTTATCTTCCTTACTGTGGGATCTGATTAAACATTTACTAACTTTATCGCAAAAATCTCAACTTCCTTAATATTGACATTTTTATGCACTTGACAATAGCTAGTGCTTTTGATAGATGAAAGGTCTTTGTAATTTGGAAATGTGGCAGATCTGTGAACAACCCAAATGATATGTTATCTAACTGATTGAAATTTTCCACTCTAAACATTTGCCCATTTCAGCACTTTTGTATACTTAAATTTTAGAACAGTAATTGAAAACCATTTTTCATCTAGTTTGCTTAATTAAACTAGTTTTCAAACCAAGACAATTATGCAATATTATTTCCAAGGGTAATTGAAACATACAGAGAACATCTCAAACTGTAGATTTTGTTTGCCCATTTAGCTTGTATCAAGAAAAGAAATTGTGCTTTGGTGATCAGGGTCTTTTTAGTTATTATAATGCTGCCTACAATACTTAGGTACAAAAAGGTGGGACATAATTGATTAACACCAGCAGAAAAAGTTATCCTTACTCACAAGATCCTATTAATACAGAAACCAACAGATGTAAAACATCGAAGACTGATTAAATAAATCAGCCAAAAAATTACTGGCATCGATTTCATGAACATTTCATGCATTATTAAGACATTCCTCCATCTGCTGAATGTTAATTTATTTTTATAAATGTGTCAATGTTGGACAAAGAAATTTCATACAACGTGCTGAATATTAAGTGGTCTTTCATTGTCTTACTAAGGAACTGAAAGGTCTGAGAAGAATTCTATTTATGTACCAGTACATTCACAAGCCCTCAGAGGCAAGCATAATACTTAACATGTGATAGAATTTCTATGTGGGCTCCATGATCAGCTGCCGGAAATTCAATGGAGGTTAAGTGGAAACCCTAGAGCAACAGTAAAAGTAACTTCTCCAGGGTTACCACCACTCTTCTGCTGAATGAAAGCAATCACAGCAGTTTGAAGAACCCCTCCAGAAATTGCTGGCACATACATTTGCCACACAAGTAAAATTTAAATGTGTTCTGAAATGGGTTCAGTAACACAGATATTTCATATCTGCAGTGATTAAGTCAGTAATGGCTGTGCTACAAAGACCAAAATAGCTCCAGGTTCAATTCCTGAATTAATTGATTTTAGTTAGGATTTGTGATGGGGCTCAATGATCCAACATGATGAAGAGGACAATTCTTCAGGCTTTACTGTTGACATTTTTTAAAAAAAATTCTTAAGATATAGAAGTCACTGAAAAGCACTAATTTCCCATCCTTAGTTGTCCATGAGAAGGTAGTGATGATCCACTTTTTAGTCTCACAGTTCCTGTGGTGAAGATACACCCTTCATGAGTTAGGGAGATAGTTTTAGGATTTTGATACAATGATGATGAACGAACCACTATATATATATATATATATACATACAAGTCAGGATGTTGGGGATCTTGGAGCTGTGAGTGGCTCCATGTGCCTTTTATGTAGTAGTTCTGTGGCTGGTTCCTTTTCTGGTCAATCATGACCCCTAGGTTATTTTACTAGTGAGGAAACTTTAGTGGTAAAGCCTGTTTCAGGAGAAGGTGATTAGATTTTCCCTTTATGAGGATGGTCATTGTTTGGCACTTGTGTAGCACAAATATTACTCGCCATTTTTCATCCCAAACAGAATGCTGGCCAGAATTTACTTAAATCTGGCATAGATTTCTTCTGAGGAATAGTGAAAATTTAAGAATTCCATAATTACCACATCATCCCAGGGGTCACCATTTGGTAATAAAAATCCCGGTTCCTGATATGACTTAATGTCAAGAGTGTGGTGCTGGAAAAGCACAGCAGGTCAGGCAGCATCCGAGGAGCAGGAGAATCGACGTTTCAGGCAAAAGCCCTGACATGACTTAATAAAAGTCATTAATGTAGCTGATGATCGTTTGGTCTATGACACTACCCCAAGGAACCTTGAACAATGGCTTAGATCTGAGTTGATTGGCCTCCAGTAGGCACAACTATCTTCCTTTGTGCTTGAGATGATTCCAATTCCCAGTGTAATCAATTTTGTTTTGATGTCTCAATCCCATAATCTGTTAAATATTGGTTTGCTGTTAAGGGCAGTCACTCAGAACCAAAGCTTTGCATTGTTTAACATGTTATGTAACAATTGACAACATCTTCCATCATTTTGCTGATGATTGAGGTAGTTTGGGGCAGCAATTGTCCAAATTGAATTTGTGCTGCTTTTCGTAGACAAGATTTACTGGGCAATTTTTCACCTTCTCTACATGGAGCAACTGAAAACACTCAGCAAAGGGTGTGGCCTTTTCTGGAGAACAAGTGTTTCACACCTCAATCAAGATATTTTTGGTAGATATCCCCTTTTCAATAACCAGTGCACCTAGCCATTTTGTTGCTGTCTCTTCAAATAAATTGAACTGGCTGCAAGCTGACTTCAACGTGAGAGGACGAATGATCCATTTAAAACTTCCAGCTGAGAATAATTACAAATGCTTGAGCCTTGTCTTTTGTACTGATGTGCTGAACATCCCAATCATTGAGGATGGGAATGTTCACAGAGTCTCTTCCTCATTTTAATTGTAGCCATAGCAGGCTCACAGAGTTTTGTCCTGATTACAGAGAGGTGATGGCCTCATGGTATTGTCACAAGATGTGTAATACAAAGACCCAGGTAATGTTCTGGAGATCTGAGTACTAATGCCACCATGGTAGATGGTGGAATTTGAATTTAATATAAGTCTGGAATTGTGAGGCTAATGATAGCAATGAAACTGTTGTTGATTGTCAGAGAAACCTATTTGGTTCACTAATGTTCTTTAAGGAAGAAAATTGCTGTCTGTCCTGAAGAAGGATCACTGGACCTGAAATGTTAACTCTGCTTTCTCTGCATAATGTTGTCAGACTTGCTGAGTTTCTCCAGCTATCTCTGTTTTTAATGTCCTTTCCTGGTCTGACCTATGCAATGTTGATTGTCAATTGTCCTCTGTGCATTCCTGATGAAGGGCTTATGCCCGAAACGTCGACTCTCCTGTTCCTCGGATGCTGCCTGACCTGCTGTGCTTTTCCAGCACCATACTTTTGGATTCTGTGCAATAGGGGATGGGTAATAAATGCTGGCCTGGCCAGTGATGCCCACATCCTGTGAATGAATAAATAAAAAACATCAGCTGCATGAACACTTCACTCTGACAACGTGCTGCTTATGTTCCTTACTGTATTAAGCTATTGTGCTGTAGTTTCATATCCTGAGATCCACACTCAATGCCATGTGCTGCGACATATCAAACAGTCAACCTTGGTCTCTAGAAGTACAAACTTAACCCCAAAGCTTTCCCTTGTTCCCAGTTTGATTTTGCCCTTCACCTCACTTGACATATTAACCAAAAGAAATTAATCAGGTGTTACAGAATGCAAGCACTTATTTCATAATGCTGAAGAAGAGTTGTACACAACTTGAAATGCTGACTCTGTGTGAAAACATATTGTCTATGTTGCTCATACCTGTGGCAAACACTCTTGAGAAGTCCAGCGAGACCTATCTTAACATCGATAGCAACTTGATGCATCTTTTATGTATTTGTCAAGTGACGAGGTGAGTCTCCTGCCAGGCAGTGGTTGGTTGAAATTGAGGGGGATTGTAGCTTGTTAAATAATTCAGTAATGCTGCAGTTTGCCTCATTAATGTTCACACCAAACAAGCTAGACATTGAGAATTCTCGACATGTGTGTGTATCAGGGAACTTCACTTTACCACTTGCTCCAAAAGACCTCCATGTGGTGCAATGATTTCCTTTAATCCACAGTATGTGTTACCTTCTCAAGGAACACCAATAGATTGGTCAAATATAATTTCCTTTCACAAAAACATCTTAACTGTGCCTGATCGCCCTGCATTTATTCAAGTGCCCTGGTATAATTCTTTAATAACAGGTTTGAAAAACATCAACACTAACTTACTTAACTCTTTTCTTCTTAAAGAAAAGTCATATCTTTGAATATCTGGTCATATGCTTCTGACTAGCATATTATGTCCAATCTTCTGACCTGCCAACTATCATTGTACAGTTATATTTTTTCTTTGAGTTTGATACTATCATTAATATTTCAGTGGATGTTAGGTCCAACACTTGGAATTTTATTTACTCTATGGAATTTATCTATTCTGTATATTCTGAGGTATACCCTGAAATATCCACACTGTATCTTTATTAACCTATTCTTTATTCTAATTTGGGCAAGTCCATTTTAGTCACCACTGCTTTTAGGGCAGCATGATGGCACATTGGTTAACACTGCTGCCTCACGGTGCCAGCAATCTGAGTTTGAATCTTTGCTGACTGTGTGGAGTTTGTACATTCTCCCCGTGTCTGTGTGGGTTTCCACTGGATGATTCCGTTTCCTCTCAGTTAAAAATAGTGTGCAGGTTGGGTGGATTGGCCATGTTAAAATGTCCTGTAGTGTGCAGGGATGTGTAGGCTAAGTGGATTAGCCATGGTGAATGTGGGGTTATGGGGATAGGCTGGAGTGGGTGAATGGTCCAATCTGCTCAAGAAACTCACAGTCCACCTTCCCGGATTCTGTACCCATATCATCTTCCTCCCCGAGTGAAGACAGATGTGAAGTATTCATTTAACGCTCTACCAATATCCGCTGGCTCCACATAGGCATTTTCACACATGATCCCTAATGGGCCCTATTCTTTCCCTTGATATACTAGTAAAATATCATGGGATTATCGCTAATCTTGCCTTCCACTGTTTTTTCATGCTTTCTCTTTGCTCCCCAACTTCCTTTATTAATGCCCCCTGTACATTCTATACCCCAATTCTTTTGTTCTCATCATCGTAGAGTCGTAGAGTCATAGACATGTATAGCATGGAAACAGACCCTTCGGTCCAACTCGTCCATACTGACCAGATATCCCAACCCAATCTAATCCCACTTGCTAGCACCCATCCATACCCCTCCAAACCCCTCCTTTCATATACCCATCCAGATGCCTTTTAAATGTTGCAATTGTACTAGCCTCCACCACTTCCTCTGGCAGCTCATTGCATACACGTATCACCCTATGTGAGAAAAAGTTGCCCCTTAGGTCTCTTTTATATCTTTCCCCTCTCACCCTAAACCTATGTCCTCTGGTTCTGGACTCCCCCATCCCAGGGAAAAGACTTTGTCTATTTATCCTATCCATGCCCCTCAAGATTTTGTAAACCTCTATAAGGTCACCTCTAAGCCTCCGACTCTCCAGGAAAACAGCCCCAGCCTGTTCAGCCTCTCCCTATCGCTCAAATCCTCCAACCCTGGCAACATCCTTGAAAATCTTTTCTGAACCGTAACAAGTTTCACAACATCTTTCTGATAGGAAGGAAACCAGAATTGCACACAATATTCCAACAGTGGCCTAACCAATGTCCTGTACAGCCAGAATTCTACTGATGACTAAGGGTGTAGCCAAGCAGGTTGAGTTTCAACCTGTAAATCCATCCAGGATGGAGGGGGACATGAGTGAGGGAGTTGGCGATTCCTGGTTGGCCATGTAACTGAAGCAAATTGAAACCGCGACCATCACAATCCCCAACTCCAGGTAAGAGCATGCATATACAGGTACATATATTCACAGCAGCATGCATGTGCAAGTACATACATTCACAGCAGCATGCATGTATAAATATATATATTCACAGCAGCATGCATGTACAAGTACATATTATCACAGGAGCATGCATGTACGAGTACATATATTCACAGCACTAATTCTCTTTATTTTGCAGGATCGTTGCTCACTGTATTATTATTTCCCTTTTTCAATACTTGAATAAATGCTTACTGTCTGTTTTTATATTTCTAGCTCGCTTTCTCCTGCTTTTGTTTGGAAGAATTATTCTCTTCTGGCTTTTAAATTCTGTCCAATCTTCTCACCTACTCTAATCTTTGCTAAGTACAACCTGTTTAATTTAAATTGTTCTGATCTTAACTACGTTAATTAACCACACATATGGTACATCATTTTCTTCTAATCTTTTTTTCTCATTGAAATGTATCCTTGCTGAGCATTATGAAATATCTCCTTGAATGTCTATTATTGCATTGCTCCTGACCTTAACCTTATCTGAATTTCCCAGTTGACTTTAGCCAGATCTTCCCTAAAACCATTGTAATGGGCTTTTTAAAGTTCAAAATACTAATTTTAGACACACATATCCCAAGCTGCATACAATATTCAATTATCTTATGATCACTGTTACCTGACATCCATACTATGAGGTCTTTGTTTAAGCCTGCCACAATGCATGCTACCAGGTTGAGAATAGTCCACTTCTGATTTTCTCTGGATTGTGCTGATGTGTTGCAAGAACATTTCCCAAAAACAATCAATGAACTGGTCTGCTGGACATATTGTGCTGATCTTATCTATCCCACCTACGTCTATATTAAACTTTCCCCATGACTATTGCCCATCTTTCTGAAAAATTTATCATTTCTCATATATATAATTTTACAATATAGCTAGTTAAGAGGCCAATTAATTACGCCCCCAAGTGACTTCTTATCATTGTTATTTCTTATCTCGGCCCAAATTGATTTTATATCTTATTCTTTAGAAACAACAGCCATCTCACTCATCTCTCTCATTGTTTTAAGCTTCACTCTATTCATCAGTCTCAATCTAGTCTTTCACTGTCTGAAATGCTGTTCCACAGTTTTGGTCTGTTCCCTCTGTTTTATATCTAGATCAGATTATACAATAACTTGACATAAAAAGATGACAAAAATATTTTTAAAATTTTCATTATTTACTCATGAGATGAGTGTCAATGACTAACATTTATTGACTAACTCCATCCCTAATTGCTGTTGAGAAGGCAGTGGTGAGCTGCCTTCTTGAACTGCTGCAGTCTACGTGCTGTAGATTGTCTCTCAATATTGTTGGGAGGCATTTCCAGGATTTTGACCCAGCGACAGCTAAGTTACGGTGATACATTTCCAAGTCAGAATGATGAGTGACTTGAAAGGGCACTTGCAGGTCATGGTGTTCCCATGTATCTGCTTTTCTTGTCCTTCTATACCATGTCCTTATTTTGGTCATCTGATTGGAAGGTGCTGTCTAAGGAGTTGGTGAATTGCTGCTGTGTGTCTTGTAGATAGCACACTGCTGCTACTGAATATTAGTGGTGAAGAGAATGAATGCTTGTGGATGTCATGTCAATCAAGCAGGCTGCTTTGTCCTGTGTGGTGTTAATTTTCTTGAATATTGCTGGAGCTGCATGCATCCAGACAAGTGAAGAGTATTCCATCACACTCCTGACTTGTGCCTAGCAGATGGTGGATAGTTTTTATGGAGTCAGAAGGTGAGTTATTCATTGCAGTATTCCTAGTCTCTGACCTGTGTGTTTATATAGCAAGTCCAGTTGAGTTTCTGATCAATGATAACCCTCAGAATGTTGATAGTGAGGGCTTCAATGATAGTAACAACATTGAATGTCAAAGATGGTAGTTTGATTGTCTGTTATTGACCATGTTACTGCCTTGCCTATGTGTGGCATGATTGTTACTTGTTGCTCATCAGCCTCAGCCTGGAAATTGTCCAGATCTCATTGCATTCAGTATCTGAGGATTACCGAATGGTGCTGAACATCATACAATCATCAACGAACATCCCTACTTCTGACTAAATCTACATCCTTGCCCGTGTTTAACCTGAAGCCATGACACTTCATGGGGTCTAGAGTCAATGTTGAGGACTCGCAGGGCAACCCTCTCCCTACTATACCACTGTGCCACCCCCTCTGCAGGCTCTGTCCTGCTACTGGAACAGGACATATCCAGGGATGGTGATGTCTGGGACCTAGTCAGGCTCACGGACAATGTCAGGCTGTTACTTGACTAGACTGTGAGACAGATCTCCCAATTTTGGTAGAAGCCCCAGATATTGGTGAGAAGAATTTGCAGGATTGACAGGGCTCTTTCTGATGTTGTTGTTTCCGGGACCTAGGTCGATGCCAGGTGGCTCATTCAGTTTCATTTCTTTGTTGAAAGTTCATAGCAGATGATCCAACTGAATCGCTAGCTACGTCATTTCAGTAGGCTATTGAGAGTCGACCTGATTGCTGTCATTCTGGAGTCACATGTAGGTCAGACCAGGTAAGGATGGCAGATTTCCTTCCCTGGTCCTTTCCTGTACATCCAAGACTTTCTTTGAATTGAAACTCAAGTTCAGGAGAAGAAAGTGGGAGAGTTGGGGAAGGGTCATTGGCAGGAGGATGATTTTGGAAATGGTGAGTTTGAACACCAGAGGGGTTGGCAGCAAGGGGCTGGGTTAGGGAGTGGGAGGAGAGACTGCATTAGGGAGTAGAAAAGACTGTTCTGAAATGGCACTGAACAGGTCATGTAACTCTACATCACACTGGTTAAAAGAATACTTGTGTACCAAATGAAAATACAGGCCCCATTAACTAAGTGCCATTAAAGCAGAACAGCATAAAGTGTGGCAACATTAACTGGGGACTGCATAAAAATCATTTCCCAATGGTCACAGGTAAGGTTGTTCAAGGTTGGGCTTATTTTTCTCACCACCTAAGACTGAAAAACATAAATAATATCTGACAAAACCATTGAGAAGGCAAATCTGCATGGACAGAAACTCCTGCTTATTAAATGCAGCAATATTCAGTTTATTTATTATTAAATCAGCACAATTGAAACCAGGAAACAAAGAACTTTGAAGTTCAGATGACAGTGTGAATTTATAGATTTTGTAATCTGAACATTGCAGGCAAGGAAACAAAGCTGTTAAAGTTTCATAACAACACATAAATCAATCAAATATTGTTAGGAGTACACAAACATGTCAACGTGCTAACCTTGCATTTAAATGGTCAGTAGCAATCTGAAATGATCAAAGACGGAGACCTCGTAGTTTCAACATAAATTACACACCCTGTGATAAGGATTTAGGTAACTGGGTTACTCCAAAGTCATATGTCAATGTCCACGAAATATAAATGGTGAACAAGATGAGGTTCAATAAAAGTATTCTTAACTAGCTGTGTATTAGTGTGTAAAAGAAACCATTCAAACCCATACTACACAGCATAAACAAATTCCATTATTATCATGCCTTGTATTTGTGGACTTGATAAATTAATACTTAAAGAAGGAGTTCAAAGAATGTTTTGCATGAGTTCTACACCTCAAGTAGAAATCTTCTGTATTTCAGTTCAACAGTAAAAAAAACAGATGTAATAAGGAAATTCTGTTCCATATTTGAATTCAATGATCCCAATGCTCAAGCAAGGTTGGGGGTGGAGGGGGAGGGGGGGTGGGGGTGGTGGGTGGGTTGGTGGTGGGGAGTGGGGATTAAATGCATGAAACTAAGGAAGAAAATTTTGGCAAGTTGGTCCTTCCAGATTGTGTGTCTTGAAACCATGATGAGGATATGATACACATAAACAGATCACAAATGTGTGATGTCAATTATTTAAAAGGCCAGTGCCAAAATGAAAATAGAGGAGTTAAGTGTTGTATAAATTAATCATTCTGAAGGGGTTAACGTTCATGTTGTATAGACTCCACCCACTCTACTGATGTCTCGCTCAATTTTTGAGAATAGGTAAGGAGTTCTACTTTAAATTTTGGAAGGAGCAATGTATTTGTATCTACCCTAAGATTCTAGTTATTATACCTAACCAAATGTAGTCAGACTTATTGTTATCCAGCAACAAACCTGCCTGTCAATCAATAACACTGCCTTATCTGTAGTTGTACTCTGGTATATCCTGACCGCTAACCACCTGATAGGCCCAAAAATACCAGTTGGCAGCAATACAAGTCTGATTCCCACCACACAGAGAAGGAATCTCGAAGAATAACAAGAAAAAATTCAAATAGGTGAATTTAGTATTTTAAAAAGACATAGTCTGTTTGCAGTTGAAACGTGATTTCCAACAGAGAGAGCCAATGGCACTCGTGAGAACAGCAAAAAAGCAAGTTCAATTTTTACAATCCAAAAGTCAAAATTTCATACAGGAGTTGATAACAAGTGCGAGGACAAGCATACATTTTTGAAAGAGAGAGAAAAATCTGCCATGCTTTTAAATAAACAGACTTTAGGAAAAGAGGTTCTGGAAGTAGTGAACGCTCCAAGATGTAAAGTTAGAAATCCACAAGGGGAAAGAGAATTAATATATGAAAAGAAACAGCGGAAAACCAGAAATGGAAGGCAAGGGAGTGTCGAACAGAATTCACATCCTTCCCAAGGAGCACTGTCACCATTATGCTCCATGAGGTGCAGCTAGAAAGAACAGTGGAAGGGCCAGAAAAGAGATGAAGACCAGGGCTACAGTATAGGGAATACCTTAGAATCCATTTAAGCTGAAAATGAAAACTGAAGTAATAAAATTAAAGAAATCTAGCAAAGCATTCTCAGAACAAGAGTCAGAGGAAAATATTTAAAAGATGTCAAATTTGATTAATAAGCCATGATTTTAATGGGTTGGCTTATAAAGAGGCAGCCAGAGAATTACTTTTAAAAATTTGTGCAGATAAAATGTTTGGTTTTCAACAGTGAAAGGCAGGAAAATGTACATTGTACTCAGGAAGAGGTGAGAACATTCCATCTTGGCTGTCGAAGGCAGGGAATGCTATTAAAAGTAGGTAGCCAGCATTTTGATTGTTATAAAGGCAGAAAAACCCTGAGAATAAGGGAAAACAGAGTAACAAGTAGAAATAAGTAGTAATACAAAGGAACAGAGTGAAAAAGACTAAATGCTTGAATGCACAACAGCCTGTCATATTCTTTGAAGAGTTCAACACAGTTTTACAGAAAGAGTTAAAAAGACTGACAAATTAAAGGAATTGTTGAAACATTCAATGTTCCTGTTAAGTTTCACAGCCATCCGGCAGCTCGGAGGGTCTTTACTTACTGGTTGGCATGCAGATGCATAGAGTTCTGATCTCGGAAGTTGCTGCTGTGGCAACAGTGGGAAAAAATAAGAGTGAACATAGACAACATTGTTGTGGTAGGATTCCAGAAAACTGTGCAATCATTCAACTTCAAACATAATTGGTGGACACAAGAATGGGTTTAAAAGAACCGCAGATAAAACAAGTTCAACTTCAGCATCCATGAGAATCCTTAAACAATTTCATTTATGACAGTTTATTGATCAGTGGAGACTGAATATTGAGCTTTTAAATCAAAATTCATAAGGGCAGAATTGTTGCTAAATTCTTGATGGAACTTTGGTAGATTTCTCTGGAGAAAGCTTTTCAAATTATGCTGGAAGCAGAAATTAGAAAGACAGATCCAGAGAGTAAACAACAATACCCATGTCAAAAGGGCAACAGAGTCTACTCATTTTATGAAGCATGGGCCCTCTAATTATATATGTGACAAGCCTACAGAGAGAACAAACCAAATGCTTAACGCAAAATGTCAGCATCAGTACAGGACAACAAGGGGTCAGAATCATCGAGGGGTCCAGACATCACCAAGGAAAAGAATGCATGAATTTGTGCTTACAGAAAATGCACAAAAGTAAGACACCGCTTTAGAACTGTGGAAGTATTGACAGTGAGTCATGCAGAGATATACAGAAGATGCCCAAGGCATTCCTAAGGGAACTAACTAATTCAGATAAGCCAGAAAAGAGACAACTTATATTCTCAAGTAGACATCCTGTTGATTTTGTGGTTGATACAGAAGCAAGTATTCCTGATCTTCTATTGGTATATCAGGAATAAAAGAATAACTAGAAAAAGATTAGGGCCAATCAAGGATAATGGTGGGAAGTTGTGCATGGAGTCAGAGGAGATAGGGGAAGTGCTAAATGAATATGTTTTGTCAGAATTCACACTAGAAAAAGATAATGTTGGAAAGGAGAATACAGAGATATAGGCTACAGGACTACATGAATTTGAGGTTCACAAGGAGGAGGTGGTAGAAATTCTGGAAAATATAAAAATAGTTAAGACCCCTGGGCCAGATGGGATTTATCCCAGGATTCTCTGGTATCCCAGGGAGGAAATTGCAGAGCTTTTGGCTTTTATCTTTATGTCATCATTGTCTACAGGAATAGTGCCAGAAGACAGGAGGATAGCAAATGTTATTCCCTTGTTCAAGAAGAGGAGTAGAGACAACCCTGGTAATTATAGACCAGTGAGCCTTACTTCAGTTGTGGGTAAAGTGTTGGAAAAGGTTATAAGCGATAAGAGATCTATCTTTATAATCATCTGGGAAAGAATAAGTTGATTAGGGATAGTTAACATGGTTTTGTGAAGGGTAGGTCATGCCTCACAAACCTTATTGAGTTCTTTGAGAAGGTGACCAAACAGGTGGATGAGGGTTAAAGTGGTTGATGTGGTGTATATGGATTTCAGTAAGGCATTTGATAAAGTTTCCCATGGTAGGTTATTGCACAAAATGTGGAGGCATAGGATTGAGGAGGATTTAGTGGTTTGGATCAGAAATTGGCTAGCTGAAAGATAGAGGATGGTGATTGATGGGAAATGTTCATCTGGAGTTCAGTTACTAGTGGTGTACTGCAAGGATCTGTTTTGGGTCCACTGCTGTTTGTCATTTTTATAAACGACCTGGATGAAAGCGTAGAAGGATGGGTTGGTAAATTTGTGGATTTCAGTAAGGTCGATAGAATTGTGAATAGTGCTGAAGGATATTGTAGGTTAAAGAGGGACATAGATAAGCTGCAGAGCTGGACTGAGAGGTGGCAAATGGAGTTTAATGTGGTAAAGTGTGAGGTGATTCACTTTGGAAGGAGTAACAGGAATGCAGACTATTGGGCTAACGATATGATTCTTGGTAGTGTAGATGAACAGAGGTATTGTGGTGTCCATGTAATAGATCCCTGAAAGTTGCCACGTAGGTTGATAGGGTTGTTAAGAAGGCATATGGTGTGTTAGTTTTAATTAGTAGAGGGATTGAGTTTCAAAGCCATGAGGTCATGTTACAGCTGTACAAAACTTTGGTGTGGCTGCACTTGGCGTATTACGTACAGTTCTGGTTACTGCATTATAGGAAGGATGTGGAAGCTTTGGAAAGGGTTCAGAGGAGATTTACTGGGATGTTGCCTGGTATGCAGAGATGGTCATACAAGGAAAAGCTGAGGGACTTGAGACTGTTTTCATTGGAGAGAAGAAGTTTGAGAGGTGACTTAATTGAGACATAAAAGATAAGGGTTAGATAGGGTGGGCAGTGAGAGCCTTTTTCCTCGGATGGTGATGTCTAGCATGAGGGGACAGAGTATTAAATTGAGGGGTGATTGGTATAGGACAGATATCAGAGGTAGTTTCTTTACTCAGAGAATAGCAGGGGCGTGAAATGCACTGCCTGCAGCAGTAGTAGACTCTCCACCTTTCAGGGAATTTAAATGGTCATTGGATAGACACATGGACGAAATTGAAATAGTGTAGGCTAGATGGCTTTCAGATTGTTTTCAAGGGTCAGCACAACATCGAGGGCCGAAGGGCCAGTACTGTGCTTGCATGTTCTATGTTCTATGTTCAAGTGTCAGTGTCCTATTATACCAGATACCATGGCCGAAGAAGCAGAAGCTGCAGTTTGCAAAAAGGCAACTACATGACACAGATTGGATAACTGTCAGAATCAAAGGAATATCATAAGTTACACCACTATAGGAAACATATGAGGGTTGAAAAATTGGATGTTTCTTTAGTCAAACAATTTCACTTTATAACGTGCATGTGTGTCTCATCCTCAACTTCATCAAAACAGTTAGACAAGATTTAGAACCTCTTAGAGAACAACTTAACCACTGTACAAATAATGGTCCAGGCACAAAACACCAATCAGGAGGGAACAAGTAAAAAACTTCTTTGGGCTTCCCAGATTTGTGGTGGAACCCAAACAGCAGAAAGAATCAAATGAAATCCTTGTCACTGGAAATCTGTCCACTATTGTCAACATAAAGGAAGTTACATATTGCAAAGAACTGGTGGGAATGTTAAATTCACTGTCTCCTCAAAAATAACAATCAATGCCAGTGACAGAGATAGTGCTGAATTAATAGCAATCTTCCAGTAATAAGATTCAGAGTGTGACAAAGTTTAATTCACCAGCCAAATAACTCACTGAGATAAATAATACCTTGGGAGCCAGACTAGCATCTACAGACATCGAATATGGTCAAGAAGAGGAAACAGATTGATGTAGCATACTGCTCAAAGAGACTACCTTTTTCATTTCAAAGCCAGTTACCTGACCTAGAAATCCAGGTTACTCCAAGGCAGAAAGTATTTATTTCATTGGCTAATTGTCTTCCAGGAAGGAGATTCAGAGATTAAGAGTCTTTCTGATAAGTTAATGGATGAACAACAATATCTGCAAAAAACAACATCCTCTGTGAAGGACATCTGAGAAATTGGGGTGGTTGGAGGTGATAATCCGTCTATGCCTGATATCAGCCTAATGTACCTTCTCTGGACTGCCTCCAGAGCTGGGACTTCTGTCCTTTCTCTCCTCCAGTCTCTTCAAAATAAATGCCAATATTTCAATTACCTATTTGTGGAGGTAATTGAGTAAATTCACTATGGGTTGTTTGAAGTCTCACAATTGGTCTCTTCTCTGTATTAAGTTTCCGAGAAGTACTGTTGAAGTTTCTAAAAATATCATACGAATCAATAGTCCTATCATTGTATCTGACATGTTGCTGGAAGCAAAAGCTCAGTTGCCTATATTTTTCACAATTTGCTGATAATTAATTCTTTGCATGTACATTATATGCTAACCGCCTGCTGGACACACTTTCCTCATTCCTGAAGAAGGGCTTATGCCCGAAACGTCGATTCTCCTGTTCCTTGGATGCTGCCTGACCTGCTGCGCTTTTCCAGCAACACATTTTCAGCTCTGATTTCCAGCATCTGCAGTCCTCACTTTCTCCTCCTAACACATATTATATGCCAACCCCTTGATTTAACACTTAGTGCATGCGTGCTTTGAAGCCAATATTTAGGATAATTGTAATCATATCACTTGATAAAATGACATGTGATATGTACTGATTCTCTTCACACAATAGCCATACAAGATGGCTATAATACCTTTCAAAAATGGAAGTGATAGCTGCTGTCAAGCTCAATTTTAAACTATTTAGTTCCATTGAAATATGGCAATAGACTGATATAGCACCAGCTCATGTTTCATTTACAGTATTAGTAATAATTAGGCACAGCTGATCTCACGGATATGATCAATTCAAGCCTAACATGCTCTTGACCAATAACTGTTACATTCTTTTTGATGTTTTCAATAATTTTGGGTAATGTCTACACTGAAACTTGGACAAAGGATAACCAGAGCAGTAAATGTTTTTATTGTGTTTCCTTCAAAAAATTGACATAGCCCAATTACAATATTCAATTGTATGCACAGGATTCAGAAAATGTGCAACTGCCTGAAACTAACCTCTCTTTATTCAGCAATCGTGTTGTCAGAACTGTAAGGACAAGATGAGAAGAGCTGAACTGGCCATCCTCTGTCCAACTTTCTCAGTCATACAGTCATACAATTATAGAGTGCAGTAAAGCCCTTTCGGCCCACCGAGCCTGCACCGACATAACTACCACTCAAGGCGTACTAATCCCAACTTCCTGCACTTGTCCCATATACTTAAATGTTATGATATTTCAAGAGGTCATCCAAATGTTTTTCAAAAGTTGTAAGGACTCTAACCTCCATCACTTTCCCAGGCAGCACTTCCAGATTCCCAACAACCTCTGAGTGAAAATGCTTTATTCTCAAATCCCCTCTGAATCTCATGCCCCTTGCCATAAAACTATACCCCCTTGTTATAGACCCCATCAACCAAAGGGAACGACTGCTCTTTATTCACCCCTAATAATTACAGAATCATAGAATCCTTACAGTCTGGAAGCAGGCCATCCTACCTATCGAGTTAACATTGCTGAGCAGCATGCCTCTCAGACCTACCAAAGTTTGTGAGAAGATTTGTAGCTCGGGTGCTCATTGTTGTGGTTCTGTTCGCGGAGCTGGGAATTTGTGTTGCAGACGTTTCGTCCCCTGTCTAGGTGGCATCCTCAGTGCTTGGGAGCCTCCTGTGAAGCGCTTCTGTGATGTTTCCTCCGGCATTTATAGTGGTTTGAATCTGCCGCTTCCGGTTGTCAGTTCCAGCTGTCCATTGCAGTATATAGGGTCCAGGTCGATGTGCTTATTGATTGAATCTGTGGATGAGTGCCATGCCTCTAGGAATTCCCTGGCTGTTCTCTGTTTGGCTTGTCCTATAATAGTAGTGTTGTCCCAGTCGAATTCATGTTGCTTGTCCTCTGCATGTGTGGCTACTAAGGATAGCTGGTTGTGTCGTTTCGTGGCTAGTTGGTGTTCATGGATGCGGATCGTTAGCTGTCTTCCTGTTTGTCCTATGTAGTGTTTTGTGCAGTCCTGGCATGGGATTTTGTACACTACATTGGTTTTGCTCATGCTGGGTATCGGGTCCTTCGTTCTGGTGAGTTGTTGTCAGAGAGTGACTGTTGGTTTGTGTGCTGTTATGAGTCCTAGTGGTCGCAGTAGTCTGGCTGTCAGTTCGGAAATGTTCTTGATGTATGAACAAATCAACGGCACACCCATAGGCTCACCTTCTCTGGACTCATAGCAGAAGCGGTAATGCAAAGATTAGAACAAACAGTCTTACCGCAAATTCAACCCAAACTCTGGGTCAGATATGTGGATGACACCTTTGTAATCATTAAAAACACAGAAATAGAGAACACACACCGGATCATCAATGCCACACTCACAGGAATCTGGAAGAAAAGGACAACCAACTCCCATTCCTAGACGTGATGGTACACAGAGCACCGAACGGAGAATTCACCAAAAAGGTATACAGGAAAGCCACACACACAGACCAAGTCCTAAACTACGAAAGCAACCACCCCAACACACACAAAAGAAGTTGCATCAAGACACTATTCAAAAGGGCCACAACACACTGCAGTACACCAGAACTGCAAAAAGAGGAAGAAAAACACCTATTCGCCAAAAATGGATACCCGCGCAATTTCATCAACAGATGCCTAAGGGAAAGACATCAGAACGAGGACATGCCGCAACCCAAAGGACTAGCCACACTACCATACATCAAGAGCATTTCCGAACTGACAGCCAGACTACTGCGACCACTAGGACTCATAACAGCACACAAACCAACTCCCACTCTCAGACAACAACTCACCAGACGAAGGACCCATTACCCAGCATGAGCAAAACCAATGTAGTGTACAAAATCCCATGCAAGGACTGTACAAAACACTACATAGGACAAACAGGAAGACAGCTAACGATCCGCATCCATGAACACCAACTAGCCACGAAAAGACACGACCAGCTATCCTTAGTAGCCACACACGCAGATGACAAGCAACATGAATTCGACTGGGACAACGCTACTATTATAGGACAAGCCAAACAGAGAACAGCCAGGGAATTCCCAGAGGCATGGCACTCATCCACAGATTCAATCAATATGCACATCGACCTGGACCCTATATACCGACCACTGCAATGGACAGCTGGAACTGACAACCGGAAGCGGCAGATTCAAACCACTATAAATGCCGGAGGAAACATCACAGAAGCGCTTCACAGGAGGCTCCCAAGCACTGAGGATGCCACCTAGACAGGGGACGAAACGTCTGCAAAACAAATTCCCAGCTCGGCGAACAGAATCTCAGACCTACCCCACTAGTCCACAAACCAATCAAATTCTTGTTACATTTCGTCTGCATCTCTTTTGGCTCCAATTCTTCTGCACCCGACTTTCAATTATTGTTAATTGAAATAGTTATTGACATGATGGTTGTTTAAAGTGACAGATTACAGGCCTTTAAAAATATACCCCTAACACATCCCCGAACACTGCAGGCAATTTCCCACAGCCAATCTATCTAATCTGCACCTCTTTGGATTGTGGGAGGAAACCAACGCAGACACAGGAAGAATGTGCATACTCCACACTGACAGTCACCTGAGGCTGGAATCAAACCTGGGTCCCTGGTGCTGTGAGGCAGCAGTGCTAACCACTGAGCCACCATTCTGCACCATGGCTGATCTGATAATCATAAGAGTCAAAGTCATATACATCGACAGCACAGAAAAAAGCCCTTTGGCCATTCGAGTCTATGGCAGTCAAAACAGCCACCTAACTATTCAAATCACATTTCCAGCACTTGACCCATAGCCTTGTATGTGAAAGTGAGGACTGCAGATGCTGGAGATTAGAGTCAAGATTAGAGTGTTGCTGGAAATGCAAAGCAGGTCAGGCAGCATCCGAGAAGCAGGAAAATCGACGTGAAGGGCTCCTGCCCGAAATGTCAATGTTTCTGCTCCTCGGATGCTGTTTGACCTGCTGTGCATTTCGAGCAACTCTCTAATCTTGAACTATAGCCTTGTATGCCTTGGCATCGCAAGTGCACATCTTAAAAACGTCTTAAATGTTTTGATGGTTTCTATGTCTACCACCGTTACAGGCAGGGAGTTCCAGATTCCTACCACCCTCTGGGTGAACAAAATGACCTCACATCCCTTCTAAACCTTGTGCCCCTTTCCTTAACTCTATGCCACTGGTCATTGATGCCTCTATCATTGGGGAAAGGTTTCTTTCGGTTCTACCCTATCTAGGCCCTCATAATTTCAGACATCTCAATCACGTCCCCTCTCAATCTCCTCTGCTCTAAGGAAAACAAGCCAAATCTTTCCAATCTCTCTTCATAACTGCAAGTCTCTAGCTCAGGCAACGTCCTGGTCAATCTCCTCTGCACCCTCTCCAGTGGTATTAGATCCCTCCCGTAATGTGGATTCCACAACTACACATAATACTTAAGCTGTGGCCTAACCATTGTTTTATAAATTTCCAGCATAACCTCCCTGCTCTTAAACCCTATGCTGTGACTAACAAGGGCAAGTATACCATATTGATACCATGGGGTTGGAGTGTCCTGAGGCGGGAGATGAGGCATTCTGCCTCCAGGTGTCAGGGTGGTAAGGGAGTGGCAATGGAGGAGGCCCAGGACCTGCATGTCCTTGGCAGAGTGGGAAGGGGAGTTGAAGTGTTCAGCCACGTGGCGGTGGGGTTGGTTGGCGCAGGTGTCCCGGAGGTGTTCTCTGAAGGGTTCTGCTAGTTAGCGTCCTGTCTCTCCAAAGTAGAGGAGACTGCATCGGGAGCAATGGATACAGTAAATGACGTATGTGAAAGTGCAGGTGAAACTTTGATGAATGTGGAAGGCTCCTTTGGGACCTTGGATGGAGGTGAGGGGAGAGATGTGGGCCCAGGTTTTGCAATTCCTGCAGTGGCAGGGGAAGATGCCTGGAATCTTGATTTTCCTGCTCCTCAGATGCTGCCTGACCTGCTGTGCATTTTCAGCACCACACTCTCGACTCTAATTTCCAGCATCTGCAGTCCTCACTTTCACTAAGTATACCATATGCTTCCTTAACTACGTTATTCATTTGTTTGATATTTTAAGAGACTGGTATCCCTCTGATCATTGGTATATCCAGGGTCCTATCGCTCATCATGTGAAACACACATAGATATGGTGATAAAGTGCAAACTCCACACAGACAGTGACCTGAGGGTGGTAATGAACCTGGGACCCTGGTGCTGAGGCAGCAGTGCTAGCCACTGTGCCATCTAGTTAAATATCACACATGTTAAAACAATAGTCAAATAAAAAATTCAGATATTGTATGCACTATTCACCTGGGAAGTGAAAGCATTCCTATGTTAAAAAGAAAGTAGTTCTGTGATTTTGACAGTACAGATAACAGTTCTACTCTGATCTTTTTATGTGTCTTACAAGTCAGTCAGCCTCAGTTTAATTAAGCCACTTGCAATCTCACAGGACGAGAAATAGGTGGCATCCCGGTGTGGATTTCTGCAATCTTCATTGATTTTTGAGGCCATTACACTGTTGGCTACACATATTTGTAATTATAATGAACAATGAACAATAGTACAATTCAGTGGCACATTCATTCATAAGCCTGGAGGTTCTCCTATTACACTTTGTTTGCCTGAATGCACCATTAAATGTACTTGATTTGAACTCTGCTTCAGGCAAGGATATAGTTGTTAAATAATAGTCATGCAGGTGATAATTGAATATCATGTTTTTAAACCTCAATTTTTAAATGTACTTGTTGCATAAACTATGGAAATTGAATTTATTGAGTTAAAAGTTCAGAACTATTCAGACACAGGTCACATTCACAAATTGCATAAACTGTTCATCCCTACAGATGTCCCCAAAGTTAAGGTAAATAGGATTTATTTGAGTACTTCTAGATGTTCACACTCCAGATCTACGAAGTTTTTGGATTTTCTATGTTCTTTTGTTTGCTTGTCCTCTGCGATTACAGCTCCAGGTTTTCCAGCACACTTCATCAATATAAATGGAGTAGTTCAAAAGGGATAGAGAGAGGATTAGGTAAATGTAGTGGCAGGGTCCCAAGACTATATAGGCAATGGCATCAGCCACAACTAATAGTAAATCATGTAGATTCAATTCCCAGTGTGGGAATACACAAGCTGTCACCATGTGGCAAAGGGAGCTAAGACCCCTTGATCCAGAACATTTAAAAAAATAAACAGCTTGGATTCCCCATTCCTGACAGCTAACCAGTAACATTGCTGAAAAGCAAAATTAGGCATTGACTGAAGACAGGATTCAAATTGATTTTGGTCTAATTATCAGCCCACTATTCATCATCTGGCCTTACTAATGAAGAATGGCCATTTCATCAATGCACCAGAGGGTGTTGATAGCAATGTAAACCTACTCTAGCAAATCAGGGACTTAAAAATTGTGAAAAAAGGCAGAAAAATAAATGCAAAAATAACTTTACCAATTCCCAAGTTTAAGGTGGAGGTCCGAATCACTGAATCATTAGTTTGTTGTTTGATTCTGTAATATGATATTCCTACACTCGCTGACAAAAAGACTACAGGAAGCATCATGTTCTCTCCTCTACTGCAGTCTCGTGGTATGTAGAGTTCCAAAAGATAGCATTACACCAGTCATTTAGTCTGACATTAAAAAAAACACAAATAGGTGAACACATATGGGCATCACCATTTCGTAATCATTATTACATTGCGTTTTTGTAAAAGGTAAAGGCAAAATTACACACAAGATATTGGGTTCTCATGGAAAATTGCCAGAGATCATATAGAGCAAGTATTGTGCAACTAGTTCATAAATTACAGATGGAATTTCATAAATATGGTAGCTTCGATAAAAAACAGAAATGTTATATTTTAATACTAAAACCAACATAATTTAATCATCACTGTGATAAATTGATCTGACCTTGCACACTTAAAAGTTGAATGTATTTCATGGAGGAATAAATGAGCATTTTAGAAACAAAATTACCTGACAGGTATGAATATTGGTATACCCACAATATTTTATAAAATATAATGCTTGGTTAGATAACCTATATTATATGTTAAAAATTACACAACCCCAGGTTATAGTCCCACAGATTTATTTGAAAGTACAAGCTTTCAGAGCATTGCTCCTTCACACCTCCATGTCATGACATATTATATCTATCATTATACTTTTCCATGAAACTAAATTGTGGAATTACATGTTTATTAGTTTATCAAAAAATTTTCAACCACTGCAGAATTTATTCTTGTACTGAAACAATTAAAATGTTCTTGAATTCAGTCTTCATTTTGAAAAAAAATCTCTTTTTGGTGGTAGTAAATTGCTGGAGAACCAATAAATGTAAAATTAGACCAGATTACCTTTGCAAGGATGATTATGATGACTCCCTTTCTAAAAAAAAAGACAGATAATAACAATGTAAAGCACTAAATAATGGCAGTAAGCAATGGTGTCAGGCGAGGAATTTGACAGCCTGCACTTGGGTGGGCAGAGGATGGAGATAGCAAATGGTTTTGTAGCAGGGATGAACTTGAAGAATTCACTAACGAGAAAAACAGGAATGAGAGAAAAGGAAGATTGTGACAGGAAAATGGAAAGAGACTCTGTAGCCTGAACAGCTGCATGATGGTTTTAATCTTGGAAACAATAAGATCCTTGCATTTGGTGGTGGAGGTGAAGATGGAAGTACAAGGAAAAGAAGACAAGAGATTGGTATATTGAAGGTGACCTCAGCGTTAGACTAGTATATGGATAAGTGCACACAAACATTGTCAAAACATAACACAATATGGAAGATAACTTCTCTCAAAGTGCTTTTTCATTCAACTCCATTGGTGGAATATTCTGCTTCTGAAGGGGGCAAAGTTGGAGATGTGGGATAGTTGGGATTAGGTGCTCAGTGGAAAGGACCATGTTACCCAACTGCCAATTGAGATCCTTAAATGGTAAGTTAAGAACAATTTAAAGGCCTTAGCTGCAGGTATATGGCTAATGAACACCATATCCTGCCATCACTCTGATACCGCCTTCTCCTATCTCTGTGACTCTTAGCTACTGGGATCCACAGCTCCACAAGGGCCTGTCATCAAGCGGCATCATTGACAGGTCAACCTGTACCAGCAGCTTGTAACTGTGGTGCATGTGAAGTTGCAGGTGAAGGAGAGGGTGGGGAACTCATGATTAAAGCTGCTTTTCTTTATTCATTCATGCGATGTCGGCATTGCTGGCTGAACTCATCCCTAATTGTCCATAGAGCAGGTAAGAGTCAACTGCATTGTTTTGTTTTGAATCTCCAGATCAGATAAGGTCAGCTGTTTCTTCACTAAAGGACATTAGCGTACAAGTTTTCTTTCCCTCTGACAATTGACAATGGTTTTATGGTCATCATTAGATTCTTGATTCCACATTTTTATTGAATTCAAATTCCACCATCTGCCATAACAGAATTCAAACCTGGGTCCCCAGAACATTACCTGGGGTTTCTGGATTATTAGTCTAGCAAAAGTAATGGAATAATTGAAAAGCGCTTTGATATATCTTGATAATAAGACAAGATGTTGTGGAAATGCAGGTTTGTACTTCCGTACCTTTGGATTAGGGCAGAGAAATGGTCAAATTCCACTTAGGAGAACTGTCATTGTGAACTTTAATTTGAGAAAGATCCCACCCCATAACCTCAATTGTAATTTCTCCATACAGAATCAATAGTTCTCAAGAAAATGAATGAATTACACCAGATATGAATTACACATTTCATTTAAGTCCCTACAATTAGAAACTTGCTTCATACTGTGTATACTTTGGTCCAGTTACAAGTGATATATGATTTAATAAAGATTCGTACACATATAGTTTTGAAACTTGGCTCAAGAGTTTCTACAAGGAAATTGCAAGTTATGTAACCACATACTACAACAGAACACTGTTCAATCAAGTACTGATACACAAGTTCACCAAATCAAATGAATGTCTGTTTATGGAAGTGGTATGGTTCCCTAAAACAACTTTAAACCTTTCCTCATTTTCTACAGATTAAGGGCTGGAGACTTCAACGAAACATTGTCTTACTATTTAAATTAATGCTTTGACAATCTTCAAGCTGCCTAACAACTTCCATGAGATTGCATGAGATTAAATATTAAATTATCCAAACAGACAAATTTCTGTATGAGTTGAAAATGCTATTTGTATAAGGAAGGGCCAATAAGAACAATAGTTTTAGAGACAGCGATCCAGACCTCACTGAATGAAAAAGAACACAGTGTCCAACAGGCATTTCATTCAAGCAGCTTTTGGAAACAAGTGAAGCTCCTAATAAATAATGCAAAATGAGTTCCACATCAAGCTTTAATTCTGTTCAGCAAATGCAGTTGTTATTTGTGCAAAGGAATTGAATGAAATCAAAAACAAATGTGGGATAAAGTGCAACCAGAATTGAAATTTCCCTGTGCGCTTGTCAAAAGATGTTCATTAAACACCTCTTGAGAAAGATGGCAATCTGTTGCGAGTTTAGATTCAACAGAGAATGCAGCTTGAGCTGTTTAGTCTTTGTTTTCCTGTCCAGTACAAAAAGGATTGCCTGGTCCTTGCTGCATAATTTGATTTGAGACACAAACTCTCATATGCAAATCTTATCATTTGCACAACACTTCAATCCTTCTTTATAATTGCCAATTTTGAATCTCTGTGCTGTATTTAAAATTTTAATCTCCATCTGCCTATTTCCAAGAGAGAATGCCTAAAGTGTTTGCTTATTCTTAAGCAAAGATAGGAGACACCAGCAGAAACATCTGCTGGCTTCCCTCTTACCTGTTCACTTTGGAATCTTGCCATGTAAGCCCACATTTTCTGATCGCATGAGAGAGAAGCAACATAAATGGCAGGAAAAGATCACATCTTTTCTCACATCTCTCCACCAATACCTCCCATACAGCTATACAATCTTACACACAAAAGAAACATAGAAGGTATTTAGGATAGATTATTTCAAAATTGCGTCTTAGAAACCAAAGAGGAAACACAGAATATTCAAGGGTTAACATTTACTGATAACACAACCTTTGGTAGTCTACCTAACTTCTATATGCAGACATACTTGTCATTCATTTCGAACATTCGGCACTGAGTTGCATGCTCACAATTTATTCCAGAGGTCAATGACGTTCCTCAACAAAGACCTCTTAGCATTTAAGTTCAACCTCTTGATGTTCAATACAATTCTGATCGAGCTTAATTTTCTACCCTTCATAAACTTCAAACTTATGCTGCCCAGGTCCTAATTCGCACCAAGTTCTATTTATCCCTTGTCACTCTGTTTATTGATCCGCATTGACTCCTAGTTAAGCAATGCCTCAGTTGTGGAAATGCCACCTTGTGTTAAAATCCATTCAAGACAATGCCTCTCTCTGTTTCTGTAAAGTTCTTCAACCCTGCGAGACTCCAATGACATTTGCATTCCTCTAATTATATTATCTTGAGGGCTCCAGTTTGAATTTTTCCAATTCTTGTCGCTATACCTTCAGATAGTTGCCTTATCTATAGGATCCCTTCCCGAAAGCTTACGATCTCTTCCTTCCTTTAAGTTTTTGATAAAATCTACCATTTTGAAAAGTTACGTGCTTTATCCTGTCACCCTTGGGATTTAACCAGAGCTGAGAAAGGCTGTGCCAATCGTCCAGCCTGGCAGCTTTCATTGTGGTAGGTGTCGGGCAATGAAACTTAGTAGCGCTTCTTTACTAGGGCAAATCAGAGGCCAATGGCAGATGGCTAATGCAGGACATTGCAGAAGTCCTGTTGTAACTCATCTAATGGCCAGTTGGCTGTTAAATGACTACAGGGTGAGCAGCCTGTGTGACATGTACAGTTCGTGTACCTCAAAATTGCATGTTTGATGTACGTTACAAAACCCTACTTTTGGACATTAAAAATAGCCACTCACGTGAAATAGTTTCCACCTGAAAAGAAAACTTCTTCAAGTAACTTACCTGACTAACTTGTTTGATTCAATCCAATTGACTTTTGACATGGTCTCACATTTCAGACTAGGAGGAGAAAGTGAGGACTGCAGATGCTGGAGATCAGAGCTGAAAATGTGTTGCTGGAAAAGCGCAGCAGGTCAGGCAGCATCCAAGGAGCAGGAGAATCGATGTTTCGGGCATAAATTCTAGTGTGCAATGAAAGCATAAATTTAGGGTTTACCATTGATAGTGGAAGAATGGGGTGGGTGAGGTGTGTTAACAGAGTCTTACATGGATTCAAACACAACCGGGATCTTGGGTTCATGTCACACTACAGGTGACCACCATTGCACTATACATACACACACAGACACTCCTACACACACATACAGGCACTCCCATACACACACATACACACGTATACACAGACACGCACACAGACACAAACACTCCTACAGACACACACTCCCACACTCACACATGCACCCTCTCACAGACTTAGACACCTAACACTTACATACACACACATATACACTCTCTCTCACACTCACAACACCCCACCTCAGACACCCACACCCACACACACACACAAACACACGCAAAAGCCCACATGCACACATATACATATATGTTTGTGGGGTAAATTTGTACTTGCAGAGTTGCATTGTACTTTGCTCAAAAACTGTATGAATCAGTCTAAACATTATGGCACAGACAGGGAACACAGGGGACTAACACCTTCAACATATTATCTGGCTGACACCAATTGTTACAGTTAAGCTGAGAATGTAACCTTTTAAAAAACGTTTTGTGATTTACATATGAAAGAAATGAAACTATCATGGTCATTCTAACTGATGAAAGCTTCAACAAAAAATCAAGGTATTTTTCAATGGATAATTTCAGGATTCTGGATTAGTGGTGCTGGAAGAGCACAGCAGTTCAGGCAGCATCCAAGGAGCAGCGAAATCGACGTTTCGGGCAAAAGCCCTCCTGATGAAGGGCTTTTGCCCGAAACGTCGATTTCGCTGCTCCTTGGATGCTGCCTGAACTGCTGTGCTCTTCCAGCACCACTAATCCAGAATCTGGTTTCCAGCATCTGCAGTCATTGCTTTACCTAATTTCAGTTACATCACACTGTAGACTTTTGCTATAAATTCTGTGTCTTACAATTGTGTACTCCACACCCACCTGATGAAGGAGCGTTGGACTGTAACCTGGTGTTGTGTGATTTTTAAGAGTGAAAAGAAACTATTTGAAGCAGATACTATGCAGCTTACATTGCACAATTAGGAATGGAATTATAAACAATTAACTATTTTTTATTCATTTGTGGGATGGGGGTAACCCACCCTGAGCAACACTTATTGCCATCCCTAATTGCACAGAGGGCGGTAAAGAGTCAACCATATTGCTGTGGGTATGGAATCACATGTAGGCCAGACTAGGTAAGCATTGAAGTTCCCATTCCTGAAGGACATTAATGAACCCTTGGGGTTTTCCAACAATTGGCATTGGATTCATGGTAAGCATTCGATTTTTTATTCCAGATTTTTATTGAATTCAAATTCTACCATCTGCCAACTTAATCATGAAGTAAATGTAAAGGAATGAGTAAAAATAGAGGACCATGGCAAATGCTACAGAAAGAAGACTGTGCAATAGTCAGATTCATTCAAAGTGTCATGGGTAACTTTAACCACCAATACTGTGGGTAAAGTGAAAACCATACTGAAAGGGTTAAAACATGGGAAATTCTGGAAAAGATGGATGAAAATATATGTCCATCATTTACTTTGTGAGGTTTGGACAGAAGGAAATGAGAAAACCTTAGTCTCCAGGCTTCTCTTGAGGGTTCTATCAAGCCACTGATGAAATTATGACAGGAGGTGAGCAAAGCTCTTTACAGATTTCTGTTATATAACTTTCATATGCTTTTTAAATTAACATCAAGTCAAACTTCTTCATACTGTAGCCAAAACTAGATTAAATAAAGGGTCATATTTTTTCACAAAATTATAAGGTTGAGTTTTATGGGTGCACTTAGTTAAATTCAAAACACTGTTAAGTTTGTCTTGTTTTTGCAATAAAACAAGAAATAAATGTCTTGGTGCACCTGCAGTTTTAATTCTTACATTTGATCATCAATGCATGATTGACAGCAGCCTAATTACCAGAGTATGGAAAATAGTCTTTCAGTGGAAAATGAATTCAGCTTTAATAGTTATGCAAAACATTTTTATACAGCAATTTCCTGCTTACCAAGCAAACAGCTTTATTTATTCTTCAATAAAGTTTTATGAATACCACACAGAATATTCCAGCATGTGACATGGATGTTGTGAATTGAAATTAACACCATTTTGGAACCAAAAACTCGGTGTGTTATTAGTTGCATAATGATTTTTTTTTCTCTGCATCTGAATTTATTCATATATTTTGAATGTAAGTAGCTTCAAGTATTGTTAAGCATTAAAAATGTTCACTTTTTGGAAGTGTGCACTTTTAAATAATAGCTGAAAATGTGTTGCTGGAAAAGCGCAGCAGGTCAGGCAGCATCCAGGGAACAGGAGAATCGATGTTTCGGGCATAAGCCCTTCTTCAGGAATCAGGAGAAACGTCGATTCTCCTGTTCCCTGGATGCTGCCTGACCTGGTCCGCTTTTCCAGCAACACATTTTCAGCTCTGATCTCCAGCATCTGCAGACCTCACTTTCTCCACTTTTAAATAATACCTTGGTAACACAGACTTTAGTTAATATTGCAAAATTTTGGTTGCTGTGTTTTTCAGGTAATGTAAAAGTTTCCACTTTAATGACTGAGAAGGGATAGTCATTTTCATTCCTTTTGGCGCACATGTTTTTTCAAGTTACCCAGTCATTTGAATCCTTCATAAGGTAATTAGAATAGCCGTTAGACAGAGTACACTATCACATACAGATGCCAAGATGAAACATAGATTCATCATTCTAATTCTGTTTGATTTTCTGTGAACTGACAGTATGTCAACATATTCATCATGCTTTTTGATCATTTTCTGAACCCTTTAGTCAGAACTCAAAAATTGTTATTCTAGTTATTTTGTTTAAGTTGCTTGTTCCTCTGTACTCCAACTCAATGCTTATTGGTCACATGCTTAAGGTGAAAATAGTAAACCTAATAAATTAGTGGCTAGCTGAAATAATTTAATTTAATAATTTAATAATTTAACAAAAAACTCATTTAAAATGTACATTACATTTGAATAAGCATTTAGCATAACAGGTTAAATTCACTAATTTTACACTCCAGTGAAGAGCAGAGCAAGGGCTCAATGAAATAGCACTAAGCTGTACTCCTAGCTCTAAACTGATATCCTAATGACAAAGGGTCAGTTAGACTCGAAACATCACCTCTTTTCTCTCCTTACAGATGCTGCCAGACCTGCTGAGATTTTCCAGCATTTTCTCTTTTCGTTTCAGATTCCAGCATCCGCAGTAATTTGCTTTTATCCTAATGATTGTTGTTAGTATATATGAACAAGAATGAATCATTCATTAGAAGTATCAAATAAGGATTGAATGGGGTAAATGTTGCCATTTAGCATTGCTGGTTCAGAGCTTTGTGTGATGCTAGAGCAAATAAGGAACTCAGAGTCATAGATCACAGCACAAACATAGAAATTGGGGGCTGTACCATAACAGCAGAATTAGGCCATTCAGCCCATCAAGTCCACTCTGTCATTCAATGAGATCTTGATTGATCTGATAATCCTCAACTCCACTTTCCTGTCTTTTCCCAATAATCCTTGATTCTCTTGCTGATTTAACATCTGCCTATCTCAATCTTAAATATACTAAACCACCCAGCCTCAGTGGTGTTCAGTGGTACAGAATGCCATAGGTTTACCATGATTGAAAAGAAGGCCTTTTCATTTCTGTCTTAAATGGGTGATCTCTTACTGAAATTATTCCCTTGGTCTTCGATTTTCCCACAAGGGGAAACAATCTCTCTGCATTTACACTCTCAAGCCCTCTAAGAATCTTGTATATTTCAATAAGGTTTCCTCTCAATCTTCTAAACTTCAATGAGTACAAGTTCAGTTCAATCGACCTCACTGCGTAAGGAAATTCCTCCAATTCATGAATCAACCTATTGAACCTTTCCTGGAATGCCTCCAATGTCAATATATCTTTCTTTCTTAGATAAGATCGGAACTGTCCACAGTATTCGAGATGTGGTCTACCTCGTGCTCTGTATATTTTTTAGCAGGGACTCCTTGTTTTATGTTTTCAATTCCCTTTGAAATAAAAGCCAACAGTTTGTTAGCCCTCCCTATTACCAAATTAATTTGGTTGCGAACTTTTTTGTGATTTACGCATAGAGATTACGCATAGAGCTATGCTACAGCTTTCTGCAATTTTCCCAATTTAAATAATATTCACCTTTCTTTGCTTGCTGTCAAATTTCTTAACCTGTTGTTTTCCCATATTAGACTCAATGTACCAAGTTTTGGCCTCTCACTTAACCTGCCAATCAACAACCTCTCTAACCCAGCCTTAACAATATTCAGTAAGCTTGACCTCACAGAAAAAAAGGTTCTCATCTCAGTCTCAGGCCTCCTTATTGTTCAACTGTCCCCTAGTCCTAGTCTCCCCACAAGGGAAACATCTTCTTAGCAATCACCAAGTCAAGTCCCCTTAGGACCTCAATTCCAACACATACAGGCCCAACCTTTCCCCATAAGATAACGTTAAAAACACACAACACCAGATTATGGTCCAACAGGTTTATTTGGAAGCACTAGCTTACAGAGCACTGCTCCTTCATCAGGTGTTGTGGAGATTAAGATTGTAAGACACAGAACTTATAACAAAAGTTTACAGTGTGATGTAACTGAAATTATATATTGAAAAAGGGTAAATAGGCAAAGTCTTTTCCCTGGGGTAGGGGAGTCCAGAACTAGAGGACATAGGTTTAGGGTGAGAGGGGAAAGATATAAAAGAGGCCTATGGGGCATCTTTTTCACTCAGAGGGTGGTACGTTATGGCATGAGCTGCCAGAGGAAGTGGTGGAGGCTGGTACAATTGCAACATTTAAGAGGCATTTGGATGGGTATATGAATAGGAAGGGTTTGGAGGGATATGGGCTGGGTGCTGGCAGGTGGGACTAGATTGGGTTGGGATATCTGGTCGGCACGGATGGGTTGGACTGAAGGATCTGTTTCTATGCTGTACATCTCTATGGCTCTATAAGACTCTCGTTTTTTAGAATGACCATGTTGGTTTCAGTTCTTTCATATGTAAATCGCAAAACTCTTTTAAAAATGTTACATTCTGGGCAGATATCTGGACTGACATGACACCAATTTTAAAGTTCACTTGAAAATGTAACTTCTAAAAAGAGTTTTGCGGTTTACATACAAAAGAACTGAAACCAACATGCCTATTCTAAAAGATGAGAGACTTAACAAACAATCCAGGTCTTTTTCAATATATGATTTCAGTTACATCACACTAAACTTTTGCTGTAAATTCTGTGTCTTACAATCTTATTCTCCACAACCACCTGATAAAGGAGCAGCGCTCCAAACGCTCGTGCTTCCAAATAAACCTGTTGGACTATAACCCGGTGTTGTGTGATTTTTAACTTTGTACACCCCAGTCCAACACCAGCATCTCCAAGTCAACATAAGATAGCCTCTCCTTCTGGGCAGAAGTTTTTGGGCAGGAAATGATTAGGCAATACATTGGACTTGGTTTCTTGGTTCAAGTACCCTTTACCAGTTTGAGTGTTTCCCTACATGTAAGCCTACGTAACATATGCCATGAAGTCCATGTTCTTGTTGAGATATATGGCTTGAAGTTTCTAAACAACACTAGTGACTTACAACTATTACATTATTTCAAACTTAAGTATAGTCTGTGTTCTAAGCTTATTCTACATTTTATGAGTGCAACACTACATATGGCTGACTGACTGATGGCACTTTGCTTTGATTCCATTGCACTGTGACCACTAAAGATGAAGCAAGTAGCGTATACACTGTAACATTATATGTAATGATGTCATCTCACTGTCTGAAAAGTGCATTGGCTTTCTTGGATCAGTGCAATTGGTATCACACAAATTACCTGGGAACCTGAGGCAATGAGGAGGAAAAAGCCTGAAAAAGGATCAGCATGAAAAATTGTTGAACAACCAAAAAAGCAACTGGGACTCGTAATATAGCACAAGCACCATAATAACAGAAACAAAAACAGAAATAGCTTGGAAAGCTCAGCAGGTCTAGCAGCATCTGTGGAGAGAAAGCAGAATTAAGGTTTTGCATCCATTTACCTTTCTTCAGAGTTGATTTCAGTTTGGAAAAAGTTGGTATGTATGCTGAAGACTGGGTGAAGGAGGGTGTAGGAGTCAACACTAAGTGGAAATGGAACCCAGAGAGAGAGAGAGAGAGAGAGAGAGACAGAACAACAATTGGGCAGACAATGGAGTGGATGTAGGTCAGCCTGGGACAATGAATAGCTGCTAATGGGGACCATTAGTGACTGAAAATGTGTTGGTTGTGCAAGCAGCCCATGTGATGTCAGAATTTGAAACCAAAAGAGAAAATGCTGGATAATCTCAGCAGGTCTGGCAGCATCTGTAAGGAGAGAAAAGAGCTGACGTTTCGAGTCTAACTGACCCTTTATCAAAGCTAAAAAAGGGGGAAATAGGGAGGTATTTATGCTAGGTACTCTCCTTGCAGATGCTGCCAGACCTGCTGAGTGTCCAGCATTTTCTCTTTTGGTTTCAGATTCCAGCATCCGCAGTAATTTGCTTTTATCCAGTGATGACAGAACTTGGTATGTGAACTTTGCAGTAAGGATATGGGACAAAGTGCTGAGGTTATAAAATTATTGAGTGCGATATTGAGTATTGAAGGCTGCAGGGTTCCCAAGCAGAAATGAGATGTTGTTCTTCCAGCTTGCGTGGAACTTTTCTGGAGTACTGTAGCAAGTATGACACAGAGATTTTGACCAGGGAACATGGTGGCGTGTTGAAATGGTAAGCAACTGAAAGCTCAGGGTCTTTTTTGCAGACAGATCATTGGTGTTCTGCAAAGCAGTCAGTTAGTCTGCATTTTGTCTCCCTAGTGTAAAGTAGACCACAATGAGCACAATAACAATTACAGACTTGCACTGTTCAGGCCCTACTTCTGCATGCTTCAGTTTACAACTCTTGTAAAAATCCTGTACTACCTATACTTCAAAGAGGTTTCTAGGATGATTTATGGCCATTATGCTAAAGCTTCATTTTCCCACAATTATCCTGTCTGCACCCTATTGTACACATAAAAATGAGACACAAAGAAATGGGCCTACTATCCATTAAGTTCCTGAATCAATATTGCTGGTTTATTTTGACACTTACCATTGTATATATTCTCAGCTCTCATTCAATAAAGAGGGTGTGACTCTGGTGTACATACACCGCAGTAGCTGGTTCATAAACCCACCACAATGCTTGCAAGCATACTGAGGCAGGGGCAAAATAATTGGCAGAATTTTCAGTTGCTGTATTAATGTAAAGGATATGAATTAAGTGTTCTGTAAAATCCAGTAACGCTTGTTCTTTTGAAAGTAGCAAAGATAGAGTTAAAAGGGTTGAGGTTTTGCTGCGAAGAGTCATGAAGAAATGTCTATGAGACTCTTAAGATGAACAAAGCACACCATTTTGCATTTGAAAATAAATAAAGATAACTACCGTAAACTTTACTTTTAAACCTCATAAAATTTAACTTGATTTTCAGACGTTTATATGCATCATTTTGGGTAACATATTTTAAGGCTATACAGAGAAATATATTTGAATCGTATAGTTCTGAATTAAATCCTTTCTCACAGCTTCCATTTATAGAAGGCCATTCAGTCCACTATATCTTTGAATGCTAGTAATGTAGTTCCACTCTCATTCTGTTTACTCATTGCTCTACTTACCCTCCTCTACCCACCATCCCCATTTTTCAAGTATATATTCCTTTTTCTAAAGCTATTATTGAAACTGTTTCCACCACTCAATCAACATCATGGTGACTCAGTGGAAAAAAGACTCACCTGCCCTGTGGTTGTTTTGTCATTTTTTAAAATCTGTATCTGTGGTTACCAACCATCCTGCCTATTCCTACACATCTACTCTAGTAAAACATATCATAATTTTAAACACAATGCCCCTTAATATTGTCTGGTCAGAGGAGAAAAACCTCAACTTTTCTAGTCTCTACATATAACTGAAGTCTCATTCCTGGTGACCTTCTGATAAATCCCCCCAGTGCCTTTCCTAAATACCAAGCACACATTTAAAGTATATTTATCCCTGTTTCAAAGCATCATTGTTTTACATTTATAATCTAGACTATTATCAGCATACCACCAGGGAAGGAGGAAATAAATCAATTAAGACTTTCAAAGAAAGTACATCTCTCTATATAAATTGTGGAAACCCCATCCACTGCATGACCTTATTTCCATTTTGAAGAAAGTGAGGACTGCAGATGCTGGAGATTAGAGTTGAGAATGTGGTGCTGGAAAAGCACAGTAGGCCAGGCAGCATCTGAGGAGCAGCAAAATCGATGTTTTGGCCATTCCTGATGAAGGGTTTATGCCCAAGGCAGCTCCTTGGATGCTGCCTGACCTGCTGTGCTTTTCCAGCACCACACTTTCAACTTTTATTTTCATTTTACCTTTCAGCCATTGGACACCCGCCATTTGGATGTCTCCTTCTTGTGTACACTAGCCATAATACCCGACGACACAGGAATTCCATAGATCAGTCATCAAACCACTTGAGAATGATCTACGTTTGAACGTGAGCTTTAGAATAAAAAGTCCCCAGCTGATACTGGCAGTGGAACTCCTTAGTTATAAGAAGCACAATTTGGAAATCTGGGAATATGTGGCACATGATTTTCCAGTCTTTCATTTAAATGGTTGGCAGCTTGAGTCCAAATTTCTGCTTTACACTGTAGGTGGAGTTTCCTGCCAACAGAACTGACTCAGAAATTACCCAACATAGTCACTTAAATCCAACAACCTGGTTAATTTCTTTTTTCATTTGATATCCAGAAATGCTCTTATACACAAATGAGCCTTTTTTTCCATACCACCAAAATACCATGTTTTTTTTCATTATTAGCTACCACCAGCAAAACAACAGACTCTTTAATATATCAGGTGAATATATCAAACAGCTGTTTTCTTTTAAATTTGTTTGCTTTTGCTCATCAAGGTTTTGATCAAAATGAGACTGTCCCAAAGTAAGCACAGCAATCACTGAAGAAAATCACCAAGTTTGGCAGCATCTGTGGAGAGAGAAATAGAATTAACATTTCAAATCCAATATGACTATTCTTGGAAACTTTAGGGAACTCAATTTCTCTCACCACAGATGCTGCCAAACCTGCTGAGTTACTTTAGTACTTTCAGAGGTATTTTTTAGATTTCCAGTATTTCACTTTTATTTGAGCCCATAACTGTCTTTACCTTGTGATGTATAGATTGAAGCTTTATGTTGTCATTATCAAGTAGTAATCCATAATCAATCATTTCAGTAAGCCATTGCCCTTTGAGAGCACATTCTCAGCTTCTTTTTCCTTGTTATAAAGATGTGGGTGTACTGTACCTTTAAGAGAGTTAAAAGCAAGCAGAACTACCTGACACAGCTCCAAGTGTTCTGAATAAGGTAACAATGTAACACTTGGTTGAAAGCTAGATTAGCTGGTTGCCTGGAGACAAAAACAAATTCAAATTAGGCCAATCAGTTTAAATTATACCCAAAAAAAAAACAAACTCCAATCAAGTTTGAATTTAGCATATTCAATCACTTTACAACTTTACCAAATCATTAAATGAAACGTTGAGACTGTGATGCTGGAAAAGTACAGCATGTCAGGCAATATCTGAGGAGCAGAAGAATCAACGTTTGGCATAAGCCCTCCATCAGGAAGCCCTTCATCATTTCAGGATGAAGGACCTATGCCTGAAATGTCAATTCTCCAGCTCATCGGATGCTGCCTGACCTGCTGTGTTTTTCCAGCACCACACTCTCGACGCTGATCTCCAGCATCTGCAACCCTCACTTTTTACCCATTAAATGAACTGTGTTTAGGTTCCATAAATAACTAGGGGACATAACCATATCTTCAGTCTATATTTTGTAATATGTCTCTGTCACTCTTCCCTTGATCTTTGCACGTAAGAATTTGTTCAAATTATCAACATCTACAATTAAGCTTCAATTGTTTATCTCTCTCCAGTCCTGACCTCTCTTTTTACAAACTTTCTTTGCCCTCTTTATGTACTAGTGGTATTTTAGAGATAGTACTTATACCATTTATTGCTTTATCTTCTCTCTTGATGCAGTGGACCACTTTTACTATCTATAAACATTTGCTCAAGAAATGCAACAGATCCTTTCACACCAATTTGCTATTTGCATTTCTAATTTACAATTGCTTAGAAAGTTCAGAATTCAGTAGGATCAGACTTTTTTTCTACTTTTTACTGAATAACAATCTTGGGACTGTGGCTTAACTAGCCCTTTCACAAATGCGAGGACGAAAGTGAGGACTGCAGATGATGGAGATCAGAGACAAGATTAGAGTGGTGCTGGAAAAGCAAAGCAGGTCTGGCATGCATCTGAAGAGGAGGAAAATCGCGTTTCGGGCAGGAGCTCTTCATCAGCAATGAGGAAATGCCCTTATTAAAATGCTTATGTGCCAGTACTTGGAACTGCCTGTTTTTAGAAACCCAATGTTGCTTCTCCCCAGGACCCTTTTATGACCCCCACCTCCACAAGACCTTTCATTATCTTATCCAGTAACTCTGTACAGAGATGACAAGTGTGGCTGTGAATATTTGCTATATGTCACTGCCAACCCACTCAGCCACCTTGTGTTAGCTAAAAAGCCTTAGGTGGCCATTTTGTCAACTTTAGTCATAGGCCACAATATCAAGTTCTATGCTCCAGTTCTATGTGTATAAAGCAGTGTGATCATTATCACATTGTTTTTTTTTATTGTAGAAACATCAGTTTTATTTTCTGCATGAAAATCCTTGAGTTGGATTTCCCTTGCTAGTAAGCCCCCCTGAGAATACGGTCAAGAGGGAAGTACAAAGTTACAAATCACACAACACCAGGTTATAGCCCAACAGGTTTAATTGGAAGCACTAGCTTTCGGAGCGATGCTCCTTCATCAGGTGGTTGGAAGGAGCGACGCTCCAAAAGCTAGTGTGCTTCCAATTAAACCTGTTGGACTATAACCTGGTGTTGTGTGATTTGAAACTTGTACATCCCTGTCCGACACCGGCATCTCCAAGTCAAGATAGAAAACTTCTTGTTCATTATAAACAACTGATGCCATGACTTCTGATTGACCTGGGACTCACAGTATTCCAGGAAACCACTCTGCCAGTTGAGGAGTAGTTTACTGTGGTACAGGTCTGGTTTGCTGGGTCTCCTGGATTAACAGCAAAGTTCAAGCTGGTTGAAGGTGTGCGTCTTTTTTTTTCTGGAACAGCTCAATGTGCTGCCATGCAATTACGTTGTTGTATTAAATCTCAGAGTACAAAAGATGTAGTTTAAAGATATTCAAGTGGAGTTAAAAAAATACATCTGTTACTCAAATGACTCGGGAAAGAACTTCAAAAGTGAGCACTGGGGACCCTATGTGGAGCCATAAGTTGAAATTTCGGAATTGTGATCTTTGATGTGGAAGAAACTAACACTCTTGTCTCATAGACCTTTTCTTCTCTCTTCCACAATTCACCAAAGGGTTACAACATTTTTAAGCTTCAAAATGAGTTCACATTGGGAAAAGGTTTGGGGGCACTAGCTTACCAAGTTTATCCAGTAAACAGCTTAACCACATAAACAAGGAAAGTCCCAGGTCAATACTTGGCATACTCCTGAATTAGTTACAATTGCATGGAGGCAGCTATGAGTCACTGTAATTGGCTTCAGGAGAGCTTCAGGGAATCAGTCAGGATTCCTGCTTATTATCTACATGCTTCTGCTGGAAATATGTATATTTTCAGATTTGGTAAGGACAGAGCCAGACTTGCTTGTGATGTCCCAAAATGTTTGGTTAGCCAGCTAATACTCACCATCAAGACTTGAATGAATAATGACGATGTGAATGGTTCAAAGTTTGTGACAGTCTCCCACTAATAGCACCCAGTAATTGACACGTGAGAGAGGAAATGAAGAAAGAAAAATAAATTATTTTGTGTAAAAGCAATCAAATAAATTAGTTAGTTTATTACTTTTCTGCATAGAATAAATACTTGAAAGCTTTAACTTTGCTCCTTAAAGTGATCCTATGACTTATTTGGGAAATTTAAGTCAAATTTTGGGAAGGTAAAATGTATTATTTTGTGAAGGTTGAAATCTGGATAATACTAATAAGTATTGCTTACAATAAATAGCATGAAATTATGTGTATAAGATGGAATTTCCAGGAGATAGAGTATTGATTGAGACATTAGTCAGAAAAGATCGTTTGTACAAATCCAGTTCAGGGACCTGAACACATAAATTTGGCTGGCACGACATTTTGAAGGGAATGTTGGATTCCTGGAAATGCTGTCATTTGGGTCAAATGTCAAACTGTCCCACATCTTTTCGTGGAGAGAACAATCCTAGGCATTATTCACTCTTTTTGGGGAATATTGCTATTTCAGCAAGATAACCGTGGGGTAAGTAATTAAAGAATGGGCAACAGCTCTTATATTTCTGTTGCATTAGCAAAAGAAGTTAAATTAGCTGCATGGAATCACCATAATTGGCAAAAGCGTTATTGAATTAGACACAAAATGTCAAGTCAGGCATCAGTGTGAGATGAGTTGTAGAAAGTACAGATTACCCTGAGTTGGTGGGTGAGGAAATAATGATGCCAGGATGCAGCGTATTTTTCTTCAATTGAATTGAGTTGAATTGAATTTATTGTCACGTGTACCGAGGCACAGTGAAAAGCGTTTTCTTGTGAGCAATACAGGAAGATTACAGAGTTAAGTAGCATAGATAAGTAAATAATAGGTAAACAGCAGCAAAAACAAAAACACAGGTACAGACAAATGTTAAGAGTTTGTGAGTCCATTCACTATTCTAACAACAGTAGGGTGGAAACTGTTTTGAAACTGGCTGGTGCGTGTGTTCAGGTTTCTGTACCTTCTCCCCAGTGGTAGAGGTTGTAGAAAAATATTGTCAGGTGGGATGAATTTTTAAGAATGCTGCTGGCCTTTCCTTGACAGCAGGCCTGGTAGATGGATTCTAAAGATGAGAGGTTGGCCTTTGTGATTGTCCGGGCCGAGTTCACCACAGTCTGTAACCATCTCCGATCTTGAATGGTACAGTTGCCATACCAGGTAGTGATACATCCAGGCAGAATGCTCTTGATGGCACACCTATAAAAGTTGGCAAGGGTATTCATCATCATGCCAAATTTCCTCAGCTGCCTGAGGAAGAAGAGATGTTGTTGGGCCTTTGTAACCAGTGCATCCACACAAAGAGTCCAAGAAAGCTTGTTGTGGATGACCTCCCCCAGGACCTTGACATTCTCCACTCGTTCCACCTCTGTGCTGTTAATGTGTAGGGGGGTGGGCATGAGTAACAACTGCCGAAAGTCAGTAGTGAGTTCCTTGATTTTGCTGGCATTGAGAGCTAGGTTGTTCTCAGTGCACCATTTTTCCAGATCTTCCACCTCCCGTCTATAGTCTGTTTTGCTGCCATCTGAAATTCGACCGACTATGGTGGTGTCATCAGTGAGCTTACAGATTAGATTACTTACAGTGTGGAAACAGGCCCTTTGGCCCAACAAGTCCACACTGACCCGCCGAAGCGCAACCCACCCACACCCATTCCCCTATATTTATCCCTTCACCTAACACTATGGGCAATTTAGCATGGCCAATTCACCTAACCTGCACATTTTTGGACTGTGGGAGGAAACCGGAGCACCCGGAGAATGTGCAAACTCCACACAGTCAGTCGCCTGAGGTGGGAATTGAACCCGGGTCTCTGGCGCTGTGAGGCAGCAGTGCTAACCACTATGCCACCGTGCCATCCACTTATAAATGGCATTAGTCTGATATTTGACGATGCAGTCATGGGTATACAATGAGTACAGTAGGGGTTTGAGTACGTACCCTGGGGAGCTCCAGTGTTGAGTGTTAGTGAGGATGAAATATTGTTACCGATCTTCACTGATTGTGGCCTGTGGGTCAGGAAACTAAGGATCCAGTTGCAGAAAGTGGGGCTTAGTCCGACATCACTAAGTTTAGTAATCAGGCTCGAGGGGATAATAGTGTTGAAGGCTGAACTGTAGTCAATGAGTAGGATTCTTACGTAGCTATTCTTGGAGTCAAGATGTTCTAGTGAGGAGTGAAGGGCAAGTGATATGGCATTTGACTTGGATTGGTTGGTCCGACAGGCAAATTGAGGTGGGTCAAGAGTAGTGGGGAGGCTGTTCTCAAGGCTGTTCTCAAGTAGTCTGGCTGTCAGTTCTGAGATGCTCCTGATGTATGGAGTATCAGGAGCATCTCAGAACTGACAGCTAGACTACTGCGACCCCTAGGACTCATAACGGCACACAAACCAACAGCCATGCTCAGACAACAACTCACCAGAACGAAGGACCCAATACCCAACATGAGCAAAACTAATGTAGTGTACAAAATACCATGCAAGGACTGCACAAAACACTATATAGGACAAACAGGAAGACAGCTAACAATCCGCATACATGAACATCAACTATCCACGAAATGACACGACCAGCTATCCTTAGTAGCCACACACGCAGACAACAAGCAACATGAATTCGACTGGGACAACACTACTATCATAGGGCAAGCCAGACAGAGAACAGCCAGGGAATTCCTAGAGGCATGGCATTCATCCACAAACTCCATCAACAAACACATCGACCTGGACCCAATATACCAACCACTACAGCGGACAGCTGAAACTGACAACCGGAAGCGGCAGGGACAGACCACTATAAACACCGGAGGAAACATCAAAGAAGCGCTTCGCAGGAGGCTCCCAAGCACTGATGATGTCGCCTAGCCAGGGGACGAAACGTTTGCAACAAAAAATTCCAGCTCGGCGAACAGAACCACAACAACGAGCACCCGAGCTACAAATCTTCGCACAAACTTTGAACCCTCCCTATCCAACTGCACCGCTGGTACCTCCCTGTCTGATGGCAGACAGTATCTTCAGATAACATGTCAGCAAAGGTGGTTCAGTGGTTAGCACTGCTGCCTCCCAGCTCCAGGGTCCCAGGGTCCCCATGTGAAGATGGGGCTATGTCTCCACAATGACATTGCAGTGGAGGTCTTTAGAACTTTTGTAACTTTTAGCATTGAAGAGAACAGCTGAAAAGTAAACATACAGTTATCCACTCATATTATAAGGATAAAAATAAAAATAAAATAGCTAAATAAAAAAAGCTTATATTCTACATATATGTGAATGTTGGTTTTCATAATGGATGGGCTAAAGTCAGGGAGGTGATGAGCTTTATTGCTGATGCAAAATAATTGGTCTTCCTGATGACAAGATGTGAGATTAAGACTAAATCAGGGTTAAAAAGAATACTAGGTTTACAAACAATTAGTCTCAATTTAAGTCCATGATTGGAAGGGTTGGAATAAAAATGAAAAAAATCAAGAGAAACATTGAAGTTGTTGGGGGCAAAAATGGGAGAAATAGGAAATTACTGCTGGGTCCTCTTGTGGCGCAACGATAGTGTCTCTACCCCTGGACTGTGTGGGCCTGTTCAAGTCTCACTGCTCCAGAGGTGTGTAATAACATCTCTGAACAGGTTAAATAAAAAAAAAGTACAGCTGACTTTTGTCAATGTGGATTTGGTGTTTGATGCCTTTTCACTAAAGGGCTGCATGTCCGTCGATACAAGAGAATGGTGACTCCCGATATAGAATAATAGGAGTGGGAGGGTAAGCCATTGCTGGCTATGATTGGATAGGTAAGAATAAAATAAACAAGACCAGGCTCACTAAGCAGGACAGAGAAGAATGAATTGGTCAAACATGTGAAAGCCTGTACAGAGATGGAGATGTGTTGCTGGAAAAGCGCAGCAGATCAGGCAGCATCCAAGGAGCAGGAGAATCGATGTTTCAGGCATGAGCCCTTCTTCAGGAATCCTGAAGAAGGGCTCATGCCCGAAATGTCGATTCTCCTACTCCTTGGATGCTGCCTGACCTGCTGCGCTTTTCCAGCAACACATTTTCAGCTCTGATCTCCAGCATCTGCAGTCCTCACTTTCTCCCAGAGATGGAGATGGACAAGGAATGACATAGTACAATCTCAGGGACAGTTATTTATCACTTTTATTTGGGTCATTTCAATGTTGTGTGTAAAGTTGATTGACAAGATAGAAATATGGCACTGCATAAGTTTATGTAGTTTCATATAATGTTATATTCTGGACAAAGAGCAATGTTGAATAATCTCCAAAGGCAGAGTTATCCCCTTCCTGGAGCTGGTGGATATATTTCAAATCACAAACAGTTTTCAGATAAAATGGATAGAGGGGTGAGTGTGCAAAACACTTGTTAATCTCCAGATGTAGGTATTTTAATGCCTGGAATCTATCTCTGGGCTGCCACCTATTTCATACCCATTGTGGACTGCAGCATCATCCAATAGGGAAAGGTTGGGCAGACCTAGGTTGCCTGCTGGCTTGCTGGGAGGAAAAGCTGTAACTTTCCTTGTGAGATCCTGGAAACCTCATCTGCTCCAAGTATCCCCACAACAGATATTTTTTAGCTACCTTGGATGGAGCTCTTTGATCTGCAGATCTGCTTAAAGCTGGAGGCAAACCACAACACCTTCTGTGCTCATTACACTGCGGTTAAACTGCAAGCAAAGTCCTACTAATTTAGTGAATGCATATATGCATGAATTAGTCATTTCTTAAGCCTGCCTTGCTATTTGCTTACACTCCTTCATCATGGTCAATACTACAAGATTGGAAAGCCACAATTAATTGCTGTTCTGAAACACAGCAAATGCGTGACCCACTGTGGCATCACATTTAGTAAATCTTTATCATTTTTATTGTAATGAATTGAAATTTGTTGTAACATTGTAAAGAAACATTTATCGTATGAAGTTGATAATGATCCTTACAGCTACTTGTTGGGCTGGAATTTCAAACTCTGCCAGGTTGAATGTTTTTTTGGCTGAACATCAAATGACTGTGGGTGTATTTAGTAAATTTCAACACAATGCAATAAATCTTCTCTGCTCCACAACAGTTGGTTTTCCAGTTTCATAAACTATTTTCACATGTAATAGAAAGGAGTCTGAAGCAATTTTCAGCCTTCAACATTGGCCAAGATAGCTATAATATATCTACAATCCCATGTTTGTGGGTTAAAGCTTTTGGGTCACAAATTCAGCAGTTGAAATGTTTAAATAATCTGAACTTTTTCTGCTTGAATTTCTTATTCCTATACTTAGTCTTAAGAACTGTTTAACACATTCACCATGGAACCTGTCAGTGCACTTTATTTTTGTTCTAATATATGTAGGATGTAAGCTTTTTTTATTTAGCTATTTTCTTTTTATCTTTATCCCTATAATATGAGTGGATAACCATGTGTTTAGTTCTCAGCTGTTCTATTCAATGCTAAAAGTTACAAAAGTTCAAAAAACTTCCACTGCAATGTCATTATATACATACCCCCATCTTCACATAGGTGATGTCCTCTTCCATGCTATGAGACACTACTACCATGCTAGATGAGATAAACCTTAAACAGATCCAGGAACTCAAACTGGACACTCATGAGGCACTGTGAGTCATCACAAGCAGCAGAATTGTACTCTATCACTATCTGTAACTTCATGGCCCAGCATATCCCCAACTCTACTGTTCCCATCGTCATGATCACAGATCATAACCCCATTCATTTGTGGACATATTGAATTTTTAATTCCAACATCCGTATTTTAAAAGACAATTGCTCCAACCAAAATAATTACTGCGGTTGTAAATTCAGCAAATAACTGGTAGAGTTCTGAATGGAACAATAGAATGTCAGACTTGTAGAGTCAGGAAAGCTTCAAACAGAAATACTAAAGAGGAGGAGGTATTGAGAGGCTGACTATCCAACCCATTCACAGTAGATCACCATCTCCTCCACTTATGTTAGAGTTTCACCCACCAGACATGAACAATACACTAGTATTAAAACCAAGCTGCAATTGTGCTCTTTTTCTATATTCATTCTCAGGATATGGGCATTGCTGGCTAAGTAGCATTTATTACCCAGAGGGCAGCTAGGAGTCAACCACATTACTGTGGATTTGGAGTCAGATGTTGGCCAGACCAGACCAGGTAAGGATGGTAGTTTCCTTCCCTCAAGGGCATTAATGAACCAGATGGGTTTTTCCCGATAATCGGTCATCATTAGATTCTTAATTCCAGATATTTATTTAATTCAAGTTCCACTTTCTGCGGTGATGGGATTTGAACCTAAGTCCCCTGAATGTTATCTGAATTTCTGGATAAACAGTCCAGCGATAATACCCCTAGGCCTTCCCCTCACCTGTTTAGTGCCCTGATATCCTAGTGTGTTGTGAATTTCACAGCTTTGAGAACAGCCATTAAAAAGCCATGCACTGCAGGTAAGAAAAAAGAAAAAAGTGACAAACTTTGAGTGTTTCCAGACTGTCAGTGTCAAAAGGAATCAGGGCAAAGGAATTTAATCAACTTGTATACCTAAGAATTGTGAGATTGACTGCTTAACTACCAATGTCAACAATACAGATAATATTTACTTTAACGGCTGTTCAACTACTTACACTTCACAAGCAACTCAGAAATGGATCCAAATCTTTTTTTAACATTGTAGCTTTGTGAACTCACTTCCTACTCCTAATATAACTGCTGTGTTAGGATTTCTTCTCATGTTTTACAACTAATAATCTCAGTTGATTGGTAAATTGATGATTTTGTAAACATAAATTCACTTAGTTTGGGAGAGTGCTATCCACTAAGAAAGGTTTTTTTAAAAATGCATCTTTTTGTGACCAACTGAGGGTGTGAATGAAAAGAATGAAGCTAATTTCTTTCTCCTTATGCTGGAGCTTAACAATTTAGGGTATCCCATTTGGAATCATAATGAATTGGATAATCTCACTTCAGGACTAGTTGTAACACTTGTTCATAAAAAAACGTAGGAGGCTACATTCCAAGACAGCAACTGATATAACTAAATATGAGGTGTCAATCTGGCAATGCTACATTCCAGAATTGCATGAATGTCAATCAGTGGAAGCAGTAATCAATTGTTGGGGCCAAGCAATCCCACAACAAAGAGATCAGGTCTAAGCCCAGCAAATCTGCCACACTGAGTCACGAATAGAAGCAGGTCAGGCAGCATCTGAGGAGCAGGAGAATCAATGTTTCAGGCCAGAGCCCTTCATCATGGGTGGCACAGTGGTTAGCACTGCTGCCTCACAGCGCCAGCGCCTGGGTTCAATTCCCGCCTCAGGCGACTGACCGTGTGGAGTTTGCACATTCTCCCTGTGTCTGCATGGGTTTCCTCCGGGTGCTCCGGTTTCCTCCCACAGTCCAAAGATGTGCAGGTCAGGTGAATTGGCCATGCTAAATTGCCCGTAGTGTTAGGTGAAGGGGTAAGTGTAGGGGTATGGGTGGGTGGCGGGTCAGTGTGGACTTGTTGGGCTGAAGGGCCTGTTTCCACACTGTAGGTAATCTAATCGGAATTTTCATCCCAGGCAACATCCTAGTGAATCTTCTCAACATACTCGCTAGTGCAATCGCTATCCTCCTGATAGTGTGTTAATCATAACTGAACAATATTCCATCTTTGGCCTAACCAATGTTTTATAAAGTTGTAACAAGACTTCCTTGCTCTTATATTCTGTGCCCTGACTAATGCAGGCAAGCATCCGATATGCCTTCTTCATACCGTGTCTAACTGTGTTGACACCTTCAGGAATCAATGAACTTGTAAACCAAGGTCCCTGTGTTCCTCAGTGCTGCCTAGGGACAAACCATTCACTTACAGGATTAAATTCCATCTGCTATTGCTCTGCCCAATTTACCAGCTAATCAATATTAGACTGTACCCTGAGATCATCCTCCTCACTATTAACAACACCACCAATTTTAGTGACATTTGAAAACTTATTAGTTATACCTTCTAAATTTACATCCAATTCATTAATGTAAATAACAAAGCAGCAAAGGTCCAAGCCCCTACCCCTGTGGTACACCACTGGTCACAGGCTTCCAATGATAGCAACAATCTCCTCCGTCATCCTTTGGCTCCTATTGCTAAGCCAAATTTAGATTCAGTTTGACAACTTGCTTAGGATCCCATAGACTCTTACATTTTGGACCAGTTTTTCATGTGGAACCTTGTCAAAAGCATGACTGAAGTCCATGTAAACTGCACAACCCCCATCACTTACTCAAAAGACTAAAATAAATTAGTCAGACAGGGTCTCCCTCTAACAAGTCAGTGCTGATTACCTTTGATCAATCTCTGCCTTTCCAAATGTCCAAAATTCTCCCTCATTTCTTTCCAGTAATTTCTCTATTACTAAAGTCAAACTAACTGGTCTGTAATTACTAGGCCTATCACAACTGTCTTTATTGAACAAAGTAACCATATTAGTTCTCCTCCAGTCATCTAGTGCTTTGCATGTGGCTAGTGATGTCTTAAATATCTCTGCCAGGGTCCCAGCAATCTCCTTCATTGCCTCCCATAGTAGCCTGAGATACATCTCAACAGGCCCTGGGAAGTTATGCACCATTTTGCCCATTAAAACATCTAATATGTTATGGACCTGACCAAACCCTACCTGCAAATATATCAAGGAGGTAGCTTTGACCCTGACTTTTATCTGATTTAAAGGCATGTGCAAGGTGCGATGTTTCAGATGTAATTCAATGGTCACACCACTCAGCTTTAACCAAAACACATTTTATTCTTACCCTCAGGTAAAATGCAAACAAAAGAAAGAAGAATTGATGTAACTTGAACTTTATTGGAAAACTTAACAGAATAATAGATTATTTAATTACGAAATACAACTGTTCCAATACAGTAACATCCCATAAACATCCTTTTGGCAAAGGCAAATTCAGTAAAATAGATTGTCTCACATGAGATTCTGGCAGAGAGAGAGAGAACCGAGCCTTTTAGTTGTAGCAGGGGGAAAGAGACAGCTTCCACAGCCAACTTCCAAACCCCAACACTGAAAGCTAAACTAAAATCTTGGTTCAGTGGAATTCTAATTCCACCCATTCATGCTACTTCTACTATTTCAACTTTGAAAAAAAACCCAAGGCCTCAGAAGCTGTTTACTTTATTGGCATTGAATAGATAGCTCTTCATCTATGGCTCAAAACATGTCTTAAAATAAAGGACAAAATACACCTCTTAAAGGCATAGTATCATCACACTTATTTGCAATAACACGTCCTTGTACCTTACCGCTCCAATTGAAATATTCCAATAAGGCTGAATAATTTGAATGCATATTCAGACAGAAGTGCTGAGTGGATGATCTACATCAGCCTACTCCTGAAATCCCCAGCATCACAAATGACAGTCTTCAATCAGTTGGATTCACTGCACGTGACATCATGAAGTTGCTGAACGCTCCATATATCTCAAAAGCTATGGGTCCTGCCAACATTGAACTAATAGGACTCAAGACTCCAGAATAAGTCATAACTCTAGTCAAGCCATTTCAATGCAGCTAATGAGGAAATCTATTTCCAGCATTCTGACAGAATGTAACATCTATGGAGTTCCAAGAATAATTAGGAGGCAACATTCAATTCCACCCAGCGACAGGGGCAGGGCATATTGCCAAGATTTCAATTGGACACTGAGGATAGTTCAACAGTGATGGTAAAGCAGTTTGGAGTCATAGTGAATTAGAGAAGAAACAGAGACAGAATCTCTATGTTGCACTGATCTGCGTGATCCATGTGCTAGCATTTGCTGTTTGATGTAGGCTCTCAACCTTTCCTCTTGTCTTAGGAATTGTGACCCTCGAGTTAAACAATCATCAGTTATCTCTCTCTAATGAGACAGCAGCCCTATGATCAGGTAGGACGATAGTGACTTTATCATCAGGGTGTTTAGTCATGGTAAATTATTCATACTGGATAATATTAATTCTGGATGCAAGAAATAAGTTGTACATATACATGTATAGTACACTGCATTACTGTACTATCATTGTAAACCCTTGTTTGTTCAAAAACATGGAGTTTTGTAGCTTCCTTCTCTTAATATCCACCTTGGATCTCACCTTTTGTCTACTTTAAAAAAAAACTGGTCTCTATTGAGATCATAGCATAAATTCAGTGCTTTGTTAAAGGATAATACATCATCAGCATCAGTCTAACCAATCATCACATCGTTAACTAGCTCTCCTGTTTTAATCAGATGCAGTTAGTATCCGCTGCAAGGATTTGCTGGTTGATAATCAGACGTTCAGAATCATCCTTGGATATCAATTCCTGGAATGGGATCGAACTCAGAGCTTCTGACTCAGAGGCAGGGCTATGTTCCACATTTGTTGGTCTTCTTCTTATTATTAATTATTATTATTGTTACATGTACCAAGATACAATGTCTCTTACTGGATAAAGTCTTCATAAGTCATCTGTATGTGCAGTTTCAAGTGCAACTAAGAACTCTCATCTTTTGACTCAGATGCTGGAACGCTGTCACAAACACAGTCACACCTATATTCATTGCTAAACTGATTATTTATTAAAAACAAAACCTTTAATCTTGCTGAAGCAGACACAACAGAAAATGCTCTTATGCATTTTTAATGATCTATCCATATAGAAAGTTTGTTTAAGATATGCATCATCTTTGCTTCTCAGTGGTGACTGCATTCTTCAATTGAGTATTAAAATAATTATTTACTACTGACAGAAACCATAATTAAGTGACACAGAAAAATAATCAAGTTGGGATGTAAAATATTTATCATTATGTGGTAAGTTAATATAATTAGGAAAAACTTTGGTCTACAAAGTCACACATTTATTAAACTAGCTGATGCAAGGCCAAACATGGTTCTGATCCTTGATAAATTGCTTATGTTAACCTGGAAGATGTTTTATAACAATGAGTACTATGCTATGTTGCACAGGATACATGATCCCTAGGTGACTAATTTAATGTGACAGGATACATTTACTTTTTTTCACAGACGTATAAAATGCAACAAGGAAAATGCAATGAGAAGAGCATTACAGGAAGAAAATGTAACACAGAGAACATACATATGAAACACAGCACTTAATATATTATGAAATTTTGGAGCGTCAAAATTTGTACAGTATTGAAAAGTTGTATTCTTATGAACTTGCCAAATAAAAGTGAAGACACATCTTAGAACACCTGTTAAATTACAATAACATGGGTATTAAACTTGAGATAAAGAATAAAATTTAATGTGCAGTCAAAAATAGCTGTTGTAAAAAAAGCAGCTATTTAAAGTGGAGCTAATAAAAAAAACAGCGTAACCCAATCAATGTGTTAGAGAACAAGCAATGCAGAACATGTTAAACATGGAGAAACTAGTGAAACAGTGCTTTCGTGGTGAGACTCAAAAATACAGCATGATTGGCATCGTCGATGTAGAATTTTGCCAATAAAAATGTGGAATAAAAGACCAAAAGTTCAGTAGATGCTGGTAAACAGAAACAAAATCAGAAATTGCTGGAAAACCTCAGTAGGTCAGACAGCATCTGTGGAAAGAAAGCAGAGTTAACGTTTGAGGCCAATGACCATTCTTCAGGACTGAATAAGTTCTGAATATTAATATAATTTCACTTTAACAGGCTGAAAAAATTATATATATTGACTTTAAAAGTGCACCTCAAAAGTTGTGACTTAAATATCAGGTTATGAGCAATGAATATATGCCAAGTCTCAGTATTGTATATTATGAATGTGTAGTCAATATTTTAAACGTTGGACACAAACTATTAAAGTGGTGTCAATTCTTGCAACTTTTGGCATCTTGAGCTTCAGTCTTGAGTCATAAACAAACACTTAATTAAATGTGAACATTAACAGCTATCTGGAGAAGTCTAACAACTCTTTATTTAAGGATTGTTCAGCACAAAAAACAATGATTTCCAACTTGCCTGTCCTGCCCTGTTCACCCTGGACAGAAAAAATTAAACTCAATATATGGAAGATGATTGTGAATGAATACTTATTAATCTTCCATTGTGTAAGGATGGTCACTCATTTAAACTAGAATGGCTGTCTCTTACTCTCATGAGATTAAACAGCATGCACACCACTCCGCTTGGGGGCAAAAAAAATGAAATTATGGAAGTTATATGTTGAGAAAGTGATTTTGTTGCAAGCTTTTAAATTAGCAAGAACCTGTTTTGCAGATAGATAAAAAAGTTCTTTCAAAAATCATAAAAAAAGTTGGAAGTCATCCAAATGTTGTTTAATTCCACTGCATGGTTTCATTTCCGAAAGCAGTGATTGTCAATAGCCAACCTGTGGTTTTCTGATTGTCAGACTGCTCTTTCTGCTATTTGTTCCTTCTAATGTATGCACTGTAACTCATGGCACTACTGCTTTAGCTCCTGTGGTATGTGTGTAGCTGTGCTGGTGCTTAGAGAACACTGTGAAGGGTTGGCTTGCTCTTGGCACAGAACATTGCTGGCAGCCTTCCTCCTCTTCAGGCCTACAATGGCAAAAAAGGAACAAGTATTACATTGTTGCCCTCAAGATATATTTTGAAATGGAACTAGCATTGCAAGATTTTGTGTATTACAATTATGCATGTTTATTAATGAATGAGAAAGAGAATAAACAAAAGAACAGAATAGTACCAGACCTGAGCACTAAATTAATGATACATATTAATAAGACCAAAGAAGAAAGAACACAGGGTCATTTCAAATGGGAGGCAATTGAAAAGCAGAGAACTTTTAAACGTATTTTAAGCCTTGATTAGGCATTTTTTTTAATATCAGCATTGGGTGTCTTTCCTACAGTGGAAAACAATGCAGCTAAATTGACAATGAAAGCATTGGAGATGCAACATGAATGGCTGTTGTAATCACTCAGCCCATCTCTAATGTGCAAGCTGTTAAATTAGGTATTTGAAAGCATATTTTGTTTAAAGAATAGTTTTGCTGAAAATAATGGTGGCATGGTGGCTCAGTGGTTAGCACTGCTGCCTCACAGCGCCAGGGACCTGGGTTCAATTCCTGCCTCGGGCAACTGTCTGTTTGGAGTTTGCACATTCTCCCTGTATCTGCATGGGTTTCCTCTGGGTGCTCCAGTTTCGTCCCACAGTCCAAAGATGTGCAGGTTAGGTGAATTGGCTATGCTAGATTGTAGTGTTAGGTGCATTAGTCAGGGGTAAATATAGGGGAATGGGTCTGTGTGGGTTGCTCTTCGGAGGGTCGGTGTGGACTTGTTGGGCCGAAGAGCCTGTTTCCACACTGTACTGAATCTAATCTAGATAACATAACTTGCAATCAAATATTAAATTTTTATCAGCAAAAGAAATACTATACTGTAACAGAGAAATTTCAACCTTTGCATTGGAATCTTTAGAAATATGGTCACTTGGGACTCTCACCAATATGACCCTGAATGCTGACTGGAAAACTTCAGTCAGCCTCCCTTAATTGACCTCAAATAAATTGCCAGTGAACCTTATTAGTTTTCTACCTTCTGTAGGCTGATGGATCTTTCGTCCACCAAACCCACTTCTGCAAAATTGGTCTAGGGGTATATATAAGTAATCTCGAAAAAGAATATAAAGAGGAACCAAAGTGGAGAGGCTGAAGGAAATAATTCCAGTATTGTCAAGACAGGTAAAAGCATTGTCACCAACAATGAAGTAATAAATTTTGTTGTTTCTGAAGAGGTTGGAGTACATTTATCTTGGAGGATTGGAAAAGGCTTCAGAGATGGTGAGGGCAAGACCATGGGTGGGTTTGACTATATGAATTTGATAACTGAGTTTTTTTTTAACCAGAAGCCAGTATAAGCCAACAAACACAGTTGTAATGGTTTAACAGGACTCCATATGAATGAAGCAAAAGCAGCAGAGTTTTGAATTAGTTCAAGTTAATGATAAGAAGAATGTGGGATGCCTTTCAGAACTGCGTTGTAATAGTGGAGCCACAGGTAACCAGAAGATAAGTTGCAACAGCAGCAGAGTTGGATCATCATATTAGGGGTCAGGCATTCTGTGGTTGGTGAGGAAATATGATTGGAAGCTCATCTCTGTATCAAATACATCAAGCTTGTGAACAGTTTGGTTCAACTTAGGTAGCTGTTGGGAGAGCAGTGATTTCAGTGGTTAGTGTAGGATTTTATATTGAGAACCAAAGTCAATGGCTTCCTTATATTTAAATTAGAGAAAACGTCCATCCATCCAGTCCCTCACATGGAACAAAGCATAATTTGAGGTGTGACACAAATGAAACATCATGATGCGCAACACTTCATAATTCTAGTTGCGCATTTCCAATTTTGGATGACAATTGAACATTGAAAAATAAGACCAATAAGTTAAATTAACAATCTTATTTTTTGTTTACGTACAAGTTTACTTACAGTCTATATGATAAATAATTGCATGAATCGGTTTTGTGTTAAGGCAATAATAATCAATGATCTCCACATGCAAGATTGAAAATTGTTTGCAATATAAAACAAAAATATTGTTCACTTTCCGTCAGTCATGTTTTTTAATGCAATAGAAAGCTAACCAAAAATATATTCCACATCTTCTGAGTTATTTTGCTTCTAGTTATTACATGCACAACTATAAAAACACCCACATTTTGAAATTGCTGTGCTATGAAGTCCTTTATTAAGTTTCTATGTGACTAAAAATCAATCATTTCACAAATCCCAAATAAATCATATTTTGCGATGACAGAGTCATGGTTTCCACATAATTCTTGATATTGCATTATTGAAATCAATGTGCTTTAAAAAATGTGGGGACAATAAGTGTTTTGTTTATTTTAAAAATATAAACAAGGTTAGAAATTGTTTAAATAAAACAATGAAGCACTTTTTAATTCCAATCAATTCAAAAATATGCTTTGAATTAATGGTTTTGTGATTGATTTTGCCTACAATAAGTCATTGTGCTAATGCACAAAATATGGCAGCCAGTTTGTACGTATGACTCAACAAACAGTAAGTAGATGACCATATTATTAAATTTTTAATTTTAGACATTTAGTTGTGAACAATAATGTTGCAAAAGGAATAAAGTTCAATCAGCAATTTGTTTTCTTCTCAAGTATATTTCCTGGTTATTTCATTTTCTTGTTATGCAGAATTTCTGTGAAACGCAATTTAGAAAGATGTCATGAGTTGGCATAGGCTTTGTGGGCCAAAGAGCCTGTTCCTATCTTGTACTATGCTTTGTTCTTTAGTAGCAGGATAACAAAATGAATCTTTCAATAAGCGATGATTTACTCAGCTGCCATTTCACAGTTTAGAACAAATGGATGTGAACAATCATCTTTCTAATAAAGGTATAAATCAATGAAAGATTATAATAGAACCATTAAATTGTACATTATTGAAAAGACAGTTGATAATCATGCTTTATCTGTTTGAACGCATTTATTTTTGTTTAGTCAACACGATAATTACACAAGAAGTGTACAAAGAAAATCTCAATAAACTGATCACAAAAGTATAAAAGGAAGTAACATTTCCATGAAATGACAGAATACAAAAAGTTTGATTAACTTTTAAAACAAAGTCATACTAATTACAAATTGATTTCTTCACAGGGTGGAACATGAAAACACTCTAAGGAAGCTTTCAAAAAATATATTATTAACATCATTAATGACCTTTCCATTTTATTATCTGTTATCTTACTCTGTTGGCACAGAATGTGAAGCAAGGTGATGAATTTCCTATTACCTTTTCTGCAACATGTCAATGAGCAAATATATTAAGTGCAGGAAGTTGTTAAGATGAACCAGAAATTTGTTAAAGAAACTTTAGGGTTAGGGTAATAAACTTTTGATTTTGAAAAAAGACAATTATCATTTTAAGTTTAATGCACAATAATTTGATCAAAATTCAGGCTTACCCAGCTGTACATTACAGAAAAATTCAAAATTCAAATATGCATTTGAAGTGCAAGTTTCATGTCAACTGGAAGAACAAGCACTAGTAACAAGCTAGTACAATAGACATTCTGGAATTTGCTATAGTTTGTTCTTTATGACATTACTGAAAAACCTATTTGACACGTACAATGCACATTCCATCTCTTTGAAGTCCACTGCATATGAAGCTTATTTAAACCTTATGTTGTCACGTTGGATTTTTGCCATGTTATTCTTGAAAATGATTTATTGACAATCAAGACCAAATAAGTTGAGACATACCAGAACACACTGGCCATCTATGTTAATTGTTGCGCTGAAAATTTTCATAAACCACAATTATTAAGTATGACAAAATTTCATCTCGAGTAGAAAGAGATCATAAAAAAAGAACTCAAGTGTATTGTTGAATATATGATTTATCATGTCCAATGTGGAAACACTCTATAGACTTGACTGTTGCATCACCACTGATTCAATTATTGGCACATCTCATGCACAATTACTTGGAAGTAAACCAGGAGGCCAATGAAAAATAAACAATGCATTCTTCCTATTGTACAATATAGATGGGGAGTAACTTAACAATTCAGTTAATGCAGTTATGAAAACTGGCAACATCTTTAAAATCACATTTACTGTAATTTGCTAGTTTATGCTCTCCTTGCATTTTCTAACACCACACTTACAACATGCTGTTTACTGAAAATAGTTGGTGAAATTAGGTTGTCAAGATAAATGTCAATCAGCCGTTGACAAAGGAGACGTGTGTTGATCTCATTCATAATGTGAGCTCTATATTTTTGACAATTAATAATAAGGTGACTTTTAGTGCAGTAATATCAGTCACAAAGGTTGCTGGTGTAGTTTTTTTGTTAAATTGAGACATGTAAGTGAAGGCCAAACAGTGCAACACTGAAAGCATAAGTATAATGCAAGTAATCTTCATGTGAAGTAAATACAAAATGATCAAGAAACTCAGTAGTCTGGCAGCATCTGTGGAGAGAGAAACAGAGCCAACATTTTGAGTTCAAAGATTCTCCTCTGGAATGGAAGAGGAGTCTTTGGACTCAAAATGTGCACCATTTCTCTCTCCATTTGATGCCATGTCTGCGAAGTGCCTTTGGCATTCTCTGTTTTTATTTCAGACTTCCAGCATCCCTAATATTTTGTTTTTAACCATTATATGATACTGAACTTCAACTTTCAGAGGCTGTAGATTGCAAGTAGTAAGGCAAATGAAACAAATTTCATTTGCTTAATTTGTGTTGTTACCTACATTTTAAGCTAATTCTACAAAACACACCCTTACACATGCACTGAAGGACATTAAATACCTAACTTAGCATGTTGAGCCATCAATCTTTCGACTGAACTCTTAAGTGCCAGGGAACTAGTATCGTTAAACATATCAGAAGATTGATCAACTTCAAACAAACTGTCAGGCTAAGTTCTTGCAGCCAAATATACAGCTGGGGATTTAAACGCAATTAAATAAACTTAGGATAAGATAGCACCTGAAAATGATTGGATTAGCATAGCAACCCATGACTCATTAATGTATTTTAGGAAATCTACTCTCCATTCTTGGTATGGTCTACATGTGACCCAATACCACTGCAGGATGCTTGGTTCTTCATTGTCCTTTAAAATGACCTGGTAAGTCATTGTCAAGAAAGTGGCTCACTACCACTTTCGTTCATAGGCAATTAAGGATGGGAAATAAACGCTGGTTTTTAACAGCAATGCTGACATCTAAAACATATGATCACTTTTATATCAGTATACATAGAAAATCTGAATAATTACTCACAGTTTGGAGAATTCAGTCTTTGACTAATAGAAGCATGGTTCCAAAGTAAAACTGAAAGATTTGACTGCTATTCAATTCAACCCTGGCCAGTGGAGACTAGAACATGATCTCCAAATAAAATGCTGACTTCACTTGCAACACTATCATCCAGATTCACTGCTGCAGTGGCAGTGTTGTTGTCTATCAGTCACAGTCTTGGGTTTATACTCCACCTCAGACAACCTTGCTGACTGGAGCCCGAAAACACTGAAAACTGGTTAGATGTCCAGCAGAGTACTTGAGTTCATTGTGTGGCTGCTCCTCTGCATTCTTGAAAGACTGGTGGGACTCTTTAATGTTGGTTGCAGCTCATCCAGGAAAAGGTACTGTGAAGATAGGTATTCGTAAGGAATGAAACTACTTGAGCCTACAAATTGCTACATACCTAAGACCATAATAGCATACAATGGATATAGTCACAATTGGGACATATTTAAAAATTACTTCTGAAATCAATTAAGACAGAAATCTCTTGTTTCATCTTCAATAGCCTATTAAACATCACGTGGGTGGTATGAGCAAAGGAACGTCTGGTTGACACAATTGCATGATATTTACAGGAAGAAAGGATTTGAGGTAAACTGATTCCAACTGGAGGAAAGCTGTCCTAGTTTCTTACTAGCATGCAGTTTTGCTGACTTTTGCTTTCTGCTCTCAGCTCAATTGGTCCTTTGTGCTCAGGTGGTAAAGATGCAGCAGTTTTACTTTGGATATTAATACTATAAAAATGGAAAATAGCCCCATTTAAACCAATAAAATTATTATTGGTGTGTTATTACATGTTCTACACACTATTTCACTTTCTGATGTGGACATAAAATCCATGTTTGTACAAAAATCCATTGTTCATTTTTATTTTGTTCTGGAAAATCCTGTCAACACATCTTGCAGTCCATACATGTAGTGCAAAACTATTACCTTGTTCCACTTTAATAAATGCCAATTTGTTAAATTGTTCAACAAAATGAGTCTTAGCAACTTATTGTTCATTTTTGGTGCCTAACCAAAAATAAGTCAGCATGTTAATATAAATCGTTTAGTTTATTCTGACTAATATCAGAAAAGGGCTGCAATATTAGTTAGCTGATATATTGTAAAGTATTTTGTACTGTATTAGTGAACTTACATTATCCTCTGAATGTGTTTGCCCAAGATAAAGTGTGTCAGAAGAAACTGTGCAGTTAGGAACGATGTACTGGTTGTAGATTAATCTTCAAACTATTATCATCCTAAACGATCAGAGATTCCCTGATTTGCATTTGCGACATCTTACACAATTAAGAAAAAGTGCGTTCAGAGAGCAATCTTCTCAGTCTGTTGTATGTCAGACGATCTGAATGGGGATAACTGCAGGGGGTTTTATGCACTAACTCTGCAATGGTGTTGGCTAATTACTTTGATAACAGAATGAGTTGTGTTCTTTACATGTGAAACTTTTACTAGCAGTGGATTTCTGTGTTTGTTTTGAACGTAAAAGTGTGGGAAGAATTTGTTCAGGAATTGTCCAGTGTTTAGGAATCTTGTCTAATCTCTGGGGACAGCGGTGTGGAACCAGAAAGCTTGTACTTTATTAACTATACCAAGTTAACAATAGGGTTTCAGAATACTTTCCCAGCAATGATGGTTTCAGAATACTATTAACGGTTTGCAGTTGGACAAGTCTCTCATCCCATCAAGACAGAACGGTACAAATTTCTGGACTGCGTTTAGTTTTAAGTCACATACTCTCGGCATTTCTTCTGAAAAGACGCACCTAATATCTAAAAGATATGCAGGAGCTTTCACGCGTCGTGTCCCAGGAGTATTACTGTCCCTCCTGATGCATTCATGAGGTAACAGAATCTAACCATAGGACAATTCAGAGATAGTTTTGCGGGGTGGGAAACACTCCGACACAGGGCGGTTCGGAGTCCTGGCTGTGGGTGGAGCTGATCCCCGTGTCCGAGTCGGTGTCGTTCACCTCCGAAGAGGCGAAGCCGCTCTCAGGCGGACATTTGACGAGTCCCTCGGCCGAGCCCTGGCACAGCCCGGGCGCTTCACCGCCGCTGTCCTCCGCCACAACCGCCGCCGCCTCCTCGTCGAGGCTCAGGCGCTCCAGCTGCCGGGCGAGGCGCTCGTATTCCTCCGCCTTCTCGCGCAGCTCAGCTTCTTGCTGCTGCAGGCTCTGCTGCACGTCCGCGAGACTCCGACCGAGCTGCTGCGCGCGCCACGCGCTCCTCTCCAACTCGCCCTGCAGCCTGAGGTCGTCGTCGTCGTCGCCGCCGCCCTCCTCCTCCTCCGGCCGCTCGGGGCCGCTGTCGGCGTGCCACAGCTGCTCGAGCTCGAGCTCCTCGCTCAACCTCTGGAGGGTGTCGCGACGTCGCTCGAGCTCCTCCTCGAGCTGGCCAACCGCCTCGCTCCTCTCGATGTACTCCTGGAGCTGCCCGCCCTCCACCAGGTAGGTCTCCTGCACGTAGTTCTGGCCGTCGCTCTGCACCCGCTCCGAGTGCAGGCGGCCCTCGAACCGCTCGATGTCGCCGTCCAGCTCCCGCAGCCGGCTCAGCTGCTGGCGGATGGTGTGGTCCTGCGAGACGATCAGGTGCGCCAGGGTCTCCATGCGCTCCCGGCCCTGCCTCAGCCTCTTCATCTTGGCCAGCTTCCTGAAGGCCTTCCTCACCATCCTCCTCTGCTTGTCCCGCGGCAGGTCCCGCACGGAGCGGGCGGCCGGGCGTCTCTCTGCCGGCTGACCCCCGCCGCCGCCGTTGCTGCTGGGCACCACCTTGGCCTCGGCGCTGCGGAGGCCCGGCAGCGGCAGCCGGGCGTCCCACTTGACCAGGACGAAGCGCACGTTGCGCCGCTCCGGGCCCCAGGCCAGCCAGAGCCTGAGCAGCTTGGTGGCGGGCGGCAGCAGCCTCTCGAAGCCCCTCCACTTCTCGGCCAGGCAGTAATCCCTGGGCGGGGCGTGCAGCAGCCTGGTGTCCCCGGCGTGGGCGAGGTGATCCCGCAGCAACGCTCTCACCACCTGGGCGCAGCTGGTCCTCTTGGTCAGGCCGCACACCACCTTCTCCTCCTGGCATACCCACACCGAGAGTTCGGCACCCTCCGGGGAACCCATCGCCCGGCTTCACACTTAACAGTGGGGTTTGGCGGTGGGGGGTGAGATCTGCAAAAAAAAAACAGCCGCAGACACTTTTGTTAGGAGCCACTCATCAGTGAAAAAAATGTATAACCGAGCCCCATTCCCACCGCTCTCCCAAAACACAAATACAAACCTGAAGCGAGATGAAATCATGTGGAAGCTTTTTTTGAAAAAATAAAGTTTTTAAAAACTCACCAACTCCCTGCAGGATGAAAACTTCCCTCCCCGTCCCAACTCTGCATTGCTCTCTGACGATATTGCCTCTTCAACCCAAACAATATCTTCATTAGCTCCACCTCATCAAGTGATAGATATATTACAGTAGGGTTTCCCCATTAACTTGTTTGCCCCCAGATATCTCCGCAACGTTCGGAATATTTACGTGCTTTTGAAAGTTGAGAAAAAAACAGAACGCCTCAACCTCAAAACAACTTAAGTCTTGCACGTTCCTGTCAGTTGGTAGTTTTTTGCCAGCGCTTGGCTGCTAAGCGTTACAAGTTAGTTAATAGCTTCTTAAAACTGTGTTCGTCTGTAACGCTTTAGACCTACTTTATCAACCAAAGACAAAAAAAATGTTGGTACACCGGTGAAGATCGTTGTTTCTGCACCCAAATCTAAAATGTAACTGTCTTCGTTTAAACTAGTTGTATTTAATTAAAATAGCAATAACACAACAAATACTGTTTGTGAGTATTTTTAAATCTTTTAAACATTTCCATGGTTTATAGTAGTTTAAAATTACTGAAAGTTTCTTTTTTTTAAATACTTCTTGCATTTTAAGATCCCATTCCCAATGTAGTGATGATATTCTATAGGCATGGTAACTGTTAGGTGTGAATTGAATTAATTTAGTTGAGTTGAATTGGCATTATTGTCACATAAACATTGGCAGTGAGCTCTGGTAAGCTATTTACAGATCAACAGTAATAGAAACGTACAGCATGGAAACAGACTATTTGGTCCAACTCGTCCATGCTGAATAGATATTCTACATTAATCTAGCCCCATTTGCCAGCATTTGGACCATACCTTTTTGAGCCCTTCCTGTTCATATATCCATCCAGATGCCTTTTAAATGTTGTAGTTGTACTAGCCTTCACCACCACCTTTGGCAGCTCATTCCATACATGCACTACCCAGTGTGTAAAAAGTTGCCCCCCAGGTGTCTTTTAAATCTTTCCCCTCTCACCTTAAACCTATGCCATTTAATGTTAGACTCCTCTATCGTGGGGAAAAAACCTTGACTATTCACCCTATCCATGTCCTTCATGATTTTATAAACTTATGTTAGGTCACCCCTCAGCGTCTGATCCTTCAGGGTTGATGTGGACTTGTTGGGCCGAAGGGCCTGCTTCCATACTGTAGTGCATTTTATCTAATTGAAAATAGCCCCATTCTATTCAGCCTCTCCCTATAGCTCCACCCTTCACCCTGGCAACATCCTTGTACTTTTCTTCTTAAACATTTCAAGTTTCACAACATCTTCCCTATAGCAGGGAGACTAGAATTGAACACAGTATTCCAAGAGCAGCCTAACCAGAGTCCTGTACAGCCGCAACATGACCTCCCAATTCCTATACTCTGCACTGACCAATAAAGGCAAGTGTACAAAACGCCGTCTTCACTTCCTTGTCTATCTGCGACACCACTTTTATGAACCTGGACTTCAAACGTCTCTTTGTTTGGCAATACTCCCCAGATTCTGGATTAGTGGTGCTGGAAAAGCACAGCAGTTTATCTAATACTCCCCAGGACCTTACCATTAAGTGTATAAGTTCTGCCTGATTTGCCCTACTAAAAAGCAGCACCCATTTATCTAAATTAAACTCCATCTGATACTCCTTGGCCCATTTGATTCAGGTCCCAGTATAGTCTGAGATAATCATCTTAGCTGTCCACTACACCACCAACTTTGGTGTAATCTGCAAACTTACTAACCATTCCTCCTATATTCATAAATACAAATCAATCATAAAAATGTCAAGAGCAAATGACCCATCACCAATCCTTGCGAGACACCACTGGTCACAGGCTTCCAGTCCAAAAAAACCCTTCATGACCACCCTCTCTCCTTTACTCAAGGGTCAAGCATTCAAACTGTACAGGATCAATTTTAGCATAGGCTACTGGATACACTAAGAACAGAAATGCTTTAAAGGTTTCTTTTCCTCCGACACTATGGAGTTATATTTACCAATTAAAATTACAGAAATCCCTGGCCGAGTATTCTTTTTTATTTCCATTTTCACTATTTTAGTTGTCTCTAAAAAAATAATCTGGAATTTAATATTCCTTGAATTAGATTACTTGGCCCAACATTGACAGCCATGTCTTCAGCCACTGAGGTTCTAAACTCTGGAATACTCTTACCAAACATCTCCACTTTCCCAACTCTTTCAAGTTATAGGTTAAATTTGTTAATTTCATCTTTGTTCATCTGTCCTAAATTCTCATTTAGCTTTGTCCATTTCTGCTTTATGGCACACCTTAAAGGTACAATTTAAATGCAAACTATTGCTTTCCATAGATTCAGCAAGATTCATAGAATGGTTGGTTTCATGGAATCCTTACAGCGTGAAAGCAGGTCATTCGGCCTATCGAGCCCACACTGACCTTTTAAGAGCATCCCACCCAGATCCATTCCCTACTCTGTATTTCCAACATTCCGCACGGCTAACCCACCTAGCCTGCACACTATGATCAATTTAGCTTGACCAATCCACCTAACCTGCACATCTTTGGACTTTGGGAGGAAACCAGAGAACCCGACGGAAACCTGCATGGACACGGGAGGATATGCAAACTCCACAGAGGCAGTCACCTGAGGCTGGAATCGAACACTGATCTTTGGAGCTGTGACGCAGCAGTGCTAACCACTGAGCTTGTGTACACAACTGAATTATTTGACTATGTGATTGTCACAGTCAAACCTTCAGAGAAACAACTAATTCAAATATAAATGTCCAACCAATGTCTTTGTCATTGCCAGTCCCTATTTTCTCTAGAATTTAAAAAATGATTTGATCTAATTCTAAATTGAATGAAGGAGCACAGTTTGGGGGTGGGGAAACTGAATGTGTCCTGGAAGTGTGGGATCTCCTTCCTAAGGAACACCTACAGTTTTACTTGGAGCAGGTGAAAGTATAATGTTTACATAAGCAAGGTGGCCAGGATGGCATTAACTAATAAAGTTCAATTATTAACTTTATGCATAGTGAGCAGGATGCTGGAAAGATGCAGATCTAGAGGTCCATGAGGGGCACTAATGAGTCCTCTCCACCTGGAAATCTCCAGACTTGCACGATGTTCTCAAAGTTTTGTGACTGGTGCTTCTTTTCAATACATCACTCATCTTATAAACATTGTTCATTGTATTCAGAGATTTAGGATGGTGGCCCACCTACATGATTTTCCTACCCTTATATACTGGGCATCCAAGATAGTCAATATTGGTTTCTGTTCCCATAAAGATATTAGAATCAACTGACCTTCGTTGTAATTATGGATTTGCTAATGGGGTTAACAGCATAGATCAACGGCACATTGCTGGGACAAACTCCTTGAAATTACTACTCATGGCACTGTCAGAGTACTTTCAGTACCTGAAGAGTTGGAATATAAAAGGATGTTTTTCACTACCTTCTCAAGTGGACTATGACTGGACAATAAATGCTCATAAAACCTGCCAAGAGATAAGTTTTTGTTTCAGATTTTAAAGAGAATATGGCATTGAAATTGAGGATCAACCATATAATTTGGATGGCAGAGCAGGCTCAAAGGGCCAAATGGCCCATTTCTGCTCCCAGTTTCTATGTTTCTATATCAAAAGAATTAAAGTAAGGATTTTTGCTTGAGAGTGGAGTAGAACTTCAAGGTGTGCATGCCTGGAAGAGTTGTGACAGTGAGTTAACTACTATATAAAAACCAAAATAACTGAATGCTGTAAATCAGAAACAAAAACAGAATTGCTGAAAAAGCTCAGCAGGTCTGGCAGCATCTATGGAAAGAAATCAGAGTTAGCGTTTCTGGTTGAGCGAGTGACCCGAAACTTTCTGAGGAAGGTCACTCAACCTGAAATGTTAAATCTGATTTCTCTCCACAGGTGCTGCCTGACCTGCTGAGCTTTTCCAGCAATTTCAGTTTTTGTTTCTGATTTACAGCATCCACAGTTCTTTCAGTTTTTAATTGAGGAATTTTGTTTCGCTGCTTGAAAGTGGATTAAAATGTGTCCTCAGCAGTGTTTTAATTGACAAACATGAACCCAAAAAGTAACATCTCGCAATGAACCCTGAAACCCATTAAATTGCTTCCTTTTTCCCCATACCTAACATTTCGAACATGATGTGCATATCTTGCATTGATCTTTCTCTACACCTGTGCAGTTTAAAACTCTGACCTAGGTTGCTGAATAGAAAAAGAGTTTACTACAGTTATATTCAGAGGTGATTATGCTGACTGCCTTTTTGGATAGTTCAACATCTCAATTCTACTTAAAGTAACTTTTTTGTGATGCAAGATCTCACAAAATATAAAGTGGTGACATTATGCCAATGTGGATATAAGAAAGTCAATCTTTTTAAATCATTCAATGGGACATGACATTTCTAATTGGGTCAGCATTTCTTAATCATCCCTAATTGCCCTTGAGAAGGTGTTACTGCTGTCGTCCATATGCTGTGGGGATCCCACAATGCCTTTAAAGAGGAAATTCACCAAGCAACACTGAAGGAAAGGCAACATATTTCCAAGTCAGGATGGTAAGTGGTTTGGATGGAAACTTGCAGGCAATGGTTTTTCCATGTTTCTGCAGCCTCGTAAGTAGAATGAAAATGTGTCCTCAGTGCTTTAATTGATAAACATGAATCCGACAAGTAACAGGCTACATCTGGCAATAAACCCTGAAACCAAGTCTGAAAGATGACTTCAGAAAAAGGGAAGGAGAATGAACAGCATCGATGGCATCAGGATAAATACCTGAGGAGTGTGGCCTGGACTAAGTTCAGTCTGAGTTTTAACAGCAGCAGCAACAAAGCAAAGGAGAGCGGATCTGGGGATAAATAGTGCCAACAGGAGAAATACCTGAACAGCATGGTCAGAGCAAACATGGAGCTGAACCCAAGGATAGAACTATGGAGATGATGTCATCACTCAAAATGAGAGAGCTAGGCTGCTTGGGAATGAGGTTTGCAGACTGAGTAGTGTCTGGAGAAAGGTAAAGTACTTAATTTCCTGTAGTTTGCCAGGAATAAAGAGTGGGAATGAGAGACCTGACTTTGGTGATTAGTGGGTAAAAATGTGTAATCAGTTCCTGGATTAATGTCTGTAATTGATGAGGTTGATTTTGTTGATAAGGTTCAAAATAGCCGGAGAACTTAGCTCCATGGAATGCTTCTCTTGCAATATGTGGGAAATCAGGGACACTTCCAGTGTCTGTGGTGTCTATGTATGCAGGAAGCATATCCAGCTGCTGCATGGAGCGCCTGGAGCTGCGGATGAACTTGCTATGGAGAATGTTGTGGACAGGGCATTTGGTGAGCAGGTCACACCACCAATCGGGGCTACTTAGAGATGAGTTGGGGGACCACCAGGAAGACCAGTAAATGTGGGCAGGCAGTGCAGGAATCCCCTGCAGCGTCCCCCTCCCAAACAGGCGTACAGTTAAGGGAAAGTAGCAGCAAAAGCCAGATCTGTGGCATCACAACTGTCAGTGTTGTACAGCGCAGAGGGCAACATGCAGGTGAGAAGTAGTGATAGAGGACTCTATAGTCAGGGATATAGATGTTTCTGTGGCTGCAGGCAAGTATTCAGGATGATGTGTTGTCTCCCTGGTGCCAGGGTCAAGGATGTCACCAAGCAAGCACAGGATATTCTGAAGGGGCAGGGTAAGCATCCAGAGATTGTCATCCATATTTGTACTAACAACACAGGCACAAAGGGAAATGAGGTCCTGCAAAGGGCCTTCAGGCAATTAGGTAATTTTGAAAAGAAGACCCTGTCGGGTTGTAATCTCGGGATTACATCCTGTGTCACGTTAGTGAGGATAGGAAGAAGAAGATAGTATAGCTAAATACATGGCCAGAGAGCTGGTGTAGGAGGAAGGGCTTCAGGTATGTGAATCATTGGGATATCTTCTGGGGCAGATAGCACCTGTACAAGGAGGAAGGTTGCACCTAAACTGGAGCGACACCAATATAGATGTTTCTGTGGCTGCAGGCAAGTATTCAGGATGATGTGTTGTCTCCCTGGTGCCAGGGTCAAGGATGTCACCAAGCAAGCACAGGAGGTTTGCTATTGTCACACAGGAGGATTGCAACTATTCTGGTAGGGCTGCAGGAGATGCAGGAACCAGAGGAATAAGTCAGCAAGTAAAGTAACTAAGGTCAGTAAGACTATAAGGAAGAACAGACAGGGAGAGATAATAGCAGGAATGGCAGTCTGAGATGTATTTGTTTTAATGAGCGTAGTGTAACAGGTTAGGCAGATGAGCTTAGAACTTGAATCAATTCATGTAACATAACTATTGCAGAGACCTGTTTGTCAAAGGCACAAGACAGGCAGCTTAACACTCTGGTATGTAGATGTTCAAGATGAGATAGAGAGGGATGTAAAAGAGGTGGGGGAATTATGTTACTGATTAGGGAAAACAGCACAGCTTTATGAGGGAGGGGTGGAGAGGGCTTATCCAGCAAGGCCATATGTGTACAGCTCAAGAATAGGAAAGGGGCAATCATTTTGATGGAATTATACTATACGCCTCCCAACAACCAACAGAGGAGCAGAGATTTGTACAGATTACGGAAAAGAGTAAAACCATCAGGTTGTGGTGGGTGATTTTAACTTCCCTGACATTGACTGGGACTGGCTTGGTACCAGGGACTTGAATGGACTGGGGAAAATTGTTACGTGTGTCCAGGACAGTTTTAAAAAAAAATGTAAATTATCTAACAAAGTAAGGGGCCACACTAGACCTGATATTGGAGAATTAGCCCAGCTAGGTGATCAAAGTATCAGTGGGGGAGTATTTTTTTGGGAACAGTGACCATAATTCTCGTAAGCTTTGTTATGGATAAAAATAAGAGTGATTATCAGGTGAAAGTACTAAATTGAGGGAAGGCTAACTAAGACAATTTTAGGCCGGGACTGGGGAATGTAGATCGGCGACACTGTTTGAGGGTAAATCTGCATCTGGGAATCTTTTAAAGGCTAGTTGATAATGTTCTGAATCAGCATGTTCCTGTGAAAATGAAAGATTAGGATGGCAAGATTCAGGAAACTTGGATGACAAGAGAAATTGAGAACTAAGTCAAAAAATGGCATACATAAAGTTTAGGAAACTGAAAACAGACAGAGCCCTCAAAAATACAATGGTAGCCGGAAAGAACTCAAACAAGGAATTAAGAGGGCTAAAATGGGCCATGAAATGTCTTTGGCAAGCAGGATTAAGAAAAATCCCAAGGTGGTTTATATGTATATCAGGAGCTAGAAGGTAGCTAGGGAAAGAATTGATAATCTCAAGGATAAAGGAGGGAATTTATTCGTGCAGCCAGCAGACTTTGGTGAGGTCCTTAACAAATACTCTGCAGCAATATTCACAAAACAGAAGGACATGGTGGATGGTGACTTTCGGGAAGGGTATGTTGATATTCTAGGGTATGTCATTATAAAATTAAAAGAGGTGTTGGGTATTTTGAAAAGGATTAAGATAGACAAGTCCCCAGGAGTTGTTAGGATCTATTGCAGAATGTTGAGGGAGGCAGGTAAGGATTGCTGGGGCCTTGTATGAAATCCTTGTATCCTCTTTAATCACAGGAAAGGTCCCAGATGACTACAGAATAGTCAATGCTGTTCCTTTGTTTAAGAAGGACAATAAGGATCACCTGGGAAATTACAGGTTGGTGAACCTTACATCAGTGGTAGGGAAATTATTGGAGAAGATTCTTGGAGGTAGAATTTACTCACATTTGGAAAAGAATGGAATTAGCAATCGGTAGCATGGCTTTGAGCAGGTAAAGTCATGGATCTAAGGATTTTGAGAAAGTGACGAAAATAATTGACTAGGGAAGGGCAGTGGATGTTATTGACACAGACTTTAATACGGCATTTGACAAGGTACCTGATGGCAGGCTGATATAAAAACTGAAGTCACATGGGATCCGCAGCAAGCTGGTAAGATGGATACAGAACTGGCTTTGTTATAGAAAACAGACTAGTGGTAGAAGAGTGTTTTCCTGACTGGAGATCTGTGATGAGTGGTGTTCGGCAGGGATCAGTGCTGGGACCCTTGCTGTTTGTAATATATATCAACGATTTGGAGGAGAATGTAGTTGGCATGATTAGCAATTTGCAGATGACACAGCGATTGGAGAAGCTGTGAAAAGAAGGAATATTGCCAGAGGATACAACAGGATATAGTTAGGCTGGAAATTTGGGCAAAGAAGTGGCAAATGTATTTTAATGTGGACAAATGTGAGGTGATGTATTTCCCCAAGAAGGATGTATACACTAAATGACAGAACCCTGAGTAGCATCAGCATGCAGAGGGATCAAGATGCACAGATCCATAGGTCCCTGAAAGTGGCAAAACAATAAGTTAAGATGGTCAAGAAGGAATATGGAATATTAGACTTCATCAGTAGGTGCATAGAGTAGAAAAATTGGCAAGTCATGGTGCAGCTGTAGAGAACTTTAGTTAGTTTGGAATACTGTGCATAGTTCTAGTCGTCACACTACCAGAAGGATGTGGAAGCTTTGGAAAGGGTACAGAAATGGTTTACCAGGATATTGCCTGGTTTGGAGGAGAGATTGAACCAACATAGTTTGTTTTCATTTGAATGTCAAAGAGTAGGGGATGACCTGGTAGAAGTTTACAAAATTATGAAAGGTATGGATAGCTGGAGTCTTTTTCCCAGGGTTGAAATGTCAATTACTGGAGGGCATAGATTTAAAGTAAGGTTTAAAGGTGATGTGAAAGGCAAGTTGTTTTTACACAGAGAGTGTTAAGTGCCTGGAATGTGTTGCCAGAAGAGGTGGTGGCAGCGGATACAATAACAATGTTTAAGAGACATTTTGATAGATATATGAATAGGCAGGGATTAGAGGGATATGGACCACTTGGAGGCAAAATGTCTTTAGAAAGGCATCATGTGTCATGCAGTCTTGGTGGGCTGAGAAACCTGTTTCCGTGCTGTATTGTTCTTGTCCTTGGTAGTAGTTTGGAAGGTGCTGTCTAAGCAGCCTTAGTGAAGTTCTACAGTGCATCTTGTAGATGGTATATACTGCTCCTGCTGAGTGTTGGTGGTGGAAGAGGTGGACATAGTGCCAATAAAGCTGGCTGCTTTGTCCTGGATGGTGTGAAGCTTCTGGAATGTTGTTGGAACAACACTCATCCGGACAAATGGGGAGTATTTCAACACACTCCTGACTTGTGTCATACAGATGGTGGACAGGCTTTGGGTAGTCAGGAGATGAGTTACTCGCTGCAGGATTCCTAACCTCTCATCTGCTCTTGCATCCACTCTACTTATATGGCTGATCCAGTTCAGTTTCTCATTAATGGCATCTACCAGGATGTTAATACTGGGAGTTCAGTGACGGTAATGCAATTAAATGTCAATGGGCAATGGTTAGATTCTCTTGTTGGGCACTGCCAGGCACTTGTGTGGCATGAATGGTAGTTGTTCAGGTTCTGCTACATTTGCACATGGACTGCTTCGTTATCATGACTGGTGCTGAATATTATGCAATCATCAGTGAACGTTCATGTTTCTGAGCCTATGATGGAAAGATGGTCATTGTTGAAGCAGCTATAGATGGTTGAGCCTAGGGCACAGCCCTGACAAACACCTGCAGGAGTGTCCTAGAATGGAGATGACTGATCAACAACCACAAGCATCTTCCTTTGCGCGAGATATGGTTCCAACCAATGGAGTCCTTTCCCCTCAATTCCCACCGACTCCAGTTTTGCTGGGGCTTCTCAATGCCCACTTGTTTAAATGTGACCTTGACATCATTATGAATATTTGTTCCACAAAATGTACAATCAGAATTTCAGGTTATTTTATATGGTGAATCACAAAACAATTCATTATACTGTATGGTATATCATCGTTTAAATATGCATAAATATCTGTTAAAAATGTGCCTACCTGACTTATAATTATAGACTTTGCTTTGCTGTGATGAATGCAATATATTTTACAAAGCATGTTGTTTAACATTCCATACTACATCCTTCAGGTAAATTAATGTGTTCGTTTGGGGTTTCAGCATACAGATTTAACCTTTCCCTTTGAAACTTAGATAAAACATACTAGGGTACTTAGAAATGTTTTAAAAATCTGATGATTATTTATGAATATATTTACTTTGATAGATTAAGCCTTGAAGAAAAATGCATTCCCAGTATTTTCAGCATTTACTATGGAGTTTTTTATTACTTATTAAATGCAATCCTGATTTGGATAAGTACATTCCAAACCTTCAAAATTACTTTTCGACAGATTAGATTAGAACAATGGATCTTAGAAAATTGAGAATGCCATGTTATTATTTGAATGGATCTATAAATAAAAATGACAGTTTGCAATGTGCTGCTATGTTTGACCTTAGCTCTTAACATGAATGTTAAAATTAGTGGAAGGAAATGAGATGAAGGTTTTGAAATCTATTTGTTGAGTTTAACTTTACAGCTCAAAGAAAATGTGTTTACTTATTTGCTTCAAAGTTTGTTTTACAAGTAACCTGAAGTGACGAATGAAATTCTAAGCTGATTTTGTGTCGGGCATCAAGTTATTAAATGGATAAAATTAAAAGAAGAATGTATGCTCTTCAAGAGAGCACTCCAACAGCTTATTACTCATTACTTTCATGCTAGCTATGCGTGTGATGGAGTAGAAGACTGAGATAGAATTGGAAATACAACTTTGTTATCAATAACATCACTCAGGTACTTTGATCTCAAAGGAATGGATTATTTAGACTGTTAAGACTGTATAATGAATTAATAAATTCACATTTAAAATATTGTCTTACTTTGGTCAACCTACCTTCAAAAGTATATTGGTATATTGGAGAGAGATAAAAAGAAAGAACAATTTCACAACCTGAAGGTTTAACTCTAGAACAGAAGCTCCAAGAAACCAGTTTGCATTCCATTTATATGAATAATACAGAGAAGATTAGATGCAGGTATTTTACAATAGTCAGATGTAGGTAATTTTGATAATTTAGTAATATGTTACAGGAACATATTCGTATAAAATTAATAAACTTGAAAAAAATGCAAAATTGATTTGTCCCTTTGAGCATGTTGCACCACTTAATAAGATCATGGCTGCACTCGTCATGACCCCTTAATTTTCCTATCTTCTCTATCATCTTTCATTCCCTTGCTTGAGAAGAATTTATCTAACTCTACCTTAAAAATATTCAACGATGCTGCCTCCATCACTCTGGGGAAGAAAGTTTCAAAGACTCTTAATCCTCCAAGAGAAAAGCATTCTGTTCAACTGCGTTAGATGGTTTACCCCTTATTTATAAACTGTTCCCTCGTTCTAGGTTCCCTGATAAAGGAAATATTCTTTCTACATCCACTATGTCAAATCCCCTCAAAATACTGTTTCAATATGTCTACCTTTCATTCTTCTAAACTTCCAAATTGTCAACCCTTACTCATAACTGAGCTTCCCCATTCCAGGTATCAGTCATGTGAACCTTCGCTGACCTACCTCTGATGTATATACATATTTTCTTAAAGAAGGAGACCAAAACTGTGCACAGTAGTCCACATGTAACCTCACCAATACAGTACCCAACCATAACAAAGCATCTCAATTTTAAATTCCACTTCACTCTTAATGAGCAACAAAATTTAATTTGTTAAACCAGAATCAGAAATATAAGATATTGTTCACAGAGTTGCAGATGTGCAGAATAAGCCAGTGTTGCTCTTGTCAAGTTACATGTGAATAATGATCAAACTGGTAGATTAGCCTCAACGGGCTGATTGGTCCAATGTTCTTCTGTTCTTATTCCTGTGTTAAGACCATTAGATCATAACACATAAGAGCAGAATTAGGTCATTTCGCCCATCAAGTCTGCTCTACCCTTTAATCATGACTAATAAGTTTTTCAACTCCATTCTTCTGCCTTCTCATAATCTTTGATTCCCTTACCAATCAAGAACCTCTGCTCTTCTTAAATGCATTAAGTAACTTGGCCTCCACAGTATCTGTGGCAGTAAATTCCTCAGATTAACCATTGTCCAGCTGAAGAATTTCTTCCTCATCTCAATTCCAAAGGTCATCCCTAAACTCTGAGGCTATGCCCTCAGGTCCGAGTCTTTTCTACTAGTGGAAACATCTTTCTCCACCTCCACTGTATCCAGGTCTCCTACTATTGTGTAAGTTTCAATCATATCCACCCTCATCTTCCAAACCCCATCGAGTGCAGACCCAGAGTGCTTAACTGTTCCTCATAGGACAAGCCTTTCATCCACAGGATCATTCTTGTAAACCTCTGGATCCCTTCCAACTCCAGCACATCCTTCCTTAGATATGTAGCCCAAGACTGCTCGCGATATTCCAAATGCAATCTGACCAGAGCCTTATACAGCCCCAGCAGTACATCTCTACTGTTCATTCTAGCCCTTGTAAAATGAATGCTTACACTGCATTTGCCTTCGTAACTGACAATTGAACCTGCATGTTAATCTTAAAAGACTCCTGAACTAAGACTTCAGATTTCCAAAGCCTTTCTCCATTTAGAAAATGGTCTACACCATATAGTCCCTACCAAATTGCATAACCTCATACTTTCCTACATTGTGTTCCATCTACTGCTACTTTTCCCACTCTATCCTGTCCAAGTCCTTGCGTAGCCTCCCTTTTTCCTCAACACTACCTATGCCTCCACCTAACATTGTATTGTCTGTAAATTTAGCAACAATGTTCCTTTGTTCAGTTTATTTATATATAACATGAATAGTTGTAGTCCCAAGATGGACCTCTTTGGAACTCCACTCGTGACCAACTACCATTCTGAGAAAAAAACCCTTATCCTTACTCTCTGCCTTCTGCCACTTAGCCAGTCCTCTATCCATGCCAGTAACTTGTCCAAAACACTATTGGCTCTTATCTTATTTAGCAGCTTTCTCAACTGTCAAAAGTCTTCTAGAAATCCAAATTGATCATATCCACTGGCTTTCCTTTGTCTAACTTGCTTGTTACCACCTCAAAATAATCCTAACAGATTTATCAGTAACCTCTCCAAGAGAAACCTGGTGTAAATATGTAAATAAAGTTTCAGCTTCCTTACTATTTTCCTGTCAAAGTGAAGTGGTTTCAATTTGCAATGATGAAAAAGAGATATTACATTTCACATGGACCCTGATCTGAGTTCCAAGTTCACACAAACCAAGTGATGCAAGGTTCAATGAGATGCCTTCTCACATTATTTGAATGCGAGTAGGAACTAAAGAAATAGGAGCATGAATAGACAATGTGACCCTTGGAACTTGTTCTATCATTTAATAAGACCTTACAGATCTGATTGCGGCTCTAACTCTAATATCCTATCTTTTCACACAAGCACACACACCCACCCAATTACCTTTGACTCCCTGTTGGATGAAATATTTCTCTCGTTCAACCTTGAATATGATCAATGATTTGGCCTACACTTCTCACTTTGAAAGAAGAAATCCTTTTATTAAAGAAAAGATGATTATGAAACTATTAAGCTTGGTTCTAAATTCCCCTATTAGGGAAATGTCCTCTCAGCATCTGAACTGTTAATTCCCCTCAGAATCTTATATGCTTCAATAAGATCATCTTTCATTCTTCCGAATTTCAATGAATATAGGCGTGACTTGCTCAACCTTTCATCATAAGATAACCTCTTCATTTAGTAATAAATCGAGAGAACTTTTCCTGAATTGTGGTTCAATGAAATTAAGTAAGGAGATACAATTGTCTCACCAATACCCTTTACAGGTTAAAAAGTTGAAATAACTGCAGAGACCAGTACCCCATCACTAAGTCACACTTTATTTACATGTGCACAGTACGTGGACTCTGAGCAGCTAGCACAAAGCCAATCCCTAGACTGATGAGACCTTCTGAATCTCTTGTTTATATCTGCCAGCAAGGGCTCCCTGATTGGGGTTGTTAACCTGGGCCAATCCACCTGGGCATGGTTCCAATTACTACAAAAGGCTTCCTAATTTTTATACTCCTTTCACCTAGCAATAAAGGCCAAAATTCCATTTTACTTCCCAACTACTTTCTAACCTGAATATTAATGTTTTAATGATTCATGTACAAGAACCCGTTAGACTCCTTTATTGTGCACCATTTGGCAGTGTCTTTCCATTTAAATATCCCACTTTGCTAGTCTTCCAACTGAAGTGGATAACCTAATATTTTCTCATATTATACTTCATCTGCCAATGTCTTCCCACTTATGTTTCTTCAATCATTCGTGGGTTATGGGTGTCACTGGCCAAGCCAGCATTTATTACCCATTGTTAATTACCTAGAGTACAGTGAAGTGTCAACCACTTTGCTGTGCGTCTGGAGTCACATGTAGGCCAGACCAGGTAAGGATGGCAATTTTCTTCCCTAAAAGACATTAATGAAACAGATGGGTTTTTCCCTGACAATCATTAACAGTCATCACTACACAACATGGTCATCATTAGACTCCTAATTCCAAATATTTATTGGATTCAAATTCCACCAGCTGCCATGGCAGGATTTGAAACTGGCTCCCAGAATCTCTAGATTAATAGTCTATCGATAATATCACTAGGCCATTGTATTAATCCTGTCCTTATTCCTTTGTAGATTCCATGTGTGTTCTCCTTTTCTATCCATCTTTGTATTGTAAGCAAAATTGGGAGAATCTAAGGTGGTGTAATGGTAATATCACCAAACTAGTAATCCAGAAGCTGTGGCTAATACTCTGTGGATATGGAATTATGGCAGCTGATGGAATCTAAATTCAATTAATAATTTGAATTGAAAGCTTGTCATTGAAAGGCTGACCACAAAACTATCGCTGTGTGTTTTTAAAAATCATATGCTTCATTAATGTCCTTTAGAGGTGGAAATCTGCCAACATTTCTTGATCTGGCCACATGCTAGTCTAGACCCACACACAGCAAAATGATTGACTCTTAACTGCTCTCTAAATGGCCCAGCAAAGCACTTTGTTCAAATACATTTAGGGATGGGCAATGAATTCTGGCTTTGCCAATAGTGCCCACATTCTATTAAAGAATGATGGAAAGAAGGCTATAATATACTAGGACTTGGGTCATAGTTTAAAAATAAGGGATCGTCCATTTAGAGCAGAAATGAGGAAACATTTATTCTGTCAGAGGATTGAGTGTGTTTGGATTTGCCCTCTCCAAAAGGCAGTGGATGCAGAATCTTTAAATATTTTTACGGAAGAGGTTGATAGATTTCTTATTCCCTTGGTAATTAAAAATCTATCAGGGATGAGCAATATCAGAAGCTAGAGTTGGCGTTAATAATCAACTCAGTCATGATTTTACAGAATGGCAGAGCAGGCTTGAAGGGCTAAGTGGCCTACTCTTGCCACTTATTTATGTGTATGTTCAAGTCCTTTATCCAAGTTATTAAAATAGATTGTGAATAGTTGAAGCCCCAGCACTACATCACTCCACTATCTGGCTCACTATTTCTTGTTAGCCATCCCTCTGTCCATGCGAATTACCCACAACACAGTGAGCTGTGGGTCTTTATCAAATGCTTTTAGAAATCCAAATGTGGCACATCTGCATATTACTCTTTATCTGCCAGTGCATTTTCCATTTACAATCTCAAAGAACTCTCATAAATTCATTAGACATTATTTTCCATTCATAATATCAGACTGGCTTTGCTGAGTTGCATTATGATTTTCTAAATGTTCTGCTTAAAAAAAAAATATTTTGTGGGATGTGGGCATTGCTGGCTGGCCAGCATTTATTGCCTGTCCCTAGTTGCCCTTGGGAAGATGTGGTAAGCTGCCTTCTTGAAACACTGCAGTCCACCTGCTGTGGATTGATCCACAATGAAATTATGGAGGGAATTCCAGGACTCTGACCTAGGTGAAGGAACCACGATATATTTCCAAATGTGAGTGGCTTGGAGGGGATTTTGGTAGTATCTGCTGCCCTTGTTCTAGACGGACGTGGTCATGGATTTGGAAGGTACTACTTCCTTTCAAATTAATTGAAGCATTTTCCTAATGACACTAACTAGGCTGACTGGCCTATAATTTGCTATTTGCTGTCAATCTCCTTTCTTGAACTGTATTTTTTTTCACATTGGCAGTTGGTGGGACATTTCCAGCATCTACGAAATTTTCGTAGATCCAAACCCGGTGGGATATTATTCCAGACTGTTTGAAGCCAGATATAAATAGCACTTAGATGAGTTGTTGAACCTTTGAAGCATTTCTTCAACTTCTTTTCTTGTTGTCTTGAGTAATGCATAGCAAGTTTGGAATCTAGTACATTGTTCAAATAAACATATCATAAGATAAAAACTGAGCGTAATTGTGGATATTGTTGGAAAATCTCTAGAGAAGCAGCTGCTTAGCTTCATAAAAGGCTTTAAAAGAAAAAAAATGGTATTTTTCGTTTTATTGCAAGAACAGGTTGTATGAAACTATTCAATGAAGACTTGTTTGAGGCATTTTTAAATAGAAAGGATAAAGATCGTGCTAAGTTATTATAGAGGGTGTTTTTTTTTTAGTTAGAAAGCTTGCATATAAAATGCATCAACAATATTAGATTTGGTGTGAGGAAGTATTCATAGTGAACAGGTTGTTCCAAACAACATTTAAGCATAAATTTCATTTAAACCTTGGAAAGCATTTTATGAGAGAGTAGGTTTTATGCTGTACAACTGGCAGTGTAGTGGCAAACATTTTCACGAAGTCAGAGTAATTTCCAGAACTTTTCATAAATTTACCAGACCTTTTTCTTTAATCTTCTCATTTTCACCTCTCCAGGGGAATTAAGTGGCTGGGGTGGAGAAAGCATTGGAAATTCTTGTTCATAGCCGTGCCATTTCCTTTTCCTCCCTTTTTGTACACTTATGTGTTCATAGACTTCCTATGAGGAAGCATCTAAACGATATTGTGACGTCAATCAGAATGTAATAGCTATTTAAGGAGGCAAATTTCCATATTGCCAGATGCACCTATGGGTCAGAAATGAGAATTTTTTTAAAAGTATAGCTTTTACACTTTCAAATGTACTGACTAGATTATTATCCCAAAACATTATAAAGATTTGCTGATCTCTTTTACCACAGCTCACAATTATTTGAAACATTCAGAATAACATGACCATAATGTTAAGTAGCACGTTTGGAGCTTATTGCTAATCTGTGTAAATGTACATCAGTAAATAAAAGATTGATTTTCTTTTGCCACGCAATCTGTGAAGTTTAGTTCTGCAGAGCTAAATAATCTGACATATTGGATTTTATTGTTCATGGGATGGAAGTGGAGCTTAAGGAATATCATAAAATGGAAGTACAATGTAACAGCTAAAACGGGACTCTGTCACATCTTGCTATTTGCCTCAAAATAGATAGAATCTTGTGCACAGGCATGTATATTTTGCAGGACCTGAGTGCAGGATGCAGGTAAGCCTTTACATAATTACAAGCAAGAATCAGGCTGTGGCTTCTTGACTTCTGTTCTTTCCCAACAGCCAGTTGCAGCTGGGAGCCATTATCATCGGATATATTTGGATTCCTGCTTCCAGAGACCTCTACAGGACAATACTGGGGGAATCATCTGGCAGACATAAATAACTGAATTCCAAAGCAGACATGGGCTCAGGTTGTGTCACGTGCAACTCACTCTGGGGAGGAGTAGGAAGGAATTAACTGTCCAGAAATTTCCCTCCACATGATGAATCAATTTTAACCCTGAATTCTCGGCCTAATTCAACAATGTTGTGGATGGGGTGGACAAAGTTTAAAAAGTCACAAAGCACAAGGTTATAGTCGGACAGGTTTGTTTGGAAGCAGAGCTTTCAGAGCGCTGCTCCTTCAGGTAACTAGTGGAGAAGGCTCGCAAGACACAAAACTTATAGCAGACGATCACAGTGTCTTGCAATTAAAACGATATACTGAATATTTTAATTGCACGACACTGTGATCTTTTGCTACGAATTCTGTGTCTTATGATCCAGTCCCACTAGTTACCTGATGAAGGAGCAGCGCTCTGACAGCTGGTACTTCCAAATAAAGCTGTCGGACTATAATCTGGTGTAGTGTGATTTTTAACTTAATTCAACAATTGAGCTCTGCTTGTTTCCAAATCTCCAGTTCTATTTATGTCATGCTTGGAGTGGATGTCCATTACTTTTTTGCATCCTCTTTGCTCTCTTCTAACTTTCATAAAACTTTCTCATTGTGATGTCCATTAGATTGAAAACTCATTTTTAATTGACTTTTCCTCTTCACTATTTTTCTCCTTTTCCAATGCCATTGCGATCATATGGTTTATGCCATAAAAAGAGTGTAGACGTCATGGCGGGAGCAACACACAAATACACTTAAAAATGAAGTGTTGCCCTGGTGAATTTACAAGTTAGGAGTACTTGCTTGCCAAACAGCATTAGAAGCAAGTGAAAGGCAGCGCTAAGTGACTCTACAACCAAAAGATCAGATCGAAGCTCTGCAGAACTGCTCTATCTAGTTATGAATGGTGGACAATTAAACAACTCACTGGAGGTGGCAGCTCCACAAATAACTCCATCCTCAATGATGGGGGAGCTCAACACATCAGTGCAAAAGATAAGGCTGAAAGCATTCACAATAGTGGTTGTAAGTTTGCTTGCTGAGCTGGTAGGTTTGTTCTCAGACGTTTTGTTACCTAGCATGGGAACATCATCAGTGAGCCTCCGCTGAAGTGCTGGTGTTCTGTCCCACTTTCTATTTGTGTGTCTTGGTCTGTCAAGGTGAGTGATATCATTTCTGGTTCTTTTTATCAGAGGTTGGGAAATGGGGTCAAAATTGATCTGTTTATTGATGGAGTTCCGGTTTGAATGTCAGACCTCTTGGAATTCCTGTGCATGTCTCTGTTTAGCCTGTTCGAGGATGGATGTATTGTCCCAGTTGAAGTGGTGTCCTTTTTCATCTGTGTGCAAGGATACTAGTGATAGTAGGTCATGTCTTTTGATGGCTCATAGGTGCTCGTGTATCCTGGTGGCTAGTTTTCTGCCTGTTTGAGGTAGTGTATGTTGCAGTCTTTGCAGGGTATTTTGTAAATGACATTGTTGGTGCAGGGTCCTTTAGTTTCATCAGGAGCTGTTTCAGTGTGTTGGTAGGTTTGTGGGTTACCATGATGCCAAGAGGTCAGAGTAGTCTGGTCGACATCTCAGAGATGTCTTTGATGTATGGTAGCGTGGCTAGAGTCTCTGGGCGTGTTGTGTTTTCTTGTTTGGGTTTGTTGTTGAAGAATTGGCGGACTGTGTTTATTGGGTACCCGTTGTTCTTGAATACGTTGTATAGGTATTTTTCTTCTGCTGCTCGTAGTCCTTGGGTGCTACAGTGTGTTGTGGTTCATTTATATAATGTCCTGATGCAGCTCCATTTGTGGGTGTTGTGATGATTACTCCTGTGGTTGAGTATCTGGTCTGTGTGTGTGTTGCTTTCCTGTAGATGCTGGTCTGCAGCTCTCAATTGACTGTTCGTTCTACTGTGATATCTAGGAAGGGGAATTTGTTGTTGTTACATTCAAAATACCCTGCAAGGACTGCACGGAATTCCTAGAGGCCTGGCATTCAAACCAGAACTCCATCAATAAACACACCAATTTGGACCCCATTTACCAACCTCTCAGAAAAAGAGCCGGAAATGATATCACCCACCTTAACAGACCAACACACATAAACAGAAAGCGGGACAGAACACCAGCGCTTCAACGGAAGCTCACTAATCATGTTAACTAGCATGGTGATGAAACGTCTGAGAACAAACCTACCAACTCAGCGAGCAAACTTATAACCTGAACCTCAACCTGAGCTACAAATCTTCTCAAAATTTGCATTCATAACAATCTTCAGACAGCAGTGCCAAGTAGATTAGATTAGATTAGATTACTTTACAGTGTGGAAACAGGCCCTTCGGCCCAACAAGTCCACACCGACCCGCCGAAGCGCAACCCACCCATACCCCTACATTTACCCCTTATCTAACACTACGGACACTTTAGCATGGCCAATTCACCTGACCCTGCACATCTTTGGACTGTGGGAGGAAACCGGAGCACCCGGAGGAAACCCACGCAGATACGGGGAGAATGTGCAAACTCCACACAGTCAGTCGCCTGAGGCGGGAATTGAACCCGGGTCTCTGGCGCTGTGAGGCAGCAGTGCTTGCCACCGTGCCGCCCACCACTGTGCCACCGTGCCGCCCACCACTGTGCCACCGTGCCGCCCACAAAAGTAGATGATCCATCTTGACTCCTCTAGAGTCCCCAGCATCATAGAAACCAACTTTCAGCCAATTTGATTCAGTTCATCAAGAAATGGTTGGAGGCACTGGATACTGCAAACATTCCAGCAATAGTACTGGAGATTTTGCTGCAGAACGTGCCACATCCCTAGCGAAGCTGTTCCAATACAACTATAACACTGGCATATACTTGGCAAAATGGAAAAATTGCCCAGGAATTTCCCGTACACAAAAAGTAGGACAAATCCAACCCAGCCAATTACTGCCTCATCAGTCTATTCTTGATCCTCAAAGTGATGGAAAATGATTTCAAAAGTGCCATCAAGCAACACTTGCTCACAGGTTGGCTCCTGACCTCATTACAGCCCTGGTTCAAGCATGGACAAAAGTGCTGAATTTCAGAAGTAAGGAGGGAGGGACAGTCCTTGATATCAAAGCTGCATTTGACTGTGTGTGGCATTGAGCAACCCTTGCAAAACTGGAGTCAACGGCATTCAGGGAGAAACTCCCTGTTCAATGGAATCATGTCTGGCACAAAGAAAGATGGTTATTGTTGATGAAGGTCAGTCATCTCAACTTCAGAACAATTCTGCGGAAGTTCTTCAGGATGGTGTCCTGGGCCCAACCACCTTTAGCTGCTTCATCAGTATCCTCCCTTCCATCATACGGTCAGAAGTGAGGGTGTCCACCAATGATTGCCTTTCATGATTCATAAGATACTGAAGCAGTGCATGTTTATGTGCAGCAAAACCTTGACAATATCCAGGCTTGGACTGAAAGTGGCAAGTAACATTCACATCACATAAATAATATGCAATAACCATCTCAAAAGAGAGAATCTTCCCATCGACCATTGACATTCAATGATATAACCACAACTGAAATCCCCATTATCAATGCTGAGGAAGTTGAACTGCTAGCCATATAAATACAGTGGCTACAAAGAGCAGGTCAAAAGTGAGGATTCCTGCAGTAAATAACCCACCTCCTGACTCCCCAAAGCCTGTCCACTATCTGCAAGGCACAAGTCAGGTGTGTGATGGAATACTCCCTACTTGCCTGGATGAGTGCTGCTCCAACAATACTTGAAGCTTGACACCATCCAGGATAAAGCAGCCCACTTCATTGGCACCACATCCATAAACATTTAATCCTTTCACCACCCCAATGCTCAGTAGTAGCAGTGTGTATCCTCTACAAGATGCTTGCAAAGATTCACCAAAGATCCTTGGAAAACACCATCTGAATCCATGACCATTACGATCTTGAAAAACAAAGAGTAGATAATGGGAACACCACCATCTGAAAGTTCCTTTCTGAGCCACTCATCATTCTGACTTGAAAATACATCACCGTTCCTTCTCTGTTACTGGGTCAAAGTCCCGGAGCTCCCTCCTTAATCACTTTGTGTGTCTACCTGAGGCACATGGACTGCAAAGACTCAAGAAGGCAGCTCACCACCACCTTTAAGGGCAACTAGTGACGAGCTATAAATGCTGCCCAGTTAGTGAAACCCATGTCCCTGAACTAAATAAAAATGCTCATCACTTAAACTTGGAGCACATCAGTGGATTGTATGAAAAATATATTGCTTTACAGCTGGTGGTTGGGAGAGATTATTGGGGGAATAATTTTTTTTGCTAGCTGGAGAGTCTAAAATCACTTATTCTGTTCACTATTCCAAATGCCATTTTAATTGAGGTAGATGTAACGATATGTTCAGCTTCTATCACAGTTTTGTTTTATGGTATTGCCGATGTTGCATTTGATTTTAAAGTTAGCGAATGCCCAAATGATCACCTCCATATTTGCTGTGTTAAGGTAATTAATTTGTAGAGAGGTCACTTCTCAGAAATGTGCAATATTACTGATGTGTCTCCTCAAGTGCATGGGAGGTTTGCACTATGTAACCAGTACTGGAGCTTTGGTTTGCAGGGACATTGTCTACTCCTGTTTAGAAAAGACCATTCTCAGTGTGGTAGTTCAAAGCCTACATTTGACAGATTGGATTTGTTAAAAGGAGCTTGTTAACAATTCCTATCTTTCCCATTACTGATGCATAGGATTATATGGGTAATTCTTGCTTAGAAATTTTGGTGCATATGGGCATTGGAATGTAAGATGAGCAGTGGGTGTACTGATTGAGTTATTTTGGAAGTGGAGTGGAGCATGGATGGTTTCAAACAGCAACTGAAAGGAGCTAGGTATCCGATAACAGTAGGGGGCTTGATCCTGAGGGCAAGCCAGGAGCAGATTTTAGTTCAGCAAGAGGTGAAAACTGCAGAATGAGGGCTAGGAACACTGCAGAGTGGGAACACATTAGTCTATTATAATATGGGAGGAGTAGGATGAATTTGGACATGGACATATTAGGAGTAGCATCGTAGATAGGTGCAAGAACACTCGAGTGAGACAGGGAATGTAGGAGTACAGAAAGTACAGGCTCATTAAAAGAAATTATGGTATCTTGGTTTTGTGCAGGAACACGTGAAGGTGAGCACAAATATGATCCACTGAGCAGTCTATGGGATTAGAAGAACTGAAATTGCACGACAGAATGCAAGATCTATTTTTTAATCCCAGGGCCAATCATTAGCCCAGTTTTATAAATGGAAAAACAAATGAACAGAACAAATACTAGCCTAGAACAAAGCAAAGCCATACTCGAGAAAGGTGGAGCTGAAAGAACCAAAAAACTGCTCCCAGATGGTGAACGATGTGCTAGAGAAATCGGAATATGGTCAAACGTGACCATAGCATGTCTTAGAAACTGTTGTGACCATCGGAACCTAATTGAACCTTGAAATAAATATTTTCTTTATATATATTTTCAGCTATCTTTTCTCCAAGAAGATTATAGCTCTTAAGGAGGCCATTTGGCCCATTGTATCTGTGCCAGCTCTGAACAAAGTCGTAATATGTATTGCAAGCCCTTGTTTCTTGTAGCACTGGAGGAGGTCATAACCATGAAAATATTTCTTTTGAATACACTTTCAACTGCCTCTTGACAGGTCCAACTATTTTGAGTCTGTTTTCAACACTCAGTCAGTGTACTCCAGATCATAACAATTTCAATAAAATAAAATTCTCATCTCTTTGGAGCTGCTTAGTATGATATCGTCAGGAATGGAATGTCATCAAAATAATCAAACTATTCAAAATCATTTTTGGGCGAAGTCTGAACAATAAATACCCAACATTTTGCCTCCTTAGATAAGTTGAATTATGCTGGAACATATTTTTCTGTCCCTCATTAAACTACTTGACTCTTCCTCTTATTCCTGTTCACACATAATTCCCTCCATTTCTACTCAACAATCCCTTGCTTTCAATCCATGTCATAAACCTACTGTGCGACCTCAGCTTTCTCTCTGGCCATGTCCTCATTATCTTATTTCATAGAATCACAGAAATTCCTACAGTGTGGAACAGGCCATTCGGCCCATTGATTCCACACTCACCCTCCGAAAAGCATCCCACCCAGACCCACCATCCCTACCGTCTCACTGTTACACTGCATTTTTCAAGGCTAATCACCTAACTTACACATCCCTAGACAATATTGGCAATTTAGCATGGCCAATCTACCCAACCTGCACATCTTTGGACTGTGGGAGGAAACTGGAGCACCCAGAGGAAACCCACATAGATACAGAGAATCTACAAACTCCACACAAACAGTCATCCGAGGCTGGGATCGAATCGGGTCCCTGGCGCTAGTGAGGTAGCAGTGCTAACTACTGTGCCACAGTGCTGCCCATAGCAAGCCTGATTAATTTTCCAGTATTATAAGTACCACTGTCAAATATAGAAGAAGCATCAAACTTTGTAACCAGTTTGAGAAATCTCGAAGTAAAATGGCCTTAGGAAACCATTATGGGGTGATCAGATGCTTAGAGTGGAGGGTGAACCTGCCATGAATCAATCAGGATGGAGACAATTCAGGTTGGATTTGAATTGGCTTTGAAAGATTGAGTAGACTGCAGTACAGTGCATGTGGGGTCAGAGCTAGCTGAGAATTACTCTCGACATATCAGTGCAGCCTGGGAACACTGATTAAAGTTTAGCTCAGGGTGGACCCAAATAGAAGAAAGGAAGGATTTTACCAAGATCTATATGGACTGTAGCCAGTTGGGAGGAACAAAAGCATTATCAGAAAAATAAAAAGTGAAGTGAACAAAGCCCAATTCAATGACTGAAGCTCCAGCCAACAGAGGAACTGGCTTCTCTGGGAAAATATTTGCAGGACTTTACAATGCTGTAAACACAATACTACACTGTATCACTGACTAAAGGTTACTTGTAGTGTTTCAAAAAGCACTTGCACATTTATACATCATTGTACATTGAAAAATATAAAAATTTGGAAAACAAATTTAAAAATCAGATCAACATGATCTATCGAAGTCTACAACTTACATTCTGCCTGCCTGGAAAGACATCTGCACACACATGCCCCGTCATAGTTCAAGAAGGTGACTCATCACCACCTTCTCAAGGGCAATTGGGGATGAGCAATAAATGCTGGCCCAGCCAGCGACACCTACATCCCATGAATGAATAAAAAAAACACTTTATGGATGTGAAAAGGTTCCACTTCTCTTGTTGCCAGCCTTATAAAAAATGTTGATAGATGATATGATTTTTTTAAAAAAATTGATTTTAGTGTTACATCTTGAATTTGTTGATTTTTTTGAAAGTTCAGAACAACTTTATCCAGAGAACAAAAAAGACATAATGGTATATAAAGATATATATAGTGTGTGAATAATATATATACATATTATGTTATACATTTTTCATTTTGTGCATGCAAATAATATTTTTGTAACCATAATATATCAACCGGCATATGTTATGCCTGAGGGAGTCAAGCAGAAATGCCTGTACAGTTGTTTGTGATACTACTAAATTTAGGGGTGAGGAGGCAGTTGTTAAGTCACTCCAGGTAGGTTTAAGGATAGAATTGGCCAGTTAACTGAGGGCGTATTATTTGCAGTGAGACTCCATTGAATAATTGGTCAACAAATGCGCAGGCAAGCAATGGACCTGCCTCACTTGCTTTTTCACCAGTAATCTGTGTATCTGCCAATTCAGAGTAATCTTTATATTTTCTTTATTTGCACAAAAAAACTCTTGTAAATCCAGGAAGGATACAATGGTCACAACTTCCTTGAACGTAGCTTACTCCATTCCTCCCTCACAACACTAGCAGATGGCAAGAGAAGTGGACTGGCATTAATGACTTTGTCAGGTCAGTTGCCTGTGGAAACATAAGTGGCACGGCCAACACAGTGATTATGGGTTGAATGTTACAAAATTTCGCCTGTGTCAATTTTGTCGTGTTTCATGGTTTGTTCACCTCGAGGCCGAGCAAGACTTCTCACCACATCATCCCATACTCGCCTCATTAACTACCTGTCATGCCCCTATAGTGCCCATCTTGTCTGATACTCACCAATTCTACCCAGTCGTTATAGCCAGCATAACTGTATATCATAAAATGGATTGTCATCCCTGGTGCCTCCAACGGTTTTTTAAAATGTTTTTGTGCACCCCAATTAGCACTGGCATTCTGAAACTACCCTGCATCATTCATAATACTTTCCCCAGACATGTCAAACAAAGGAAAATTGGCATTGTGTTTTGCAGGCAGGGACCTGGATGTTCTGGTCAATGGGGTGGTGTAGAGGAAGGATGTCCTCTTCTTGCAGGACCAGCAGAGGGAACCACATCATAAAACCCTGCCAATCTGGTCAGAGGTTGTCACCCAGGTCAGTGCAACCTGAATTGTCAGAAGGAAAGTCCAGCAGTGCCGTCAAAATGTCCATTACATTGTCCACTCCTCCAGGGCAATTGCCACCATGTTCTCTCTAGTACCACACACCTGTCCTGTCCTCACTATCCTCTCCATCCACCACCAAGATTCTACCACTCTTGCTGATGCACGCGACATTGAGCCTCACTTGCTTCACCCACACCACTGCCACCAAACCTCCCAGACTAACACTGCATGCCCTCAACCCGGCCTTCTCATACATTCAGGACACTTTATTCCCCATGCACTCGAACCAATGGCTGTGCCACCCACTTCCAACTCACTCATTCCCTACTCTCTCTGATTCCAGGAAAATTACAGCCCACAATAGGTCAGGAAGACCCAGGTGGTTGGTGGGGTGTCCAACATGTGGAGGGAATCCAAGTCATCTCAGCAGACCGGGACCAACTCTCACGTGAACCTCATTAGTCACTCATTTATTACACACAAAAACTCTTGACCCTGATGCCTTTTCTCTTCTGTGGCTTGCAGTTATAAGTAGAATGTCCATGTCTGGGTGGTCAAGCAGGCCACCTGGGTGGTCAAGTAATCCCCAATAGCAGTTCTCAAGAAGAGAGTTCAGAGGCCCCAGATGAAGCATCAGAGAGGCTGCCTTCTACGCCCCACTAGCTCAGATGCTGACACTGAGGGTACATTAGCCAGATTCAAGACAGGAGCACAAGTGGTGAGCACATCGCCGGCATATCTCTGCAGCTGGTCAAGGAAGGAATACCACTGGCTGCTGGCAGACAAAGGACTGCTGGGGACTAGGTACCTACTCAGGCTCAGAGAGGAGGACCCAATAGCGTTAGCAATCAGGGACTCAATGCACATGCACAAGACAACACAGGGGCAACATACAGGTTTGTGGAAGGCAATGGCCCTCACAGCCCAGAGGCTACAGTTACACTATGTGGAACAAGTTGCTGCAAGTATGCAATCATCTGGCTGCCTCCATGGACAGTTTTGTGATTGCCATGGAGATTACCAGGGTCTACTGGATACGTGCACAGACCTACACTTCATTGCCTTAGCCATTGATCCTTAGCACTAATGGTAAGGTGACATAAGGGGTGGGCCACCTTGACCTCAACCCAGGTGCTCTATCCCCCAAGGAGACAAATTCAGTGCCAGTGCCCATTCAATCAGAGGAGTCATCATGGTCAGGCCCCTCAGAAATAACTCTCACAAATCAGTTTGTTTCACATGTCAGCAATGTGAAGGTTGCATTTAGAAAAGTTGCAATATGGCAACAGTGGTCTCAGTTGCCTTAAATGTGTTGCTGATCACTTCACACAACAGCAATGTTTGAGCCTGGGAGGTGTATAACAAGTGAGGCAATGAACAAGCATCTCCAGGTGATCGGGTGTGTCTCCTATATAAGCAAAGGTGCACAGTGGACAGTACTGCTGGCGCACAATGCTAGGGACCCGGGTTTGATTCCAGCCTTGGGTGAATGCGCAAACTGTACACAGACATTCTCTATGTCTCCTGTTTCCTCCAACAGTCCAGAGATGTACAGATTAGGTGAATTGGCCATAATAAATGCCCATAGTGTCCAGGGATGTGTAGACCAGCTGGATTAGCCATGGTAAATGCAAGGTTCAAGTTCTGGGTGGGATGCTCTGGAGAGTTGGTACAGACTCCATGGGCCGAATGGCCTCTTTGCACACTAGGGATTCTTCTATGAATATGTATTCGTAGTGTTGTCCTTTGCAGGGCCTCATATTACTTGAATTTATAGCCATCTCCCTCACAGGTTAAGATAGTTACCCCATCCGCTTATTGTGCAGTTGCAGCCATTTTGTTTCCCATTGCATAGCTGCAATTTCCAAGACAATTGAAGGTGAAAGCAAGCCCTACTCAGAAAGTAATTTGCAGGGGTTCCATGTGAGGGCTCAAACATCCAAGTCTCCTTCCCATGAACCCATTTTGGCTTCATATCCCCGAGGGGCTCTACCCAATCTGTCTATATGACCCTGCAGCTGCCTATGTTTCTCTCAGACTCCTGGACACGAGGTGACCATGCCAGATTTGGTCATAGACTGTCATCCCTGGAATCCAGGGCAATCCTTACCTTTGAATAAGATCTCTCCTCCTCCTGCATGACCCAATTCTCATCCATGATTTACCGTAACACACCTCCTTGCGTATACATTTGCCCTTCTTTAAAATTGTCATCCCTCCTGCTGTCTAGCTAAGGTCCCTAATCCCCATGAATCAGTCACCCACTCTCCTTCCCAATGCAGAAGTCCCCCTTCTTCTGAACCCCTTGCCTTTATTTGACAGAGAAATAATTGACTGCAGATCACCTCCTTGAGTGTTGGAACTGGACAGCATGTGCAGGAAGTGCCCGTAGTTGACAAATGCCTGTTTATCTTAACTCTCAGATTGGTCATTAAGGAGCCACAGGACTGACTGCAATCCACTCCACAGACTGCAGAAGCATGGATCCATGGACCAACGGGGCCCTGACTGGATGTCTGAGCATGGCAATGCCCCTGAACTCATCTCTGAGGATGTCTTTCATCAACTGTTGCAACATCCTGACTGACGAATACCTCCATGTACTTCATTGAGGACCAGTCACTTTAGACTTGGAGACACAGCCGTTTGCTTGCAATACATGCAGTGTGTTTGTCATGTAAGCTGCTATTGTGCCCTGAAGTGCATCTTTAGAGACAGAAGCATCCTGCAATTAAATCAGAAAGGTGACATGGGGATTCTGTGAAGCTGGCAGTTGTCAGATACCATACCGGCATTCAGCTGGTGCCCTTGAAAATACCTCAAGACATTGTTACTGCTGACAGCCTGGAGGACCAAACAGTGAGTTGAAGTCACTAGGTACGACTCTGACTTTCATTTGGGAATTGACAATGTCTAGTTTCTTCGCAGCAGGTGAGAGAACAGGAAGAGTCCTGAGGACTTGGGTGGCACAGTGACACAGTGCTTCTTAGCACTGCTGACTCACAGCGCCAGGCACCTCAGTTCCATTCCAGTCTTGCATGTTCACCCTGTGTCTGTGTGGGTTTAAGATGGGTGCTCCAGTTTCCTCCCATCGTCCAAAGATGTGCAGGTCAGGTAAATTGTCCATGCTAAATAATCCACAGTGTCTAGGGGATTAGCCATGGGAAATGTGGTATTACAAGGGATAAGATGGGGGCTTGGTCTGACTGGGCTGCTCTTTGGAATATTGGTGTGAACCTGATGGGCTGAATAGCCTTCATTTTGCACTGTAGGGATTCTATGATTCTATGAATTGCTGTCCTTGCTTTTTGTATTTTTCAGTTTTGATATGTGCCAAAATTTTAAAAGTACTTCTAACATTGCTATTTGCCATTTCACAATTGGTAGTTTTTAAAAAGAAACAAGCAATTTCATTGATTGGTTCTATTGTTTTCACATTCTTCATCAATATTGAACAAAGAGTCAAACAACATTCAATTAATTTATGTTCAGCCTATTGTATATTTGATCGTTGTTTTGACAAAAGAATTCTCGTTTTAACACGATTAATTTTTGTGCCAAGCATGGGGAATGCTCCAAGCTGACATTGTATGCAATTATATCTTTGAAAGGCTCCTGTTTTGAATATTTGATGCAAAAGTTTTAATTTTCCAGATAAACAAACAAGACAGTAAATGCTGTCATTTGTACTCATCTGCATGGAAACAATATTTTAATGCACAAGAAGCAATTACATTTGGAGGTCTTTTCATTGGCATTTGGAGTGCCAATTGCAAGTGTAATTTAATTCCAAACTTGCTAGGTGTCCTTTTTACTCTAGAGTGAGAAGGCCATAAGAGATTGGAGCAGAAATTAGGCCATTCAACCCACTGAGTTGGCTCTACCTTTCAATCATGGCTGATAGGTTTCTCAACCCCGTTCTCATCCTTGATCCCCTTGACAATCAAGAACTTGCTGGAACAGCACAGCAGGTCAGGCAGCATCCAGGGAACAGGAGAATCGACGTTTCAGGCCCTTCTGAAGAAGGGCTTATGCCCGAAACGTCGATTCTCCTGTTCCCTGGATGCTGCCTGACCTGCTGCGCTGTTCCAGCAACACATTTCAGCTCTGATCTCCAGCATCTGCAGACCTCACTTTCTCCTCTAATCAAGAACTTACCTGTCTCAATCTTAAATACACTCAATGATCTGGCCTCTATACCCCTCTGTGGCAATAAATTCCATCGACTAACCACTCTCTGGCTGAAGAAGTTCTCCTTATCTCTGTTCTAAAAGGTCTTCCTTTTGCTCTATGGCTGTGCCCTCAGTTCCTAGTCTCTACTATAAATGGAAATTTCTTCCCAACGTCCATTCTGTCCAGGTCATTCAGTATTCCGTAAGTTTCAATTAGATCCTCCTTCACCCTTCTAAACTCCATGAAGTACAGGCACAGAGTCCTCCAACGTTCCCCAAATGTTAAAGCTGTTCATTCCTGGTACAATGCATCTTTCCTGAGATATGAGGCCCAAAACTGCACACAATACTCTAAATGTGGTCCGACCAGAGTGTTAGAGAGCTTCTAATGAATGTAAGAATACAAAAAAAAAACAAGTGGAACAATATAGAACTCAATGGAACACTAAAGTATATGAATTTTGGCTTCATGCCCATTCACCTGTAACCTGGATAAGAAATTCTTCACATTTTTATTAACAGCATGAAATTACATTGATGCAGTTTGGTTATAAAAGCATATGCAGAATCTGGAGCTAATCCATTGTGAATAAATCATTCATATCTATTAATATTAACCTTTATTGTTTCATAATGTGTATTGATGTGGAAGATTGATTTGAATCTTGATCATCTTACTTGCAGGATTTTGACATTTGGATAAGAAAACATCAAATATCATTTGCTGAACAAATGCATGTATCGATCTGTAAGATCACAACTTGACCAGCTGATCCACACCTTAGTTTCTGAAGAAAAGACCATGATCCCTCACTTTCACCAAACAGCAGGTTATGAGGGAAGCACAGACCAAAGATATGACTGTAAATCTTGTGCCGACAATGCAATCACGGAAAGCTGGGTTAGTCAAGGAGTTCAATGTGAGAAAAGGAAGGAGGTAATCTTTTACTTTGGCTTTTTCTGTCTTTGTTAACCTTCAGGAAACCATGCTATGAAAAGTTACATGTGAATTTGATAAGAGAAAATATCAACAGTGACATAAATGGAGAACTGTAAGGTCATTAATCTTTAGTCGTATGTTTATATTTTAAAGTGCTAAAGTAAGCTTAAGTTGTAGCAGAGAAGCTCAGCCATGTTGAATTTGAATCCTATGACACCTGGGGAATCGTGGATATTTCACATAACCGAGATGACCACAAGACAGACCATAGGATCGAGGGACTGAAGTAAGCCATTTAGCCTATCAAGTCTGGTCCACTATTCAATGAGATCATGGCTGATTTGATAATCCTAAACTCTAACTTCCTCTCTTATCCCCACAACCCTTGATTTCCTACCTAATTAAAGTACAGGAAGTGTTACTGACTGCATAAACTTGAGCAGTAGCTGGAATCACTGTGGTGCATCCATGAGGCTGGGAGTTGCCTGGATTACTGCTGCAGTTGATAGTTCTTCAGAAGACTGCAAATAATGCCAGGACCATGGCACTACAAGTAGGCCAGGAGGGAAGGAGGAAGAGTGAAACAGGAGTAGTGATGGGTGATTCATTAGTTAGGAGAATAGACAAGCATTTCTGAGGCCACAAAAGTAACTTAAGGATGGTATGTTGCCTCCCTGGTGCCAGGATCAAGGATGTCACAGAACGGCACATTCTTTTGGGGTAAGAGTGATCATCCAGAGGTCACAGTCCACAGTCCCTGGTGTTGTGTGATTTTTAACTTTGTACACCCCAGTCCAACACCGGCATCTCCAAATCATCACATTGATATCAACAGTGTACATTGATTGGGGGATGTGGTCCTGCAATAAAACTTAGGAAGCTATGTAAAAAATTAGCAAGCAGCACTTCAAAAGTAGCAATTTCCAAAATACTCCAGTGCCATGTGTAAGTGAGTAGGGAAATTGGAGGATAAGACAGATGAGTTAGTGGCTGGAAAGATCGTATAGGAGGAAGGCTTCAAATTCCTGGCATGCTGTACCTAGCTCTGGCAAAGACAGCAAATGCACAAGCCAATGGGTTGCACCTGAACAGGACAGAGACTGAGTTCCTTGTAAGGCGCTTTGCTAGTGTTATTAGGGAGACTCTAAACTAACTCTGCAGGCATTTGGGAACCAGGAAAGAATATAGAACAGAGAACATTACAGCGCAGTACAGGCCCTTCAGCCCTCAATGTTGCACCAACCTGTGAAACCAATCTGAAGCCCATCTAACCTACACTATTCCATTGTCATCCATATGCTTATCCAATGACCATTTAAATGCCCTTAAAGTTGGCGAGTCTACAACTGTTGCAGGTAGGGCGTTCCATGCCCCTACTACTCTCTTGAGTAAAGAAACTATCTCTGACATCTGTCTTATTTCTATTACCTCTCAATTTGAAGATATGCCCCCTCATGCTAGCCATCACCATCCTAGGAAAAAGGCAATCACTGTCCACCCGATCTAATCCTCTGATTATCTTATATGTCTCAATTAAGTCACCTCTCAACTTTCTTCTCTCTAATGAAAACAGCCTCAAGTCCCTCTGTAATGTTGAAAGATTAAATGGGAATATCTCTCTGGACATTAATGTAACATTAAAGGGTTAAACGTCACTGTCTTTGGGTGGAGACAACACTCATGCAAGAATGTGGATGACTCCCCACTCCATTAAGACAGTCATTTGCTATTACTCTCCTGCTATTTTCAAATCAAGCTATCGTTCAATCTCTTCCATTTAGAAACACTTTCTAGCGATCCCCCAAAGATAGGTATGTCACACCTACATTGTCTTGGGGAATTACTGAGTCAGGAAACCATCTGCATAACAATTCCCCAGGATTAGGGCAATAGCATTATCTCAGAAGATAATCTCATCCTACCATTGTAACTGTGAGTAACTGGGAGTTGCCTTCAATGACTGTGGGGAAGTGGCTAGAGTATCTGTAAGCATGACCAAATGACCTGTAAAACGGGGATGTGTTTTCTTTGTTCAGGGCCTCTTTGACTCGACTTTGCACACCTGTGAAGAGGATCAAAGGGGGTCACTTAGCTTGTACAAGCTTTAATAAACTTTAACTGTTTGCAGAAATTGGTGGGCGCGAATTTCCTGTGTGAGACCTCAGGAAAAGAACCTAACACCTTAAACTTTCCTCATAAGACCTTGCCTCCATACTAGGCAATATCCTAGTAAATATCCTCTGAACTCTTTCCAAAACTTCCACATCCTTCCTATAATGCAGTGACCAGAACTGTACGCAATTCTCTAAGTGCGGCTGCACCAGAGTTTTATGCAGTTGCAGCATGACCTCATGGTTCCAAAACTCACTCCCTCTACCAATAAAAACTAACACACTGTATGCCTTCTTAACACCCTATCAAACTGTGTGGCAACTTTCAGGGATCTATGTACATGGACACTGAGATCTCTCTGCTCATCTACACTGCCAAGAATCTTACCATTTGCCCAGTAGTCTCTATTCCTATTACTCCTTCTAAAGTGTATCACCTCACACTTTTCTGCATTAAACTCCATTTGCCACCTCTCAGCCTAGCTTTGCAGCCTACATATGTCCCTCTGTAACTTACAACATCCTTCAGCACTATCCACAACTGTACCAACCTTAGTGTCTTCCATAAATTTACTAACCCATCCTTCTACGCCCTCATCCCAGGTCGTTTATAAAAATGACAAACAGCAGTAGACCCAAATCTGATCCTTGCAATACACCACTAGTAATTGAACTCCAGGATGAACATTTCCCATCAAACGCCATCCTCTGTATTCTCTCAGCTAGCCAATTTCTGATCCAAATCACTAAATAACCCTCAATTCCATGCCTCCGTATTTTGTATAGTAGCCATTCATGGGGAACCTTATCAAATGCCTTATGAAATCCATATACACCACATCAACCACTCTACCCTCATCCACCTGTTGGTCACCTTTTCAAAGAACTCAATAACATTTGTGAGGCATGACCTACCCTTCACAAAACTGTGTTGACTATCCCTAATCAACTTATTCCCATCAAGATGATTATAAATCCTCTCTCTTATAACCTTTTCCATAATTTTACCCACAACTGAAGTAAGGCTCACTGGTCTATAATTACCAGGGTTGTCTCTACTCCCCTTCTTGAACAAGGGAACAACATTTGCCATCCTCTCATCTTCTGGTACTACTCCTATAAGCAAAGGCGACAAAGATCTAAGCCAAAGGCTTCGCAATCTCCTCCCTGGCTTTCCCAGAAAATTCTAGGATAAATCCCATCCGGCCCAGCGGATTTATCTATTTTCACACTTTCCAGAATTTCTAACGCCTCCTCCTTTGAACCTCAACCCATCTGGTCTAGTAGTCTGTTTCTCAGTATTCTCCTTGACAACATTGTCTTCTTGCAGTGTGTATACTGACAAAATATATTCATTTAGCACTTCCCCTATCTCCTGAATAGCACATTCTTGTTAAGTACAGATACATAGTTAGCATTTTCAGTTAACCCTAGTCCATCCCTCAGGTAAATGGAGGAATTGAGTACTTTGAATCAATCTCTAACTTTTGTAATGCCCCCAGGTAGTGGACTGGAGTATTAGCACACTTTCACAGAATGGGACGTGACATGATGGAACGATAAAAATAAGCAGATGACACCTGACTAAACAAAATTCCACATACACAGTACACTTATCACCTAGTCTGTACCTTAACTCCCCAGAAGACTTCACTGAAGCTTTGACTCCTGTCATGTAACACTGTGAGAGATTAATAAGGTTCTAGATTTCATAAATATGCATCCTGCTATGTTGCTGCCTTTGATTTGTTAAAAGATTTATGACCAGTATGTAATACTTTACCTGGAGTTACCAGAAGACTGCCAACATAGATATGAAATTAATTCACAGTCAGCTCAACTAATCAAAGTGATCCACAGAATTAATTTGGGAAACAAACTGGAATAGCCTCAGAGAAAGCAGCCAGGGAAACTCTCAACCTGATGCCCACAGCAAAGTTTTCAAACTAAAATGATCAAAAATCTCCTTACCCAACCTGGTAATACACAGCAAGGATAAGATACCCTTCATATGCTAAGTACTGACCCTTGTATAGAGGTCAATTAATTAGCATGATATACAATTCAAAGTGGTTTGCATTTGGCATTCATATTCACAACAGAGCACGCACATGGAGAAAAGTTTAAGTGCAATTTCCATACAAAACATTTCCAATTGAAAATTATTGTATCTTTATAAACTTGACGAACAAAGTATCTTTTTGGGAGAAACTATTGGGGGGAGGGGGGGTGGAGAAGAGGGGGAGAGTAACTTTACATAAACAGCAGAGATTGATTGCAAAGGAACCATTGAAATGATAGAGAACAGAAGGGGGCCATTGAGCCCATCTTCTCCATGCCAATACAAAGACAACCAGGTGTCGTTTTAGTCCTTTCTTCCTTCAGATGGGCCCATTGCCCTGCAGCTTACAGTATTTAAAGATGCAAAATACTGGTACTTAAAAAAAATACAGTTTTAGAATCTCTGCCTCCACAACCAACTTAGGTAGTGAATTCCAGATAGCCACCATCCTTTGCTTAAAAAGGTATATCCTCACGTCCCCTCTAATCCTTCTGCCACTTGAATCTGTTACTGCTGGTTGTTGAACTCACTGCCAAAAGAAACAGGCTCCTCCTGTCTACTCCATATCTACCCTTCATAATTTTGTATACCTCAATCATTTCAAACCTCACTCTTCTCTGTTTCTAGAAAAACAACGCAGACATCTCCAATCTCTCCTCATAACTGCAATTCACCAACCCTGACAACATTCTAATAAATTTTCTCTGCATGAGTGAGTAAAACCAGGTGCACAAAATACTGGGACAGACAAGTAGCACAAGCATGGAGAACAGATATCTGGCTCAGGAGTAACTGATTGGAGATATTAAAACATTCTAAATTATGGTTACACTTTTTGTAATGGGTCTCTGTGTAGTTACTACACAAAGTATAATAAATAAAACTGGTGAATTACAGGCACAGATTTCCATATGGAATTATGATGTGGCAATAATAGACCTAGTTGAAGGAAAGGCAGGAGTGGATATTACATTTTTCTGGTTACAGAATGTTTGGGAAAGTTAGAAATTGAAGATATTTAAGGGGAATGTTCCATTACTGTAGAAAAAAGTATGCTTCAGAAGGTTCAAGGACACAATCAATTTAGCTAAAGCTAAGGAACAAGGAGGATGTAATTACATTATTGAGTGTATTCAACAAACAAATCTGTAAGGAAATTATAGTAAGGTACCAGCATTGTGGAATAGTTAAAATGAGGAACTTTAATTACCTGAAAATGACTAAGAAAGTCAAAGTACTAAGGACAGAGAGGGATAAGCATTCTGATGTTATGTTCAGTAAAGTTTCCTACACCAATAGGTGTCCAGTTCAACAAAAAGGAGGCACTACTACAACTGGCCATTGGAAATGAAATAGGACAAATAGATCAAGAGTCAGTGAATGAACATATATTTATTGTCTATATTATAGGGTGTACAATTATAGTGGAAAAGGATAATAGACAAAACGCAATTAACTGAGGGACAGCCAACTTCCATGGGGCAAGAAGGAGCTGAACTGGATAGACTAGAGACAAAGGTTAGTGGAAAGATTGTAGCTGAACAATATGCTACTCTCAAATAAAAGATAGTTCAACTAATAAAAAAAATGAACTGTGGATGATGGAAATTACATATAAAAACAGAAATTGCTGAAAAAACTGTTTCAGTTCTGAAGAAGGGTCATTGGACCTGAAACGTTAATTCAGCTTTCTCTCCATAGATACTGCCAGATTTGCTGAGCTTCTCCAGCAATTTTTGTTTTAGTCCAGATAATAAAGATGAGAAAGTGTGATAATGTTATGTTTGAGGTAGAAAATACAACTGAGAATGAAACTCAGCACAAAATTTTCAGAAGGGAAATGAAAAAGCAAATAAGTGAAGCAAAGAGGAAGTATGAAAAAAACTGGCAGCTAATTTAACAAGGAATCCCAAACTGTTGTTTCATATATATTAAGTAAAAAGCCATTAAAAAGGAGGAATAGAGCAAATGAGGATCTAAGAAGGGATGTTGATGAGGTATTTATTTATTTTACTCCTGTCTTTACCAAGGAAGCAATCGTTACTAAGACCATTGTGACAGGACAAAACACTGCCACAAAAAGGGTTCACAATTGATAAGGAGGTTTTACATAAGCTTTTGGAAGTTAGAGTTGACAAGGAACCAGGATGATATAACATGCATCCAGGGATATTGAAGGAAGTGAGAGTAATCTTTCTGTCTTTGTTGGACAAGGTGACAATGCCAGTGAACTGGAGAACTGCAAATATTACACTCTTGTTCAAAAAAAGGTTTGTAAACAATACAGTTTATCTTTGGGAATGCAGATACTTCCAGAACTAATGAATTTCTGGGGGGTGGGGGGCATGGCTCAGGGAGTGGCATGGTGGCTCACTGGTTAGCACTGCAACCTCACAGTACCAGGCACCCAGGTTCGATTCCAGCCTTGGGCGACTATCTGTATGGAGTTTGCTCATTCTCCCTGTGTCTGCGTGGGTTTCCTCTGGGTGCTCCGGTTTCCTCCCACAATCCAAAGATGTGCGAGTCACATGGATTGGCCATGCTAAATTGCCCATAGCATTAGGTGCATTAGTCAGAGGGAAATGTGTCTGGGTGGGTTACTCTTCGGAGGGTCGGTGTGGAGTTGTTGGACCAAATGGCCTGTTTCCACACTGTAGGGAATCTGACCTAATAATATTTCGATAAAGGGAGAAAAATTGGGTTAATTAGGAAGTAAGTGAGGACTGCAGATGCTGGAGATCAGAGCTTAAAAATGTGTTGCTGGAAAAGCGCAGCAGGTCAGGCAGCATCAAAGGAGCAGGAGAATTGACGTTTCGGGCATGAGCCCTTCTTCAGGAATGAGGAGGGTGTGCCAAGCAGGCTAAGATAAAAGGTAGAGAGGAGGGACTTAGGGAAGGGACGTTGGGAATAACTAGGAAGTTCCAGCATGCAGTTTGCCAGTGGAAAATCATGTTTCACTAACTTACTGGAGTTATTGGAACAGGGAACAGACAGGGTTGATCTAGATAATGCTATTCATGTAGCGTAGATAGACTTCCAAAAGGTGTTTGATACAACAGATGGAAAAAAGTTAGCATCCATGGAATAAAAGGCACTGTGGCAAAAGTGGATTAAAAAATGACTTGCAAAGTAGTGTAATGCTGAATGGCTATTTTTCAAGCTGCCGCAAACTTTATAGTGAGGTCCATTTAGAGTCAGTATTGGGACTCTTAGATTTCATGATTTATCTAATAATCTAGATCTTGGAGTGCAAGGGACAATTTCAAAGTTTTGTGGGTGATTAAAAATAACTTGGAAGGTTAATATATGTGAGGAGAATAGTATAGAACATCAAATGGACATTGATAGCAGATGAAGTGGGTGAATAGGCAGATGGCAGATGAAGTTCAATGTGCAAAAGTGTGAGGTATTTTATTTTGGCAGAAACAAAAGCATGAAGATAGAGTACAAAGTCAAGGGTACTACTCTAAAAATGTGTAGGAGCAGGGAGATCTGGGTGTATAGTGCATAAGGCATTTAAGGTGGCAGGACAGGTGCAGGCAGCAGTTAATAAGATACTAGTATCTTATGATTTATTAATAGTGTCATTGAATAGAGGGACAGGGAGGTTATGTTGAATTTATAAAATAACAGTTTGACAGCAACGTACACAATAACAGTACATTTCTGAGTGCCTGACTTTAGGAAGGACATATATGCATTGTAGAAGTTGTTCCAGAGATGAGAAAGTTCATTTAAAAAGATAGACTAGAGAAGATGAGACTATTTTCCTTGGAAAGGCAGGGGCTGACAGGAGATTGGGTTGAAGTTTTCAAAATTATGAAGCGGCTTGGACAGAAATAGACAGGGAGAAACTGTTCCAGCTCATGAATGGATCAAGAATGAGCTGGCACAGATTTAAATTGAATTGCAAAAGAAGTAAACATGTTGCGAGAAAACACTTTTTCACATAGCCAATGTTTCAGATCGAGAATGCACTTTCTGGAAGGGGAAATCAATCAAGGTATTCAAGAGGACATCGGATGATTAATCAACAGAAATAACATGAAGTGTCATGGGATAAGGGCAGCAGAATGGCACCATCATGTTGACCAGACAGCTGGTGCAGATCTGAAGGACTGAATGGCTTCCTGCACTAAGCAGTTCTGATTTTAATTTTCCAACACGCAATTGCTAAGTGTACTTGCTAAACTTGTCCTAGCATTACACTGATAGTCTCACCACCTTCATGACTGTCCAGCCACATTTAACTCTATTTAGAAAAAAATTATAGCATTCCCTCATTTCTAATCTTTCTCATTCTCATCAGAAAATGAAGAGAAAATAGAGAGCGGCATACAATTAAAATAAAAACAAAACCTATTTACTGAAATATAAGCCCAAAAATGCTCAATCTACCAACATTAGAAAGCAAAAAAGACAGGCTACCACTTCAGAAGGATATTAATCAATTCTAAACAAAGAATGTCCACCCAAAATATCAGACTGCGTTTTTCATATGTTCATATCTCCTCATCAAATTATAGACTTTTACCGACCATTTTAATATGCTGTTAAATGGCAAAAATTGGTTCATTGCACTAAGTTCCATGTGGCCATTTTATTACTGGTATCTAGGCTATACATGTGAGCCATTGCTTCAGGCTTATATTTTACATCTGCTATTTTAGTCATTTCAGAGATAGAAATTGATCTTGTTGCACCCACTTTCCACATGGCTATAATGACTAATTTTGGAATGTAATGTTGTATACTTGTTCTGTGTCTATGTTTTTTTTAATGCAAGCATTCTGCTAGCCACCTAGAACTGGTGGTTACTTATTTAAAGAGCAGCCTAATATCCGTTTTTGGTTTAGTTGCTAAAATTAGTTGTCGATCATTGGAACAAGCACCCAGACCTCCTCCACTTATTTGGATTCTTTAGTAGCTTACACAGGTAATTCGTTTTTTTTAACATCAGTATTCATTGCTGTGAATTCCATTCATCCACAACATCCATATCACACCATCACACAATGTCACGCTATTATTCCACCCATCACAACTCTATTGTACATCTCCTTATCAAATTATAGACATTTACTGACCATTTTAATAACCTATTAAATGGCAAAATTGGTTCATTGCACTAAGTTCCATGTGGCAAAAAGGACTAATTTTAGGTCACAATGTTTCATATCTATTCTGTGTCTGTATTTTTTCTGTTATAGTTTTGGTAAAGCCTATTTTTCAGGCTTTTTGGTGGCCATCTAAAACAGGTATCTCTGTCAAAAGGATGTGGAGATAGATATAATGCTTCTTGCAATGTTCATCTCAAGCACTTCTGTGATGCAGGACTAGGTGGTCCACAGACTGTTCCCAGGGATGCACAGGTAAACATCAACCACACCCAGAGGGCAACTAATTTTGTGAAAGACACTTGTAGGTATGCCTGAAATCTACTGGTCTTCCAATGCAAGGAGTTGTCTTCTGTTGAATGTTGCAGGCTGGTCCATTCCAAGGCTCAGGACTAGGTCCTGAGGGAAGCTCTAAAATTCAAGGGTGTTGCCACAGAAGCACAAAGAGAAGGTCATAGTCTAAGGTCTTCCAGCAGTTGTACATCAAGAGGCTGGAAACTGTATAACACCTTGATCAGGCCTTACAAAGAATGTACATTGTGAAAAATCAAGCAAATCAAAAATGTATTGAAGTTACTCAGAATGGAACGTGGTGTATGGAGAAAAAATTACTTCTGCTCCACTTTTGGTAATTTTGAATTTGAAATATCTTGCATTTGGGCCGTGTAGCTGACATGGAATCTATGTTGTCAATAGTAAGGCAATTGAAAATAAATTGTATGGAACATGCTGTCTGAAAACAATTCGAACATCATTGCAGACTCTGTTGCATTTAAGTTCAAATGTTTTGTGATGTATTAACAGTATTTTTGGAGGAAAAATAAACTTGCCTTCAGGCCGCTGGCAACAATGACAAGTTCCTTGGTATTCATATCTTCAAACAGTGCAGATACCACGAGAAGCAACATGGGTTTGGTTGGCTTGTCTATACATTTTGTGTCTGGCTTCAGATGGATTCAAAATGGCTTTCACCTCACGTCCCAAACTGTTTCTGAACACAGAAATAGTGTCCAGCTAAATTTCTCCCCTTAAATCTTGTAATTAATTCAAAGATAATTTTTTAACAGTGGAAATTCTTAAAATCATAGAATTCCACAGTACAAGAATACCATTCAACCCATTGCTCCTGAAAGGAAGACCTAGCTAGTCCAATTATTCTGCCCTAAATCCATAGCTCTTTAAATTCATTACTTTCAATATATATCCAGGTCTGTTTTGAGACCTCCTATGGAATCTACTTCCACTACTCACCCTGGCAGCACATTCCAACTCCAAACAATTCTGAGTACAGACTTTTCTCCTCATCTCACTCCGAGCTCTCTTGCTGACAATCTTGAAATTGTTGTCCTTAGTTACTGACATACCAACTATATAGGCATAATATCTTTCATTACGCTGTCAAAAGTGTGTATAACATCGAATTCCTCAATAAAAGTCACCTGCTAATCTTCTCCACTCCAAGAAGAATAAGCTCAATATATCTTTCCTTACACCCAAAATCCCTCACTCTGTATCAGTCCAGTAAATCTCCTTTGAATTCTCTCTAAAGCTTTAAGTGAAGGTGCAGAACTAAACATAGTACTCCAAATGTGGAGGGACCATTGATTTGTGGAGGTATAGCAGCACTTCCTTGCTTTTATACTCTATGCGTCTATTTATAAACCCAAAGATTCTTAGCAATTGTTTCAGGGAATCATACATGTGATTCTGCACCAGTCACTCTGCACTGGTCTTTCTCTCAAAGCCTGCATTGTCTCTAGGTATTTCTTCTATCAAAATGCATTGTCTTGCATTTCTCTACATTGAAATTCTGCATGGCCAATATGTCCCAAGTTCCTGAGCACAATTCACTACTCTTGTTAGCTTTGTGTCATCTGCAAATTTAGAGATTTTGCCCTCAGCATCCATATCCAAATCATTTATAGAAAAAGCAAGGGTTGCAATACTGATCCCCAGGGAACACCACTTTTAACTCATCTCCAATCTGAGAAATACACATCAATATCAATCCTGTTTCCTATCTTTTAGCCATATTTCTAATCCATGCTGCCAAGCAGCCATTAATCCCCAAAATTAATAAATATGACAAAAAATATAGATATAAAAAGAAATAAATGCAATGATGCTGAAAATCCAAAATAAAAATGTTAAGCAGCAAACACATACACATAAAAGCAGAGTAACTGAAAGTACTCAAGTCAGCTTGTTTAACTGGACTGACTAAAACAAAAATAAAAAGGAAAACAACAGGTCAGAGGTATAAAACGTTATACTAATTGTAATAAGCAGCTACTCGGTTTAAAATAACCAAACTTACAATTGTGCAGTATTTTTCACAAATTCAATATGTTAAAGCAGGTATGCAAATAATTAAATATTTTGAGTTGTAGTCACTGTCAAAATACAATAAGTACAGCTGTCAGTTGTGTCAAACGACATTACACAAATGGTAATGAGCAGAGAATCTGTTTTACTGCTGCTGATTGAGTAATAAATATTGGCTGGGAACTTGGAAGAATTATTACTTGGAAGAAGCTTTCCTTCATAATAGTGTCACGTTATCTACTGTGTGCACCTTAACACAAACCTTAGCCTAATGTCTCATTGAAAAATTACACCTCCAATAATGCAATATTCCTTCAGCGATGTAGTGAAGGAGCAGCATTTCAATCTGTGCTGCAATGTGTAGAGCACACCTCAAACTTACAGCCTTCCTACAGAGAAGCAAGCATGCCAGCACTGAGCCATGGTTCTGATTTATTGGAAAAAGCTGAATGTATTAGATGTCTAAGATGCTATTTATTTCACTCTACAATACTTTAAGTTGAGGGTCAAACATAGCAATACATGTTCAAATATGGCAAATGAAAGTCAATACTCTTTCCTAAAACTGTGCAAATATTTATTAGCCAGATGTGTGTTGGAAAAAAAAGCAAGTGTTAATATGGGCTGTTGATTAGCAAAGATAAACCATTATTTTACAATGGTTAGTTTTTGTACAAGTACACACATGGATTGTTTTGCCTATCTAGAATAAAACATTCACATTTTTCTTTTTGTTGATAGATAAAACACATGGATGTTTTATTGTTCTGATGTGTCTATTTCTTAGATGGCATCTGGGTGTTCCCAAACTTATTTTACTATCAGCAGTTTTCTGCAAAAAAAATGTTGTCGCACGAAAGATATCTTGGTAATTAATGCAGCAACATTTTTTTGCAAAAATAATTGCTAAATGTAACCAACACAGTAGGTTCAATTCCCAAACCAGCTGAGGCACAACAACCTCTTTTTCCTGAGGTGGCTTAGGAAATCCAGCATGTCCATAAGGACCCTCACCAATGTTTACAGATGTACCATAGGAAGCATTGTATTTGGGTGCATACTATTTGGGGAGAAAGTGAGGTCTGCAGATGCTGGAGATCAGAGATGAAAATGTGTTGCTGGAAAGGCGCAGCAGGCCAGGCAGCATCCAGGGAACAGGAGAAGGGCTTATGCCCGAAACGTCGATTCTCCTGTTCCCTGGATGCTGCCTGACCTGCTGCGCTTTTCCAGCAACACATTTTCAGCTGCATACTATTTGGGTCTGGTTTGGCAACTCCTTGGCCCAGGACAATAAGAAACTAGAGAAGGTTGTGTGCACAGCCCAGATTATCACAGAAGCCAACCTTCCATCCATGGACTCCATTTACTTGTCATTGTCATGGAAAGGGGGCCAACATCAAAGACCCTCATAATGCTCTCCTACAACAATCAGACAGAAGATACAGAAGCTTGAACACATCCACCAACAGGTTTGAGAACAGCTTCTTCACTGCCAGTTTTGGATTAAGTTTAAAATCATACAACACCAGGTTATAGTCCAATAGGTTCATTTGGAAGTACTAGCTTTCAGAGCTCTGCTCCTTCATCAGGTGGCTAGTGGAGCAGGATCATAGGAGACAGAATTTATAGTAAAAGATCAAAGTGTCAAACAACTGATGCGATATATTGACAAACCAAGATTGCTGTTAAGTCTTTCATCTTTTAGAATGGGTTGCAGGTTTCGATTCATTAATATGTAAATCCCAGAACTTCTTTCAAGTCACATTCCCAAGATAACAAGGTTTTATTTTTAAAAAGTGACATCTCAGCTCAGACAAAGCATAAAAGCTGTGAGGTATAGCCTATATGCATTCCAATCTTGAGTCTGACTGGTTCTATTTCCAAAGTAGGAATTCATGAACTATCACATAGATTGATTGCCTACAGACTGTGCTTTTTGAACAAAATAGAATGTATCTGCAAATATAATTGTGCAAATGCAAATTCACCCCACAGACTTATATATGTGTGTGTGGGCAGCGGGGGGAAGAGGGAGAGAGAGAGAGACAGTGTGTGTGTGTACATGTGTGTGAGTGTGATGGAGTAAATGCCTGTGAGAGGATATGCACATGATTGTGAGTGTGGGGGTGTGTGTTTGTGAGTTCCTGAAAGATAGCGTGTGTATCAGAGAGGGTCTGCATGAGTATGTGAGTATGTAAGAGTGTGTGTGTATGTGTGTGCTTGTGTGAGAGTGTATAGTGTATTGGGATCACCTGCAGTGTGACATGAACCCAAGGTCCCGGTTGAGGCAATCCTCATGGGTACTAAACTTGTCTGTTAGCCTCTACTCAGCCACTCTGCTTTGCTGCGTATCCTGAAGTCCACCTTGGAGGATGGTCACCTGAAGATCCAAGGCCAAATGTCCCTGACCACATAGGTGTTCCCTGACTGTGAGGGAACACCCCGGTCTGGCGATTGTTGTGCGATGTACATTCATCCATCGGGGAACACTTGAGAGCTCCATAGTCAAGAAAGCCCAGCAGCTTCTCTACTTTCTGTGCAGGCTGAGGAAAGCCATCTCCCAACCCCACCACCCCCTCCCCACCGACCCCCAACCCATCCTCACCACATTCTACAGAGGGTTCATTGAGAGTATCCTGAGCTGCTGCCATGTGGGCGGCACGGTGGCACAGTGGTTAGCACTGCTGCCTCACAGCGCCTGAGACCCGGGTTCAATTCCCGCCTCAGGCGACTGACTGTGTGGAGTTTGCACGTTCTCCCCGTGTCTGCGTGGGTTTCCTCCGGGTGCTCCGGTTTCCTCCCACAGTCCAAAAGATGTGCAGGGTCAGGTGAATTGGCCGTGCTAAATTGCCCGTAGTGTTAGGTAAGGGGTAAATGTAGGGGTATGGGTGGGTTTCGCTTCGGCGGGTCGGTGTGGACTTGTTGGGCCGAAGGGCCTGTTTCCACACTGTAATGTAATCTAAAAAAAAAAAATCTAAATCTAAATCACTGCCTGATTCGGGAATTGCATCGCCTCGGATCATAAGATCCTACAACGGATAGTGAGGACCACTGAGAGGATCATCAGAGTCTCTTGTCCCTCCATTACAGACATTTACACCACACGCTGTATCTGAAAGGCTAAGAGCATTGTGGAAGACCCCACACACCCTCTTTCAAACACTTCTCCATCTGGCAGAAGATACCAGAGCATTCAATCTCTCACAGCCAGACTGTGTAATAGTTTCTCCCCCAAGCCATCAGGCTCCTTAACTCAGTATGATCTGATTCTTTCCCATCTGAAATTCTTTGTACGACTTTGAATTGTGCTAGAAAAATCTCTATTATTTATAATTCTTCTATTATCCGGTAATTTGCCTCTTTTGCACTTCTTATGCACTTTATGCCATGGAGCATTCTGTAGCTTGTCATGTCCATGTAGTACCCTCGGTCCTGGAGGAACGCTGTCTCGTTTTTACTGTATCAGTTGTATATGGTAGAAATGACAAATAAAAAGCTACTACTACTATTACTACTATTCTATTTTGTTCAAAAAGCACACAATCTGCAGGTAGACAATCCATGTGATATTTTATAAATTCCTACTTTGGAAATAGAACTTGTCTGACTCAAGACTGGAATAATACAGACTCTAACCTTACACCTTTAATGCATTGTCTGAGCTGAGATGTCACTTTTTTTTATAGAACCTTAAGTTATCTCAGGAATGTGACTTGAAAGAAGTTCTGGGATTTACATATTAATAAATCAAAACCTGCAATCCATTCTAAAAGATGAACAACTTAACAGCAATCTAAGTTTGTTCAATATATTGCATCGCGTGTATAACACGATGATCTTTTGCTATAAATTGTGTGTCCTGTGATCCTACTTCACTAGATACCTGATGAAGGTGCAACGCTCTGAAAGCTTGTATTTCTGAATAAACCTGTTGGACTTTAACCTGGTCTTGTGTGATTTTTAATTTTGTCCACCCCAGTCGACACCGGCATCTCCACCTCATTGTTGGACTAATGAATGGACTCTCTAACATCAAATAATGTTGATCTTGGTCATGTCGATCTTGTTTCATGCATCTCCTGTTCAGTGTAATCTGTATGCCTCATTCTGTCTAAGCCCCACGCTCTGTATGTCGTTGCTTACTATGATCTGCCTGTACTACCTGCAAACAAAGCTTTTCACTGTACTTAGGTAGACGTGACTACAATAAATCAAATCAAATCAGGTCATCATGAAGGACTCTCTTCCTCAATCTCTCCCCTCAGGTTAAGTGATCACTAGTCATCTCTCTCTCTAATGAGAGAGCAGTCCTCTGGTCTACTTAGAGTATGGCAATTTTATATTAGTAATTTCAGTAAATTGAACATTTACCTCTGCATCTGCCTCGTGTGAGTTCCTTCACTTCTCTAACTTTGTAACAATGCACGTTATGATGAAAGCCCTTGGCTCCAGCTTCCAGCAGATATTTTTACTCTTACCCCACTTCATGCTAATAGGTTATCTAGAAGCTTCTGAATGTTAGGTCTAATGATTTATGGCCTCAATGAAATTCGAACATGAATAGATGGATAAGGAACAGAGAAGTGAAATGAGGTTAAATTAAAAATAGATAGAGGGAAAATGAGAGAATAGATTATGAACGACACAAAAAGCAAAAATAACACCACAAAAACAAAGCCTAAGAAAATGCTTCAGGGAACAAGTTACTACTTGTACGATCAAGTCTCCATGGCCTCATTATTTACTCCAGACTGGTTGGCCTGCCAGGACAATAAATCATATCACGAACACCATTCTTTGACATGGGGCTACGATCCCCAAATGACTGAGCTTATTTTGTATTGACAACACAAATGCAAAACTTTGGTGAGTCACTGTATAAGGCCGCGGGGCCGGGGGTGGTCATTCTGTCAGCTCTGGCAACACTGTGCCCAGTTAAGTTCTGGTGATTCCGAATTCGTGACGTATAAGTTTACCTTATCTCTAAATTGTTTTTTTTTAAAAAAACTGAATAAAGTGCGCACTGTTATTTTGTCAGCAATTTCTGAGTTCATGCGCTCATTTTATCAAACCAAATTCGCAAGAAGTAGAGATTGCCGTTAAAAATGAGATTAGCTGCAGTATGTCCAGGCGCCATGGTAGTGACTCTACTTCTGGAACAGAGGCGCAGGTTCAAATCAGTGCTATAAGAGGTCGAGTATAAATATGTACAAAAAGCTCTGTTATTCACTACAGAAAGGGCTGTTGACACTTTTGCAAACAGCAAGCTAGACTGAAGTCTTACTTTACATTGGACTGCATAACCCGTGTTTAACGCGGATGGCTGAAATTTCGATCCTTTTTTAGATTCCTTACAGTGTGGAAACAGGCCCTTCGGCCCAACCAGTCCACACTGACCCTCCGAAGAGTAACCCACCCAGACCCATTTCCCTCTGACTAATGCACCTAACACTATGGACAATTTATCATGGCCTATTCACCTGACCTGCACATTTTGGACATTTAAAATAGAACATAAAGGTGTCCATTGCTTAACTCCTACTCTATAGCCTCACAGATACATAAATTGGCCGTCAGTGCACACGATAATCTTACCCTGTTAATTTCGGCCAATTTTAGTTACTCCTTTCAACGGAGAACGCTTCACTTCTGCGACCAAGATTCCCGGAAAGTCTCTTACAAATGAAAAAAAATTCCATTGCACCGATGGTTTACTCATTAATTGTGACCCTGCGAATGCCGGAGATGCCGAGTGAATGGCTTGGCACAATGCCACGGCTAAAAAAAACCTCCCACCTGTTTCAAAAACAACATTGACGTTTTGGCCAGAAATCCTCGGAGTCCGTCAGGAAAGTCCATCATTTCAAATCGCCTTATCGATTCAGGAAATGTACGTTGCGAAGCCAAATATTGACCACATGCAAACAAAAACAAAAAAAAAATGTAATCGTGAAGTTGTCAGTTTCAAGGACATTAAACTCACATTCCGATTTAAAAGTGAGAAGCCAGCGTTTAGCAATGCCTCTGGAATGTTTGAAGAAGATTTGATTTTAACCGCATTATACTGCACTCCATTGCACTTCCCTAATCTGCGTGTGTATAATTGCTCGCTATAGATTTGTATGTATTTTGAATTCCATGTATTTTTAAAACTCTGGTGCCAGTGAAAGTCAGCTTGTGGAAAGCGAATCTCGTGTGTTTGTTGTTGGTAACCAAATTGAAACGCGAGTTGGTAGCAGTGAGTTTGTATTCCCCAGTCTCACTCTAGTGGCCCCTGCTGGAGTTAATCTGTGTGCGCCTTTTGGGTGAGAACAGCAGCAGATAGGTAAAGAGGTGGAAACCAAATTCTGGATCAGTGGTGCTGGAAGAGCACAGCAATTCAGGCAGCATCCGACGAGCAGCAAAATCGACGTTTCGGGCAAAAGCCCATCATCAGGAATAAAGGCAGAGAGCCTGAAGCGTGGAGAGATAAGCTAGGGGAGGGTGGGGGTGCGGAGAAAGTAGCAGAGAGTATAATAGGTGAGTGGGGGAGGAGATGAAGGTGACAGGTCAGGGAGGAGAGAGTGGAGTGGATAGGTGGAAAAGGAGATAGGCAGGTCGGACAAGTCCGGACAGGTCAAGGGGACAGTGCGGGCTGGAAGTTTGAAACTAGTGAGGTGGTGGAAGGGAAAATGAGGAAGCTGTTGAAGTCCACATTGATGCCCTGGGGTTGAAGTATTCCGAGGCGGAAGATGAGGCGTTCTTCCTCCAGGCGTCTGGTGGTGAGGGAGCGGCGGTGAAGGAGGCCCAGGACCTCCATGTCCTCGGCAGAGTGGGAGGGGGAGTTGAAATGTTGGGCCACGGGGCGGTTTGGTTTATTGGTGCAGGTGTCTCGGAGATGTTCCCTAAAGCACTCTGCTAGGAGGCGCCCAGTCTCCCCAATGTAGAGGAGACCGCATCGGGAGCAACGGATACAATAAATGATATTAGAGGATGTGCAGGTAAAACTTTGCAGCCAGCAGTCAGATTCCTGGCCTGCTTCCCACGTACATCCCACCTGAGATCAGGGCTCTGTTTAATTCCGGTAGGGGAGAGAGCAAGAGAATTGGGGCCATCGGAAGTGGAATTGCTGATACCACATTACTCCAGAGTTCAGAAGTTCATTGCTGGGTCTACCGTCTGAAGGATACATGGCTTCAGACAGGGTTGGGGGAGGCAAAGAAGAATCCTCATCTTCATTATATCGAGGTCCCAGCCCAGTTATTTCAAAACCTGGACTATTGTATCGCCTGGGTCAAAATCGTGGAATTCCCTCCCTAATGACATTTTGGGTTAACCCACAGTAGGTAGACTGCAGCAGTTCAAGAAGGCAGCTCATCAGCACCTTCTCAAGGGCAACTAGGGATGGCAATGAATGCTGCCTTTTCAGTGATGCTCACGTCCCCGGTCGGCATGGACGAGTTGGACTGAAGGGTCTGCTTCTGTGCTGTACATCTCTGACACTTTGGCGCTAAATAAATAAAAAAAAGCACAATATGTCTAATATGCCTCAAATATCCCCAGCTCCCAAATTAAAAGGGAAGATTCCTCAACACAAACGACCCTGCTCCTACTTAACTACCTTTACCTCGCTTCCTTCCAGAGTCATAACCCATTCACTAGCGACCAGGGGCACCGACCCCAATGAAAGTGACCAACATTTGGCAGTAGTTTGAATGCCTTTATAGTCTCTATTGAACAGCTTCCAGCAAAAACAAACTGCACAGATTCTTTCCTTCAAACACCTGGCAAAAAAGCTTAGGTTTGACAATGCGTACTAATTGTAGGATTCAAATATCTTGTGGTTTCATCAAGCATGCATATGAATCTCCACTGGTAAAATTAGTTAGCAATTACACCAAAATATGTATTTGATGGTTTCCACTAGTTTATTAGCAATTCCACAAAATACGTGAAATAACGTTACTTCATAAAATGGTAATGCATAAAATGGTCTTAAAAATCCAATAAGAGAATAATTTTATGTATCAAAGCTATAACTTGATGAAATGAGGAGAAGATGAATATTTTTAAAAGGAATGATGGTCAATCAATACTCTTAAGGATATGACATAATGCTATATCCATTTTCCGAGGAGCACAGTCCTGAGACAGCACTCATGTTAGTTGTTTCACATCCTGCAAGGTATGTTAACATATTGACGCCTTGCATCCCAGGCATTGCACGAATTCTCACTCTCTGTGGTTGCAGGATCTGGACACTGCAGTAGCCAATTAAGTCAATGCATACCCCAAACAAAAGAAGAAAACAGCACAGCATCAGGAGTAGAGGATGTAGAAATCCCAAATTTAACACCAGGTGAAGAGAAAACAATGGCAATTATTGATTTTGACTCTGACCTGGTAGATGGGCACAGAGGTGTAGGATTTACTGTGCCAATCTCTGAAGTCATAATAATGCATGCCTATTAATAATAACAACTTACCTTTATATATCAGCATTAGCATAGCAGAATAACCCAAGGTGCTTCAGAGATGTGTAATCAGGCAATAACAGACACAGTATTGTTGAGTGCCTATTCACATTGGGTTTCTCCCTCTAGCAACCCACAGATATTGTAAATGGGGAAATAACATTGACAAGATACAGAGCACAAGGATGCTGTAAAATTCAAATGTAGAAGTGAGCCTTGGGTAATTGAACAAATCAGTGAGACATATCTGTTCTTTGTTCTAAAGCCATGAAATGGAGGCATTATGCAGATATAGATCTTAAATAACCTGCCAAAAAGGAATGGATGCCAGCAGAACATTAGACATAAGCAGTCCCTGGATGAAGTACCCCAATTTCTTTACCATTCCAGATGGATACCACAAATTGTTATGTATCTGAGTCAGAAGGAATGACTGGCTCCACTTCTTTATTCACCCACCATCCTTGGTCACAACAAGAATAATATAAAAGAATCCCCTTCCCTTGTGGATATTTTCCTTCCAGACTTAATGAATTTATGTTTTAAAAGAAGCCAATTTAACGAGGCTTTCTTGAATCAAATAAAAAGTGAGTTCATTAGTTACTAAACAGAAGAATAAATAATGTTGCAACACATGTATACAAATATTAGAAATGAGATGTGAGCTATAAAAAGGTTAAATTTAAATAAATATGGTTCAGTCTCTGGGTTGTCCATGAAGAGTAGATAGTGTAACATTGTGGATGTTATGTTGGATGTTACATTGACGTTAGTAATTAAGTAGTTATTTTTAAGGTTCTTGACTTTGTAGATGAGCTGAAATTCATTTGTCCTGTTCACGTTTTGATGATGACTAGCTTCCAGCACTCAGAGCGATGTTTCTATTTGCTCTTTACCTGCAGTGCAGGATTGCTTAATAGCTGCCTTCAGGTTTTGACCTTCACAACTCACTAGTTCATCAGCCCACTAGGATACACAGACAAGGGATTTGAATTGGTTTTTAACAACTATTTTGTAAATTCCTGAAAGGGTGAAACATAAGTATGTCTTTTGATTCATGCCCACAGTCTGGAAACTATAGGAGATATTTTCCCATTTAGTGGAGGTAATTAGAATATCTTGCCCCCTGCCTTTTGAAGTCTGACTCTTTGAAGCTTTCTTGACATCTTACAAGGTGTATCATGATATGGGCTCACACAGGAGAATCTTTCAGCAGTCAGTGAATTCCATTCTTAAAAGTTATATTTTCAGTTAGGCCTGGCTTGCAGCCTTTGTTTAAAACAAAACACATCCTGTCCAGTATTCAATGCACCCATAAGTAATTTGGAGTTCTGATCTATCATCATGACACTTCTCCTGTACAACAAATGAAAAAAAAAACATTCTTATTTTATCACTAATGCAGAAATAGATTTTAATATATAAAGAACAAACACGCAGATAAATTCTGATAACCCTGGCCAATATCATCTTTTGAGTTCTGACTTGGTCTCTTTAAGTTCTGGAATTGGATTGATTTCCTGGAAATGTAGGTGATTTTTTTAGGTGGTATGGTTGAAGGAACAATTTCCAATGGAATACCTGGCATTCTGAGCCTTAAACCATGCCACCAAGAGTTAACAGTTGTGGTCAGTTTTGACGGTGGTCTCTCTATACCCATTTTGGACACATATTTCAAAGTGCTTGAGAGTTAGTAATAAGCTGAGGGTTTCGTTTTCTAATGAGATCTATCATCTCTGGTGCTTATTTAGTTTTTGGGAAATATAAACGATTGGTCTGTACACTTCAGATTTATTTTTCTGAAGGATCCCTAGCTTGAAGTCATTCATATCGATGGCCATTCTAATTGATTGGATAATGTTTGAAAGTGCCAGCACAGGCTCTCTTGTTAAATGGTATGCAATTTTTCAAAACATTTCTCAGTCCACACATCGTTCATTTTTTTTCTGTCAGGATCGTGGCTACTGTGTTGAAGTTTGGGACCCATTTTTGAGAGAGTTCACACACTCCTCGAAATTCATGATTTCATGTTTTCTTGTGAGAATGGGAAACTCTTGTCTCTACCTTCACAGCCCTGGTCAATATTCATCCTTGAACCATCATGTGTCCTTGATGGATCACTTGAGGCCTTAGTAAGACTGACCACTATGTCAGCTGACTGTATTTTCTGAAGGAGAATTTCCAGTTGCTCTAAGTAGATTTCCCAGTGTTGCTGTGTACTAGGGACTTGGCGAGGTACACTGCACACTGAAATAACTCTGCCTCTGTTTGCTTCATCAGCAGTTGAACACTGGCTGGGGGAATTTGGAGCCCAAAAAAGGCATAACAAAACATGACATAACCTGTCCAGAGTTATGTCGGTGGAGATATCCTTCGCACAGACAGTTAAGGAAACCTACCAGTATCCCTTGAGTAAAACTATCTGAGTAATTTAGGCTGCTTTGAATACAAAACCTTTGCAATTTTCTAGCCCAGGTGTGAAGTAGGAGTCAGCTCTGGTCACTGCATTGAACCTTATTGAAGAGCCTTTTGAAGCTGTCTGGCCAGAGGACACGCATAACTGGGAGCTCTGGCTCCTGCTGCTGGGCTCTAACAGTTAGTGGTCCAACATGTAGTTAACCTCATATCAAGTCTTTCTAGGGATATTGTCTTATGAAGGGGTCATTCCCGTAGCCACATTATGTAGAGCTAGGGAGCTACAGCTTGGTTTGTCTCACCATAAGCCTTTTACTGCAGTGAGTAGTCTTTTCAAATCTGTTCACTGTTCTGCACCCAAATGAGCTAATAAGTGAAATAATTGCACCAATGCCAGTGTCCCCTCATCAAGTCACCCTTTATTTACTTGTGCACATTATACTGGCTGTGGCCAGCCAGCTCAGAATTAGTCCCCTGAACTGAGGAAATTCTAAATCTCTTGGTTTTTTTTTTAAGAAAACAGCCAAGGAAACTCTCTTCCCCCACAGTACACTGGCTGTGCGACCAGCCAGTTTGGAGTCTGTCCTTAACTGAGGAGCTTCTAAATCCCCTGTTTTTTTTTCTCTGAGGAGATTCTAATCTCCTGATTATATTTTTTTCTTTTTTTTAAAGGGCAATACTGTGGACACTCCTGTTGTCTTTTTTTTCCTTTTTTATCAATTCATTTTTTCTTTTTTTACTTCTTTTTTTTAACCCCCACACTACCACCTATTTCCCCAGCACCCATGGTGTGTGTGTGTGTGTGTGTGTAGGTGTGAGACACAGTGAGAGACAAAAGGTGCACAAATCTTTATTCAATTTCCACCACCAGGAAGATAGGAAAACACCCGAGTGGCCAGTGACAAGCACTCTCCTGATTATATATATATATATATATATATATTTTTTTTTAAAACCCCCACACTACCGCCTAAGTGCGGTAGTGCTTATTTTTTCCCCAGCACCCATGGTGTGTGTGTGCAGGTGTGAGACACAGTGAAAGACACAAAGTGCACGAATCTTTATTCAATTTACTCTCCTGATTATATATATATTTTTTTTAACACACTATGTGCATCAGGAGTTTAACAATCATTCCTCACTAAAAGGAATGCCAGTTAACAAACTGGCTAAGTAATTCAGCCAGTTCAGAAATCAGGTATTTTTTCCCCTCCAAAAAAAGGGGGCAAAAACTAACAGTAACATACTGACCATAGTGTCAGTCCCCTAAACTGAGAAGGCTCTGAATCTCCTGTTTACATTTTTTTTTCCCTTACACTCCTTTTTTTTTCTTCCTTTTTTCCCCCCCACACGACCGCCTAAGTGCGGTAGTGCTTATGTTTTCCCCAGCACCCATGGTGTGTGTGTGCAGGTGTGAGACACAGTGAAAGACACAAACTGCATGAATCTTTATTCAATTTACTCCTCTGATTATTTTTTTTTCAACACTTAAACTTTTTATTTACTTAAATCAGCAGCTGTGCCATATAGCTTCACAATTTGTGCACTTGATAGAAAGTTTCACTGAAGTTGACCCAAAAGCATGTTTACTTTCACCTTTCCCTTACTCAAATTCACAGAGTTAATACCCATGAAAAAAGGTAGTACCAAAAACCTGACTCCATTCAAAAAAGGTAGACAAAAAAACACTTGTTAAAAAGAACATTTTGTAGGTGGTTTTAGAGGCACACTGATTTCAAAGTGGTGGATCTTTTAGCTGCTGCTCTCTCCCAGGGTGTGCTTGTCAAACAGGTACTCTGCCATGCCAGTCTGGGGAGCTCCCATACGGACCAGGTTGGTAATGAAGTCACCAAGCTGCTTGATAGCCTTGACTTGTTCATCCAAATAGTGAGTTTCCAGGAAGTCACACATATGAGGATCGACCTTGTCAGAAGCCAATTTGTGCAGCTCCAGCAGAGACTGGTTCACAGTCTTTTCCAGATGGTGGGCACACCTCATGGCTTCTAGAGTATTGCTCCATTCATCACGGTCAGGTTTCGCGACATCCTGAAGGATCACACGGCCCCCTCGTTGATTTTGAAACTTCATCAGCTTCTCTGCATGTTCCCGTTCCTCATGGGACTGATGCTGGAAAAATTTGGCAACGTGTTTCAGAGCAACATCATCCCGGTCAAAGAAGGCATACATAGACATGTAGACATAAGAAGCATAGAGCTCCATGTTAATCTGGCGATTAATAGCCGCTTCGCAATCCTGGTGGTAATTCTGGCGAACCTGGGAAGCCATTCTCTGATCTACTCTCCTGATTATATTGGTCAGCCAGGGCTCTCCGGATTGGCCCAGGTTAACAATCCAAAGCAACAAACCCGTAGTCAATGAGGTCAACCTGGTTCCAATCACTGCAATAAGGAATCTACATCTGTTGGGCATTTCTGCATTGGTTAATCAGCTATTAAAGTATTCAATGTGAGCCTCAATCCATCTCCCCCAAGCCACCCCCACTGATACCTAATCCTTTAGGTCTGGCCATGGGATAAATCTGTTATCTGCTTGTCCCCCTTCACAATGGTAGTATTGCTTTATCATGTTGTCATGGTCTTTGCTTTCTCTTCCAATCTGGCATATCAATTAAATTATTCACTTCCTTGAGTTTCTTGGCTTCTCCATGAGACTATTAAAGATTCAGCTGGTATTGGTAGGAACAGTAACTGTAATGTCTTGGCAGAAACATTTGAGCCCTGGCATGTTTATCTACCTGTTCTATCATCACTGTCTAGGAGTCTTCCAAGTGTTGTTTATTTATTTATTCAGAACTGTCTTGTCCATAAGTCCAATATGACTGTATGTAGTTTGGGGTTCTGATCCATTGTTACAACAACAAACATGAAAGATCTGTATGATCTCGGCCCAAAATTGGATGCTGGAATTAAAATGCTATGTATAATGTTGCTATCTGCCAATATCTGAGAAGATTTCAACTTGATGAATTGCTGTTTTTCCACAAAGTGTCAGCTGTAGGAACATCTGAAAATCTTCCACTACCTCATAAAAGGCTCAGGCAAGGAAATCAATTTAATAACAAGCCACTGAATGAAGGACTGTAAGTCTTTTAAATCGGGAGAGTTCAGTTGTAATCAAAATGCAATATACACAGGAAAAGATCTCAGAGGGATGAAGAGTGAAGTTACTTTTCAGAAATGTGTTGATCTTTTTTGATTGAAGCAAGTCTATTCTCCCAATCATCACCATTAATCAGCATTCTGCTCTGGCCTACCAGCAATGTGTTAAAATGCATGTTTCAGATGTATTTCAAATTCATAAATTCCCTCCCAGCAGCAGCACAGAGGACTATTTAATTTGGTTCTGTGATGTACAGTTTGTGATTTTGAACTGCTGGCATGTGGAATTTGCTCTGTGTGCATGAAAAGATCAAAAAGGATTTGTCAATCTCCGTGGGGCCATAAGTTTAAATCAGTATGTGCCAGAGATCGGGGACTAGGGCACCCCTGAATGATAATGTGAGTTTGTTTGTATTGTCAGAGTTTTATGATTGGAGAGCAAATATTGAAAAGCATTAGCTTACTTTTACTTTCGAATAATCAAGGGTTGATTTTAGCTTCAGAAAATGCAGAGATTGAAAAGCTTTTTAGCAGTTCTCTGAAGACCTGCATGGGGTCATTTGAAAGAAGAATTTCTTCTGAAGAAAAGAACCAGCTCAGAGCAGTTAGGACACAGGTAACTTGGCCATAAATATATTAGTTTGAAAATTCCAGAGCAGAAGTGTTTGATTAGATCCCTGAAGGGATTACTTGAAGCTAAGTAAGTTTGAGCTCAGTTGTGTGAATAATGAAGGAAACCAATGTTCAGCAGGAAATTGAGAAACAAATTTTGTTAGGAGATCTCAGTTTTTATCTGTTAGAATAATAGGGTGGTTATGGAAGGGGAATTTAACTTGCCAAACATAGACTGGGACTGCCACAGTGTTAAGGGCTTGGATGGAGAGAAATTTGTAAAGCGTGTTCAAGGAAACTTTATGATTCAGTATGTGGATGTACCTACCTGAGAAGGTGCAAAATTTGGATCTATTCTAAGGAAATAAGGCAGGGCAAGTGACTGACGTATCAGTGGGGGAGCAATTTGGGGCCAGTGATTCTATTAGTTTTAAAATAGTAATGGAAAAGGATAGACCAGATCTAACAGTAGAAGTTCTAAATTGGATGAAGGCTAAGGTTGACGGTATTAGGCAAGAACTTTCAAAATTGACTAAGGGCGGATGTTTGCAAGTAAAGGGACGGCTGGAAACTGAAGTCTTCAAAATGAGATTATAAGAGTCCAGAGACCATATATTCCTGTTGGGGTGAAGGGCAAGGCTGGTACGTGTAGGGAATGCTGGATGACAAGAGAATTGATGTTTTGTTCAAGAAAAAGAAGGAAGTATATTTTCAGATCTAGACAGCAAAGTGAATCCCTAGAAGAATATAAAGGCAGCAGGAGTATACTCAAGAGGGAAATCAGGAGGCCAAAAGGGGGACATGAAAAGCTTTGGCAAATAGTGTTCAGGAGAATCCAAAGGGATTCTACAAATACATTAAGGACAAAAGGATAACTAGGGAGAAAATAGGGCCCCCTAAAGATCAGCAGAGTCACCCATGTGTGGAAATGCAGGAGATGGGGGAGACACTAAATGAGTATTTTGCATCAGCGTTTACTGGAAAAAGATATGGAAGATACAGAACATGGGGAAATAAATAACACATATCTGGAGAAATGTCCATATTACAGAAGAGGAGATGCTGGACATCTTAAAACTCATAAAGGTGGATAAAATCACTAGATCAAGTGTACCCCAGAACTCTATGGAAAGCTAGGGAAGTGATTGCTGGGGTCCTTGCTAAGATATTTGTATCGTCAATAGCCACAGGTAAGGTGCCAGAAGACTGGAGGTTGGCTAACATTGTGCCAATATGTAAGAAAGGTGGTAAGGAAAGGCTAGGCAACTGTAGACCAGTGAGTCTGACATCAATGGTGGTCAAATTCTTGGAGAGAATCCTGAGGAACAGGTTTTACATGTATTTGGAAAGGTAAAGATTGATTAGGGATAGTCAACGTGGTTTTGTGCATAGGAAATTGTGTCTTACTAACTTAATTAAGTTTTTTGAATAAGTAACGAAGAGGATTGATGAGGGCAAAGCGGTGGACGTGACCTGTTTGGACTTCAGTAAAGCATTCAACAAGGTTCCTCAAGATAGACTGGTTAGCAAGGTTAGAAAACATGGAAGGTCATGCCTGACAATCTGTTAAAGTTCTTTGATGAGGTAACAAGCAGGTTAGACCATGGAGAGCCAATGGATGTGATCCATCTGGACTTCCAGAAGGCTTTTAATAAGGTGCCACACAGGAGGCTACTGAGTAAGATAACAGCTCATGGTGTTAGAGGTCAGGTATTACAGAAGGCAGAGATTGGGAATAAAAGGCCCCTTCTCAGGATGGAAGTCTTGACTAGTGGTGTTCCACAAGGGTTGGTGTTGGGATCACAACTTTGCACTTTATACATTAATGTTCTGGATGAAGATGCTGAGAGCATTCTGGCTAAGTTTGCAGATGATACAAAGATAGATGGAGGGGCAGGTAGTATTGAGGAGGTGGGGAGGCTGGAGAAAGACTTAGACAGGTTAGGAGAATGGGCAAAGAAGAAGCAGATGAAATGCAACATAGGAAAGTGTGAGGTCATGTACTTTGGTAGGAAGAATAATGCATTGACTGTTTTCCAAATGAGGAGAAAATTCATAAATCTGAAGTACAAAGAGACTTGGAAGTCCAGGTTTCTCTTAAGGTAAATTTATATTGAGTCAGTAGTTAGGAAGGCAAATACAATGTTGTCATTCATCTTGAGAGAACTGGAATATAAAAGCAGTGATGTAATTCTGAGGCTTTATAAAGCTCTGGTCAGGTCACCTTTAAAGTATTCTGAGCAATTTTGGGACCCATATCTCAGGAAGATGTACTGGCCCTGGAGCAGGTCCAGAGGATGTTCACGAGAATGATCCCAAGAATATAAGCCTTAACAAATGAGGAACATTTGAGGACTCTGGGACTATACTCAATGGAGTTTAGAAAAGATGAGAGGAGGATCTGATTGAAACTTACAGAAACTTACAGAGTGGACGTTGGGTAGATGTTTTCATTTGAAGGAGAGACTAAGACCCGAGGGCACAGCCTTAGAATAAAGAGAAGACCCTTTAGCACGGAGTTAAGAAGAAATGTCTTTACCAAGAGAGTGGTGAATCTGTGGAATTCATTGCCATGGAAGGCTGTGGAGGCCAGGTCATTGAGTATATTAAAAATAGAGATAGATAGGTTCTTAATAGCCAAAGGGATTAAAGGTTGCAGGGAGAAAGTGGAAAATGAAATTGAAAAGCCTATCAGCCATGATCGAATGGTGGAGCAGACATGATGGGCCAAATGACCTAATTTCTGCTCCTACGTCTAATGGTCTTATGGAATACAGGGAGAACCAACCATTAGGATACAGAACTGGCTCAAAGGTAGAAGGCAGAGAGTGGTGGTAGAGGGTTGCTTTTCAGACTGGAGGCCTGTAACCACTTGGGTGCCACAAGGATCGGTGCTGGGTCCACTACTTTTCATCATTTATACAAATGATTTGGATGTAAACACAGGAGGTATGGTTAGTAGGTTTGGAGATGACACCAAAATTAGAAGTATAGTGGACAGTGAAGAAGGCTACCTCAGAGTACAATGGGATCTTGATCAGATGGGCCAATGGGCCAAGGAATAACAGATGGAGTTTTTTTTAGATAAACATGAAGTGCTGCATTTTGGAAAGGCAAATCAGGGCAGAATTCTACACTTAATGGTAAGGTACTGGGGTGTGTTGATGAACAAAGAGACCTTGAAGTGCAGGTTCATAGTTCCTTAAAAGTAGAGACACAGGTAAATAGGATAATGAAGAAGACGTTTGGTATGCTTGCCTTTACTAGTCAGGGCATTGAGAGTAGGAGTTAGGAGATGTTGTGGCTGTACAGCACATTGGTTAGACCACTTTTGGAATACTGCATACAATTCTCGTCTCCCTCCTGTAGGAAGGATGTTGTGAAACTTGAAAGAGTTCAGAAAAGATTTATAAGGATGTTGCCAAGGTTGGAGGATTTGAGCTATAAGGAGAAGCTAAATAGGCTGGGGCTGTTTTTGCTTGGGTGTCGGAGGCTGTGGGGTGAACTTGTAAAACTTCATTAAATCATGAGGGACATGGATAAGGTAAATAGACAAGGTCTTTTCCCTGGGTGTGGGGAGTCCAAAGATAGAGGGCAAAGGTTCAGAGTGAGAGGGGAAAGATTTAAAAGGGAACCTAAGGGAAACGTTTTCACGCTGAGGGTAGTGCATGAATGGGATGAGGAAATGGTGGAGGCTGGTAAAATTATAACATTTAAAAGGCATCTGGATGGGTATGCAAATAGGAAGGATTTAGAGGCATATGGGCCAAAAGCTTGGAAATGGAACTAGATTAATTTAGGATATGTGGTTGACATGGACGAGTTGGATCAGAGGGTCTGTTTCTCTACTGTACATCTCCATGACTGTCTGACGCTAAGAGGTTATCAGGCTTTCAAAACAGTGAATTAAAAGGAACAGTTAAGTTAAACCTATAAACCTAAATACAATAATTCTCTGGTATTTGAGAATACAAAGTGATTGTGTTGGGATACATAGGATTATGGTTGAGCTTATGGTGTTGGAAAAGTACAGCTGGTCAGGCAGCATCCAAGGACCAGGAGAATCGACATTTTGAGCATAAGCTCTTCTTTAGGAATGAAGCCCCATTCCTGATGAAGGGCTTATGCTCGAAATGTCAATTCTCCTGCTCCTCTGGTGCTGCCTGACCAGCTGTGCTTTTTCAGCACCACACTCTCGACTCTGATCTCCAGCATCTGCAGTTCTACCTGACGAAGGAACGGCACTCTGAAAGCTTGTACGTCCAAGTAAACATATTGGACGATAACCTGGTGTTATGTGATTTTTACCCTTGAAAAGTGAGTGTGTATGTATTTGGGGATATCTAGAGCTGGACGCAATTACATTACGTTTATACTACACTATGCAATTACCAGTTACTACATCTTTATTAAATTGATATTTTTTAAAATGAGCCAACAACTGTTTACCTGTATTCAGAAACCTGGCTGATAAATATTATTGCCTAAACCTTGATATTGATAAGGTATTTACATTGCCATAACACCAACTAAAAAAAAACCTACTTTTATTTTCTGTGGCCCTCAGATTGATGGGATTAGAGCTACAGGGCATTCCTTCAGCCTGGATCAGAATGTTAAAGTGAATGCTTGAAACGGTATAGCCAATAAGTACATTGTTTAGTTGGAAGTAGGGACTAATAACTGAAAAAGAAATGAAAGGAAATACACCAGGGTTCTTGTGCATTATTATATCAAGATGGATTTGGCATGTGTTAAGATGTTTCTGGGGATGGAAGATTCATCCCTGAATGATTTGCACTGAGTAATCAAGATTAACCAATGCAATTGGCAGTAGATTAGGATTAAAGTTAGAAGTAAAGGGGAGGACGCAGACATAATTGAGTTGGTAGTATGACATTTGAAGTTAGAAGAGCAACAATACAAACCAGAATTGCAGTTGAAGCAGCTTGAAAAGGAAAAGAAATAGGAAAATGAATTTGACAATGCATGAGACACTTAACTAAATAATTTTGTTGTAAGAATTAAAAACTTGACAGATATAATTCTTAGGGCTCAAGGGATCAAATGTAATGGGGAGAAAATGGAAACAGAGACCGAAGTGGGTGATCAGCCATGATAATACTGAATGGCAAAGCAGGCTCAAAGGGCTGAATGGGCGAGTCCTGCCTCCATTTTCTTGGTTTCTATGACTCCCTCCATTAGTAAGAACTCACATAGAAAACCAGAGATTATGACAAGATGGATAGCTGAGATGTTTGACAATTATGAGCTGTCCTATAAATTCGATGTTTATTTCTGTCACCAACACAAATCCTAGAAGGATGGTAGCTGGAAAGGATAAAGGAAGGTAAATACCCAGGGATGAGAAGAGAGAATTGGGAATGCCTCAGGATCTCTTCTTCAGGCCAGAAAACAATGTATTAAGGGTAGAAATGATGTCCAAAAGCCTAAGTGTTTCTATTGTCACAAGGTGGGACATATTTGTGCTGATTGCTGAAAGATTTATCAAGGCATATAAGATCAATGCAGAGCAAGGATCCCTGATTAAGAGAACAACAGAGCTGAAAAATGTGTTGCTGGAAAAGCACAGCAGGTCAGGCAGCATCCAAGGAGCAGGAGAATCGATGTTTCGGGCATAAGCCCTTCTTCAGGAATCGATGTTTCGGGCATAAGCCCTTCTTCAGGAAGAAGGGCTTATGCCCGAAACATCAATTCTCCTGCTCCTTGGATGCTGCCTGTCCTTCTGCGTTTTTCCAGCAACACATTTTTCAGCTCTGATTTCCAGCATCTGCAGTCCTCACTTTCTCCTAAGAGTACAACAGATCAAGTTGCTCTGACTGCAGCTGTGGGAGCAGGTATAAATACTGTTGAGAATGCAGGGAAAGCAAGCAAGCCTGGGAGTTACAGGGAATTATTGTTAAATGAGGCAAGGAAACCTATAGTCATACTTAGTGATACAGAAGCCACTCAAATTCTTTTGCTGGGGAAAATAATGACTTTTCTTCCAGAGATGCTATGAATGCCAGAGCTTTAACAAATGGTCGGTGCACGGAGTACAAAATCATTCCTTTATATTGGCAGTGTCAGATTGTGAGAAAACTACGCCGTGCACCAAGTAGGCACCTTTAACTCATTGTTTTGAGAAACCTTTAGTAGGGTATTAATAGATTGTGTGGAAATTTACCAAAATGAAAGCAGAGCACCAATGTGACATTACAATCAAAGACATGCTAATCAATTTCCAAAGGTCATAACCTCAAGAAAAATCACTACTAAATTAGTGCTAGAGAAGGTAATCCAGTTATTCATTCAAATGGATTGCCAACATAGGTCTAGTCAGATCAATGCTCCAACTTAATGCCTAAACCTTTTTAGGAAATTATGGGTATAATACAGTTAAAGTCTTCAGCTTACAACCAACAGACACAAGAAACTTTTGAAACATAATATCCAACTTTGAAAATAATGATTGCATATATAATCATGAATATTGTCATGACTGGGACAAATGACTTAAATTTCTTTGTTTGACAAACAGGATTTCCCAAGAGAGTCTACATGTTTTAGTTTTTTTGAGTTAGTTTATGGTCATGATCATGAGATAACAGGACTTCAGAGGTTGATCAAAGAATTTTATTTTAGGATTTAAGGACAATTTGTTGATGTTAAACTGTATTCCAGGAGTGGCTCTTACAAGCCTGCAACATAGTGCAAGCACACCCTCAAGCATCATAAACAACCATGAAACAATACAAATGTGTCCCCAAATCCCAAATATTTCAACCGGGTTGAGGTGTTATTATCACTGCCTTTCCAAGTTAAACAATTTAAAGCATGATTCAATGTTCCTCATAGCATAGTAAAAGAATTGGTAACTTATCTAATTTACAACCTGGATGGCCAGAAAAGCAATTGGTTTTGTCCCATCAATATGTTGAAGCATTTTATCACTGTTGGGAGGAGGATAGCAAATACAGATGCGTCAGGGAGTAAAGGCAGTGGAGGCTGAAGCTATACTGAGGATGGTGTAAAAGAAGATGAGTTAACTCCAAAACTGAACCAGCTATTATCCAGTTAGCTGACACTGAACTGTTTGGAAGATAAGACACCATGTTTTCACATTTAGTAGCTGAAGAATTTAAAAAAATGAAGAAGGTTGTTGATCACATTTAAAGGGACAAAGTAAGCAGTACAATCTACCAATACATGGTACAGACATAGAATAATCCTCTCAGATAAAGCAGCATCCTTATTGCTTAGGTCCAGAGAAACAGTCCACATGAAATCACCAAATGAAGCTGAAACCCAATACATGTTTAAAAACTACCTAATTGAATCCAGTCAAAGCAGCTTGAGTTTCCCAGTTGGGTTAGCACCTCAGCCTGATGGTTCATCCACATTCCACATAGACTACAGAAAGATCAATGAAGTAACAACAGAAAATCCAGACTGAATTGGAAGATTGTAGTAATAGGGTTGACAGTACCAGATTTCTTACCAGAGTAGATTTTTAAAAGAGATAATAAAGCAGAACTGAAGATGCTGGAAATCTGAAATAAAGACAAAAATTGCTGGAGAAGCTCATCAGGTTTGGCAGCATCTGTAGTGAGAAATCAGAGTAAACATTTCAAGTTCAGTGATCCTTTTTCAGAGCACAAAGGGATAAAAGGATACAGGCAAGTTCATTCAACACCCAGAGTGAGCAAAATTTGTCATACCAGCTTTTTTTTCCAATGCTAGACAATGCCATTCGAACTAAAGAAAGGGACTGATTTTTATTGCTTTTAATATTTCCAGAAGCAATTCAGTTTTGCAATTTACTGTTTGTCTTTGATGCCGCTAATTGTTTTTGTTTAATATTCAATAAATTCCATGTGTGCCTTATTGCCAAAATCATTCATTTTTCTCTGTATCCAAAATTAGGTAACCCTATGAATTAAAATGTCATGTCCAATAATTTAGATTACGGCGATGAACATTCTCTGCTTGACATGTGATTCAGCACCATTGCCTCGATATTGGACAAGTTGAGGCACATTCAAGAGATTCTCCACATCATAGAGAATGGGATATGTTCATTAGAGTGGTCAATGATGCTGAATTTGAGGAATATATCTCATTTAAGAAAAAAACCTCAAATGTAACTGCTTGTTTCATTACAATGTCTGGAATCCCATAGACATACCTGACCATATTAATTAAGTTATTAAAATATGTGGTTGAAAATTTACTCTGTTGTGCAATTGCTAACATGAAAGTATAAAATACTTTTTGCCATCACTGGAGGGATAAAAAACAGCATCGACTAGATTTTTAAAGAAATCTCCCTTTAACCATTGGATAATTTGAATGGTTTGCTAATTTAATTAGGTAACTACATAATTGCCTGAAGCATGAAATCCCACACACACACATTCTAAAATTTGTACCTATCACGCAAAGTGTGTCCTACTTAGACCAAATTGTGATTTGATGCTTTCCAGTTAACTACTATGATTCACATTCAGTTTAACATGTAACTTAGAAGTCAAAATGATTTAAGCAAAAAAAAATCCACAAGGTATATTTAATGAAGAATTCTGACATCAGATTGTTCATGATAAATCAGATTTTGTTCTTGTAGAAACATTTGAAAGCTTTAAAAATGCTTCAGGCAGGATTGGTCTGTGACAGCAATGGATTCAAGTTTGTTCATGATATTTGAGTTCCTATATTGATCTCATGTGAATTCCCAATCTTTATTTTGCTGCCTGTAAAATGATTAGAAGTTAATTAGAATTGGTGCTTTTTAACTTCCGAGCTTTTTATTTATGAGAATTTTTAAAGCTGAATGATTGTTAAGTCTGTTTGATGATTTCCCTATCCCTGAATGTCAGTTGGCACCAGAATGAAATTAATATTGTACTCTGTGAAAGTGACACCAGAGAGCTCACTAAATCTCTGTGGGCAGCCCTCTTCTTCATTTCTACTTAGTATTGTGGTGTGCTGAGCATTTTTGTTATTTTAATGAGTCAATTTCTTCTGTTGAGCTCTATATATGCAGGCTTTGCAATTGTTGCAAATTCCAAACTTTGATCCCTTAGGTTTCTGCGCCTGGAGATCTCATACTCTCATGGAGGCCCAGGACCTCCATGTTCTCGCAGAGTAGGAGGGGGAGTTGAAATGTTGGGCCACGGGGCGGTGTGGTTGATTGTTGCGGGTGTCCCGGAGCTGTTCCCTAAAGCGCTCTGCTAGGAAGCGCCCAGTCTTCCCAATGTAGAGGAGACTGCATCGGGAGCAACCGATACAATAAATGATATTAGTGGATGTGCAAGTAAAACTTTGATGGATGTGGAAGGCTCCTTTAGGGCCTTGGATAGAGGTGAGGGAGGAGGTGTGGGCGCAGGTTTTACAGTTCCTGCGGTGGCAGGAGAAAGTGCCAGGATGGGAGGGTGGGTTGTAGGGGGGCGTGGACCTGACCAGGTAGTCACGGAGGGAACGGTCTTTGCGGAAGGCGGAAAGGGGTGGGGAGGGAAATATATCCCTGGTGGTGGGGTCTTTTTGGAGGTGGCAGAAATGTCAACAGATGATTTGGTTTATGCGAAGGTTTGTAGGGTGGAAGGTGAGCACCAGGGGCGTTCTGTCCTTGTTACGGTTGGAGGGGTGGGGTCTGAGGGCGGAGGTGCGGGATGTGGACGAGATGCGTTGGAGGGCATCTTTAACCATGTGGGAAGGGAAATTGCGGTCTCTAAAGAAGGAGGCCATCTGGTCTGTTCTGTGGTGAAACTGGTCCTCCTGGGAGCAGATACGGCGGAGACGGAGGAATTGGGAATATGGGATGGGGAGGTAGGGTGGGGAGAGGTGTAATCCAGGTAGCTGTGGGAGTCGGTGGGTTTGTAAAAAATGTCAGTGTCAAATCGGTCGACATTAATGGAGATGGAGAGGTCCAGGAAGGGGAGGGAGGTGTCAGAGATGGTCCAGGTAAATTTAAGGTCAGGGTGGAATGTGTTGGTGAAGTTGATGAATTGCTCAACCTCCTCGCGGGAGCACGAGGTGGCACCAATGCAGTCATTATTGTAGCGGAGGAAGAGGTGGGGAGTGCTGCCGGTACAATTACGGAAGATCAACTGCCACTCCCTCAGCACCAGACGCCTGGAGGAAGAACGCCTCATCTTCTGCCTCGGAACACTTCAACCCCAGGGCATCAATGTGGACTTCAACAGTTTCCTCATTTCCCCTTCCCCCACCTCACCCTAGTTCCAAACTTCCAGCCCAGCACTGTCCCCATGACTTGTCTGGATTTGTCCTACCTGCCTATCTCCTTTCCACCTATCCACTCTCCTCCCTGACCTATCACCTTCATCCCCTCCCCCACTCACCCATTGTACACTATGCTACTTTCTCCGCACCCCAACCCTCCTCTAGCTTATCTCTCCACGCTTCACGCTCACTGCCTTTATTCCTGATGAAGGGCTTTTGCCCGAAACGTCGATTTCGCTGCTCCTTGGATGCTGTCTGAACTGCTGTCCTCTTCCAGCACCACTAATCCAGAATCTGGTTTCCAGCATCTGCAGTCATTGTTTTTACCTTTTTATCTCATACTCTGTTCCCCAGAGCTGTCATTCCCAATCCTGGAGAGACTTTTCAGGGGTCCACAAAATAATTGTGTAGTGACTGGTGAGACAGTTAATGTGAGCTGGGGGCAAAAGTAGAAAGCATGTGCAATACCGAGTTGACTGGTTGTTTCACCAAGAAGCCAAGCGCATGTATCGGAAGGTTAAGAGAAGCATAAAGATCGGCAGGTAGATCCAAGTTAGTAAGGATGGTTGGGGTGCAATGCTTCTCTAAAAGGGGGGCAGTTTTTAAAAATGATATTTAATTACTGCCTCCTATGAAGTGAGAAACAGGCACACCCATTTGTGTGTAAATACCTGTTTCTTGAAAGTATTCAATTCATCTACAGAGGGTGTCGATTTACATACCAGAGCTGATCGAAAGCTGTTTAATCTTATTTGTCTAAGATCCACAGTAAAGGTGTGTCAAGTTCTCATTGGAGAGCTATTGTCTGCTGACTATGTCAGGCTAGCATTTTATTATTGGAGGAACATTTTCAGAGGCAAATGGACAGACGCTCACACCTGTATGGAGACTGGTTTGACCATCAGCATTAGGACTCCAAATGTCATAATTCAAAATGTGCCAAATCACCATGGATCAACATTGACAACATGAAGTTGGAGGCCTTTAATAACTTCATGTATCTAGGCTCCCTAATCACCAACAATCTGTACTTGATGTAAGATCAACACATATGTCACAATAATTGCAACTTGTTATGTCCAAGTTTAGAACAACAGCAAGCTGACTGAGGAAACACCAAACTGCAAGTCTACCAAACTTGCATCCTTAGTGAACTCTTCTACAGTGATGAGTGCTAGCCATATATGCCAGGCAGGAGAATTGGCTGAACAAATTCCAATCTTCACTATTTCAGACATATTCCTTGGCATCTCTTGGCAGGGCCAGGCCACCAATTTAGCATACACTCATTGTGAAGTCAACAATGTCTGTGTTGGCTCATGCAGTCATGCTCATCAGAATAATGATGGCTGAAAATCTGCTGTACAATGAAGTGGTCTCAGACACATCCCCTCCCGGGTGCCCAAACCTCAGATACAAGGACACTTCCAAGTGAGATATGAAAACATGACAACTGAGAGACAGTCGCTGCTGGCTGTGAACTCTGGAAACAGATGATTTTGAAGGGCATTGCAAGAGACAAGTAGAAACATAAAGTTCAGCTGACCAAGAAAAGGGCCTAAAAACTGAGGCCAACAAATTGTACACCTTCTTAGCCCACTGTTATCTTTTTCAGTATTCTAATGAGGACTTCTTGAGTCACACTGGCCAATACTTAACATAAACACCAAAACATAAACTATTGCCTTATCTTATAAACCATTACGATCATTGAAAAATTCTTTACATATGGTGCTTTCATCTTATGAGTATTATACAGTATAATTTAGATAGGGAATCTTTCAGCCAGACTACTTGAGAACCTAAGGTAACCTGCAATCTTATTTCACTGTTGGTAATTCCACGTCACAGAGTCCTGAGTTTTTAATCAAGATCCAAACTGAGGTACCAAATTCGTTTAGTTATATTACAAAGCAAAAATATATGCAGATTAACATAATTCTTACAGAATTATTAGCTGCTGAACTCACAGAGTTTTTAAAGATTAAATCTACATTTGTAACAGTGAATACATTAAATAATGTTCAAATAATAATTTTCAGTTGGGTTCCAATGAATATTCTATGTCTTAAGCTTAGACCTTGTTGATTTCTGTCTCTTTAATTCTGCCAGCAGGTGCTTAAATGTCACATTTTCTCTTTTGTTTTCCTGGAACTAATAATAAGTTCAATACAATCATCAAATTGAAATGTCCTTTTTGTATCATTGATATTGTTTTGTTTCAAAGTGAATTATGCATAGAGTTAGAATAGTGTTATTCTGAAATGTGTCCTGTTGACTGAATTGATGATGAATCCAGTCTGCATTTCAAAATGAACAATAATAACCTTTCAGACATATTGGAATGATTTGGCCATCTTACAATTTACTTGGTGGAGAATAAAACCTGCCTTTGCTTTTAATTTATCCACAAGGCCAGACTCACTGGCATCTAAATTAAAGTGACTTGATGACCAGACCTGTCACAGAGGAATAATGAAAATGTAAGCAAAAGAACAATATAATAAATAAATAATTTGTTTCATTGTAACATGTGGAACAACATTAGGATCCTTTTCTTTCAACTAACTTGGCAATGGTACCTCTTGAGTTTTGGGTGCTGTATTGTGATGACTGAATTCTGATTCAATTTTAACCATAACTGTAATTTTAATGATTTCTCACCACTTTTATAAATCTTTCCAGCAGCTATCCTACTGCTTCTGGGGTGACCAATTACTAATCACCTACATTAGACAGGGGAGGAGTACAGGAAACTCTGGATGTTACGTTAGCTGCAAGGTTTCTTTGGCTAGAGATGTTTGGAATTAGAATCAAAAAGCGTGGTGCTGGAAAAACATAGCAGGTCAGGCAGCATTCCGAGGAGCAGGAGAGTCGATGTTTCTACATTAACTCTTCATCAGGAATGTTGGGGGGGTTGATGGGGGCTGAGAAATAAATAGGAGAGTGAGAGTGGGAGTGGGAGAAAGGTAGGTGGAAAGGTGATGGTGGATGCAGGTGGGGGGGTAATTGTGATAGATCAGTGGGGAGGGTGGAGTGGATGAGTGGGAATCAAGTCTATCCTAAGCAAACTGAGAAGAATTCATTTTACATTGAGAAATATATAATAGCGATATGCGTCATTAAGTTAATCAACACACCTGAATCAGGCTCTGTATGATTCTCCAACCTGTTTTGGCATGTTTTAAATGAACCAGCATAGCTCATTGATGGAACTTGGACAGTCACTGAGTGATGGAACTCTTAACGTAAGTTAGCAATCCCAGAACCTGAAAGTTCAAATGACCTAGGCTTAACAAACATTAGTAACTTACCAGTGTTCTGTGCTGGCATATACTTTTAACCAGTTAACACTTGTTGCACTCCTACGTATGAAAAACGTTGCCTCTTTCTTGGTGTTGGAGACAGTGAGGTCTGCAGATGCTGGAGATCAGAGTTGAGAGTGGGTTGCTGGAAAAGCACAGTAGGTCAGGCAGCATTCGAGGAGCAGGAAAATCAAAGTTTTTGACCGGAGCCCAAAATGGGCTTCCTGATGAAGGGTTCCAGCCAGAAACGTCAATTTTCCTGCTCCTCGAATGCTGCCTGACCTACTGTGCTTTTCCAGCAACACACTCTCAACTCTGTCTTGGTGCTGGTTGGTGGAAAAAGATTTTAGGAAGATTGTACTTGTTGGTTTTAGGCTAGTTGCTAGCTAGTCAGACAATTCTGTGGCTGACAGATTCTCTCACAACAGGTGGAAGTGGAGGATAGTCACTGGGGACAATTAGATTTATCCTTCTCCTCCTTTTCCCTTTGATGCTTGCTCATTGTCAACCTGAAAGGTGTCTGCAGCATTACAGATATCGCACATCCAGGTATCATGATATGTGGACTGCACTTACTAGTTGTAATGGCTGGTGTGGCTAATGGAGAAGAACTTCTTCTGAGGATCTTCAAAGTGTTCCTTTCGGACACTTCTGTTCCATTTAAAAGTGGTCAGCTCTCCCTACAATCAGATCTTGATAAGCAACTGTCATCCATCTGGGTGATGTGACTCATCCAATGCAGTTGGCTTTATAGGAGGCTTTGTTGGCTTTGGTGTTGGCCAGGATGTCAATCTTTGTGGCGCAATGTTGGTAGTGGACTTTGAGACTGCTGCAGAGGTCTGGGCACTTGTTAACTAATGACTACATTCTCTCCGTCTGGATGAGCAGCATGTTTCCCAGAAAAATAAAGGAAAGTCTTCATCATGACAATTAGATTATTTTTCTGAAGTCTCTACAGCAGCTTATATGGAAGATTTTTGAAAACTGTAAGTGGGTCTATGCGAGTAGCTACTCATCAAAACAGAACAGAAAATATTATCTTTTCTGGCTATTCACCACTTCTAAAGCTGTTAAAGGCTACTATATTTTCAATACCTCCACAAACTGTACACCATCCATTGAACACTTCGAATTAAACATAAATTAATCTGAAGGCAGAGAAGGCATTTAAGGTGAGAGGGAAAAGATTTAAAAAGGACTTAAGGGGCAGAGGGTGGTTAGTGTATGGAATGAGCTGCCAGAGGAAGAGGTGGAGGTTGGTACAATTACAAAATTTAAAAGGCACCTGGATGGGTATATGATTAGGAATGGTTTCGAAGGATATGGGCCAAATGCTGGCAAATGGGACTACATTAATTTAGCATAACTGGTCATCATGGACAAGCTTGTTGTTTCCATGCTTTACAGCTCTATGACTTTATAGCTCTATGGCTCTCTGACTCTATGATGTCTAAACTTAATTGGGCACCCATAGTGCATGGATTTCTTGGAATATTAAATTGGTATTATAGGTTATATAGAATGAGAAGGGAAATTTTAACTGAGAGTTCCCATTTTACATTTGAGTTAACTGCAATTCAGATGATAGTGCTTGACACTGATTCGCATCAACATTAAATTGTTCCAGGCTTAACAATCCACCCAAAAACTCTTTAATAGAAGCTACAATTAATGTCATACACAGATAGGACTAACACAACTGGATTTATTCAATGAAGCATTAAAAATTGTTTTGAAAATCTCAGAAATTATTAGAATGAAAGAACAAGCTTAATTTGCAATCTGTTACACTTGATTGCATTTGAAGACAAAATACTCTCTTTTATAATTATCAAGTCCTATGCCAGATGGTGATTTAATCTTGAAAGAAATTCTCAATTAATATATTAAAATTGTTTTGTACATTTTTGTTCACCTTAGACTTTTCAGGATTAAATTCTATTTGACACTGTTCATCTCATCTAACCTGCCCATCTATATCATCCTGTCGTCTAAAGCTACCTTCCTCATTGTGTACCACACCACCAATTGTTTGTGTCATCTGTGAACTTACTGATCATATCTCTACAATTATGTATAGATCACTATTAATGTATACAACAAATAGCAAGAGACCCAGCACCGAACCCTATGGTGGACCATCAGACACAGACCTACAATAACAAAACGTATTTCAATCATCACCCTCTACTTCCTGCCAGTAAGACAGTTTTGAATATAATTTGTCAAATTGCCTTGGATCCTATGGTCGGTTAGCTTCTTAACTGGTCTATCATCGGATACCTTGTTAAAAGCCTTACTGAAGACATGAACTAAGTATGTTTTATCTAGTCACACTCTCAAAAAAATCAATCAAATTTGTTGGACATGAGCTTCTCCTGACAAAGCCATGCTGACTGTTCTTGATTACTCCATGCCTCTCCAAGTGGAGGTTAAGTCTGTTGTCAGAATTGTTTGTAGTATGGCTTCCCTACCAATGATGTTAGACTACTGGCCTTTAGGTTCTTGGCTTGCCCCTACCACCCATCCTGAATGATAATATTTCATTAGCTGTCCTCCAGTCCACTGGCACTCCAATTGTGGACACAGACGATATAAAAATTAATACGGGAACCCCTAAAATCTCATCCTCTGCCTTCCCCAGATTGCCAGGCCACTGTGGGAAATTGGAAACATTTTTGAGCACTGAAATTGCCAGTCACAATGGCAGCAGCCTGAGTCTGCATGCCACCAACCAGGATGTTATTGGTAGCAGCAACTTGAGCTTCCACTGCTGCTTGTGTTATGGCTTTCAAGCAGGCCTGCCATTATCATCCTGTCATTCATTCTACATGTTTATTCAAATACTTTGAAGGCTGGCTTGGCAATGGAACCCATTCCTTGCTGCTTCAGTCCTTTATCATGCACGTGAGGTTGGGTTTAAATGATTAGTGTAATGTACAGATTTGACTAATAGATTATATATGTGGGATGTGATGATTTGAGCAGCGTTTGAGTCTGACGATACAGTTGGTAGGATTTGGCATTTTAATTATACATTTCTTGACTTTGACCACTGATATGGTTGTTAGACTTCTTGCAATTTTACATTCAGATCCTTGGTGCTTGACTCCTGGCATTGACACCTATGGCCCTCTGCTCCCACTGTTTTCTAAGTGTGTGCCCAGAAGGCCTTCTGCAGAACTCCTCCTGTACTTTCCACCTTCTCCTTCAAGGGAAACTTGGTCAGCATTGGACAAGTTGGACCAAAAGTATGACTCTGAGTCCTTCATTGCAACATCTATAGAAATCTTGTTACCCCCTCACTGTATCACAGGGCAGATTTACTGCCTGCATGCCTTCTACCACCTGCTTCAGCATAGCACCTCTCTTTCAGAGATTCAATCTAACTTTAAGTAATACACATTAGCTTTAACAGATGTGTGCATCCAATAAACTGCACAGTTAGCATTGGCTGCAAGCAGAAATCATTCAAATGAGCAGTCATCACACTATTAGATGTGCTTCTGTGTGCAATAGTTGTACTGTTACACTCCCAATAAAGACCAATAACTTTTAAATAGATTTGAATTCTCAGTGCCTAATGCAAAGGATCACACTCCAGGATTCATGATTT